>NC_083710.1:12605000-13805000 GCF_033118175.1 Dama dama
GTCAGGAGTTCTCTGGTGTTCTCACGTTTTGGGTTTAAGCCTCCTGCCTCTGGTTTTCAGTCTTATTCTTATAGTAGCCTCAAGACTTCTCCATCCATACAGCACAGATTATAAAACATCTAGGTTAGTGATGAAAAGATTCTCCACAGTGAGGGACACCCAGAGAGGTTCACAGAGTTATATGGAGAAGAGAAGAGGGAGGAGGGAGATAGAGGTGTCCGGGAAGAGAAAGGGGGAATCCAAAAAGGGAGAGAGCAATCTAGCCAGTAGTCAATTATCTATGTGCTCTCCACAATCTGGAACCCTCTGAGAATTTCACGGAGTTACACAGAGAAGAGAAGAGGGAGGAGGGGGATAGAAGTGACCAGGAGGAGAAATGGGGGAATAAAAAGGAGAGAGACAGATCTAGGCAGCAATCAGTTCCCTAACTGTTCTCCACAGCCTGGAAGCCACAAAGAGATTCACAGGATTGGATGGAGAGAGAAGGGGGAGGGAGGAGATAGAGGTGACCCGGGGGTGAAAAAGGAGAGTCAAAAGGGGGAGAGAGCAATCAAACCAGTAATCACACTCCTAAGTAAAAATGCGTGCTGAAGATTGGATTCTTAAACGTACAAATTTGATAACAAATGCCAAAAAGCAAAGATTAAAAATCTAAAGTAGAGATTCAGTTCAGTTTAGTCACTCAGTCGTGTCCAACTCTTTGCGACCGTATGAATCGCAGCACGCCAGGCCTCCCTGTCCATCACCAACTCCTGGAGTTGACTCAAACTCATGTGCATCGAGTTGGTGATGCCATCCAACCATCTCATCCTCTGTTGTCCCCTTCTCCTCCTGCCCCCAATCCCTCCCAGCATCAGGGTCTTTTCCAATGAGTCAACTCTTTGCATGAGGTGGCCAAAGCATTGGAGCTTCAGCTTCAGCATCAGTCCTTCCAATGAACACCCAGGACTGATCTCCTTTAGGATGGACAGGTTGGACCTCCTTGTAGGCCAAGGGACTCTCAAGAGTCTTCTCCAACACCATAGTTCAAAAGCATCAATTTTTCGGCACTCAGCTTTCTTCACAGTCCAACTCTCACATCCATACGACCATTGGAAAAACCATAGCCTTGACCAGACAGACCTTTGTTGGCAAAGTAATGTCTCTGCTTTTTAATATGCTATCTAAGTTGGTCATAACTTTTCTTCCAAAGAGTAAGTGTCTTTTAATTTCATGGCTGCAGTCACCATTTGCATTGATTTTGGAGCCGAAAAAAATAAAGTCTGACACTGTTTCCACTGTCTCTCTCTCTATTTCCCATGAGGTGATGGGACCAGATGCCATGATCTTAGTTTTCTGAATGTTGAGCTTTAAGCCAACTTTTTCACTCTCCTATTTCACTTTCATCAAGAGGCTCTTTAGTTCCTCTTCACTTTCTGCCATAAGGGTGGTGTCATCTGCATATCTGAGGTTATTGATACTTCTCCTGGCCATCTTTATTCCAGCTTGTGCTTCTTCCAGCCCAGTGTTTCTCATGATGTACTCTGTTATATAAGTGGTATATAAGTTAAATAAGCAGGGTGACAATATACAGCCTTGACATACTCCTTTTCCTATTTGGAACCAGTCTGTTGTTACATGTCCAGTTCTAACTGATGCTTCCTGACCTGCATACAGGTTTAATACAATATTTAAAAAAAAAAAAAAAAAAAAGACAAAATCACAAAAATTATAAAAAATATATATGAAGTTTGCTTTAAAAATAGGGTCTTTTTTTGGCAAGGTAATTGTAGGTTATAAAAATGAAAAGTAAAGGAGTAATAGAGGATTTAAAAATAAAAAAAAATAAAAACTTTAAAATTAAAAAAAAATATTAAGAGTAAAAGTATATCTAGAAATTTCTCTGGAGCTGTTCTGGGTAGTGTGGGGTCAGTTCAGTTTCAGATAGTTCCTTTTTCCAGTTTATACTTCTCAAAATCTATAGGCCCCTTCCTATGTAGTCCGTTGTAACTACAGGGTTTTAATCTGTTGCTCCTGTCCCTTCCAAGGCGGTTCCCTTTGTTTATTTTGGTTTTTTCTGTTTTCATGTCTCTTCAGTGTCTAATTTCCACCCTCACACAAGGGGGAGAAGGTGGTCACTTTTTTAGGCTCACTTGTTTAGTCGTTCTGTGGGGAGGGAGGAATACTGCAAACAAATATCAGTGGCATGTGTGGGGACTGCTCACAGTGACTCGGCCATGCTGGGTTTGCACCCGCTCAAGGCATTTGTGCTTTTCCCGTCTATACTGCTCAGGCTTCAGGTTGCTCTGCAAGGAGCAGGCCCTGGGTTGCAAGCACTTCCCAGGCCTAAGCCACTCAGGTTCAGGTTCTCGGGTACTCCACAAAGGTGCAGACTTGGTTGGGCCTGCGTTTTGTGCCCTTCCCAGGTCCGAGCAGCCCAGGCAACCAGGTGCTTGGTGAGCACACTCTCCCCAGGTGCGCTGCGTCTTATCACTTCCCTGGTCCCCGCTGCTCGAATTTCTGGCTGGCAGTGGGCACACCATCTCCAGTGTGCCATGTGTCTCTTCTGGGGAGCTGATCTCTGGCTGCAACCCTCCCAGTGGATGTCAACCATCCAGAATCCCAGGAAGTCTTGGTTAGCAACTGGAAGCCTGCTTGCAGTTTGGTAGAGCATGCTGTCTCTGGGGTGGAGTTTGCACCTTTCTGGCTCTGGCTACTGCCTGTCTCCCTGCCTCTGGGGATGGGCTGGTCCGCAGCCAGCTAGCTCTCCTCTGGTATTCATACAGTCCTCTGTTCTGTGAGCGGACCCCACAGTGCCTTAGGTTAGGGCTTCTCGAGAGATAGTTCTATCTCTCTTTTATTCCCTCTCTCTCTGACTGTCTCACAGTTTGAGTTGCTGTCTCCTGTTAGCTCCCTCAGATTGCCCTCAGGGCATTCAGGCCTCATCCTTACCCTAAGCAATGCCGCCCTCGCCTCCCTGTTCAGCCCCTCCTTGCTGGTGGTGGATGCAAGCATCTGGGCTACTTCTCTGCTGGGAGTTGCCATTGGGCACATATTCTGTGGGTTTTATTTATTTACTTATTTTTTCCTCCCAGTTACGTTGCCCTCTGAGATTCCAAAACTCCCCATAGACCCGCTGGTGAGAGGGTCTCCTGGTGTTTGGAAACGTCTCCTCTTTTAAGACTCCCTCCCCAGGACGGGTCTCTGTCCCTGACTCTTTAGTCTCTCTTTTTATCTTTTACTTTTTGTCCTACCTCCTTTTGAAGACAATGGGCTGCCTTTCTGGGTGTCTGTTGTCCTCTGCCAGCATTCAGCAGTTGTTTTGTGGGATTTGCTCAGCGTTCAAATGATCTTTCAATGAATTTGTTGGGGAGAAAGTGATCTCCCCATCCTATTACTCCACCATCTTAGGACTGTCCCTCCTGCAGATGGGTTCTTTGCCACTAGCGCCACCTGGGAAGTCCTGCTGAAGATCTTTATATAACTTCTAATTTTTATATATTGGTGATTCAAATTTAACAATGTAAAATTTTCATTAAAATTATTGTACATGTATTATGTGTGTACATGTCTACAAACTATTCTTTTTTTTTTTATTGAATGTCCTTAAATATTGTTTGAATTTAAAGACTAAGTAAAGTAGTTATGTATTTTTGCCAGAATGTATATATTTTAGATAATTTTCATGATCAAAACTATTTGAATGATACAATTCAAAGCCATAGGGTAGTAGTATAATTCTATAACAAATATTTGACTTTTCCTAGAAAAGAAAGCATAGTAATATACCTGGGCAAAAAGGTGAAACAAAGTATTTGTCAACACAAGCATTTCTTAATTGAAACCAAAATTTAATTAAAAGGATGCTAAAACAGTTACCAAATTCTTAATGAAAATCTTGGAGATTTTAAGCATAATCAAATGAAAAGAAAAGGGGAAAATTAAAAGTGACTTTACTTAAATATAAAAGTTACACTTTAGGCATGCAAATTGAACTTAGTCACTTCGGTTGCCTTTGAATCAAAAATCATTTCTAAAATTAACTGCTTAAAAACTGTGTGTTTCTTTCACCTGAATAAAAGTTCTGATTGGATTCTAACTCAGTACAAAGTAAAGTTTAGCCAGAGTAAACAAATACTACAATAAGGTCTTTGAGGCAAGAGGGAATTTGGAAATGGGACCAGAAGTTTTCGTGGTACTGAAATAAAAGACAAGATAATTTAGATGAATATCTGACTGAAAAAGTTGAGGGTTGGGGGTTGGGTAGAATCCTTGGCTATTAGCAATAGGAAAAATCAAGATGTTTAAGCAGCAATAAACAACTATAATTAGTATTGCCAATTTTGTGAAACCCTAATTTATTATGCAGAGAAGAAACCATCTCTAAAACATTTACCCATATTTATCTTCTTGTTCAGTGCTAAGCTAATTTATTCTGAATAAATACATTTCAACTGTTCAAATATAATTATATTTTTATAAAATAGTTATATAGAATGGTGCTAGATTAAAGGCAGGAAATAATATAGGCTTGGACAAATAAAAGATGGTTAAAAATACCAGCATAAGAAGAAGTAAGAGCTAAATGTAAGAAGGAGTGATATTTATTCTATCTCTATATGCTGCAATATCAAATAATATTCTAGAATTATAAAACTAACCACCTCCAAAACTACAGAATTTCCCAGACACAAATTTCTTGAAATTATGTAATCTGTTTTATGGGCAATGTTTATGTAAGAGATTGACTAATGTAAGAAAGGGCTTCCCTAATAACATAGTCAGTAAAGAACCTGTCTGCAATGCAGGGGACCTGGGTTCAAATCCTGAGTAAGAGAAAGTAAGAGAAGACAACAAAAGCAATTGTTCACAATAGACATTTTAAAACTGATGAAAATAATAATTATAAAGCATGAGGATTTCATTATCCAATATCCATTTAAGGAAAAAAGTGGAGTATAGAAAATACAAAGTTCTTCTTTTCAAAGATTTTTGCAGAGGTATTTAAATTCCTTCAAAAAAGTTAATTGTGTCTGTCTAATAGGTAAGTGGGGATTATTCTATTTTAGTGATTTGTAGAAAGAAAATTACTTTCTGCTTATAAGTTACTGGTGGTGGTGTGAGTTCTCAGTCATGTCTGACTCTTTGGGACCCCATGGACTGTGGACATCAGGCTCCTCTGTCCATGGTGGTTCCCAGACAGGAATACTGAAGTGGGTTACCATTGCCTTTTCCAGGGAATCTTCCTGACCGAGGAATAAAATCAGTATATCTTGTATCTCCTGCAATGGTAGGAGGGGTCCTTAACACTATGTCACATGGTAAGACTTTATAAGTTATTACTGAGAACTATTTGAATGCAAATTTCCAAAGAATAGCAAGGAGAGATAAGAAAGTCTTCCTCAGTGATCAATGCAAAGAAATAGAGGAAAACAATAAAATGGGAAAGACTAGAACTCTCTTCAAGAAAATTAAAGATACCAAGGGAATTTTCATGAAAAGATGGGCACAATAAAGGACAGAAATGGTATGGAACTAACAGAAGCAGAAGATATTAAGCAAAGGTAGCAGAATAAAAAGAACTATACAAAAAATCTCCACAACCCAGATAACCACAATGGTGTGATCACTAACCTAGAGCCAGACATCTTGGAATGCAAAGTCAAGTGGGCCTTAGGAAGCATCACTATGAACAAAGCTAGTGGAGGCGATAAAATTCCAGTTGAGCTATTTCAAATCCTAAAAGATGATGCTGTGAAAGTGCTGCACTCAATAGGCCAGTAAATTTGGAAAACTTAGTAGTAGCCACAGGCCTAGAAAATGTCAGTTTTCATTCCAATCTCAAAGAAAGGCAATGCCAAAGAATGTTCAAATTACCACACAATTGCACTCATCTCACACACTAGCGAAGTAATGCTCAAAATTCTCAAAGCCAGGCTTCAACAGTATGTGAACCATGAACTTCCAGACATTCAAACTGGATTTAGAAAAGGCAGAGGAACCAGAGATCAAATTGACAACATCCATTGGATCATCAAAAAGCCAAAGAGTTCCAGATAAACATCAACTTCTGTTTTATTGACTATGTCAAAGTCTTTGACTGTGTGGATCACAGCAAACTGGAAAATTCTTCAAGAAATGGGAATACCAGACCACTTGACCTGCTTTCTAAGAAATCTGTATGCAGGTCAAGAAGCAGCAGTTAGAACTGGACATGGAACAAAAGTCTGGCTCCAAATCAGGAAAGGAGTAGTCAAGGCTGTATATTGTTACCCTGCTTATTTAACTTACTATATGCAGAGTACATCATTAGAAATACTGGACTGGATGAAGCACAAGCTGGAATCAAGATTGCCAGGAGAACTATCAATAACCTTAGATATGCAGATGATACCACCCTTATGGCAGAAACTGAAGAACTAAAGAGCCTCTTGTTCAAAGTGAAAGAGGAGAGTGAAAAAGTTGGCTTAAAACTCAACATTTGGAAAGCTAAGATCATGGCATCTGGTCCCATCACTTCATGGAAAATAGATGGGGAAATAATGGAAATAGTGACAGACTTTATTTTTGGTGGCTCCGAAATCACTGCAGTTGTTGACTGCAGCCATGAAATTAAAAGACTCTTGCTCCTTGGATGAAAAGTTATGACCAACCTAGATAGCATAATAAAAAGCAGAGACATTATTTTGCCAACAAAGGTCCGTCTAGTTAAAGCTATGGTTTTTCCAGTTGTCGTGTATGGATGTGAGATTTGGACCCTAAAGAAAGCTGAGCACTGAAGAATTGATGCTTTTGAACTGTGGAGTTGGAGAAGACTCTTGAGAGTCTCTTGGACTGCAAGGGGATCCAACCAGTCAATCCGAGAGGAAATCAGTCCTGAATATTCATTGGAAGGACTGATGCTGAAACTCCAATATTTTGGCCACCTGATGTGAAGAACTGACTCATTTGAAAAGACCTGATGCTGGGGAAAAATTGAAGGTGGATGGAGAAGGGGACAACAGAGGATGAGATGGTTGGATGACATCACCAACTCAATGGGCATGAGTTTGAATAAACTCTGGAAGTTGTTGATGGACAGGGAGGGCTGGCGTGCTGCAGTCCACGGGGTCGCAAAGAGTCAGACATGACTGAGGGACTGAATTGAACTAAACTGACTGAGAACTAAAACTAGTTGAGAATTTCATCAAACACAAATGAAGCTGAGTTAAAAGCTTTTATTTTGAACAACCATTGTTGTCTCACTAGTGTATTATGAGAATAAATAAGGCAGTATGGAGAAAAATCTTTATAAAAACCAGTACAACTAATCTTCACCTCTATGGAAGGTTTCCAGCAATGATACTTGGCCATATCTGTGAGCTGAAGAAATTGAAAATATTTCTGAAGAAATTTAATGTATTTCTGAAAACATATAAAATATTTTTTATATTTTTCAACTATTCCATTTCTATTAATAACCCTTGTATTTCTATTGAGATGATGTGGCAAAATATTAAAGTAAGTGGAAGAGAAATAAGAAGGAATGGAACATTTTGGTTGAGAACTTTAATATGTAATGTATCATATTTAAGTTAATAGTATGTAAGTAATATATTATAGCACTAGTTTTTCCCAAGGAAAGATTTTAAGTATTTCAAGTTTAGGGAAATTTCAAATACTAGAATCCACCTATGGACATCTACTAACTTATTGATAATTTTCATCAATTTCAGAGTGCCTAACATTTTGCATTACTTGAATAATCTGACTTTTTGTTATAGTAATACTAATTCATCTTCTAAAAAGTATTATAATTATTTTTAAATACATCCATTACTTAAACCAAAATCACATAGAAATAAATTTTGTGCAATAAAATGTAAAATGCCCTATTTTCCCATCATCATGACTTACATTTTAGAGAAATTTTTGACATGCTATCTACACATGTTTGATTATAATTTGCATATTCACCATGATAATTGTTATTTTTACAACACAGGCAACTTCTATTCTATTTATACTTTGTTTTCTTAACTTAACAATAAATAAAGCATATACTTCTATGGCACTGAATGAAAAAACAAGTCATTCTTCCTCATTTTTAGTGATTTGATTGTATGACAACACTAATTGAATTAAACTGCCTCTTTCTGTTTCTTGGTTTTTGGTCATTTGGTTTTATTTATGTATCAAAGCTCAGAGAAGGCAATGGCACCCCACTCTTGCCTGGAAAATCCCATGGATGGAGGAGCCTGGTAGGCTGCAGTCCATGGGGTCGCTAAGAGTCAGACACGACTGAGTGACTTCACTTTCACTTTTCACTTTCACACATTGGAGAAGGAAATGCAACCCACTCCAGTGTTCTTGCCTGGAGAATCTCAGGGACAGCAGAGCCTGGTGGGCTGCTGTTTATGGGGTCGCACAGAGTCAGACATGACTGAAGTGACTTGGCAGCAGCAGCATGTATCAAATCTATCAAATATAAGTGCAAAATACATCAATTTAAAAAAAAATACCATCCTGTAGCAACTACGGAAATCATGAGACAAAATATTGTTAGCATTCATAAAATTCCCTTTTGTTGTTGGAATTTAGTTCTTCCGCAGACCACATGGCCTGTGATAATACTGATCTGTTATCTATAATTATTATTTTGCCTTTCCTAGAATGTCTGATACCTTGTTTTATATGCCATATGGTCTGTTGTTAAGTGACTTCTTTCACTTAGTATAGGGCTTCCCTGCTGGCTCGGAGGGTAAAGTGCATACAATGTGGTTTTGATTCCTGGGTTGGGAAGATCCCCTGGAGGAGGGCACGACAATACACTCCAGTGCTTTTGCCTGGAGAATCCCCAAGAACAGAGGAGCCTGGAAGGCTTCAGTCCATGGGGTTGCAAAGAGTCAGACACTACTGGATGACTAAGCACACAGCACACACAAGTATTTAGGAGTACAGTCATTGGATCATGTGGTAACTGTGTGATTTTGTTGTTGTTTAGCTGTGTCTGACTCTTTGCAACACTGACTTTTTGCAACCCCATGGACTGTAGCCTACCAGGCTCCTTTGTCCATAAGATTTCCCAGGCAAGGATACTCGAGTGGGTTGCTATTTCCTTCTCCAGGGGATCCTCCTGATCCAGGGATTGAACCCAAGTCTCCTGCAGTGGCGGGTGGATTCTTTACCGCTGAATCACCAGGGAAGGTCAATGTGAGCTTAACTTAATAAACAATGTGAAAACATTTTTTACAATGTGCTTATACTCTTTTTTTGGATCAGCGATGTTCAAGAATTCCAGGTGCTTCACAGCCTTAAACTTACCAGAATTTGGTATTGTTAGTGTTTTTAAGTTTAGCCATTCAGGTGAGTGTGTAATGGTATTTCATTATAGCTTTAATTTTCATTTTCCTAATGACTAACATTTTTGAGCAGCTTTGTAGTGATTATACCTTTTGTATATCTTCCTTGGTGGATGTCTGGTCAAACCTTTCACCCATGTTTATTCATTGAGTTGTTTTTGTTCTTATTATTGATTAGTAGGAGTTATTTATATAATCTGGATATGATCCTTTTCAGTCATGTGATTTTCAAGTATAGTCTCCCAGTATATGGCTAGCTTTTTTGATGCTCAAAACATTGTCTTTTGAAGAGAAAGCAGTTTTTAATTTTGCTGAATTTTCATTTGCTTATTTATTTTTCACTCAGTTACACTGGCTACCTTTATTAGTATTGTGTGTGGCTGTCTTTCTCCTTTTTCCAGTCTTTGGGAGAAGGCATGCATTCTTTCACTGTTAAAAATTATGCTAATTTAAAACACTTTATAGATGCCTTTATCTGGTTGAGGAATTTCCTATTTTTACATAGCTGATTTTTTTTTTTTTTTAATCATGAAAGAGTGAATTTCTTTCAAATGCTCTTCCTGCATGCATTACAGTGATTGCTTTCTCTCTTTCTGTCTTTAATTTTTAGTGTCTTTGGTTTTTATAGCAGGTAGCAGTGATTCTTGACTCATGGATTAAATTGAGTATTATTCTCTTGTTTTTATATTTTGAAAGATTCTATGTAGAATTTTTATGATTTCTTCCAAAATTTTCTAGAATTCACAAGGGAAGTTATCTAGACTGGGGCAGTGAAGGGTGGGGGGGCGGAGGGAGTGGGGGGTGGTTTGTTTCATTAATATGTAGAGACCATTCACTTCTTGAGTAAACTTTGATTGTTTCTGTATTTCAAAGAAGTTTTCTCACACCAAGCAAATTAGCAGGTATAATTGTATCATATAAACTGTCATAAATATGAACACTGAAGGAATGAGGACAAAAACAAAAAGTATTTTTTAGAGGAAGTAGAGAAAAACAGAATTTGCCTTTCTGCCTGTACATTGGGAAGATGTATGTGTGTGGCCAAAAGAGAACAGAAGACCACCTTCTGTCTAAAACAGAGGTGAATTACAAACTCAGTTGAAATAAAGCTCATGTCATTCACAATTTTATTAAGGATCAGCGAGACTGCCTGAAAAGTTGAGTAGTCATCATTTTTATCCAAGTGCCACTGAAATTGTCAAGTCTTCTGAAACACATATTGTTGTGTCATCTAAAGAACTAAAAATATTATTTTACATTTATTTCAACCTTCTCACAACATAAACCTCCAAATGATTAATAAGTAATTTTCATGTCTGGTAGAATCACTAAGCAATGATTCAAATGATCCAAACTGTAAATGATCCAAAACTCAGAATTATTTTAAAATGTTGAGCATCAATGTCATATATTTTAGCTACAAGTCACAGTGAACATCTTCATGATGAGACTGCTCCTTTAAGAGATCCACCATAGCACACCTCCTCTATAATAGTCTGGTTACTTTGAAGCATTGTTTTGTTTTATTAGATTTGTATTATTATTATTATTACTATTTTGCCTATGGAATAAAAGTATTTCTTGCACCTTGTAGCAACTGAAAAGTGCCTCAATTTAACTATAGTCTTAAACTTTGCATAGTTTTCCTTAGTATCTTAAACCTTTCAACACTATGGGGTTGTTTCTGGAGTCTGTTGAATGCAAACATTTACTTATGAACCAGAAGAATTACAGGTCTAATAGTGTGGCACGTTTACTGCAGAGGAAAGCTTAGACTCCTATGCTTTCAACTGGGAAATGCAGCAAGCCTTCAGAGAGAGCTCTTAGTTTGCTGTTAGCAGTGTAGGCAGCAACATTTTACCTCACAAGCCTCGTGTCATTAGATACATAACTCTTAATTACAAAAAATCATCATGGAGTTGAAAACCTATAGGGAAATTAAAAGACCTGCAGCAAAAAAACCTGATAGGGAGATCTACTTTACACAAATTAAATTGACTTATGTTACCCGAACCGTCCTGATGATTTGGAAAGTCTGCCTTTTTAGCATTGCAGACTAGTTGTAACTATACAGTTCATTAGCTTAAAAGATATAGGCATATTCAAATTGAAAAAATGCAAAGAGCACCTGATTAAGAGATTAAAAATAATGGTGGATTGACTAATTAGACTTCGAATTCCTTGAGAAAAGCAAAACATTTATGTACACGCTGTTTCTTTGTTTTTTCAAGTTTTTGTTACGTAGTTTTTAAATCTTCAGAAATAAAAACTTCACCTTCAATTCAGAGAATAAAGTTACCATTAGGCATTAAAAATGTTCTGCAAATAATGTCTCATTTTAAAGTCACTAAAGACAGTAGAAAGTTAATGGCATTTTATTTTATTTTGTTGTTATTGTTGTTGTTAATGGCATTTTAAAATACATTCTGTTTATGCTACCAAGATTAATTTTGTGGGCATGGATTCAGTTATAACACAATTTATGATTACTTGGCATACTGTGAACAATCTGTTAATATAAATTGAAGAAGTGCATTAATCATAAAGAAAAAAATATATAGCATATTTATGTACAGTAAGAAGACTGAAATTCAAAGGAAAAAAAGAGAAAAAAATAGGTACAGGGCTTAGGACAAAGAAAGATGTAAATAAGTACTAAAAGTGTATCTAGGCAATATGGACAAATAAATGTGATTCAAAGTTTATGAAGAAAAGAATTAAATTGGTTTTATGGGACTTCATGAAACTTGTCACCAGGACACTGCCAACTGATTTGTGCATCAGAGGGACCATTTGGAAACTGTGTCCATAATGGAAAGCTCAGCTCTGATATTAATAGACATAAAATATATGGAAAAATACAAAAATGGTTGAAACAGAGGAGTGAGTTAGTTAAAATAAGTGGATTCAACTCATGGGAAGTTTGACATTGTGATCATGAAAGACAGTCAGCTCCATTAAGCTACTCATAGAAACCTGACTTAGTGATGAGATTCAGCACTAAAAAAAAAGAATCCAGGATGAAGAGTAGAGCAATGACTGGAAATCAAGTGGTCTTGACTGCTGTGGGCTATGGTAGAGTTGGGTTGGAAGGAAATAGCCTGAAATGCTATTCTTCACAATTCAGTATCATGATCAACCTTAATGACACAAAATGGAGCTCAGTCATGTCTGACTGCTTTCAACCCTATGGACTATAACACACCAGGTTCCTCTGTCCATAGGGTTCTCCAGGCAAGAATACTGGAGTGGGTTGCCATTTCCTACTCCACGGGATCTTCACAATCCAAGGGTTGAACCCACGTCTCCTATGCTGACAGGCAGATTCTTTACCAGTGAGCCACTTGGAGGCCACCTCTAATATTACCACAGGTGTGAAGACTGTTTCTTTCCCAGAGGTCACCCTGTAGTATATGCACTACTGTTTTTCCTTCAGGATACCATCTATTCACATGTCTTTTCCTTGCACTGAATTCTGAGCTTTTTGAAGTGGAAATGTCTATCACTGACCACACATAGTCACTAGCATTAAACCTGGGAAATAGCAAGCCCTCATAGCATAGATGTTTTTGAATGAACTTTTTAAATTTTTGAATAAATTGACATAAAAATAAGGTCAGATTTTAGATTACTTATGTTCAACTTTTGTAGCATACATAATTGCTAGTTTTGAAGGAGTCTTTTTTTTTTTTTTTTTTTTTTTAATATTTCTGCCCAAATCCTTACTTGGCAACTGATAGTGAAATTAGTCTATCCTTATCCATGCTGTGCATTTATGCCACTAACCAAAACTAAAGAATTTAGGCTGAAGAAGGAATTCATAGGGCCTAAACTCCATCTCAGGCCTGTCCTTGCTGGCTGTGCTCGACTGCCTCTCCAGTGGACTCTGAACTCTCTGCTTAGTGCCTGTGAGGACGACAATGGAAGGATAAGACCCCCTCCAGACAGAGGAATCCTGAAGATCACATCCAGGCTACTCATTGCCTAAGAGGAAGCATACCGTAATCACACCTGTCTCCGGACAGGTCATAAACTTCTTCGTATCTGTCAAGATGTAATCACAGACTTATTGATTATTAACTGGTTGGAATGTAACTGCGGGCTTATTGACTACTGACTGTTTAAGACACGTACACATGGGGCAGGTGGTGGGTTTAGACACGTACACATGGGGCAGGTGGTGGGTTTAGGCACGTACGCATGGGGTATAAAAGATTTTCACAAATGCTGGATGGGGTCCTTGGCTAAGAGGAGACTCTGCCTTGGGCCCGCCGGCGTAATGAACTGCACTCCACTATCTGCATTGTCCTTCTGAGTGAGTCTGTTTCCCGGAAAGCGTGGCTATAACATTTGGTGCATTGGCCGGGAAACTCCTCACTTTGAGGATACAGGTCTCATTTGAGGCCACCCCGAGGCTTTGGGACTTGAATCTCCTAGAGGGGGGAAGGCGCCTCGCCCCTCTGGAAGAATTCAGCCTTTCAAAGCCCGGTTTCTTCGCTTTGGCAGGTAGTGGACGGCAGCAGGGAACTGAGCGCTCTGGTGAGGAGGAGCCCACCCAGTAGGGTGGAAGAGGGGGCCTGATCACCCCCCTGGGAGGGACCAGAAGGGAGCCGCATAGGAAACTGGTTTGGGTTGGTGACAATAGCTGCTCGGCACTCAGGTCGACGGCCGTGCCAGGGATAAAGAGAGGGAACTGAGGGTTTAAAAAGGCCAGTCAGGAGGTGTGTCCACGCCGTCCTAGGGAACGTGCCGAGCTGTCGCCACAGGTTTTTCTTTTTTACAAAGAGGATATTGATCTCTGCGTGCTCGTATTCTGCCCTCCCCCAGGAGGTACCCATCTGCTGTGTGACCCATCATCTCCCCTGCCAGTGGAGACAGGTAAATTGACTTCTCGGGAAGGCCCTGGGACGTGGAAATCCAGAGGTAAGAAAATGGGAGGAAGCGGATCTAAGGCCACTGTATTGGAGAATATGATTAAGAATTTTAAGAAAGGATTCGATGGAGACTATGGGAAGAAAATGACACCCGGCCGGCTCCGTACCCTTTGTGAAGCCGAGTGGCCTTCAATGGGAGTTGGCTGGCCACCAGAGGGAACTATGGACTTAAATCTCATAAAGGCAGTCTATGCTATAGTTACGGGAAATCCCGGTCACCCTGATCAGTTCCCGTACATAGACTCTTGGCTGAGAATAGCCCAAGATCCCCCCAAATGGGCCCGTTTTTATGCTCATGGCGGGGAAGGAAAAATCTTGATGGCTCAAAAGATAACCAAGGATGAGAAGGAAATTTTACAGGACCCTGAAGGGGATGAGCTACCCCCACCGCCGTATTGGATGATGGTTCCACCAGCTAGTAACACCGTGGCCACCGGAGGAAGCAGCCAGGGACTGGTAAGCCTCCCGGACTCCTCAACAGTCCCGACAGCTCCACAGGTTGTAGAGCCGCCCTCCCAGCAGGCTCCAACCTCAACTGGAGGGGCAATGAGCCCACTGGACTCTACCACCCTGGATGCTGCTCCTACGTTCCCTAAACTCTACCCTCCACTCCCGGTAAGTACTCCCGGACGAGGGGGAGGAACCACTGGAATTAAACAAAGGCTCCGCTCTGCAAAAGAGCCAGAGGAAAAAATACCCTTACAGATGCCCCTCAGAGAAGTTCAGCAACCTCCAATGATAGGGGAGGATGGTAATTATCACCAAGCTCCTGTAACCTATTACTATCAGCCCTTTTCATCAACTGATATACTGAACTGGCAAAAACACACCCCCTCTTACTCGTTGGAACCCCAGGGCATGACTAGACTAATGGAGACTATTTTCCGCACTCATCGACCAACCTGGGACGATGTAATGCAATTACTATCATCCCTCTTCAGTACAGAAGAGAGATACAGGATCAACGCTGAGGCAAGGAAATGGTTACAGGAGATGGTCCCTGAGGGCACTGCTAACCCAGAGAGGTGGATAGAACAAGCCTTCCCCACTGACAGACCTAACTGGGACTATAATACAGAGGAGGGAAAAATCCAATTAGAAAGATACCGGACAGCGATTATACAAGGGCTTAGAAGGGGAGTCCGGAGGCCGATGGACATGTCTAAACTGGCCGGAATAGTTCAGAAGGGAAAGGAGTCACCCTCCGAATTTTACGAGAGACTTTGTGAGGCCTACAGACTCTATACACCCATAGATCCAGAAGCTACGGGCTCCCAGATTGTTATAAATTCGTCATTCATCTCGCAAGCATTTCCTGACATAAAACGAAAGCTTCAAAAGACCGAGGGAGTTCTATCCATGTCTAGCTCTCAGTTGATTGAGATAGCAGACAAGGTGTTCCGGAATAGGGACACGGAAATAGAAAAGAAATGCGAGAAGAGGTATAAAGACGAGCAGAGGAGAACAGATGAGAGGTTTGCAATGTTGGCTGCTGCGCTTGGGAAGTCTTCCGGAGACTTTTCCACCGCCAGAGCAAAGAAGACCCCCCTAGCTTCGAGGTCAGGACAGCCCTCCAACCGGTCCCAACGGAGGCCACGGGCTCCATTACAGCCCAATCAATGTGCCCGATGCCGCGGGTTTGGTCATTGGAAGAATGAGTGCCCAGAAGGAAGAAAGGAAAATAAATTCCTCCCAGTTGCAGAGCTCACTAACATAGAGACTGAATAGGGATGCCGGGGCTCGAAGACATCAGGTCCCCGAGAGCCCATGGTAACGTTAAAAATTGGGGACCAAGACATTGACTTTATGGTAGACACCGGGGCAGAATTGTCTGTGGTAACTAAACCGGTGGCGCCACTGTCTAAAAGGACTGCTGCTGTAACTGGGGTTTCGGGAGAAGAAATGGTTAAGTCATTTTGCCAGCCCAGAAAATGTCAGATGGTGGGTCACCAAGTGACTCATGAGTTCCTCTATATCCCTGAGTGCCCAGTACCCCTGCTGGGGAGAGACTTACTCTCCAAACTGGGAGCACAAGTGACTTTCTCTCCTGAAGAGAGGCCCACTTTTCGCGTGGGCACAACTACCTACTTACTCTCCCTCTCTGTGCCCCCTCAAGACGAATGGAGGCTACATGAGCCTCCTGGAGATAAACAAGACCAGGCAACAGAGTTGGAGAGAAGGCTGACTCAGCTGTTCCCTAAGGTCTGGGCCGAAGATAACCCCCCTGGGCTAGCTAGACACCAAGCCCCTGTAATAATAGAACTCAAACCTGGCGCAACCCTGGTGAGAAAGCGTCAATACCCAATACCCATAGAAGCCCGAATTGGGATTCTGCCTCACATCAACAGGCTAAAACAGGCAGGCATCCTGGAGGAATGTCAATCAGCCTGGAACACACCAATCTTGCCGGTAAAAAAGGAAGGAGGACAAGACTATAGGCCTGTGCAAGATCTCAGATTGGTCAATCAGGCCGCTGTAACTCTGCACCCGACCGTCCCAAACCCCTATACCTTACTTAGCCTCCTCCCACCTAAGACAAGGATCTATACTTGTTTGGACCTCAAAGATGCCTTTTTCTGTATACGCCTAGCACCTGCATCACAACCCATCTTTGCCTTTGAATGGGAGGACCCCATCGGAGACAATAAGCAGCAGCTCACCTGGACTCGCCTCCCGCAAGGATTCAAAAATGCGCCAACCATCTTTGGAGAAGCCTTGGCCTCGGACCTGGAAGCTTTCCAGCCTGAAAGGTATGGATGTTGGCTCCTGCAATATGTGGATGACCTGTTGCTGGCCGCTGAGACCCGGGAAGAATGCTGGGAAGGGACCCAAGCGCTCCTCCAATTGCTGGCAGAAGCGGGATACCGGGTGTCCAGGAAAAAGGGACAAATCTGCAAGGAGGAGGTAAGGTATTTGGGGTTTGTCTTAAGGGAAGGCACAAGGTTGCTGGACCAATCTAGAAAGGAAGTAATTCTGAGGCTCCCCACGCCTAAGACTCGGCGGCAAGTCAGGGAGTTCCTAGGGGCCACTGGATTCTGCAGGATTTGGATTCCAAGGTACTCTCAAATAGCCCAGCCCTTATTTGAGCTCCTGACAGGGCCTGAAGAAAATCCTGTAAACTGGACTGAAAAACAGCAGGAAGCCTTTGAGGAGCTGAGGCTAGCAAACCACCTCCGCCCCCGCCTTGGGATTGCCAGACCTCACCAAACCATTCACCTTGTATGTGACTGAGAAAGATAAAACAGCCATGGGGGTTTTGACTCAAACCTTGGGAACGTGGGACAGGCCAATAGCTTATCTTTCAAAGCGACTTGATAACGTTGCCACCGGTTGGCCTGGCTGTCTGCGGGCAGTGGCCGCAGTCGCCTTACTGGTGCGTGAGGCCACAAAGCTGACCTTTGGCCAGGACCTGATCGTAAAAGTCCCACATGAAGTCAATACCCTCCTTCGAGGAGACCCCCACAAATGGCTGTCAAATTCCCGGATTATTCAATACCAGGGACTGCTATGTGAAAACCCCAACCTCCGTATTGAACCTTGCCAGGGCTTAAATCCGGCAACGCTTCTCCCAGTGGGAGAAGGAGGACCCACTCACGATTGTAAGGAAGTCTTAGAGGAGGTCTATGCTAGCCGTCCAGACCTCCGAGACAGGCCAATTTCGAATCCTGACTGGACTCTGTATACTGATGGCACCAGCCTGGTAAAGCTAGGACAGCGACTGTCAGGCTATGCTGTAGTTACAGAGAGGACTGTTATAGAGGCCGGCCCCTTGCCACAACACTGGTCAGCCCAACGAGCAGAGTTATGGGCCTTAGTCCGGGCACTGCAGCTGTCAAAGGGCAAGAGAGTGAACGTCTACACTGACTCCCGGTATGCTTTTGCTACACTCCATGTACATGGGGCGCTATACCGGGAGAGAGGCCTTCTAACGGCCAAAGGAAAGGACATTAAGAATAAGGAAGAGATCCTGATTCTGTTAGACGCTGTCTGGAGCCCCACGGAGGTAGCAGTCATGCACTGCCGTGGGCACGGGAAGGAAGACACCCCCACAGGCTCGAGGAAATAGGCTGGCTGATGAGACCGCCAGGCGGGCAGCCGAGGACAGAAAAGAATCCGGGGAAGTCCCCATGAGGACATTTGTCCTAGCTGAGCTACCCGAGCTGGCCCTAGACTCCCCGACATACACCGAGGCCCAGAACCAGCTAGCTGAAGCGGAGGGAGCCACCAAAACAGAGAAAGGATGGTGGGAACTGCCAGGTGGTAAGCTACTAGTGCCTGAAAGGATGGCCCCCTCTCTGGTGAGCCAAGCTCATCGTATGACTCACCTAGGACATGACAAACTGGAGGACTTGAGCCGAAGGTATTTTCTGGCTCCTCGCCTCTCCTCTCTATGTAGAATGGAATCCCAAAATTGTAACGCCTGCTCTCAGATTAATGCCGCTCCAGGGTGCAGACCAAAACCCCCAGGCATCCAATTAAAAGGTACCCTTCCTTTTGAACATCTGGAAGTGGACTTCGCTGAGATGAAGCCATATCGTCATTTTCGTTACCTGTTGGTCTTGGTATGTACATTCTCGGGATGGGTGGAGGCCTTCCCCACCCGAACTGAAAAAGCATCAGAAGTGGCTCGGAGCTTGCTTAGGGAGATAGTTCCTCGATTTGGATTCCCCACCAGCATAAGATCAGATAACGGGCCAGCCTTCATATCGGATCTGATACAACAAGTTAGTAAAGCCATGAATGTAAAATGGAAGTTACACACTGCTTACCGGCCTCAGAGCTCCGGAATGATAGAACGAACTAACCGGACACAAGGAGACACTTTCTAAGTAGATTATAGAGACTGACTGTTCCTGGGTGGATTTACTTCCCATGGCCTTGCTCAAACTCAGGATGACCCCACGGTCCCATGGCTACTCTCCCTATGAAATTGTGTATGGGAGACCTCCTCCCATAATAAGACAGGTAACAACTGATATACTTCAGGTAGGAGGAGACGGGATATCACAGCAGATGGAACAACTAGGTAAGGTAATTAATCAAGTAACTAAGTTTGTGCAAGAAAGAATACCGTTCCCCTTGGGGGAGCAAATGCATGAGTTTATACCAGGCGACCAGGTGTGGGTGAAAGACTGGAAACATGACTCCCTAGCCCCCCGGTGGAAAGGTCCTTATACTGTTGTTTTAACTACTCCTACCGCAGTTAAAGTTGCAGGCATTGCCCCTTGGATCCATCACACCAGAGCAAAGAAGGCATACAACACTGACCCGGAAGACGCTGAGTGGACCACCCAGAAGGACCCCACCGACCCACCGGGAACCAAGATCATTCTGAAGAGAAAGAAGAGAACGAGATCCCAGACGAGCCCTCTACAGGATAGAGCTGGGTTAACGACTCCTGCTGCTCGGCCTCTTCAACGCAATCCTGAACCTGACCAGTGTTCCTGCACAGGACAACATCTTCATCTCGTGGGCACATTCTTACGCGAACTTCCACAACTCCTCCAACTGTTGGGTATGCGGGGCCATGCCCCTGTCAGTAATGGACGGACTCCCCTGGTGGGTATCGCCACTCCGTTATGGGGACTTTATACCACTGTGTTCCTTTTTAGAGCAACAGAAAGGAACTTTCCTCTCTCTCACCAATCATAACCTTTCTTTGCTCTCCTGGTGTAAGAAGAAGCCACCAGTGGGCCAGGGACATAGGGTTACATTTAACATAAACACCAGCCTTATGGAAGTAACAAAGGTTTATACCTCATATATGAAAAATAAAAAGGAGAAGGGTTCTCTTACAAAAGGGGGACAGGCCTCCCGGTACCTTGAGCAATACTACCAGGTCTGGGATGAATATTTCTGGATGACTCCTGAGAAAGGACAGTTGGTTACCCCTGCTACTATTTGCTGGGAACAAAAAGAACAAAAAGTTGGATTTGGAGACCACCCCCTAGACCCAAAAAAAGTAAAATATATGGGTTATTTGCCCCCTGAACAATGTAAACAAGTCTTGGAAGTTACCTATCACCCCAATCAGTCTGTTCAGTGGCCCGGTTCGGACTGGAAATATAATCCTGGAATCCGCTGGGTAGCCCCCAATGGGACCCAGTGGCTCTGTGGGCTTAACTTATGGCCATGGTTACCAGTTGGCTGGGTGGGGCGTTGCACATTAGGATTTGCTTTCGCCCATGGCAGTATTAAGCCTGGCCTACACCAGCTTCCAGTAAACCTGCCTTATCTGCATGCAAGATGGACATGATCTGTGTTCCAATGGTATGACTATCTAGCTGCCTTGTTTGTACCCTCTGTAGGGACAACGGATATCATGGTTAAGATAGAGGCCTTAACTAATTTTACTAAACAGGCCCTCTTAGACAGTACAAAAGCCATTCAAGCTTTGAACAAAGAACAAATTCAGATGAGAAAGGCAGTAATTCAAAATAGGATGGCATTAGACATACTCACAGCAGCCCAAGGAGGGACTTGCGCCGTGATTAAAGTCGAATGTTGTGTGTATATCCCTGACCTGTCTGGAAATGTGTCCACTGCCTTAAAGGATATGCAAAATCAAGTAAAAGCCATGTCTAATGAAAATATTCCCTTTTGGACTTCAGTTCTCTCCTGCGTAAAGGGAGACTGGTGGAAAACCATTGTAACTGTTGTTATAGTAATCTTAATCGTACTGCTCTGTGGGCCCTGCTTCCTACAATGTCTTGTAAATTTTGTAACCCAGAGGTTGATAGCATTCTCTCATGTGGGTGACAGGAGGGTTAAGGTACAATATATCTCAATGAGTGATGCTCGTTATGGAAACTAAGAGCATCAAGAGGGGGGAATGAAGAAGGAATTCATAGGGCCTAAACTCCATCTCAGGCCTGTCCGTGCTGGCTGTGCTCGACTGCCTCTCCAGTGGACTCTGAACTCTCTGCTTAGTGCCTGTGAGGACGACAATGGAAGGATAAGACCCCCTCCAGACAGAGGAATCCTGAAGATCACATCCAGGCTACTCATTGCCTAAGAGGAAGCATACCGTAATCACACCTGTCTCCGGACAGGTCATAAACTTCTTCGTATCTGTCAAGATGTAATCACAGACTTATTGATTATTAACTGGTTGGAATGTAACTGCGGGCTTATTGACTACTGACTGTTTAAGACACGTACACATGGGGCAGGTGGTGGGTTTAGACACGTACACATGGGGCAGGTGGTGGGTTTAGACACGTACACATGGGGCAGGTGGTGGGTTTAGGCACGTACGCGTGGGGTATAAAAGATTTTCACAAATGCTGGACGGGGTCCTTGGCTAAGAGGAGGCTCTGCCTTGGGCCCGCCGGCGTAATGAACTGCACTCCACTATCTGCATTGTCCTTCTGAGTGAGTCTGTTTCCCGGAAAGCGTGGCTATAACAAGGCAAATACTAAAGTTTGATGATTTCTCAGACTTGACTTGGCTATGCATAAATTTACAGCAGCATTATAAATTACAAGAGATTACAAAATGTCTCATTCTTTTTATACAAGAACTAAAGCAGTTCCGTTTCAGTTCAGTTCAGTCGCTCAGTCGTGTCCAACTCTTTGTGACCCCATGAATCGCAGCACGCCGAGCCTCCCTGTCCATCACCAACTCCCAGAGTTTACTCAAACTCATGTCCATCGAGTGGGTGATGCCATCCAACCATCTCATCCTCTGTCATCCCCTTCTCCTCCTGCCCCCAATCCCTCCCAGCATCAGGGTCTTTTCCAATGAGTCAACTCTTCGAATGAGGTGGCCAAAGTATTGGAGTTTCAGCTTCAGCATCAGTTCTTCTAATGAACACCCAGGACTGATCTCCTTTAGGATGGACTGGTTGGATCTCCTTGCAGTCCAAGGGACTCTCAAGAGTCTTCTCCAACACCACAGTTCAAAAGCATCAATTTTTTGGCACTTAGCTTTCTTCACTGTCCAGCTCTCACATCCATACATGACCACTTGAAAAACCATAGCCTTGACCAGACGGACTTTCGTTGGCAAAGTAACTAAAGCAGAGTCACACACAAATACTCATCCAATTAAAGAAGAGCCTTATAACTATCAGTATGATCTATAGCTCATCTCTCTTAACTTCTTGCACTTTTGATATTATGCTATATATCTATGTTTTTTTTCCTCACAATACTGCAGTTCTTTAAATGCAGGAGATGTAATTTATGTGTGTAATAGCCACCTACATTAACATTATATACCCTAAAGGTGCTCTTTTATTAAAATTGTGACCAGTTATTTGCTCATGATTTCTAGTTGATTTGAAACAAAATTTATAATGCCAAAGACCTCTTTGAAGCCAAATCACAGCCTTAATTTCTCTACACACATCAAAATAAACATTGAATTATGTTTCTCCTATTTCTAGCAAGTGTCTTTACCAATGTATACATTTTGACCATCATCTAGTTCCCCTTTTGAAAGTTTCTCCCATTGATTTTATTTGCATTAAAATTCTATGCATTTTTATTATTTTCATTATGGAATGTATCACATAAATTTTATGATACGTTCCATTGGTTATCCTCTTCTTAGACCATATGAAATTTCATTTCTGCCCACAAAAAGCAGATAACAAAGTCATCATAGTACCCATAGGACCTAGATTGTCTGTGACAGCTGACAAGCTAACATTGAGGAGGTTTCAGAGAGGAGGTTATATATCATATTAGTATGAGGGAATCATTGAGTGAGAAAGTTGATGCTAAAAATTAGCTGTGATGTGCCTGTCTTCTTTTACTAGATCATAAGCACTTCAAGGACAAGGAGAATAAAGGCTTTATCTTTTTCATTTCCTATCATTCGTGAGTCAGCACTTGGGATACAAAGGTGTATAAGCAAGTTTGTTACATGAAACTGTTGAACTAAGAATAGGCAGGAGGTTGTAACATGAAGGAATTGTCTGACAAGTAAAGGAGTGTGAGGGAGCTTGGACTACAAGCCAGAAAAGAAAAAAGATTCATAAAAGAATGTGACTGCATTATACAGTGCTGCAAAAAATTAAATAAAAATATAAAAAGAGACAACTGAAATTTGTGATTACAGTTTAGACATCTTTCTGTATGTTAGCTGGCCATATGTGATTCCTAGACCTTGAACTATCTGTTAATATTATTTTTCTTCCCTATTTTTTTATGATGTTCTTATTGATTTTTACAAATTATTAATGTAATCCTGATACATATATTTTTGTTGGTTGTGTCTGTTTAAATCTTTCCCAGTTTGTAATCTATATATATATATACAATTGTTAAGTATGTTTTACTTCAATGCAGTCAAATTATGAAACTTTTCTTATACATATTCCTTTGAAATCCCTTCCTATACCAGGTCCAAAAAATATTCACCTACACTTTCTATTGTTTTGGGTATTAAATTTTAAGGTATTGTTTTTGCCTTAATTCTATCAGAATTTGAATTTACATATTCCCCTATCTTTATTTATGTATCTATACATCTTGGGAGTAAAATGTTAAAGAAAAAACTGAACTATATTAGTATTTAACACATAGTGTTTTAGAAATAAACTCCATCTGAGGTGAAAGAGGTTTGCACAATAAAGTAAGAAGTGTGAAGGTCATATTAATACCAACTGGTTTTTATAATAGAAAGTAGACATTTGGTTCTTTGTATAATTTTGATCACAGAAACATATTTTTGGGACATTTGGAAGAAAATCAGCTAGCTTTAGGGTCATTACAAAGAAGTAAATGCACAGGTTTCAAGGATGCAAGCTCCAAACTTGAGTTTAAATGCCATAAATGACATGTAAATAAAGAGTGGAGAAGCAAGTCTAATTTGGGAATGACTGTAGGCAGTTCTTTGACACAGATAGTTCCAGAAAGACAAGTTAAAAATGCAAATAGAGCCAAAAGATGGATTTAGGTTGTGCATAAATATGCATTTCTAAGCATAAAAGTTTTAATTTATTTACTTATTTTGGTTTCTATAGAGCAATTAGTTTTCCTGTTGACTATAGATAAATCTGTGACATTAATAATCTATAAAACTATATATCACATTTGCTTTACCTATTTATCAGTTAGTCAGTACAGAAGTGTGAAGGAAGCATAATGAGAAAAAAGCATAGTGCACTGTTGCATTTTGGTATTTGAGGTAGCTATTCATGTGTGTGTGCTAAGTCACTTCAGTTGTATCCGACTCATTGTGACCCTATGCCTATGGATTGTACCCAGCCAGGCCCCTCTGTCCATAGGATTCTCCAGACAAGAATACTGGAAAGTGTTGTCATGCCCTCCTCCAGGGGATCTTCCTGACCCAGGAATTGAACCTGCATCTTTTATGGTTTCCTGAATTGGCAGGACCTGTATGGAAAAAAAAAGAGCCCACAGTGGTAGCCTATGGCTTAGTTGGTTCTAAAATTCTTTTAGGGTCTTAGCTGGCAAGGCCAGGAATTATTGCAAAGAGAAAACTGTCTTATTAACTCTTTCCAAATCCAAACTGTACAGTACAACTGTCAACCTGGGGTAATGCTGAAGGTAAAATATAGAAACTGCTAGAAAGGAAAGTGCCATATAGATATATTTTTTTAATACTCTTAATTCTTTTTTCTTCATATTTATTTTTATTTGGCTATGCTGGGTCTTACTTGAAATTGCTGGGACCTTTTATTTTCAATGCAGCACGCAAAATTTTTAGTTGAAGCATGTGGACTCAGTTACAGCATGTGATTCTTAGTATTTATATTTCAATATAATAGTAAATATAATTTCAAATTTGGTAATTTAAGAATAGCCACTAGCATAATAAGAATGCTTACAAATTTAGAAGCAATGTAGAACAATGATGGAAAATAACCTTTAAAACTTGAAACCACCCTCCCTCACTTTTTAAATCATATATATATATATATATATATATACAATTTATATATGTATATGATTTATATATATTCATATATATATGTATACATATACATATTAGTTTTTTAATAAAATATAGTTGATTTAAAAGTTGTGTTAGTTTCTACTGTACAGCAAAGTGATTCAGTAATACATGTATATGTATTTTTAAATATTCTTTTCCAATATGGTTTATCACAGGATACTGAATATAGTTCCTTGTGCTATAGAGTAGAACCTCATCCCTCATTTATGACATAGTAATTTGTGCATGCAAATTCAATGTCTTACGCCTTAGGTTCCCTATCAATATAATGGGGGTAATGAAGAAGCTCAATTCATGGGGCTACTGTGAACATCAGACAAGGTAAGAAAAGTGAAGAACTCATAGAAGTATCTGATATTAATTACTAAGAATTTAAGATATGTTAAAATTGTTATTTGAATATCCAAATGTGTAAGATTAAAACAAAAAATGAAGATTTAATCAATCCAACTGAAGTCAGGAGAGGGAAGAGAAGATGGCCAAACTAAGATAAGAAAAACAGCAATGAATATGAATAGATTACATGGTAATTTATTCATCTATTCATTTATTAACTTTATAAATACTTTATATACTTATCATTATATAAATGTAATATAAACAAATGCTCTATATACATATACCATTATATATATTATCATTAAGTATGGACATATGTATATATATCATTAAGTATAAGTTATAAAGGTAGATGAGTCTTTATCACAGAAAAACTTCCTGTTATTCTGGAATTTTGTATTTAATGGAGGAGATAGAATTGTGCTGCCCAATATAGAACCCACCAGATGTATTTGACTACAAAATTTTAAATTTGAATGAACTGAAATTTAATGAAATTAATTATTTAGTTCCACAGTCTCAATGGCTACATTCAAGTGCTCAATAGACACATGTGGCTAGTGGCTACAGTGCTGGACAATACAGACAGAACACTTTGATTATTGTACAACCCTCTATTGAAAGGTATTAATATAGAAGTAACACGACAGAGAGGAAATTTCAATGCTGAGGTGGCCTGTGGAAGAAATAAGGGACGGTAATGTGACAGAGTGACTGGCATTAAAAAAAAAGAAAGAAAGACCTGGTAGCATAACAGAAAGCAAAGTTACAGCATGCTTTTGTGAAGAGAAACAATACAACCTGAAAATTTAAAAGTTAGACCTGGCCAATGGAGTCACAAGCTGTAGAATTTCATTCCAGCAAGAAGAAGCACTATACACAAATTCTAGGCATAAAACTTGGAAAAACTGAGAATGAAAATGAGGTCATTCACACACGGGCATGGTGAATGAAGGAGAAGATTGAGAAAACTGATTAGATAGTAGGAAGTGGAGGCAAAAAGATAGGATACTGAAAGATGAACTCCCCAGGTTGATAAGTGCCCAATATGCTGCTGGTGGTCAGTGGAAAAATAACTCCAGAAAGAATGAAGAGACAGAGTCAAAGCAAACAACACCCAGTAGTGGATGTGACTGGTGGTGGAAGTGAAGTCCAATGCTCTAAAGAGCAATATTGCATAGGAACCTGAAATGTTAGGTCCATGAATCAAGGCAATTTGGAAGTGGTCAAATAGGAGATGGCAAGAGTGAACACTCACATTTTAGGAATCAGTGAACTAAGATGGACCGGAATGGGTGAATTCAACTCAGATGACCATTATATCTACTACTGTGGGCAAAAATCCCTTAGAAGAAATGGAGTAGCCCTCACAGTCAACAAAATAGTCTGAAATGCAGTACTTGGATGAAATCTCAAAAATGACAGAATGATCTCTATTCATTTCCAAGGAAAACCATTCAATATCACAGTAATCCAAGTCTATGCCCTGACCAGTAATGCTGAAGAAGCTGAAGTTGAACGGTTTTATGAGGACGTACAAGGTCTTCTAGAACTAACACCCAAAAAAGATGCCTTTTTCATTATAGGGGACTAGAATGCAAAAGTAGGAAGTCAAGAGAGACCTGGAATAACGGGCAAATATGGCCTTGGAATACAAAATGAGTAGAGCAAAGGCTAACAGTGTTGCCAAGAAAACACACTGGTCATAGAAATCTCCTTCTTCCAACAACACAAGATATGACTCTATACATGCACACCACCAGATGGTCAATACCGTAATCAGATTGATTATATTCTTTGCAACCAAAGATGGAGATGCTGTATATAGTCAGCAAAAACAAGACAGAGAGCTGACTGTGGCTCAGATCATGAACTCCTTATTGCTAAATTCAGACTTAAATTGAAGAAAGTAGGGAAAATCACTAGATCATTCAGGTATGACCTAAATCAAATCCCTTATGATTATACAGTGGAGGTGACAGAGTGCCTGAAGGATGATGGACATAGGTTGCTGACATTGTACATTGCACACAGCAGTGTTCAAGACCATCCCCCCAAAAAAAGAAATGCAGAAAGGCAAAATGGTTGCCTGAGGAGGCCTTATAAGTAGCTAGAAAAGAAGAGAATCTAAGGCAAAGAGGAAAATGAAAGGTAGACACATCTGAATGCAGAGTTCCAAAGAAGATCAAGGAAAGATAAGAAATAATTCCTCAGTGATCAATGCAAAGATATAGAAGAAAACAATAGAATGGGAAAGACCAGCCATCTCTTCAAGGAAATAAGAGGCACCAAGGGAACACTTCATGTAAAGATGGGCTCAATAAAGGACAGAAATGGTATGGACATAACAGAAGCAGAAGATACTAAGAAGAGCTGGCAAGAATAAACAGAAGAACTATACAAAAAAGATCTTCATGACGCACATAACCATGATGGTGTGATCACTCCCCTAGGGCCAGACATCTTGGAATACGAAGTCAACTGGGCCTTAGGAAGCATCACTACGAATAAAGCTAGTGGAGGTGATGGAATTCCAGTTGAGCTATTTCAAATCCTGAAAGATGATGCTGTGAAACTGCTGCAGTCAACATGCCAGCAAATTTGGAAAACTCAGCAGTAGCCACAGGACTGGAAAAAGTCAGTTTTCATTCCAATCCCAAAGAAAGGCAATGCCAAAGAATTTTCAAACTACCTAACAATTACACTCATCTTCAGTTCAGTCACTCAGTCATGTCCGACTCTTTGCAACCCCATAGACTGCAGCATGCCAGGCCTCCCTGTCCATCACCAACTCCCGGAGGTTACTCAAACTCATGTCCATTGAGTGGGTGATGCCATCCAACCATCTCATCCTCTGTCATCCCCTTCTCCTCCTGCCCCCTATCCCTCCCAGCATCAGGGTCTTTTCCAATGAGTCAACTCTTTGCATGAGGTGGCCAAAGTATTGGAGCTTCAGCTTCAGCATCAGTCCTTCCAATGAACACCCAGGACTGATCTCCTTTAGGATGGACTGGTTGGATCTCCTTGCAGTCCAAGGGACTCTCAAGACTATTTTCCAACACCACAGTTCAAAAGCATCAATTCTTCCATGTTCAGCTTTCTTCACCGTCCAACTCTCACATCATACATGACCACTGGAAAAACCATAGCCTTGACTAGATGGACCTTTGTTGGCACAGTAATGTCTCTGCTTTCTAATGTGCTATCTAGGTTGGTCATAACTTTCCTTCCAGGTAGTAAGCATCTTCTAATTTCATGGCTGCAGTCACCATCTGCAGTGATTTTGGAGCCCCCCAAGATAAAGTCTGACACTGTTTCCAGTTTCCCTATCTATTTCCGTGAAGTTATGGGACCAGATACCATGATCTTAGTTTTCTGAATATTGAGCTTTAAGTCAACTTTTTCACTCTCCTCTTTCACTTTCATCAAGAGGCTTTTTAGTTCCTCTTCACTTGCTGCCATAAGGGTGGTGTCATCTGCATATCTGAGGTTATTGATATTTCTTCCGGCAATCTTGATTCCAGCTTGTGTTTCTTCCAGCCCAGCATTTCTCAAGATGTACTCTGCATGTAAGTTAAATAAGCAGGGTGACAATATACAGCCTTGACATACTCTTCTCCTATTTGGAACCAGTCTGTTTTCCAATGTCCAGTTCTAACTGTTGTTCCTGACCTGCATACAGATTTCTCAAGAGGCAGGTCAGTTGGTCTGGTATTCCCATCCCTTTCAGAATTTTCCACATTTTATTGTGATGTACACAGTCAAAGGCTTTGGCATAGTCAATAAAACAGAAGTAGATGTTTTTCTGGAACTCTCTTGCTTTTTTGATGATCCAGAGGATGATGGCAATTTGATCTCTGGTTCCTTTGCCTTTTCTAAAAAATATTTGAACATCTGGAAGTTCATGGTTCAAGTATTACTGAAGCCTGGCTTGGAGAATTTTGAGCATTACTTTAGTAGCATGTGTTATGAGTGCAATTGTGTGGTACATTATCTTACACAATAACAAATAATGCTCAAAAATTTTCCAAGCCAGACTTCAGCACTATGTGAACCGTGACTTCCAGATGTTCAAGTTGGATTTACAAAAGGCAGAGGAACCAGAGAACAAATTGCCAACATCCACTGGATCACCGAAAAAGCAAGAGAGTTCCAAAAAGACATCTATTCTTCTTTATTGACTATGTCAAAGCCTTTGACTGTGTGGATCACAACGAACTGTGGAAAATTCTTAAAAAGACAGAAATAGCAGACCATCTGACCTGCCTTCTGAGAAATCTGCATGCAGGTCAAGAAGTAACAGTTAGAACTAGACATGGAGCAACAGACTGGTCCAAATCGGGAAAGCTGTCAAAGCTGTATATTGTCACCCTGCTTATTTAACTTATATGCAGAGTACATCATGAGAAATGCTGGGATGAAGGAAGCACAAGCTGGAATCAAGATTTCTGGGAGAGATATCAATAACCTCAGACGTGCAGATGATACCACCCTTATAGCAGAAAGTGAAGAACTAAAGAGCTCCTTGATGAAAGTAAAAGAGGTGAGTGAAAACGTTGGCTTAAAACTCAGCATTCAGAAAACTAAGATCATGGCATCTGGTCCCATCACTTCATGGCTAAAAGATGGGGAAACAGTGGAAACAGTGAGAGATTTTATTTTGGGGGGCTCCAAAATCACTGCAGATGGTGGCTGCATCATGAAATTAAAAGATGCTTAGTCCTTGGATGGAAAGCTCTGCCCAACCTATACAGCATATTAAAAAGTAGAGACATTACTCTGCCAATAAAAGTCCATATAGCCAAAGCTATGATTTTTCCAGTAGTCATGTAGGGATGTGAGGGTTGGATTATAAAGAAATCTGAGTGCCAAAGACTGTTGCCTTTAGACTGTGGTTTTGGAGAAGAGTCTTGAGAATCCCTTGGACTTCAAAGAAATCAAACCAGTTAATCCAAAATGAAATCAGTCCTTCATTGGAAGGACTGATACTGAAGCTGAAATTCCAATCTTTTGGCCACATGATGAGAAGAATTGATTCATTTGAAAAGACCCTAAAGCTGGTAAAGATTGAAAGCAGAAGGAGTACGGGATGGCAGAGGATGAGATGGTTGGATGGCATCACCATCTTGGTGGACATTAAGCTTGAGTACGCTGTGGGAGTTGGTGATGGACAGGGAGGTCTGGCATACTGCATTCCCTGGGGTCGCAAGTAGTCGGACACGACTGAGAGACTGAACTGGACTGAACTGAGTAGGAATTGACTATATTAGGTGTCTCTGGGTCTGCCTAGGTAAGGGTCTTTTCTAATGAGTTGGCACTTCGAATCAGGTGACCAAAGTATTACAGCTTCAGCTTCAGTATCCGTTCTTCCAATGAATATTCAGGAATAGACCCTGATGCTTGGAAAGATTGAAGGCGGGAGGAGAAGTGGGAAGCAGAACATGAGATGGATGGATGGCATCATCGACTTAGTAGACATGAGTTTGAACAAACTCTGGGAGATAGTGAGGGATAGGAAAGCCTGGCATGTTGCAGTCCATAGATTGTAAAGATTCAGGAATGACTAAGCAGCTGAACAACAGCAGCAAGAAAATAATGATACAGCATCACTGAATATTATGTAATGGTAAAGTACCAGGGAAGTGAATATAAACTAAACTACAAAGAAAAAAGAAAAAGGATTGATAGCAATACTTTTCAGTTTAACTGAAGATCAAGATACTAGAAAACAATAAAATCAATACTTTATAATGATTAATACACAAATCTTCAAGTGCGTCCTATGATGTTCCATGTAAAGTATTGTTGAGTATTGCAAAGACAATTCTTTGTAAGACAAAAATAGAGCATACTGGGTTTCCCTTGTAGCTTAGTGGTAAAGAGTCTGCCTGCCAATGCAGGGGACATGGGTTCAACCGCTAATTCGGGAAGATCCCTCAAGCCTAGGGAAAACTAAGTGCTTGCTCCACATGCTCTAGAGCCCATACACTGTAACGAGGAAAGCATTGCAACGAGAAGCCCATACACCACAGCTGGAGGGTGGACCCTGCCCATGCAGGAATGAAGCCCCAATGCAACCAGAAATAAATACATTTAAAAAGATACGGCACATTTATAATCATAGTGAGGCATATGATGTGGGATAAATCACGCCTCCCTCACCGATTCATATGCTGAAGCCTAATCCCCCAGTAGATCAGAAAGTGACTGTATTTGGAGCAGGGATCTTTAAGGAGACAATTACATGATGTCATATGGGAGGACCTTAATTCAATCTGACTAGTATTCTTACAAGAAGAGATTGGACACAGACAAGCACAGTGAGACTCAGAGAAGTAGCGAGAAGACTCAGGGAGAAGATGGACATATACAAGCCAAAGAGAAAGGCTTTAAAATAAATTAAACCCTGCTTTTACCTTGATCCTGGGATTTTAAGTCTCTAGAATTGTGAGGAGATAAATTTCTGCTGTTTAAACCAGTTAGCTTGTGGTATTTCATATGGCAACCCCAGCAAATTAAGGCAGTACTTGGATATATGTGAATTTTAAAGAAAATCAAGTCCTAATTTCCCCCAGCCATCCCTGAAATAACAGAGGCTATATATATTACAAATAAATTTCACCAAGAAAAGATATTTGAAAAATATTTACCTTCACAAAAAAGCAACAATGCTAAAAATCTATAGGTTGATTTAATTAATAATAGAAGTTATTTTTCAATGAATAAAATATTTGAGTTGATCCTTTCCATTATTTGAGTATACAAGTACTCAAAATAAAAATTGGTTATTGTTCAACTATTACACTGGATTTTTTAGCATAATCCTTAGGAATGCTCCCCTATTCCTCCCACATTACTTAGTTCTTGATCCGTCTCAAATCTATTTTAGAAAAGAGGGTCATAATCTATATTCATTTTTAGCACCAGGTTCACAAAATGACATATGTGATGTCAGATATTTGAACCTGCATTTCAGTAATTCTATGTATACATTCATATACTCTCATTTTTGTAAATCAATCTCAAAAATATTGGATCTTTTAAGTAAACCCTGGTTGTAATTGATAAGGTGCAAGTAAAAACAAAGTCCACATTTCCCCACAGTTCTGGTTTTATAGAATTCTAACACTGCCCCCTCACCTCTGAACACATTTAAATAATACTCACATGATACTATTGAATTTTCTTAATCAGTTTATCTTTTAGTGTTAGAAGTCTGCATGTAGATGGCATTGATGTCAAAAGGTCATGTAATTCATCCTTCAGCGCTTGGACAGGAATCTCTGAAAAACAATCCTAAAAGAGATTCAGGAGAGAGGGGTGTCATCTTGCATAGGTGATACATGTGGGCTGCTTTCAACCATTCATCTCTGTAAAGGAAAACACACACACACACACATATAAAGTGGTGTCTTTCCATTACAGTTTCAAGTCATTCCAGACTGAATCTAAACTAATATAATCTAATTCGATATCTACACTTTAGACAACATACATAAACAGATTAGCAAAAATGAAAGTGTCTCTATAATGATTCAGAAAAAAAAAGAAAAGAAAGTCTTTGAGAGGTCTACTTTACCATTCACCAACATTTTAATTAAAACATGTATCCTAACTTGAACAATGCTCATTCATAGCTAAGATGTCAATCACATCATTCTTAATTTACTTGCACTTGCAATTCATACAATGGAAAGCATTATCACTATGAAGGAAGCTAGGAAAAAAAAAATAGAAAAGCATGCAAAATGAGTTCACCTTTTGGTTTTCATGTGAGTAGAGCAAATTACTAAATCTATGGTTGCCAAAATGTGCACGTTTTTGTTAAAAAAGCAGCTGGCAATGCTGTATACAAGCTGTTCTCCAGAAATTAATTGTGAATATTAAGAATAATCCTGACCTGGGTCACAGCTGCATTGATTTATTTTTTCCTTCTAGACATTTATCAGGCCTGTCTTTTCTTCCACCTAACTGAAATCCGATGCCTCAGAGTTCATGATGAAAAAGCTGCCAACGTATTATGGACCTGTACAAGTTAGACATCTGTTTAAACTCCATGCTTTTGGTCTTTTCATGATTGTAGTATGCCAAATTATGAACACCATATGAAGCATAAAATTGGTCTGGCTCACCTTCTCTTGCAGGTAATTAAAAAGAAAAAAACATTTAAATTATCATATTAAGCAAAATCTAGCAGTTTATATTCAAGCGGTAGAAAGAGGTTCAGTGATAAAAGCAAATTAGTGTATGGACAAAACAAATCGGTCTGAAGTATATTGTCTTATAGTGGCCAGAAAATTAATCTGAGAAAATTATTTCTAAAGATTTTTACCCCAGTTATTTTCTATTTTTAATAGATTTTAATCTTCATTCTAAATGAAGCAAGCCCTAGTATTTTTCCAAATAATAGTATATTTGTTAAAGGTACATAATTTTAATTTTTCTACTTCTTGATATAAAATAAAATATGGTAGACTATCTTTCAAAGTGTGCAACACAGTGATACTTAGCATCATCTTAAAATCTTCCTGTGTAAAAGTAACTGGGCCAAAGTTAAAGAGTCTTAGTGAGACTCAATAATAATAGACGTAAAACATCTGTCATGTAAAAACCTATACATTACAAATATTGGTTTTGGGAGACATTAGAGAATTGTGTTTAAGAGCATGGTCACTGATTTTATTAAACCAAAATCCTGACCCATGATATTTTCCTTTTGTAATTTTTCTCTTCAAATTCTTGCAGTACTTTTTAATGTTCACTCTCAATTTTAAACATTTTATTTCATTCTCAGAGCTCAAAACCATTGCCTCAAGTTCAGCATAAACTTGTGTAGCAGTTTTTAAAAATGACATTAAATGAGCTCATTCTCAAACTTTCACCATCAGTCTCCAAAATTCCCTGTAATACTCATTCCTTTTCCATTTCATTCCAATAATATTGAAAGATCTGCCCATAACCTCACTGAAGGCTAAATAGTTCTGTACCAGTTAGAACTTCCTCTTTCTTCTTTCTGATGACCCCTTAATGCTTGCATTTAAGATTTTCAATTTCAGCTAATTTTGAAAATAATTCTCTCTAGGCTATAGTGAAATGACTGTCTGTGATTATTAAAAAAAAAAAAATCTTTGCAGATATATTAGTTAAGGGTCTAAATATAAAGTCACCTTGGAGTTAGGTAGAACCTAAATCCAATAACTGGAATCTTAATAAGAGAAAGGAGAGGTAGATTTAGACAGAGATGCACAGAGGGAAGAATGCCCTTGGAAGAGGGAGACAGAGATTGGAACTATGCTGACACAGACAAACGAACATCTGAGGCCACCAGAAACAGGGAAGTTTCTTTCCTAGAGCTTTTAGACATTTGTGAGGGAACATTTCTCTTGTAATCTACTCATTTGTGGCAATTTGTTATGTCAACCCCAAGGAAACTAATATATCCATGATCTTCCATAAATTCACTATTAAAAAAAAGAAAAGGAAAAAATGTCTCAGATTTATTTTTCCTCTGTCCTTCTCCTGTTTCCTATGGTAGGAAATAGGGAGGTAGGGACTAAATGTGGCTGGAAAAATGTGACCTTCTATGCAGACTGGATCTGTTTGAATTCAGGATCTGCAAGATCAGATGAACCTTTAGCTGGCTCAGCAATGTACTCAATTTCTTTGATAAATAGCTCTAAATTCACTTTAACATTCACCTAGGGATAGGTCATATCACTTTTTCTCTTTCTAAATCTTTAATTTCCTTCCACCACTTTACTTTCAGCTCATGGCTGAAACAACCGTGAATGAACAGAAATCATATAAATTCTCTATTCATAAATCCAGTAGACTACTAATCTGTGGCTCTTACTGTTTTCTTCCATTTCTATGATGAGATTTATCCTCTTTCTATCTAAAAATTAGTCACTACAGTGTATCCTGGATGCCACAGCCTTTTTATTTTTAATGTTTTTAATTAAGTTTGTATACAATTTTAAAAGTTGCCTTCCATTTAGTTATTACAAAGTATTGGCTAGATGGCTCAAGTTGTATAGCACACCCTTGTGCCTCTCTCACACCCAGTAGTTTGTACCTTTCATGCTCCCACCTGGCCATATCCTTTTTATTTTTTCAGGGACTTTTCCTCATTGGTGAACTCATCATTGATTACACTGAGTCACATTAGGGCTTCTCCACATTAGGGCTTTCCGGTGGCTGAGATAGTAAAGACTCTGCCTGCAGTGCAGGAGACCCCAGTTCGATCCCTGGGCTGGGAAGATCCCCTGGAGAAGGGAATGGCTACCCACTGCAGTATTCTTGCCTGGAGAATCCCATGGACAGAGGAGCCTGGTGGTCTACAGTCCATGGGGTTGCCAAAGGTGGGCTGTGACTAAGTGACTGGCATTCACTTTGCCACATCATTACTTCAAATACAGCCTATTTTCTCTGTTCCTCTCTGTAGACGGGCTTCTCAAAACCCTTTTCCTGTGACTTATTCTTTCTCTAGCCATTCTTTCAGATTCTTCTCAGTTTTTTTAGATGCTTCTTCTGTTAGTATTGCTAGAAAAATGTCCTTCTTTTAAATGAACAATTAAAGTATATATTCCTGATTTTTATCCAATTATCTGATGCTCCTTCTCAGACATGTTTGAGTTACTCTTTCTTGCCTAACCAAATGTGAAGGGGATAACCTTCTTGGAAATAACTTTACTTTTTTCTTTCTTTCTTATTTTTTTTTATCATAACCAATGATATCTAAATGTAAACACCTCACCCAAATTTCTCATATACTTACAATTTGTCACCTCCACTAGCAAACCCCACCATATTAAAACTAATCTCTCAGGCTATTTTCTGTGGAAGAGTTCTTGTCTGATTTTCTCATCATGAAGTTCTAGGACTTCAGCGTGTAACTGGCAGAGTATTCAATAAATTCTTTGAGTTAAAAGTGGGTTCCACAATAAAAAAAAGGAAAAAAAGGACAGTAAATTGAGAATGAAATGGTAAAGATAGCTCAGTTGTGTCCAGCTCTTTTCGACCCCATGGACTGTAGACCGCCAACCTCTTCTGTCCTTGGGATTCTCCAGGCAAGGGCACTGGAGTGGGTTGCCATTCCCTCTTCCAGGGGATCTTCCTGACCCAGGGATTGAACCTGGGTCTCCTGTACTACAGGCAGATTCTTTACCATCTGAGCCACTAGGGAAGTCCAAATTGAGAATAAACATAGTAAATTCATTGAGCAAACTTTAGTAGTCATTAAAATGAGATTTTATATAATGATTAAATGTTAGTTTTGAAAATTTTTAGATATTTATAAAATAATCATTAAAGAGTTATATTTATTATCTTTTGAAATTGTTGATGTGGCTCAGAGCTACTATTTTTAGGCAACAGATTCACTTTTTTTTTTTTTTTTTTTTTGCACTACTTCTCCTGGAGATCTCTAATTTAATGACTCTGATGTTATAATCAATACTAGTATTCTCAAAATAGACATTTTGTTCTTTAAATTGTTGATTTGAAGTAGTGGATCTATAAGGTGCTGAAGTTCAACAGGTCAAGAAATAGGGTCAGCATACTATTGGCTGTATCATGTTTCAATTTTTTTTTTTTATATAATTCAAGGCAGCTAATATCTTCAAGTTTTGTGTAAGGAAAGACAAAAAAAAAAAAAAAAGTCAGACTTTCATGGTATTGCCAAAATCTTTTAGAAGACCTTTATATTAAGGACAGAAAAATGAATGCGTATAGTTGCAGTGGGATAAGCTGGATAAATTAAAAGAGCATAGGAGTATTTATATACATATATATATATATATATATATATATATATATACATGCATACACACACACACACACACACACACACACATATATATACATTTCATACTTCTGTGTGCATGCTCAGTCATGTCCACCTTTTTGCAACCCCCAAAGAGTGTAGCCCACCAGGTTCCTCTGTCCATGGAGTTTTGCAGGAAAGAATACTGGAGTGGGTTGCTGTTTCATACTCCAGGGAATAGTCCCAATCCAGTAATCAAACCTGTTTCTTTTGTACCTCCTGCTTTGGCAAGGTGATTCTTTCCCACTGCACCACATGGGAAGCCTATATATAAGATATATATAGGCTAGCTATATATGTGTATATACATATATATATATATACATATATATATATACATATACATATATACATATACATATATATATACATACATACATATCATGTTTTAAATGCTGCAAACTGAATGAATAATGAAAGTGTATATATATATATACATATATACAATATATATTTGTTTGCATATACGTCACATTTTAAATGCCGCAAGCTGATTTTTAACATAAAGACTTAGAGACCCTGTGATGATCTATTTGATCCATAAATTTAACTATAAGAAATAGTACTTTTAAGCCCATACAGTTCCCATAAAAGGAGCATATGATTCTCCTTTACAGTAGTTCTAAAGGAATACTGACTACAGTGGGTGTTTGGGGCAGACGGAATGCTGATGGAAGGGAACACTGTCTTCTCTAAGACACAGATATCCTGGGAAGACAAGAATAGGAACACAATGTCAACTCCCTCCTGAATGAGGGCCATGTAAAATTACCATGACAATCCTTCCCTAGACCTAACATGAACTAAGCTTTCCACCTGTTTGGGGCACAATGATAAAGAGTAAGAAAACATAAAATGAAGTCAAGCATAATGTTTTAATCATGTTGATAATGATATTTATCCTCATTCACCACTTGCATATGCACCCATCACATATAATTATTGAGTAGTACTGATGAATAATCAACTCAAGAACTAACACCAACAAGATATTTCAGGGACTAGGGTTAGAAACCAGGTTATTTTACACATCATCTGAGTGCTTTTTTTCATAATGTAAAGTTACTCAGTTCAGTTCAGTTGCTCAGTTATGTCCAATTCTTTGCAACCCCATGGACTGCAGCAAGCCAGGCTTCCCTGTCCATTGAATATGCCCTTAGTTCAAAAGTTGCTTTTTAATAATTTCATATTAACAAAATATAGCTTATTGACAAGTTGTGTAAATGTTATGCTATCCTTGATTTTTAAAATATTGAGTTCTTTTAGATGATATTGTAATAATTTTATAACATTTTAGTAAAAAATTTAGTATCTCCATAGTCCCTAAGAAGAATTCTTTAAAAACTGAAACTCAATTTATTGGCATCTGAGAAGTTAGTTTTATTGGGAGATTCATAACCTGAAGAATGTGAAAATAAATGTTTGAAGCCAAAACAAAAGGTAGGGAGAATGAAGCTTTGAAGTCAGTGTAAGCATTAAAATGTTGGCTATTCCCAATCTCTTTAGTTATTGATGTATTTGTGTTATTCTTCTTTTTGACTATTTTTCCCTATTATGCTTATTTTTATGTTTGTTTAATTTATTTATTTACGCAGTTCTAGCATTTTTACTGCTTTTGTTCCTAGATAGCAACTACAAAGAAATAAAACAGAAATATAGTGAAAATATCCTTGAAAACAAAGACAGATTTAAGAATTGGAAGTCCCTGTTAAAGTCATAATTGGTTTGTGTTTTATAACGCTTAATCTTCACCCAAAACAAAATACATTTCTTTAATAGTGCTCGTTTATGTTTATGACTTTATTAATATCTCACCTTATTTCATAAAAGACATTAGGTAGCTAAATGTACTCAGTTGTAAACCAAAGTAGAGCATGTAGCAAGCACAAAACAACATCATCCAAATGAGCATAAAAGCACCCTGCTTAAATTCCCTAATCCATCCCATTCCAGTAATGCTCAGCAACTGCCCCGTGCTGAAACACAGCCAGTAATTATCGATGTCCTTTTTTGTAGTTTTAAATGGAAAAATGGTTATCTTCTTAAATATTGTAGAGTTATAAACGAAGTGGCTTAAATACAGAGTATTAAGGCTATTCTTTGACTCCTCAGGGTAAATGGATTAGGGACTCAGAACAGCTATCACATTGTAAGTCACAAATGCTGATTTTTGGCTGTTGTTAAAATGTCCATTTGTGCTATTGACTTTAATTTCCCATATGAATAATGCATAGTAGGCTTTAGAAAATGAAAAGGGCATTAATTATAGCAGGAGAGGGTCTGAATGCTGTCAGTCATCAGAATCTTAATTATATGAGAACAGTACTTTATTAATACTGAAAGATATATCTAGTACTTTATCTGTTTAGAGTTTACAATGAATTAGTCTCCATTAATTAATTGTTAAGAAAATTATATGTTCTACTCCAAACAGAGAACATGAATTGTGCACTTGCACTGGTAAAATTGCTATCAAAATATTAAAACAGTTCAATTCACTTAGTCAGATATTTAGTTTGAGTTTTTTATCATGGTGAATGAATGTGTTTATGTATGTTTGTGTATGTGTGTATCAATTTTGATATCAAACTGATATCAAATAGTTTTTGTGAAATGATGTGATCCATAGCTAGAATTATTTGTTATCCTGGTTTTATCTCATATAAACAGATTGTGGCTCAGCTGGTAAATAATCCGCCTGCAATGCAGGAGGCCTGGGTTTGATCCCTAGGTTGGGAAGATCTCCTGGAGAAGGGAAAGGCTACCCATTCCAGTATTCTGGCCTGGAAAATTCCAAGGACTGTAGAGTCCATGGGGTCACAGAGTCAGACACGACTAAGAAACTTTCACTTTCACTTTCAAACAGATTACAATTATATTTTTATGGAGGTGGTTCAAAATAATTTTTTTGTGTGTATAAGCACAATTCTAATCATATTCAGTTCAGTTCACCTGAGTCGCTCAGTCGTGTCCGACTCTTTGCGACCCCATGAATCGCAGCACGCCAGGCCTCCCTGTCCATCACAAACTCCTGGAGTTTACTCAAACTCATGCCCATCGAGTTGGGGATGCCATCCAGCCATCTCATCCCCTGTCGTCCCCTTCTCCTCCTGCCCCCAATCCCACCCAGCATCAGGGTCTTTTCCAATGAGTCAACTCTTCGCATGAGGTGGCCAAAGTACTGGAGTTTCAGCTTCAGCATCGGTCCTTTCAATGAACACCGAGGACTGATCTCCTTTAGGATGGACTGGCCGGGTCTCCTTGCAGTCCAAGGGACTCTCAAGAGTCTTCTCCAACTTCATAGTTCAAAAGCATCAATTTTTTGGCACTCAGCTTTCTTCACTGTCCAACTCTCACATCCATACATGACTATTGGAAAAACCATAGCCTTGACCAGACAGACCTTTGTTGGCAAAGTAATGTCTCTGTTTTTTAATATGCTATCTAGGTTGGTCATAACTTTCCTTCCAAGGAGTAAGCATCTTTTAATTTCATGGCTGCAGTCACCATCTGCAGTGATTTTGGAGCCCCAAAAAATAAAGTCTGACACTGTTTCCACTGTCTCCCCATCTATTTCCCATGAGATGATGGGACCAGAGGCCATGATCTTAGTTTTCTGAATGTTGAGCTTTAAGCCAACTTTTTCACTCTCCTCTTTCACTTTCATCAAGAGGCTGTTTAGTTCCTCTTCACTTTCTGCCATAAGGGTGGTGTCATCTGCATATCTGAGGTTATTGATATTTCTCCCAGCAATCTTGATTCCAGCTTGTGTTTCTTCCAGCCCAGCGTTTCTCATGATGTACACTGTTATATACGTTATATAAATGTTATATAAGTTAAATAAGCAGGGTGACAATATACAGCGTTGGCATACTCCTTCTCCTATTTGGAACCAGTCTGTTGTTCCATGTCCAGTTCTAACTGTTAATTCCTGACCTGCATACAGGTTGCTCAAGAGGCAGGTCAGGTCGTCTGGTATTCCCATCTCTTTCAGAATTTTCCTTGCATCAAAATAAAAATAAGATCAATATTCCTAATGAATATAAATGCAAAAAAATTCTCAACAAAATATTAGCAACCAAACTCAGCAACATATTAAAATTAATACAACATGATCACGTTAGATTTATTCCTTGAAATCAAAGATGGTTCAAAATGTATAAATCAATAAATGTGATATGTCATTTTAATAAAGAGATGAAAATACTATTATCATCTCTATAGATGCAGAAAAAGCATTTGACTATATATAAAATTCTTTCTTTGCAAATTTCAGCAAATTGGTTATCAAAAGAACATACTCCAACATAATACAGGCCATTCATAACAAACCCACAATTAACATTATAGGTAATGAAATTGTGAAGGCTTTCCCTCTAAGGTCGGGTCTACTCACACCACTCTTAGACTTTAAGTTCTAGCTACAGGAATCAAGCAAGAAAAATTTTAAAAAATATATAAAATCACTCAAATCAGAAAGAAAGAAGTAAAATTGTCTCTGTGATCTTATACATAAAAATAATAAAAGCTCAATGATAAACTTTTGAAACTAGTTGAAAAATTCAGCTAAGTGACATGATATAAAATCATTATCCAATTATTCTCAAATGCTCAAATTATCAGACTGCAAGCACTTAATAAGATCATGTGATGATGATTGTCATTTTGAATATATGTTGATAGCAATCCAGAAGTCTATTATATGGTTTTATTGCACAATAACTTGCAACTTATTTATATGTACAAAAAAATTTTATAACTCCTGTTCTAGTAAGAAGTTACCATAGATTCAGGAAAAGTCAAATAATATGTGTAACTATTCAATTTTATTATGTGTTGTTGATATTCAGTCACTAAGTTGTATCCAACTCTTTGTAACCCCTTGGACTGCAATACACCAACCTTCCTGTACTTCACAATCTCCTGGAGTTTGCTCAAATTCTTGTCCATAGAATTGGTGATGCTATCTAATGATCTCGTCCTCTTCTACTACCTCTCCTTTTGCCTTCAGCCTTTCCCAGCATCAGAATCTTTTCCAATGAGACAACAGTTAGCATCAAGTGGCCAAAGTATTGGAGCTCCAGCTTTAGCATCAGCCCTTCCAATGCATTTGGACTCCATTGTTGATGTTGATGTTGACAATGAGGGAAGTTATGCATGTATGAATAAATCAAGTCTGAGAAGTCTTTGTACCTTCCTCTCAATTTTCTTGTTAGTTTAACAATGCTCTAAAAGTAAAATATTTTTAAAAAGACAAGCAATGGAATTAAGAGAAAATATTCACAATCTTTATATTCAGCAAATAATTTATATCAGAAATTTATATGCAGAATATTGATCTGAAATCAATAACAAAAAAAAACATGTGCACCTCAGTTGGAAAATTCTTGAATAGACATGTCTTGACTAGACATGGTCAATAAATAGACGAGAAGTTATCCAGTATCATATGGGATCAATAAATTGCAGAAAAAAAAAAAAACTGCCATAAGATATAATTTCATTTTACCAGAAGGAAGGTAAATAACCATATAATAGTGACAAATATGTAGAACAAATGAAATTATTCTAAATTGCTAATAGAGATTTATCTGGTAGAGCCTCTCTGGAGAGATTTTAGCAGATTTTTATAAAATTTACGAACCATCTGTCTTATAAATCAAGTAATTTATTTCCTCAAACAAATGAAATGCCACAAAAACTTATACAAGTGTGTTTATTCAACTTAAATAATAATAATAATTATAATAATAACTGTAAATAACCCAGTTGTTTATCACATGGAAGCTGTATTTTTTTAAAATTACAAAGAGTATGTGTTATAGTATAATGCATACGGCTCTATTAATTTTCAAAAATGATACAAGTTGACTGTATTTACAACATAACTCACAATAGTAACATAACTTTATATAAAGACACCATTTTAAATGAAAGAATCCAGATACAAATAAATGTATACTGTTCAATTACTTTCTTATGTGAAGATCAGAAATAAGCAAACCAATTTCCAAGGATAGGAAGGGGAATAGTGGTTATCTGGAAAAAAGCTAACACTAGGGATTGAGCAGAATGTGGAATGAAGACACTTTTTTAGGATGATGAAACTATTCAATAAGTTAATGGAAGTAGTGATACCCTTTTATACAAATTCCACAAATACTTGTACTCTTATATCTGTATATTTCACTCTCTGTAAATTTTGCCTCAAATAAGAATATTTGAGTGTGTGTGTATATACACACACATATATATATTTATTTTGTATTTATATTTATATAACTATTTCTGCATACACATAGAAATGTATATATAATATATATGCATATAAATATATAAATTATGTACTATACACAGATGCAGATCTAGATAGAAATATATAAATGTGTTAATTCACTTTAGTCATGTCTGACTCTCAGTGACCCTATGAACTGTAGCCCTCCAGTTGCCTCTGTCCATGGAATTCTCTAGACAAGAATACTGGAGTAGGTTGCCAAGCCCTCCTCCAGGGAATCTTCCTTACCCAGGGATTGAACCAGCATCTCTTATGTCTCCTGCATTGGCAGGTGGATTCTTTACCACTAGCACCACCTGGGAAACACACATATTTGATATATGTCTATATAAATACTGTCAAAGGGACCAACATTACCATTGTTCTTCATGTATTTTTGTATATGTGTAGATACGTGGGTGTGTGTGTTAATCAAGTAGACTATAAGAGTATGACGATGATCAAGTAATTTATCTATACTTGATAATGATGCTCTCAGACCACAAAGTTCATGTATACACCTAGTGACAAAGACTCTGAACATTTTGGCATTGGAGTTGCAGTGACCTAGTGAGATTTTGAGTTCTGTTCTTTGGAGAAGCCTGTGTGTGTTCTGTGTGCAAGAGGAAGGTTTAAAAAAATTACTGATTACCAGAATATAAGGCTTTGACAGAGACAAAACTCTACTTAATCAAATCTTTTTCCTTTTCCTTCTTGTAGTCCTTAGATAACCAGCTTTTTTTTGTTGTTGTCAGTTGAGACCAGGTGACTGAGATCAGTCCAATGCAATATGGATGCAAGTAAGTAAAGCATCAGACAGCATATTAAAAAGTAGAGGCATCACTTTGCAAACAAAGGTCCATACAGTCAAAGCTACAGTTTATCCAGTAGTTATGTATGCATGTGAGAGTTGAACTATACAGAAGGCTGAGAGCTGAGGAACAGATGCTTTCTAATTGTGATACTGGAGGAGACTCTTGAGAAGCACCTGGACTGCAAGAAGATCAAGCCAGTCAATCCTAAAGGAAATCAATCCTGAAAATTCATTGGAAGAATTATTGCTGATGCTGAAACTCAAATAATTTGGTTAACTGATGCAAAGAGCTGACTCATTAAAAAAGACCCTGATGTTGGGAAAGATTGAAGGCAGAAGGAGAATGAGGTGGCAGAGGATGAGATAGTTAGATACCATCACTGACTCAATGGACATGAGTTTGAGAAAATTCCAGGAGATAGTGAAGGACAGAGCAGTCTGGCATGCTGCAGTCCATGGGGTTGAGAAGAGTTGGAGATGACTTATCAGCTAAACAGCAACAAAGTAAGGCATCACTTTTATACCAGGGTTTAATACCTCTTTGTGAATCTCTATACCTCTTTGATTATCTTGTTGGATGCAGATGATCTAGCATTGATTCTGAGGCCCAAGAAATGGCAAAGCTATACAATGGAAGAATTGTGAGCCCCTGAATGAGAAGCAGTTATTTCAATGATTCCTGTGTTCTACAAAGGGCTGTCATGTCTGTCAGAAAGAAGAAGACATGTGTTATGCATTTTTGAAGTTTATATGCCAATAACTTTGAAACAAGTGAGAAATTTTACATTTCAGTTTAATTTTTCCTTTTATAAATGTTCACTGTTATGTTCCTTGTAGGAAATAAGTTTCCCTGCTAATAATTTCCTAACCTTCCAGGCATGAGAGAAGGAAGATTATGATAAAAGGTGTATATATATATATATATATATATATATGTATGTATATGTATATATCTATAAACTCTATATAGTTATACAAAGATGCATATTGTCATCTGTATAGGTTTGTGATCATTCTTTAAAACAAATTCAACTATTTTTTTTCTTATAGATAGGCAATACTATAATAGTTTTTCACAGAAAATGAAGACTTTACATAAAAACCAATACTACTTTAAAGGCCAAAGAGATATTTGATTTAATTTGTACAACCAATGGAGAGGCTTTCAAGGTAAAATTTCAATAGAAAACTGTGTCAGTGTCTTTCTATGTACTATTTAGATCTATGCTCTTTTTATCTCTGATTTAAGTGTGCAAACTCTCACCAATTCCCCATACACCTATTTCTACTATTTAAAAAGTTTATCAGAAACTAGTTTCACTAGTGTCATACTTTGCTGAATTTATAGAAACACTAATGGCATCTATATCTGAGCTCCAAAGAAGAATTCCAAATCCAAAGTAATTATACTAGCATAGGCATGATACTTAGTGCCAGACAATGTTTTAAACAGAGAAGACTCCAGAATGCAGCTACTTGCATTCTCAGTCAAATGGAGATGCACTCCCAGGTAACATATGGAAGCTGATTTGGGAGACGCATCCACAAATTTGCCTCTATGTCATTTTATGACTGTGGTCATGTGTGTAGTTAAGGAATTTCACACCATAGAAATATACCTGTATATGTAATACTTTGATCATAAAAAAAAAATGTTACTTTGCAGTATGAGAAATGACTTAGCAAAAATAAATGCTGTACCAGAGGTTTGATAAAGGGGACAAGGTAGCAACTTTGGCTTGTCCAGTCAAGAAGCTCTAAACTCTAGGTCTTTTGAGATGCACATCAATACATTTTCATGAAAATCGCAGGTGGTTCGTACACCTATTTTGGTCATCATGGTAAGTAACAAAATATGTTGGTAACCAAAACATCCATGAATCTGAAAAAAAAAAAAAAAAGGTATTTTAATTACTTTTATATCATTATTATAAGCCATGTTGTTTGAATTATAGTGACCAAATTGATTGATTTTTGTTTCCAACATTTACTATAAGCCAACACTGGAAATGTCTAAGGTTAGAGAAGAGAAACTTTTATGTGCAGATCTGTGTACAAGAGGTTTTGTCTTCTGTTGCTATGACTACAGCCAGTTCAATTCATGCTGCAGTTGATTTTGACTCAGTTTATACCCAAAAAGTCTACATTCCACTTCAAGTAAGAACAAAGTCAGCTCACTTAGACATTGATTTCCAACAAAAATGCAGAAATGAAGCCCTAGATTAAAAAGCAATACAATATTCAAATAAGAAGGGAGTACTTTCTATCGATCTATTTCAAAAGCACTGGATGAATTTTATGAAAATAATGAAGGAAATATAAGCATAGGCTTATCTCAAAGTAGTTGTGGCTATGGGGTACACTCAGCATGGGCAGCTAGACTCAATTATTTTCAGAAGTGAAAAGATATCAAATAGTCAAAGAAAACAAAAACTAAATGGTATCAAACTGTTTTTATTTCTTGTAACTCCATTATTTCTGTAAAAGCAATGACATTTATTTTCAGCTTCCTCTTCCTCACTGCCTATAACTTTTTTCTTTTCTCTCAGAAGAGTCATAAGAAAATCCAAATTAAATGCTGTGCTGGAAAAAAAAAAAAGGAAAAAATCATAAAATTTAAATTTAAAGAGAGGCATTTTTCCCCCCTGAGTGATCTGTGCTTGAAAATATGCTTCACTGTCTAAATAAACCATAAGATATGTTAAAAATCAGGATATTTTGTTGTTATACTCTATTCCTCCTAAACGATCTCCAAGTTGGAGAAAACTTTAATCATTTTTTGCAAGCTTTGAACTATAGAAATTACCTCTGGAGCATGCATTCTGGAGCATGTGGATGTGACTGACGATGGAGGTTAGTCCAATGGTGTAAAGAAGGATATTGCATATGAACCTGGAATGTCAGGTCCATGAATCAAGGCAAATTGGAAGTGGTCAAACAGGAGGTGGTAAGAGTAAATATCAACATTTTAAGAATCAGTGAACTAAAATGCACTGCAATGGGTGAATTTAAATCAGATGACCATTATATCTACTACTGTGGGCAAGAATCCCTTAGAAGATATGGATTAGCCATCATAGTCAACAAAAGAGCCCAAAATGTAGTACTTGGATGCAGCCTCAAAAATGACAGAATAATCTCTGTTCATTTCCAAGGAAAACCATTCAATATCACAGTAATCCAAGCCTGTGCCCCGACAAGCAACAATGAGGAAGCTGAAGTTGAACGGTTCTATGAAGACCTACAAGACCTTCTAGAATGAGCACTCAAAAAAGATGTCCTTTTCATTATAAGGGACTGGAAAGCAAAAGTAGGAAGTCAAGAGATACCTGAAGTAACAGGCAAATTTGGCCCTGGAGTACAGAATGAAGCAGGGCAAAGGCTAATAGAGCTTTGCCAAGTGAACACACTGGTCATAGCAAACACCTTCTTCCAACAACACAAGAGAAGACTCTACAGTGGACATCACCAGATGGTCAACACCGAAATCAATTGATTACATTAATTGCCACCAAAGATGGAGAAGCTATATATAGTCAGCAAAAATAAGACTGGGAGAAGACTGTGGCTCAGATCATGAACTCCTTATTGACAAATCCAGATTTAAATTAAAGAAAGTAGGGAAAACCATTAGACCATTCAGGTATGACCTTAATCAAACCCCTTATGACTATACAGTGGAAGTGACAAATAAAGGCAAGGGATTAGATCTGATAGAGTGCCTGAAGAACTGTGGATGGAGGTTCATGAAATTGCACAGGAGGCAGTGATCAAGATGATCTTCAAGAAAAAGAAATGCAAAAAGCCAAAATATCTGAGGAGGCCTTGCAAATAGTGGTGAAAAGAAGAGAAGTGAAAGGCAAAGAAGAAATGGAAAGATATACCCATTTGAATGCAGAGTTTCAAAGAATAACAAGGAGTGATAAGAACTGCAAAGAAATAGAGGAAAACAATAGAATGGGAAAGACTAGAGATCTCTTCAAGAAAATTAGAGATACCAAGGGAACATTTCATGCAAAGATAGGCACAATAAAGGACAGAAATGATATGGACCTAAAAGAAGCAAAAGATGTTAAGAAAAGGTGGCAAGAATACACAAAAGAGCTATACATGGATCTTCATGACCCAGATAATCATGATGGTGTGGTCAATCACCTAGAGCCAGACATCCTGGAATGCCAAGTCAAGTGGGCCTTCAGAAGAATCACTATGAATAAAGCAAGCGGAGGTGATGGGATTCCAGTTGAGCTATTTCAAATCCTAAAAAATGATGCTGTCCAAGTGCTGCACTCAATATGCCAGCAAATTTGGAAGACTCAGCATTAGTCACAGGACTGGAAAGGATCAGTTTCCATTCCAATCCCAAAGAAAAGTGATACTAAAGAATACTCAAACTGCCACACAATTGCATTCATCTCACATACCAGCAATGTAATTCTCAAAATTCTCCAAGCCAGGCTTCAACAGTATGTGAACCGTGAGTTCCAGATGTTCAAGCTAGATTAGAAAAGGCAGATGAACCAGAGATCAAATTGCCAACATCTGTTGAATCATCAAGAAAAGTGCATTCCAGAAAAACATCTACTCCTGCCTTATTGACTATGCCAAAGACATTGACTGTGTGGATCACAACAAACTGTGGAAAATTCTTCAAGAGATGGGAATACAGACCACCTTACCTGCCTCCTGAGAAATCTGTTTGCAGGTCAAGAAGCAACAGTTAGAACTGGACATGGAACAACAGACTGGTTTCAAATAGGGAAAGGAGTACCTCAGTGCTGTATATTGTTGCCCTGTTTATTTAACTTATATGCAGAGTATATCATGCGATGTGCTGGGCTGTGGGAAACAAGCTAGAATCAAGATTCCTTGGAGAAATAGCAATAACTGCCCCACCACACTTATGGCAGAAAGCAGACAACTAAAGAGCCTCTTGATGAAAGTGGAAGAGTAGAGTGAAAGAGTTGGCTTAAAGTTCAACATTCAGAAAACTAAGATCATGGCATCCAGTCTCATCACTTCATGGCAAATAGATGGGGAAACAATGGAAACAGTGACAGACTTAATTTATGGTGGGCTCCAAAATTACTGCAGATGGTGACTGCAGCCCTGAAATTAAAAGACGCTTGCTCCTTGGAAGAAAAGTTATGACCAACCTAGACAGCATATTAAAAAACAGAGACATCTCTTTGCCAACAAAAGTCTGTCTAGTCAAAGTTATGGTTTTTCCAGTGCTCATGTATGGATGTGAGAATTGGACAATAAAGAAAGCTGAGTGCCCAAGAATTGATGCTTTTGAACTATGGTGTTGGAGAAGACTCTTTAGAGTCCCTTGGACTGCAAGGAGATCCAACCAGTCCATCCTAAAGAAATCATTCCTGAATATCCATTGGAAGGACTGATGTCGAAGCTGAATCTCCAATACTTTGGCTACCTGGTATGAAGAACTGACTCATTTGAAAAAACCCTGATGCTGGGACAGATTGAAGGTGGGAGGAGAAGGGGACAGCAGAGGATGAGATGGTTGGATGGCATCACTGACTCAGTGGACATGAGTCTGAGTAAGCTCCAGGAGTTGGTGATGGACAGGGAAGACTGTGTGCTGCAGTCCATGGGGTCACAAAGAGTAGGACACTACTGAACGATTGAACTGAACTGAATGCATTCTTAAGAAAACAAGCTATGAAAACAAATAAAAATATTAAATGTGTTAAAATAATATTCTGACATTGTGGTTCATACATATGTTTTAAGTGAGGGGAAAATTATATTGGGACACATGCTTTGGCAGGTTTCCCAGGTGGTGCTATTATTAAAAACAAACAAACAAACAGAAAAGCCCTGCCTGTCAAAGCAGGAGGTGTAAATGATGTGGTTTCAAACTCTGGATTTGGAAGATCCCCTGGAGAAGAAAATGGCAACCCACTTCGGTATTCTTGCCTGAAAAATCCCAGGGACAGGGGAGCCTGTTGGACTACAGCCCATGAGGTTACAAGGATCACACACAAGTTAGGGACTAAACCACCAACCACCATATGATTTGACTGGAACTGACTGCTCTTGGACTCAGAACTGCTAAAGAATTTGAAATTTTTCACATTATGCCAAATATTCAATATGAAGTATACAGCATAATTGCATAATACATAAAACAGGAATTAAATGACTCACACACATAGCCAACAACTCTAAATGATCTTCATTTCTATCATTTGATGGCCATCAGGGGCCTAATTTGAATACAGAAATAACAGTGACTATTACATGCAGTGAAGATCTGATGAATTGAGGCACACACAACATTTAACACATTTCTCTCTCTCTCTTTATTTTTTCCCCTCCTGCTACTCCACCTCTCCCTCTTTCCAGTTTAAGTGTAAGTGAAGCTTATACTTAGAAAGCATAGATGCTTTAGATTTAGGAATCATGTTTATAAGATGAACAAATGCAAGTTAAAGGAAAACATCACGATTACTTCAATAGATTTTAAAATATATTTGACAAAATTCCTCATTCTCTCATTAAAAAATAAAGTAAATATGAAGGAGGGAAAAAAGCTTGTTCAATGTAATATAACATAAAAATTTTCATAGCAGCGTTTAATTTCAGATGAAACAGATAAATGCTGGTGACATTCCTAGTGTTCACAGTATATTTTATACCATTACAAGTTCATAATTTCAAGGTTAGCTGTTTGATAAGGTAATGAGTCTCTAATAGGCAACTCTTTTCTTGAGATCACTATTTCCAGTTTCCACTATTCTTCCTGAGATTCCTTCTACTAAATGTTTCCTTCTCACTGGAAGCAGATGGCATTGCTTCTTTCTTTATAAAGGAAATGCCAGCTCCTCTAAGACAAGTCTCTCCAGTTCTCTTTCAATCTACCTGGAATTCCATAATCACATTTTTTTCCCTCTTTTAGGTAGCCTCATATGTGCATTCTTTCCAGGAATCTTGCTCCATCCATAACCTTTCCTTTGTTCTGTTGTAAACCAGTTGCCTTCACTTTCTCTTCCCTCAAGTGTAAGTGGGCTGTCACTCAGTCCCCTCCTCTTGACACTGAGCCACTATCACTACGTCTTACTCTTTCCATTTGTATCAAACTGCCTAACAGAAAAGCTGATATTTAGTGATCATATTTTCCCACCATTTTAAAGCACTTAAAATTAATTTCTAGGTTTATATCTGAGAGAGCACAGTTAACAATCACTTGGTAATCCAAAATTATTTGATATTTTAAGAAACTTAGCAATCTCTTTTTCTTGGCCCCGTGCATATAACCTTTTTGTTCTGTTTCACTTGCTTCTGTCTGCTGAAGTGCCCAGCATCTGAATGTCACTATTCTGTTTCTGGGAGTGGGGTCAAAGTGTCAGCGCAGACAGCTTCCTAACTCTCCAGATGTTGAGCTGGTCCAGGTCCTCTGAGTAACAATGCTAAAAATATTTCAGAGCTACCTGGAAACCTTTCTCAAGCACAATAATACCAAGACTCACCATTCAGGAACCTACAATTAAAAGTTCTCCCTGCTGAAACTCATTCATTCTTACAGTTTGAATGACATTCATTACCTGTGACACCAGTAATCTCTCTCCTTCCAGACATCAGATATATTTAGTGAATTTCCTACTCTCCATCTCTCCACAAATTCCAATGGGTACCTCAAAATAAATCTGAACAATATTTTTTGTAGATTTTGAAAACCTATTTTTAAACCTTTTTTTCAGGAATACCTCTGAACAATATCATTTGAGTCTCTTCTATGTAAAAAAAGAAAAACACTGTGTTTATTTTTTTTTTCTTGTTTGTTGTGATCGTGAAAGTTTGGAAGTGGTTTCTATATATACTCAACAAATTAAATCATATGAGGATTCTTGTTTACTACTGTATTTTTGCTCACAAAACCACATTGTTATCTTTCATTTACCATTGTAAAGGAGATTAGTGAGTTCTGCTTGACTCTTTTTTAACCTGTAACTGGTATTTTATGTCTTTTTATTTTCCTTTCCACCCATTAACTCTTGTATTTTTGCATAGTTGGGTGCTTGATGTTTGATTGTTTGTAGAATGTTTATCCAAATGCTTAAATATGTGATTCCCCTATTTGAAAATTTGACTCATTTGATGTGTATGTCTGTTTTTATTTACTTTGCTTAAATGCGGTAATACTTTGAATTTGTGCTGTCAAAGTGTTATATATTTATATAAATATATATTAAAGGTTATATTTTAACCCACTAAAGTATTTTTTAATTATGTCTTTGACATTTGTTTCTTTTGTAAATTTTGTTTCTTCTTTAAATAAAGCTGATTTTAATTCACTCTTTCTTCCATATATATTGTCTTGCTATTTTCATCATTTTAGTTTAGGTTTTCTGCATTGTAGCAGTTTGTCTTGACCTATGCTTCAGATCAGTATTCAATTTCCTCTTTCACTTCTGCTTTTTCTTCCCTCAATGCGAAACATTTACAAACTTGCTACTGGGTTTTTGTTTTTCTTTTTCTCTTAAATATTTTTATTTTTATTTTCTTTCCATTTATTTTTTATTAGTTGGAGGCTAATTGCTTTACAATATTGTAGTGGTTTTTGTTCATTGACATGAATCAGCCATGGATTTACATGTATTCCCCATCCCGATCCCCCCTCCCACCTCCCTCTCCACCCGATTCCTCTGGGTCTTCCCGTGCACCAGGTCCGAGCACTTGTATGTATTTGCAGTCTTTAACTTAGTTCAGCCAATTGCCTTTTCATCTAACACTCTATCTTTCAAATGCATTCTGTTTTGCATTTGTTTTTCAGTTGCTTTCTCTCTCAGTAATCTCTTCTCTCCTTGTAGCAACTATGCATGTCTTTTTGCTTCTTATAATATTCAGATGGTTTCATAAAATTGTCTCTTGTAACTTATATTTTTACAATTACATTTTCCCCTAAATTCTTAGTATAGTAAAACTTGCTTTGCCATTCATCATCCTGAGATGATGAAAATTTCATTTAGTTTGCTTTGACCTAAATAGACTTTGTTTTTAAACTGATATTGTTATTCTCACTTTGAAGTAAGTGTCCTTTATAGGCTGCATTGTTGTTTAGGTACATTTTGTTCTTTGTTTTCCTAAGTATTTTAGTAAAATGCTGGGAAATATTGTATCAAAGATGCTAGTAAAACATAATTTTATAAGTATTTGATGAAAGGAATGAATGAATGAATGAATGAAGTAATCTCAATGTCATACATGAAGCATTTCATAAAACTTTGGAAAATTTAATTTGCTTTATAATGAAAACAAAAAATACTCATTCAATATATGTAATTTCTTATTTTTGGCAAAATATTCATGATTTCTTTTTAATAGCTTATTTATACACTTTGACACTGCTGAGGTGAAAGTGGCCTTTTAATATAACCAGAGATCACCACCTTTTCTAAATACAATGTAAAATGACTGCTCAGTTTTAAAATACCATGCAATTAAAGATGTCTAATGGGTAGGCAATTCATGTAAAAATATTTAAAATGTCTAAGCTTCACTTAAGGATGGCTTCAATATAACTTGTATAATGAAATTATTGCCTTTTAAATATCTCTGTATGAAAGAACCAATCAATTTTAAATTGTTAAGTTTATAAACCATGATAGTTTGGTGTAGAAGTCTGCAACCTCCTTCCCAAGATTCCTTCAGCTAAAAGCATTTCCAATAAATTAATATTAAAACAAAAGTACTCTTTAGCATGTCATACTTTTTTGTGTATTCTTTCCATTGGTACTATAAAATAGTTGTATTCAATATGAATAATAAATCTATCCTGTGTTTTCAAATGTTTGTCATGCATTCAGTGTTGATTTTTCAATGCTGCTTTTAGCTGCACCATTATCAAAGCTTGACTAAATATAATTTCTTTTGACATTAAAACTACAGGTAAGGTGTTCCTAATATAATTGTAATGCTAATACTTACACCACAAGTATTGCTGTATTATAGTCAGTAATAAAAGCATGTTGAAATGTTGTGAAAACTCCTCATGCCTGCATTATGTTATGATCTTTGATAACCTTTATTTTTAGATGAAAGTAGTTTACAATACTGTGTCAGCTATAATGAGCACCAATAAACAAGCTGCTTTGCCAAGGGCGAATATAATTCCAAGTAATAAAATTGGATCTATGACACTGTATCTTCTATTCTTCATTTCAGATTCATTAACTATTACGGAGATCAATCTCTTTGACACAGTACATTTCTAACCACATTTATGCCAAAGTATGTACTCATTAGCGTGTTTGAACTCCATAGCTAAAATGACAGGGTTTCCCCCTTGCTTTGTGATATTATACATAATTTGAAAAGCAAGCCTTGAGCATTCTGACAAGCATGATATTTAGGATATTTTTTATTTTTTATTTTTTTTCTCTCTGTATATATGCATACATTTGTACATTTTGTGAAGATGCTCTCTGTATGGTAAAAATAACATTGTTCATAAAATACTTTAAAATTTAGATAAAAGCAATACTTTTAATAAAATTAAATAATACACTAAAATAATAGTGTAATTAAATAACATTAATATATTTTTTTTCCAAATGCTTAATTGTAAATTAAAGTATACAAAAGTGTGTACAATAGATAAATGACAGATATATGATGTGAAATGAATAAATTATACGAAAGTATGTAGATAGAGATAGACAATATATGCTATAAAATGAATTACTGGATTTATTACCTAAAAGTTTTGCTATTGACAACTTCCTGGGAAGTTTGTTCATTAAAATTTATAAGGTTTCTTATAAGTACCATTGCCCAGTTTTGATCTTTACAGCTTCAACATTATTGATACAACATGTCATAATACATTCAATTTTAAAGAACCAAGGAAGAATAAAATATCCCCAAGAACATGTTTATATCAATGAAAAAATATTTACCAAGCAATTAAAGCTATCAAAACTTTCTTTTCCTCTCCCTATGTATTCTATCAGGGCTTCCCAGGTGACACAGCAGCTAAGAACCTGCCTGCCAATGCAGGAGACATAGGTTTGATCCCTGGGTCAGGAATCTCCCCATTAGAAGGAAATGGCAACTCATTCCACTATTCTTGCCAGGAAATTACATGGACAGAGGAGCCCAGTGGGTTGCAGTCCATCAGGTTGCAAAGACTGAGAATGCACACACACATGTGTTCTATTAGAGTTTTAAATGTCTGCTCTTTATAAAAATGTTAACTATATAAATCAAGATTGCCCAAGTATCTTACCAGCCCTTCATTTTATTTGGGTATGGCTAATGCTTAACACTTCCTTAGAAAAAAAGGAACGAGGATTTCAAAGTTAGATGTGGCTTGAATAGTTGTGGGCAGTGGGAGGAAAATAAGATAAAAATGGCCAGTTGAGATGAGCCTTGTGTTGCAAAGCAAAACATGTATTGGCATTTTCATTCTGTCAATAAAGACCCATGTTTGATTTGATATGGGATGTGACATGAAATGGGATTTGAGGGATGTGACCCCTCAAAATCACATTGTGGGGAAGATTAAAGGATGTTGGTAAGGGGATTATTAAGGCAGCTGTTGTGTGATTTTGCAGACTGATCTTAAAGTGAAGTGGAAGGTGGAGAAGAATGTCTAGGCTTATGTATTTTAAAGGGTGATATACCATCAAAGGACTTGTAGTTGAGTTATTTTATTGGAAAAGAAGTTTATACCTAAATTTAGACCTAGATTTGTGACATATAGCTGCATTATTTTAAGAAGTTGAAAATGCTAAGACTTGAATAGTAACAATTGCATCTGATCAAGACACTACAGTTTCATTAGTCCCTAGATTTGATGAGTGTAATGCTGGGTCTAGAGAAAGAAACAGAATACATGATTAGAAATTTCAGCAAGAAAAAGAAAGGGAAAGCACTTTGGTGCACAAACGTTGGTATGCCATGGATTTGTCTTGTATTTACAGAATATTCTTTTGAACTGAACCTCTTAGTAGGTTTTCACAATAACAAAGCATAAACTATAAGAAATGTGTCATGTCAAACTGCTGTGTCAAGTTAAGGTAACTTTTCAGTAAATTCTCCTCTGAATTCTTCTATTTTAACTATTTTTCTATTTGCCTTTATATTATTTTTCCCTTTGTAAATGTGCACCAATTACACAGGCCTGTACACATGTTGAAGACAGGATCCATTTCTAACTCCTCTTTGTATTTTTCAAGCTGGTGATGCTTTACTTACTGTCTTGCTTAGAATGATGTGGAACCATCACACAGTGGAATAGAAGTTTCCTGCCACCTTTCTCCCGCTGATTCTGACAGTCACCCACTGATTAGAATGCATTTGTGGCAGTCCCAGAATTCAACAGAGAAGTTCAAACCTGAACTGAAAGAGACAAAACTCTGAAATCTGACACATTGAAGAGGGTAAGAAAAATAGCTTCACTCTACCCCAGTCACATTTCCCCCAAGTTTTCACTGCTCAGTTCCAAGAGAGATCTCAGCCCACTATTTCTGCAAATGGAAGGAAGAGAAAGCACATGGGGAGTACCCAGCTTTACCAGCTCTACGGGATGCTATTAAAGAGACTTACTTCTTTCTCACCCCATTCAGAATACTGAGGTGCTCTATAGACTTGGAGTGAATGACAAGAAGAAGGTGGGAAAACAGGAACTAGGGCCCTCCTGTGTTATAAAAAGGACTCAGATCCTCCCAACTACTCTTTGGAATCTGTCAGAAAGTCTGGCAGCAAGCCACTGGAACTGTCTTGCCTATGGATTACCAGCCACTGGCAGTGAAAATCCCCAGCACTCCCGGTGCCTTACACACAGTACTCTATTCCAGGGAAAGATATTCCATGGTCTTGGATTAGAAGAATTAAAATTGTTAAAATGTCCATATCACCTAAAGCAATCTGCAGATTGAATGTAATCTCTATCAAAATTCCAAGGGTGCTTTTTGTAGAAATAAAAAAGGATTCCTAAAATTTCTATAGAAACACATCAAAAAATCCCCAAATGCCAAAAAAAAAAAAAAAAGTGAAAACTAAGAACAATGGATAAAGCTGGAGGCATCACATTTCCTTGATATCAAACAATATTATGACATCAGAGGAACTGAAACAGCCTGGCATTGAACATTACAGAAGACATATGTGGGTCCATGTGATCAATGAAACACAATGTGTGACCAGTGAAATACAATAGAGAACTCAGATACAAGCCCAGTGTATATAGCCAACTAATCTTTGGCAAGAATACCAAAACGCAAAGTAGGGAAAAGGTAGTATCTTCAACAAAAAGTGTTAAGAAAACTGGATATCCACCATGCAAATGAATGAAACTGGGCTCCTAACATAATACTCTAAAAAATTAAGAGGAAATTAGAGGTAAATGTAAGACCTGTCACCATAAAACTCCTAGAGGAAAACATAGGGAAAGGGCTCCTCAACTTTGGTCTTTGGCAAAACTGTTTGAATATGAAATCCAAAACACAGGCAACAAAAGTAAAAATAAATGAGACTAAGTATATAATTTAAGTATAAAGCTCTACAAAGGAAAGGAAAAAATCAATAAAGTTAAAAAGTATGGGAGAAAATATTTGCAAGCCATTTATGTGATAAAAAGTTAATATTCAAAACATGTAAGGAATCCATACAACTCAATAGCAAAATAATAATAACCCAACTAAAAATAGCACTTGTCCTGAATAGACATTTTACCAAAGATATACTAATGCCAGTGGGTACATGAAAAGATGCTTGAAGTCATTAATCATCAGGGAAATACCAGTCAAGACCACAATGAGATATCACTTCACAGCTGTTAGGATGACTTTTACTAAAAAGACAATGAATAACAAGTGATCATGAGGATAGAAAGCAAAGGAAACCCTTGTACCTTGCTGTGAGAAGGTAAGTTGATTCAGTCATTATAGAAACCAGAATGGATGTTACCTAAAAAAAAATAACTAAATAAAATGAAACATAAACAGAATTACCATATGATTGAGAAATCCCACCTCTGACTATATATCTGAAGGAAATGAAGCCAATATCTTGAAGAGATATCTGCATTCTCATGTTCATTGCAGCATTATTCACAGTAGCCAAGATGTGGACACAACCTAGGTGTCCATCTAAATAAATGAAAAAGAAGTGGTGTATATGTACATGGAATATGTCCTTATGGTTGAACCTAAGTTAAATAATTCAGAGGAAGACAAATACTATGTGATCTTATATGTGGAATATTCAGGAAAAGACAAGTCAAACTCATAGAATCAGAAAATAGAATGGTGGTTACCAGTGCTTAGTGGGTGTGGAAGATGGGGAGATGTTGGTCTAAGAATATAAACCTTCAGATATTAAGTTATGGAAATCAAATATACAGACTAGGAGCTGTCATTAATAACACAGTGTTGCATACTTGTTGTGATGCATACTTGTGTTGCTAAAAGAATACAACTTAAGCATCTCACCACATACACAGATGAAAATGAATTATGTGAGATGATGAATTCATTAGTTAACATGATTGTGGTAATCATTTTTCAAAATATGCATATGGCAAACCATAATGTTATACTCTTTAACTATGCATTATCATATTGATCTACCACACCTCAGTAACAGTGAAAAAACTGTTAAAAAGATATGACTATATGAATTAAGGATGAATGTATTTCTTCCAGTTTTATTGAAATATAATTTGTGTTATCATGTACAACTATGGTTGTAAATGTTTAATATACATGGCATTATGTTTTGACATAGATAAATCATGGAGTGATTTACACATTTCATGAACATTCATCATCTTATATACATACAAAGTAAATGAATAAGAAAAAATACTATTTTTTTTCTTCTGATGAGAACTCAGGATTTAGTCTCTTTCACAACTTTCATACAGAACATATAGCAGTGTCAATGATATTAATTATGCTGTCATTCCATCCCTAGTATTTATTTATCTTGTAGCTGGAAGTTGATACCTTTTGACTGGCTTCATTCAATTTCCTCTCTGCCAATCCCCCACTTCTGATAACCAAAACTCTGAACTCATTTTCTATAAGCTTGTTTGTGAATTGTAATTGTACTATACTGTAAATGCCGTATTAGTTTCTGGTGCACTTCATAGTGATTTGTTACTTCTGTAACAAAATTATCACTGTGAGCCTAGTTATGATCTGTCATCATACAAAGACATTACATTATTCTTGACTCTATTACCCAAGCAGTACATTTCATCACCATGACATTTATTTTAACTGGAAATTTGTACATCTTCTTTTCCCTCCCTTTTTACTCCCTCCTTTCTGGCAGATATCTGTTTGTTCTCTGTATCTATGCCTCTCTTTCTGTTTTGTAGTCTTTGTTCATTTGTTTTGCTTTCCAGATTCCACATATAAGTAAAAAGAAGATGCAACTTGTCTTTCTCTATCTGACTTGTTTCACTTAGCTCTAGGTCTTCATGGTGTAATGGTAAGATTTCACTCCTTTTTATGGCTGAGTTACATTCCCTTGTACTAGCACTTCCTCTTTAATTATTCTTCTAGCGAAAGGCACTAATGTTGCTTTCATGTCTTGGTTATTGTGAATAATGTTGCAGTGAACATAGAGTGCATATATCTTTTCAATTTAGTGTTTTTGTTGTTTTCAGTAAAGTAACCAGAAGTGGAATTGCTAAATAATACAATAGTTCTTTTTTTTTTTTTTTTTTTTTAATTTCATACTGTTTTCCATTGTGGCTGTTTACATTGTGGCTATTTACACCAGTTTACATTCCCACTAACCATGCATGAAAGTTCCTTTTTCTCCACATTCTTGCTAATGCCTGTTATTGGTTGACGTTTTAGTAATCGCCATTTTTACATGTGTGGGGTGATAGCTCATTGTGGTTTTGATTTGCATTTTCCTGATGATTAGTGATGTTGAGCACCTTTTATATGTATGTTGGCCATCTATGTGTCTTTTTGGGAAAAAATGCTCATTCACATTCCCTATTTTTAAAAATTGGGTTGTTTTCTTGCTATTGAGTTGCATGAGTTCTTTATATATTATGGATATCAACCCTTATCAGATATATCATTTGCAAATATTTTCTCCCAGTCAATAGGCTGATTTTCATTTTGTTGATAGATTTCTTCACTGTGCAAAAGCTTTTTTAGCTTGATATAGCCCCATTTGCTTACTTGCACTTGAGGAGTCCAAGGTAATGACTATAAAGATGATCAATGAACTCAGGAGGAGATTGGATAAACACAGTGAGAATTAGAAAATATAAAAAAGAACTAAATACAGCAATTTGGCTTTTATCTTTATTTCTTTTCTCGAAACATATTTTTTTGTAATCTCATTTTTCTTAATTCTCTGTATTTATTTGTATGTATGAGGTAGATTGTTTTGTTTTCTGATCTTGCAGAAGTGGCTTCATGTTGGAGATGTCTTAAGAAGCCCAGCAGTACCCTTCCTTCTGATAACGAGACCTGTATGATGTAGCGAGCCCCACCCCCCCAGCGTGGACTGAGCGTGCCTTCCCTTTGTGGTGGTGCTAACTACTGTGGGTATGCTCTTAGGCAGGGCTGGTCTCTGGCCCAGTGGCCTGACGGACTCCGACTTGTGCCAGACTGCCAGACTCTAGGGGGCAGGGCTGAGTCCTGAGGAGACTGGCTGTGAGGTTCCTGAGACCTGGTTAGGTGCCATCCTGGTGAGTGTGGCCTGGTACTTGGGAAGCTGACTACAGAACCTGGGGATCCTGGGCTTGTTGCTGGTCTGCTGATGACTGATGTTGTGTCTTGGGATGGCTGGCTGCAGGGAGTAGGGGTCTCAGTGCTGGCACCTGCGTCTTGGTCGGACTGGCCAGGGACTTGGTTGTTCCAGGGCCAGTGCCAACCCTCCAATAGTGGTTGAGCTCGAGTGCTCAACAGACTAGAGAGAGGACTCCAAAATGGCGCTTGACCACACCAGTGTCCGCATGAGCTCCCCAAGATGGCTGCAGCCAAGAGCTCCAGTTGACCCCTGCCCCTCTGTGGGGCTCTCCAGGCTTAGTAAGTGAGTCTCACCCAGTCTCCGTTCACACTAGTGCTTCTGTGCTGCCTCTCACGGAATATAAGGTTTTACATATGCCCTTTAAGACCACAGTCTCTGTTTTCCACAGCCCTCCAGCTCTCTTATATGCAAGCTCGGCTAGCCTTCAAAGACAGATATTTGGAGGGCTTATCTTCCTGGTGCAGAAACCCTGAGCAGGGGAACCTAATGTGGAACTCAGACTCTTTACTCCTTGGAGAGAACCTATGCAATTTGGAGTATCCTTCCATTTGTGAGTTTCATAGTCAAGGATGTGGGCTTTGATGATACCACACCTCCACCCTCCTACTTCTCTCTCTGTTGCTCCTTCTTTGTAAGTTTACTTAAGGAAAATCCTTTCTGCTAGTGTTCAGGTCATTCTCATTGATAGCTTCTCTTTAAACAGTTATAATTTTGATGTGCACCCCAGGGGAAGTGTCCTCAGGTTTTCCTACTCCATCATCTTGGCTGCTGCTTTGAAATGCATTATCAATCCATCATAGACATTGAATCAGAAACTTATATTTCCTTTACTACAGTCATGTTTTCTTAATTGTAAAAAGTGCTGATTCTGATCTCAATCTAATAACAGCTTTTCACATAAAAATGCTATATTTCAATCCATACTAAAGTCATAGTACTACTGTGTGAGAAGAAGTATCTTTGGGCAATTATATTTTACCTTATTTTTTTTTTAATTTCAGAAGATCAAATATTTTTATTATAAATATTGATGTTGACATCTCTGTTGAGTACAGTTATGTTTCATAGAAAGCATGGTTTGATTCACAAAATGAACAACTGAGATGCATTTCTGGGAGAACATGTAGATACGGCATGTATATATTCTTGTGTTATTAATTTCTTTAAAGCACAATTCAAGAGCTTAATATATTCTTTGAATTATTTGAATTCTAAGAATGGACTGTAAATCTATAGGTAAGTGTACTATATGTCTCTAATAATTCAGTTTGATCATTGCATAAAATTATCTTTAAGAACAATGTTATTTATGAGGGTGAAAGAATATGAAGAAATCTACATCATCTCAAGAAAAGAAAACTGAACCTAGTTAAAGATAAAACAAGAAAAATAAAACTCACAAAATTATTGGTTCTACCCAAAACTTCATGATGAAATGGAGAGATTGCATTCAGGCTATTAAAAAACAAGACTGCTTTTTGTTTTTTTTTTTAAACTTTGATACTGGGATATAATTGATTAACAATGCTGTGACGGTTGCAGGTTAACAGCAAAGTGACTCAGCCATATATATGCATGCATCCATTCTCCCCGAAATTCCCCTCCATCCAGGCTGCCACGTAACATTGAGCAGAGTTTCTTGTGCTATACAGCATTTTCTTGTTGGTTATCCATTTAAAACATATCAATGTGTACAAGTCCATCCCAAACTCCCTAACTCTCCCTTCCCCGGATCCTTCTCTCTGGAAGTCATAGACTTTCTAAGTCTGTGAGTCTTTCTATTTTGAAGTAAGTTCATTTGTATAATTTCTTTTTAGACTTCACATAGAAGGGATAAGACTTAAATTTAATTCTGAGAATACAGAACAGAGATATCACAGTCAAGAATACGATGCTATTCAAAAAGGCTGTAGAGATAGAAAAATACTGTAGATAAAGTTCAGTGTTATTAAAGTGAAAAGTGTAAGCTGCTTAGCCATGTTCAACTCTTTGCAACACTACGGACAACAGCCTGCCAGACTCCTCAGTCCATGGAATTCTCCCTATGAGATACTGGAATGGGTTGCTATTTCCTCCTCCAGGGGATATTTCCAACCCAGGGATTGAACCCATGTCTCCTGCATTGCAGGCAGATTACCATCTGAGCTGCCAGGGAAGCCACTTGGACAAAAGGGAGAGAGTAGGACTGATCTTTGCTGATCAGTGAAAATTTCTGGTAAAAACACGTTGCTTCTTTCAGACCCCAAACAAAAGAAACACAAAGAATGTGTAAACTGCTTTCAGAGAATATAGACAAGACACAGAATTCAGTTTTGAAGCATGATCAACTACAACAAGTGACACATTCTGCCCCACCACTGCCTCCACTAAATATCAGTAACAATTTAGGAAACTTCATCTTGACATCTATGGACAATCCAGGCATAGAATAAATGCCAGCAAACAATACATGTGTTTTACTTCTGTTTGGAAAATGTTTAGAAATAAATGTACATCTGACTACAAGATCATGAAGAGTAACTAAGCTGGTGATCCACTCCTAACTAGGGACAGGAGACATCTAAGTCATCAAGAGGAAACATTTCACCATTAGAAGAAGTGTATGAAATAGAATAGAAATTATTGTTTAGTTCCATGTCAAAAACAGTAACTTTATCATTCTATTTATTCATACAAAGTCATGGAAATTTTTAATGAATTTCAAAACCGTGGCTCAAAGATGATCAGGAGGACAGAAGAACAACCTTGGAGAACAGAGAATGTAACATCAGAAATGAAGGGAAGAAAATATATATATTGTAAATATACAACAGATAATAAATACTACAAATATTTCTAATAGGGTAAAGTTTAAGGCTAAAATAAATATAATATTAGACACCAAACTTTTGAAGTATGGAAGTTATTTCTTGGAATTAGAGCAGTATTTTACAGTTAAGCTTTGTCCTAAAGGTACAAAATGATTTTATGTAATCTTATTTTACTGGATCCTCCCTTTGATTCTTTGAAAGAGATGATATCATTGACAATTGTATTTTGAAAATAATAAAACTGAGTATCAGAGAGTGTTATTGAATTTGTCCTGAGTGTATGACCCTCGAACAAGATCCATTGCTTTAAACCCCCAGAGTTTTGCTCCAAAAACGACCTGCCTATTAACAATAAGTGCATATGGAGTTAGAATTGAAATAGGCTGAGAAATCATTACAGTTGGAAAAAAATGGAGCCCAGGGAAATCAAGCAATTTGTCTAAATTTATATATCAAGTTATTGTCAGACCTCAGATTAGGACATAACTGAATTCTACTTCCATAGTAGCTTTAGGGCAAATAAAATAAAAAGTTGCTTCATAAGTTAATAGCAAAGTTAGAATTCATTTGGCTAAAAAAGGCATGTCCATATAGCTGTCTATCTGGTTTATGAATGACTAAGTCAGTAGTGTAATAAAAGATATAAGAAATATCTTAACATAGTACCATCCTAATAGTTTAATGCTGATCTTTAAAAAGGCAAATGTTTCATGAAAGATATGCATTCTGTACATGTTACAAAGTACTTTGTTGGCTAGTACATGTGGCATTTATTGTAGTAAATAAATGGGGTGAATTCAAATAAAGTGTATTAGTTAGATATAAAGGACAATTTAAAATTAAATTACTTATGTATGCTAAAATTTCAAAAATAATGAAATACTGCTTTGTTAAGAAGTCTTACAATTGACTAATAGGCATATACGAGAGAGATTCAGAGATACAGGAAACCAAGCAATAACTTGTTTATAAAATCTCTGGTGAATATTCTTGTCAGCAGGAACACTATCGTGTACACGGTCATGATACAGCTTCTATTAGGTTAAATGCATGAATTAGTATTTTCTTTCAAATTGACCTACAGAGAAATATAATCAGAAAGCAGAAATTTTAACAAGCTGGAGGTTACAAGATTGTGTTAAATGACGAGATTTTATTTTTATTTTTTTTCTTGCCCTCACCCACCCCTTCCACCAACTGTCAGTTCAGCTTCCTGCCATGTGTTTTTCCTTGTTTGGTTTGGTTTTCTGAAAAATGTAACATTTTATAATTTATTTTGAGGGGTAGCTTGCATCCAAGTCCTAATGTTTTATACCAGGGTACTAGAGAGAACTTTATTTAAAAAAAAAAAAAAAAAGTCTGCTTTCTGTTTCACGCTCTCTCCCTGAAGGTGGAGGTCAAGAGTGGGAGGGCAAACTTCCTGAACAGTGACTTCGGAAGGGGAAGCTGACCATGGGCAGCCTGGTCCCTCACTCTGTGAGTCTCAGAAATTGATAAAGAAGGTAAAAATATACTGGACAAAATATAAATGGAAAGGCTCATTTTTCTCATGAGGCTAAGGTCTTTGACTTTGGTATATCATCAAGACTTTGATCTTGATAGTTTATAAAGGTTTAAAATGGGTCATGTGACTGAGCTTGCCTCATGTGAGTGCCTCTTTTATTGCTGGTATTTAGGCAAATGTCTATAAGTCATAGATCACATGCTATATTGACCTTGTCAGTCACTAAAGCTTATGCCAGCTTTGTTTATTGGAAGTCTTGGAATTCACCAAAGAGAGGAATGTACATGCAGGTCCTACTGCAAAGTTGCAGGATTCAGCCAAGACGTGGGGCCAAGAAAATGTACAGAGGATCCCTTGACTATTGACAGGGGTGAATTTGTTGGCTAAGTAAGGTGCCTCAACAAATGGTAGTTTACTTAGCTTTGAAAAGCAAAATGTGTACACCTGCATAGATGGTCATGACCACATTATGGGAGATTTAAGATGCAACTTGCAACTTTACAAGGTTGATTTTACAGAACCAGACATAAACATTACTATGTGAGAGAGGGCAGTGAGTTACTTTGGCAGAAAGCAGGTTGGGAAGGGGGCTTCCCCAGGTGGTGCACTGGTAAAGAACCCACTTGTCAAGGCAGGAGATGCAAGAGATGTGGGTTTGATGCCTGGTCAGGAAGATCTCCTGGTGGAGGAAGTGACAACCCTCTCCAGTATTCTTGCCTGGGAAATCCCATGGACAGAGAAGCCTGGGGGACTATAATCCATGGGGGTCGCAAAAGAGTTGGACATGACTGGGTGACTAAACAATAACAGCAGGTTGGGAAGATCTTGTTGTATAGTGGCAGCCGAAGCCAAGGAAAATGGTTTTCAGTAAACATGTCTTTTAGACATTGCAGTGTGGCACAATATTTCTACCTTCAAGCATTTGGGCACATGTGTTCAATGGGTTTTACAAGTGGGCTCAAGTTGGCCTGCATTTGTTTACAGAGGGAAATAACTACCTCAGAAGGTGGGGTTTCTTAGATATAATATATGTCATAACAAAAAGTAAGGTTGCAGTCTGAATCACCTTTAAACCCAGGGAACAGGTAATTCTACTTATAGCCCCCAGCCAATCCCTTCACAAGCTACACAGAAGCCTATTCAGTTCCTCAGAATATCCTGCCCAAATTGTCATGTACGTACTTTAAGGAGCGCACAGTCTTTCCCTAAATCCTTCTTCCAGAAAGTTCAAGGTGACAGACACACATATTCTTAAATCTAAGGCATAACCCAGTGGTAAATGCAAACTGGTACTGGAATAAAAGGCAAGTGGTTGGATGGACAGAGGAAAGTTTGAAGGGTTAGAGACTGGCTTGGTCTATAGCCTGTGTTTTGGTTTACATTCCTTGAATTTGGAGAAGTTCACTCTGTGGCTCTACTTTCCACTTTAATTTCCTTTGAAGAACAGAGAGTGTGATATTCTTAGGGTACAACCTGAGGTGGGTCATGGAGGTGCACACTATCAGGGAAAATTGCTAAGCTCAAGTTTGTGGGATGAGAAGAAGCCTTCGGGAAATGGTATGTGAAATTATTCTTGTACTCTTCTCCCAGGCCCTGTGAATATTAGGAATGGGACTGAAAACAGCCCTCATTTAGCCTGAGAATATAAATGCCTACAAAGAGGAGTTCTTCAATGTTACATGAGTAGACAAAGTACATATTCAATGCTTTGAATAAGTGTCAGAGGCCACCTGGAAATTAAGAAGTTTAGAAGGTTGCAATGAACTAAATTATTTGTATGTTCCCCATCTTCTCACTCCAAGGTGGTGTTATAGAAGGTGGGGCCTTTCAGAGGTAATTAGGCCACAAGGGTGCATCCTTCATGAATGAGATTAGTGCCCTTATCACAGGGGCCCCAGAGAGCTCTCTCACTGTCTTTTTCTATCGTATGAATATACAAGAAGACCAGATAACCAGCAACTCTGAAGGCACGTACCAGAACTGACCACACTGTCACTCAGATGAACTGCCAGCCTCCAAAACTTTAAGAAATAAATTTCTCTTTATAAGTCACTTAATCAATGGCACTGTTTTTTTTAAGCAGCCAGACTGACTAAGACAGAAGGATTGAATAAGGAAAATAAATAAATAAATAGTCACCACAAATAAATGCATTTTAATAGGGTGTTGCCATTGTCACTGCCTCAATGCCACTCTCAGAAGGCAGTGGGTATAGGTGCATGTCTTCTCAGATATGGCAAATGCAAAATGGCAAAATTAGCATCTTGCTGAGAGAGATTTTTGCAAAGCTTTAGGTGACTTTAGTGTATAGGTTATCAATTCTGAGCCACTGGCATATACTCAATATTATCCTGACAAGACTAAAGTCAGGAATATTTTCACAATTTATGCCCTACCCACTCACATACCACTGAATCACTGACATCTTAGGCAACACCAAACTCTGGGTTCTAGGAATATAATTTTTCTTCCAATTTCTGTGGATTGTTTTCTAAATGTTGAGGGTGTTCAGTCCACTGTTGTGGTAATTTTCTATCCTTTTAAAGCTTCTTTTATTCATAAAAAGTGAAGCAAAGTATTGAATTGATTGAATAAAATCCCTTATACCCTGAACAAACTAACAAACTACCCCTGCCCAGACATTTAGTACCCCTCTACTGGATATAGTGCACACACACACACACACACACACACACACACACACACACACACACACACACACACACACACACACACACTGGGAAAAGTAGATCTTGAAATTTGCTTTGCTGAAACTGGTTTCAGATTTTATGTCCAAATCCTGTATTTCTTTAACTTTATTTTTTTCTTGAGAAGTTATTGATGGGGGAAAAAAAAAAAACCCTCAGATATTTGGAATGCTTTGTGCTTCATCTACAAGTTTCCATTGTTTTTCTAAATTTTCAGTAGCTATGTACTAGGTATAATTTAGTATGGAGAATAAAATAGGAAATTATTTTCAAATTTGCATACATAATGCCTTGGAAATTTATTAATACACTCCTCTTTTCAGCATTTTTGAAATCTAAACATCTATTAATGTCCAGGATTTCAATGAAAAACTAGATGAATAAGGGTTGATATTGAGGACTGATTTATGAAGGTGGAATCAAGTCTGCCTTGATAGAATTTTGAATTCAAATATGATGAGTGATAGATCTGATTGACCACAAACTCAACATTTAAACCTGATTTATTAGAAAATCCATTTTATTTCATGACATAAGCCATTTTGACTAACACACACACACACACACACAATGTGAAATTTCTGAGTTAAGTTTTATTTGGGACAAAATGAGGATTATAGCCCAGGAGACAGCATTTCAGGTAGCTCTAAAAACTTGCTCCAAAGAGGTGACAGGAAAGTCAGTATATAGGCAATTTTGGTGAAAGGGGTACATGCAGTCAAGCCCACATTTTTGGAGAAAGCTGTTGTTAGCCTCATGAAGGTTTCTGCTAGTCATGAGAAAGTCACTGTTAATGATTTTAGTGCCTTTCTAGAATTGAAGAGATGGAAGAACTGGCCTTATAAAATCTTCTCCTGAAAATATCTGTCTGAAGACCTGTTGCTCCAGTGTTTCCTCAAACACAGAGTATCTCATTCATGGATTTCCACCTTGAACTCCTTTCAAGGTGTGTTGAAGATCATTGGTTGCAGGAGCTTCTTGTGACTTAGCCATTGTTGCGGTAGATGAAAACTGCCAATTTTTAGCTGGCAGTCATATAAGCCAATATTATCTTTATTGGTAATAAAGGTGATATTTTACCCAAATTTGAGGTATCCCTGTGTTTATTTCTCAGTTTGTTGGAAAGGACTCTGATCTAAAAGGCTGAAAGAAGAAGTACTCTAGTTACAGTGTCATCTTTGCTGGTATTCTTATTAAACTCATCAAACTTTTTATTCCAAACTAAATTTAAATTTTAGAAAATTATTAATAATGCAGTAACTAACTCCCAGATCCACTCATTCACTTCACCTAAGTTTAGTATTTTGCCACATTTGTATTATTGTATTCTTGGTTTTGTTGACTGGAAAAAAAAAAAAAAAGTACAACCTAAATGTTGAGAAGTATGTTTATTTGGCAGGCTTTTTGAGGACTTCAAGTCAGGGATACAGCCTCTCAGAATAGTTCTGAGGGACTGCTCTGAAGGGGTAAAGAAAGAAGCCAGGATCTACAGGAGTTTTGCAACATAGACCAGGAATTCGAAACATCAAAATGTTACTGTTAATTAAAGAAAACCAGACATCATGTTAGTGAATTTAGAGCCTTTCTATGTATGGGAAGATACAAGAGTCTGGGATCCTTAAAATCATTCCTTTTCTTTGCGCCTCAGGTTTCTAAGGCCAGCATCCTTTGCTTCCCCATCCTGAGTCCCCTCAGGATGCACCACTGTGGGTGCAGTGGCTGATGGAATGAAGGCCAGGGCATCCTTTGTTCACTGATATGGCAGAGGGCATTCTTAGTTCACAGTCTCTCTCTCTTTTTCTCTGTGAATACCTCTGTGCTGCAAAATATATGACATACAAATAATCCTACTAAAACAGAACAATTTTTGTTTTGTTTGTTGATTAAATTGCACAGTTCAAGCATTGTGTCAAAAAGTTACTTGGCTTAGATTATGTTCCATTTTCAGTATGGTTACATAATTCATTTGAAATGGGTTTGGGTTCATTTTTTTTTTCCTCTTTACATTAAGTTTTAAGGCTTTTTATCCCTCTTATCTGTGTTGATTAGTTTATTTTATGTGGGACAGCAACACATTCCTTAAAGTCAAAAGGATAAGAAAAGTAATACTTAAAAATATTAATTGTTCCCTCTTTCATTCCATTCTCTTCTACTGCACTGGAAATCAGTTTCATTAATTTTGGTTTATTTCATCTTTGTATCTTTTTGCAAATATATGTAGTCATACACAAAACACATACATTATTTTATTTGTTTATTTTCTGAAATATTTTACATAGAGAACCACATTGCATTTGTTTTCTTGAAATCAGCCTGTTTTTTTGGATTTCATTTAACAAAATATGCTGGGAAACTTCCTATAGAAGCTCACATAAATTTTCCTCATTCTTTCTTAGGGCTTCCCATATGGATCAGTGGTAAAAAAAAAAAAAAAAAAAAAAAATCCATGTGCCAATGCAGGAGCCATGGATTCAATCCCTGGGTAAGGAAGATCCCCTGGAGAAGGAAATGGCAACCCACTCCAGTATCCTTGCTTGGGAAATCCCATGGACAGAGAAGCCTGGTGAGCTACAGTCTATCAGCTTGCAAAAGAGTTGGACACAACTTAGTGATTAAACAGCAACAACATTCTTTCTTATACACACATAGTACAGGGTTGCATATGTTTCCTTTAGCATTGGTGTCAGCCAGTCTCGTTAGTCTGATAATTTAGGTAGCTCCCATTATTTTGTCATTGAAAAAATATCAGCAACAACACTAGTTTTGTTATATTTTTCCCAAGTCATAATTTATTTTAAAGGAAGATAAAGAGAACAATCATTTAACCAACACAAAAGTTACTACTTTCTCTTACATTTTGAAAGAAGATCGTGTGAACTATACAATTATACTGCTTTTATCATAAATAAATTTATTTCATAACTAGACATTCATGTAAAAGTACTTTATGTGAAATTATACGAAATTGAATGTGATAATACCATGAACAATGAGTAGAAAGAATGTGTGTGTGTGTGTGTGTGAGCATATCACAGAAACGTGGAATATGAATGCCTGTTTCACACATTTACATCTGAAATTGCAAATGTGCTCAGGTTGTTGAAGGATTTTATTCACTTAATTAATTAGGTAGACATTATTTTGTAAGTGAATATATTGTATATCACTGTCCTGGGCTCTTAAATCCTTAAAATTTGGTGTGTATGATCTACTATTATTTAGTTTATAGTCTTGTGACTTTAAATTAAAAAATTCAGTTGAAATCTCTTTTAACATAAGACAATGGCCATGAAGTGATAATGTTGTACAAAGCTGTTCTTTTTACTTTTCAGGTATCTCATGAAGCTTAACATAAGCTGGTTTATTTTTACTTTTACCTTTATTATATAACCAAATAATTCAGGATGAAGATTATTATAAATGTATAGAAATAAGTTCATGGCATAATTTATCTCCACTATCATTATTACATAGTTTCCAGTATTTGTCATGAAAAAAGCTGTAGGAAAAAATTGATGCTTATCTTATCCATCTACATTTTTGATTACTATAAGTACTTCAGGGGTTAAATTGTTAACAATTCTGTAGCAAAATAATTGCCTTAAAGTCCAGAAATTACAATTTAATTATTTTTCTTAAAAGATTGTTCAAAAAGTGTTCATGAAAAAATAATATAGTAAAGATACTTGCAATTGAATAGTATTTTAATAATCAAGTTATTTTCCTATAACAGTCATGTCCTATTGTACTCATCATGTGGCTTTTTCTGTGTTAAATACTCTCATTATTTAATTCTCATAAGTATCTGATGAGGAGTGTGCCTCAGACAGTTCTCTTTTAGATATATTCTCTTATAGATATAGTTCTCTCTTTAGATATAGATATAGGTCTGATTTAGATATATTGTCACAATGTATGTGTGAGCCAAAGAGAGAATGAAAGTGTTAAAATAAATAAATCAATTAGAAAATTCAGTAGCATTTGTTCTTCCAGTTTAATGAAAAAATGTTCAAGGTAGTCTGCAAAACTAGGAAAAGACTCTCAGGGTATGCTCAGTTTAAAATACCAATGCAACCAGAAAATACTGATAAAAATTTTAATGCAGTGTAACTTATATGGAAAACAGAAGATGATTCAGGGAGAAAGACCATCAAATAGATCTTTATATGACAGTGCATGTGATGGAGTCACCTATCATCTGGATATTAATTCAAGTTTATAGTAATTCAGTGGTAGATAATGTACAGAAAGAACATTTGAGCTTTGATAATATTTGGATAAAAAATAAGTATTCAAGAAAAAGTTCATAAATCAATGACCTGGCATCAATGACCTGCCATGTGTCTTCAATATATGTGAAAACAATAGATTAAAAAATAAAATAAATCTCACCATATATATGCTATGCTATAGGAATAACAGTTAAATAGAAACCTAAAGAAAAATCCAAATTTCATAAATGTTGGTCTCAGAATAAAAAATACAATTAACAATAAAAAATATTATAGTATGTTACATGATGTTTACAATTCTTCTATAAAATTGTAGTGAGGTAAAATTTAAAAATGCTCTCTTTGTACATATCTGTAAATGCTTCTGAAAATATCTGGTTATATGCAAGAATAAAACCCTGCAAACCCTTTCAGTGATACAGTGGCCTTAAAATAAGAAACGATTCACATTACTAATTGCTTACTGTGTGTCAGAGACTGTGCAAAGAAGATCTTTTCCCACATTTTCCCATTAAACCCTTTAACATTCTATATAGCAAATACAATTATTCCCTTCATTTTCCAAATGAGGAAACTGAGACACAATTTGTTTCAAGTTAGTGATAGAGCAGATATTGAAAATATAAACAGTCTAATTCCAGAGATCAATAAGATTAATCTTTATTTACTTTTTAGTTTGTTTTGTGTTTTTGCTTCCTTTATATTTTCTTCTGAATCCTTCAGGTCTTATGGAGAAATAGTTTAGGGGAATAAAAAGAAGACACCCTCAATATTCTTGAATCACAAAATGAAAATTTCTAAATTATAGGCAGTGAGAAATGATTGGTTAATTTTGGATAAGTAATGCAAAAATAAATAAAAGATGAATCATCTGTCAGGATGTATTAAATAGAGATCTAGATTACAAAGATGAGTGAACAAGAAAGGTATTTTAATAATCTTATACACAACAAAAATTAAATAAAGATGCTGATAACAGAAAAGTTTTGGACACAAATTGAACAAGAATTATGAGAGTAGATTTTGAAAGGGTTAGAAGTTGATACTGGGCAATCATCTAAATGAGAAATCTTCAAAACAGGGTGATGAAAAAGATATGCAACTGTAATGGTGAGATAAACCAGTAAGATTTAAAAATTATTTCATCTAAATAAGGGTAATATGAAGTCATAGAAACTACTAAAGCAAATAAACAGAACTTTTTTTTGAGTAAAAAGAATGAACTGAGAACAGACTTTAGGGAAAAACTATTACTTAGAGGATCTGTGGACTACTCAGAGGAAGTATAAAAGAGTTTTAAAAAGGCACAAGGAAAGTACATTACACATAAGAAAACAATAAAAATACATGAAATTCCTGAAACAAAAAGGAATAGTTTATGAAAGAAGAGAAGGTACAACATAAGATTAGAGATAATTCAGTGAGATGGATCATTTGCTGTTAATGCTTTAATCAGTTATTCAGAGATTTTAGTATAGACATAGCATCAAATATATAAGTATGGTAGAGTGTCATGAATCAATGAAATAAAATGTATAACTAATCACTTTTTCTTAATGTGGAGTGCGCTGGGATTTGTATTTTTAAGCTGAAACAATAAAAAACATAGTATGCAATTTTAAATGGGAAAATAATCTATTACTTATATTTTATATCCTTGGGATTCAAACTCAAGGTAGGAAATTTTAGCTTGAGAAGGAATAAACTGAATAATTCCCACTTAGATACAGGGGTGGGAAATGCAGAAACAGGGCTGTGAAAGCAAAGAGAAATTATTTTAAGATGGAGAGAAGGGAGTTAAGGAAATGATATCAGCAACTTAGATCTCAGGAAAATTAGGTGAAAGAACCTACAAAGTAGAGGCGGGGTGTGTGAGAAGACTAAGGAGACATTTTGAAAACTCTGTAGTGATAAGTTCCCAATAAATCAATACAAGATGAACAGAAGAAACATAGGGATGAAGGGATATAAATTACTTTATGATTACTTTTTTAATTGGAAGTTAACTGCTTTACAATATTGTGATATTCTCTAAAATACAGTAAAGTGAATCAGTCATCAGTTCAGTTCAGTTCAGTTCAATCACTCAGTCCATGACTAGTTAGTGAAGCCATTCACCCTTCTCATCCTCTGTCGTCCCCTTCTCCTTCTGCCTTCAGTCTTTCCCAGCATCAGGGTCTTTACCAATGAGTCAGTTCTTTGCATCAGTTGGCCAAAGTATTGGAGTTTCAGCTTCAGCTTCAGTTCTTCCTATGAATAGTCAGGATTGATTTCCTTTAGGAATGCCTGGTTGGATCTCCTTGTAGTCCAAGGGACTCTAAAGAGATTCTCCAACATCACAGTTCAAAAGCATCAATTCTTCCCTGATCAGTTTTCTTTGTAGTCCAACTCTTATATCCATACACGACTACTGGAAAAACCATAGCTTTTACTAGACAGATGTTTGTTGACAAAGTAATATCTCTCCTTTTTAATATGCTCTCTAGGTTGGTCATAGCTTTTCTTCCAAGAAGCAAGCGTCTTTTAATTTCATGGCTTCAGTCTCCAACTGAAGTGATTTTGAAGCCAAAAAAATAAAACCTCCCACTATTTCCCATTCTATTTGTCATGAAGGATGGGACTGGATGCCGTGATCTTATATTTTTTCTGAATGTTTAGTTTTAAGCCATTTTCACTCTTCTCTTTCTTCTTCATCAAGAAGCTCTTTAGTTCTTCTTCACTTTCTGCCATAAGGGTGGTATCATCTGCATATCTGAGGTTATTGATTTTTCTCTCAGCAATCTTGATTCCAGCTCGTGCTTCATACATCACTGCACTTCACAGGATGCACTCTGCATATGAGTTAAATAAGCAGGGTGACAAATACAACCTCGAAGTACTCCTTTTCCAGTTTGGCCCCAGTCTATTGTTTCATGTCAGTTCTAACTGATGCTTCTTGACCTGCATATAGATTTCTGAGGAGGCAGGTAAGGTGATCTGGTATTCACAACTCTTTAAGAATTGTCTGCAGCTGGTCGTGATCCACACAGTCAAAGGCTTTGACATAGTCAATAAAGCAGAAGTAGATATTTTTTTGGAACTCTCTTACTTTTTCAATGATCCAATGGATGCTGGCAATTTCATCTCTGGTTCCTCTGCCTTTTCTAAATCCAGCTTGAACATCTGGAAGTCACAGTTCATGTACTGTTGAAGCCTGACTTGGAGAATTTTGAGCATTACTTTGCTAGCATGTGATATGAGAGCAATTGTGCATAGTTTAATATTCCTTAGCATTGCTTTTCTTTGGGATTGGAATGAAAACTGAAATTTTCGAGTCCTGTGCCCATTATTGAGTTTTGCAAATCTGGTGGCATATTGAGTGCAGCACTTTCACAACTTCATCTTTGTGGATTTGAAATAGCTCAACTGGAATTCCATCACCTCCACTTGCTTTGTTCATAGTGATACTTTCTAAGGCACACTTGGCTTCGCATCCCAGGATTTCTGGCTCTAGGTGAGAGATCACACCGTGCTGGTTATCTGGGTCATGAAGACCTTTTTGTACAATTCTTCTGTGCATTTGTATCACCTCTTCTTAATATCTTCTGCTTCTCATAGGTCCATACTATTTCTGTCCTTTATTGTGCCCATCTTTGCATGAAATGTTCCCTTGCTATCTCTTAATTGTCCTAAAGAGATCTGTAGTCTTTCCCATTCTACTCTTTTCCTCTATTTCTTTGCATTGATTACTGAGGAAGGCTTTCTTATCTCTCCTTGCTCTTCTTTGAAATCCTGCATTCAAATGGATATATCTTTCCTTTTCTCCTTCATCATTTGCTTCTCTTCTTTTCTCAGGTATTTGTATGGCCTCTTCAGACAACCATTTTGCCCCTTGCATTTCTTTTTCTTGGGGATGGTCTTGATCACTGCCTTTTGTATGATGTTATGAACCTCTGTCCATAGTTCTTCAGGCACTCTGTCTATCCTTTGAATCTATGTGTCACTTCCATTATAAGGGATGTGATTTAGGTCATACCTGGATAGTCTAGTGGTTTTCCCTACTTTCTTCAATTTAAGCTTGAATTTGGCAATAAAGAGTTCATGATCTGAACCACAGTCAGCTCATAGTCTTGTGCTTGCTGACTGTATAGTTTCTCCATCTTTGGCTGCAAAGAATATAATCAATCTGATTTAAGTATTGACCATCTGGTGATGTCCATGTGTAGAGTCTTCTCTTGTGTTGTTGGAAGGGGGTGTTTTTGTATGACCAATGTGTTCTCCTGGCAAAACTCTGTTAGTCTTTGCCTTGCTTCATTCTGTACTCCAAGGCCAAATTTGCCTGTTACTCCAGATATCTCTTGGTTTCCTACTTTTGCATTCCAGTCCCCTGTAATGAAAAGGATGTCTTTTTAGGGTGTTAGTTCTAGAAGGTCTTGTAGGTTTTCATAGAACCATTCAATTTCAGCTTCTTCAGCATTACTGGTTGGGGCATAGACTTGGTTTACTGTGGTAAAGAATGGTTTGTCTTGGAAACCAACAAAGATCATTCAGTCATTTTTGAGATTGCATCCGAGTACTGCATTTTGTACTCTTTTTTTTTTTTTTTTTTTTTTTTTTTACTATGAGAGCTACTCCACTCCATTTCTTCTAAGGCATTCTTGCCCACAGTAGTAGATATAATGGCCTTCTCAGTTATTTCTCCATTACAGTACATTTGAGTTCACTGATTCCTAAAATGTTGATGTTCACTCTTACCATCTCCTGTTTGACCATTTCAGTTTAACTTGATTCATGGACCTAACATTCCAGGTTCCTATGCAGTATTGCTCTTTACAGTATTGGACTTTACTTCCATCACCAGTCATATCCATAACTGGGTTTTTTTTTTTTTTTTTTTTTTTTTTTTTTTTTTGCTTTGGCTCCATCTCTTCAGTTTTTCTGGAGTTTTTTCTCCACTGATCTCCAGTAGCATATTGGGCAACTACGGACCTGGGGAGTTCACCTTTCAGTGTCCTATCTTTTTACCTTTTCATACTGTTCATGGGGTTCTCAGGGAAAGAATACTGAAGTGGTTTGCCATTCCCTTCTCCAGTGGACCACATTTTGTCAGAACTCTCCACCATGACTGATCTGTCTTGGGTGGCCCTCATGGCTCATAGTTTCATTGAGTTAGACAAGGATGTGAACCATGTGATCAGTTTGATTAGATTTCTGTGATTGTGGTTTTCATTCTATCTTCCCTCTGATGGATAAGGATAAGAGGCTTATGGAAGCTTCCTGATGGAAGAGACTGACTGTTGGGGGAACTGGATCTTGTTCTGATGGGCGAGGTCATGCTCAGTAAATCTTTAATCCAATTTTCTGATGGGGCTGTGTTCCTCCCTGTTGCTTGACCTGAGGCCAAACTATGGTGGAGGTAATGAAGATAACAGTGGCCTCCTTCACAAGGCCCCATGCATGCACTGCTGCACTCAGTACCCCGACCCTGCAGCAGGCCACTGCCGACCCATGCCTCCACCAGAGACTCCTGGACACTCATGGGCAAGTCTGGGTCAGTCTCTTGTGGGGTCACTGTTCCTTTCTCCTGGGTTCTGTTGTGCACAAGGTTTTGTTTGTGCCCTCCGGGACTCTGTTCCCCCAGTTCTTTGTAAGTTCTGGTGGCTCTATGGTGGGGTTAATGGCAACCTCCTCCAAGAGGGCTTATGCCATACCCATGTCTGCATCCAGAGCCCCTGCCCTGCAGCAGGCCACTGCTGACCCATACCTCCACAAGAGACACTCAAACACTCAAAAGTAGGTCTGGCTCAGTCTCTGTGGGTTCTCCTGGTGTGGATAAGTTTTTGTTTGAGCCCTCCAAGCCTCTCTGGTCAGTATGGGGTTTCATTCTAAACGTGATTTCGCCCCTCCTATCATCTTCTTCGGGCTTCTCCTTTGCTCTTGGATGTGAGGTATCTTTTTGTGGTGGGATCCAACATTCTCCTGTGGACAGTTGTTCAGCAGCAAGTTGTAATTTTGGAGTTCTCACTTGAGAAGATGACCACACATCCTTCTACTCCACCATCTTGGATATATCTTACAATCAGTCATAATCATATATACTTTTATATATATGTACACACACACATCCATATATACCCCTTCCCTCTTGAGCCTCCTATTTTATGATCCTTTTCTGAGCCACTCGATAGCTGTGGTAAAGGAGAATATATAGAGAAATAGATATTACTTAAGACCAGAACTCAATCAAGCAAGACAGACAGAAATTCTGTTTTGGTGATATGTTCCATACATCAGTGTACCACTGAAGTGGCTAACTCATGAGTTGAAATTTGCTGGAGGTAAATTAAAATCACAACAGGAAATTATGGAATGAGCAAATGTTCAGTGGTTTACACTTTAGCGGTAAGATGAGGATAAAAAAGTAATTTGATAGGAAAGAAGGAGAGAATAGTATAAAAGACAAAGGATTAAATGATAGCAGAGAAGGAATTTGACTTTGTGCTAGAAATAGTAACAATATTGCAGGTAAAGTTTTATGGAATAAAGGTTTAAAAAAAAAAAAAACGAGTAAAGGGAAAGTTCCTAAAATACTCAAAACAATTTTGGAAAAATAATTATAAGTGGGAAGAATCATTCTTCATGTGGTTAAGGCCTGACTTATAGTTATAGAAACCAAGATAGTATGATGGTTTTGGTAGAGGGGTAGACATATGAGTGAATGAAACTTGGAATTCACTTATTAAAATGCATTCGCTCTATGAATGATTCTGTCAAAAGAGTGAAAAGGCAAATGGCAGATTGAGAGGAAATATTACCAAATCACATATCTGAAAAAAACCTTATATATAGAATATGTGAATAACTCTCAAAACTCAAAAATATAAATTTTCCAATTAGAAATGGGAAAAAAATATGCATGTAGGTTTCATTGAACAGTACATACAGAAGGAAAATAAGCCTGTGAAAAGATGCTCATAACATTAGACATTACATAAATAAAATTAAAATCATCATGAAATATAGCTATATATTATCAGAACAGATTTAATGAAAAATAACAATTCCAAATGAAGGCAGTAGTGTAGCAAAAACAGATCACTCATACAGTATAGGTGGAAGTGCAGAAAGCATAATTACCCTAGAAGCTAAACCCAACAGCAGTACGCAAAATGAGAACTTCCGGATGTTCAAGCTGGATTTAGAAAAGGCAGAGGAACCAGAGATCAAATTGCCAACATCTGTTGGATAATAGAAAAAGCAAGATAATTCCAGAAAAACATCTACTTCTTCGTTGACTACATTAAACCTTTGACTGTGTTAATCACAACAAACTGGAAAATTCTTAAAGAGATGACAATACCAGACCACCATTCCTGCCTCCTGAGAAATCTGTATGTAAGTCAAGAAGCAACAGTTAGAATTGTACATGAAACAATGGACTGGTTCCAAATCGGGAAAGGAGTAGTTCAAAGCTGTATATTGTCACCCTTTTTATTTAACTTATATGCAGAGTACATCATGCAGAACACCAGGTTAGATGATGCATAAGATGGAATCAAGATTGCAGGGAGAATTATCAATAAGCTCAGATATGAAGATGACACCACCTTTATGGCAGAAAGCAAAAAGAAACTAGAGAGACTCTCAATGAACATGAAAGAGGAGAGTGACAAAACTGGCTTAAAATTCAATATACAAAAAACTAAGAGCACAGCATCCATTCCCATCACTTCAAGGAAAACAGATGAGGAAACAATGGAAACAGTGACAGACTTTATTTTCTTGTGCTCCAAAATCAATGCAGATGGTGACAGCAGCCATGCAATTCAAAGATGCTTGCTCCTTGGAACAAAAGTTATGACCAACCTAGATGGCGTATTTAAAAGCAGAGACATTACATTGCTAACAAACGTCCGTCTAGTCAAAGCTAAGGTTTTTCCAATAGTCATGTATGGATGCGATAGTTGGACCATTAACAAGGCTGAGCACTGAAAAATTGATGCTTTTCAATTGTAGTCTTTGAGAAGACTCTTAAGAGTTCCTTGGATTGCAAGGAGATCAAACCTGTCAATCCTCAAGGAAATCAGTCTTGAATATGCATTGGAAGGACTGATGCTGAAGCTCAAACTCCAATACTTTGGCCACCTGATGCCAACAGCTGATTCATTTGAAAAGACTCTGATGCTGGCAAAGACTGAAGGCAGGAGGAGAAGGGGACGACAGAGGATGAGATGGTTGGATGGCATCACCGACTCAATGGACATGAGTTTGAGGAAGTTTTAGGAGATGAAGGACAGGGAGCCTGGTGTGCTACAGTCCATGGGGTCGTAAAGAGTCAGCTATTACTGAGCAACTGAACAACGACGGTGTAATTTATATCAGCTTCTGTAGGTAAATGGGGCTTCCTCAGTGGTCCTAGTGGTAAAGAGCCCTCCTGCCAAAACAGGTGACATTAAGAACCCGGGTTCAATCCTTGGCTCAGGAGGATCCCCTGGAGAAGGTCATACAGTCCACTCAAGCATTCTTGCCTGCAGAATCCCATGGACAGGGGAGCCTGGCGGGCTACAGTCCATAGGTTTGCAAAGAGTTGGACATGACTGAAGCAACTTAGCATGCATTCATGCACTGTCAATAAATAGTTTAAAAAACTGTCATATTACCATGGAACATATATGAGAATAAAATGTAATGCAACATATCTGATGATTGTTAAGTGAAAAAACTCAACATGTAGAAAACTAAGATCATGACAACTGGTCCCATCACTTCATGGCAAATAGATGGGGAAACAGTGACAGACTTTATTGTTTTGGACAATGCAGATGGTGACTGCAGCCATGAAATTAAAAGATGCTTACTCCTTGGAAGGAAAGTTATGACCAACCTAGACAGCATATTAAAAAGCAGAGACATTACATTGCCAACAAAGGTCCATCTAATCAAAGCTATAGTTTTTCCAGTAGTCATGTATGGATGTGAGAGTTGGACTATAAAGAAAGCTGAGCACTGAAGAACTGATGGTTTTGAACTATGGTGTTGGAGCTGACTCATTGGAAAAGGCTCTGATGCTGGGAAAGATTGAAGGTGGGAGGTGAAAGGGACGATAGAGGATGAGATGGTTCAGTGGCATCACCGACTCAACGGACATGAGTTTAAGTAAACTCTGGGAGTTGATGATGGACAAGGAGGCCTGGCATGCTGCAGCCCATGGGGTCTCAAACAGTTGGACACGACTGAGCGACTGAACTGAGCTGACATGTAAAAAAAAACACTTTCAAAATGATACATATGGAAGAATTCAATGTATGTAACATTTGTAAAACAAATATTTATAAAGATGCATGTCAGCTAATGGATGCCAGCATTTGATGGGAAGGTGCTGGGAATGGATGCAGTTATAAAGAGGTGACAGAAGAGTTTTGTGATTGTGTGACTATTTTGATTGTGATGGTCATAATGCAAGGTTAGATATAAGCCAAATCCATGGAACAACACACACACACACACACACACACACACACAAGAGTGCATATATAAATGGTGAAGTCTACTAAGATCTATGCAAGCTTCTAGGTGATCAGTCCCTTCAATTGTATCCGACTCTATGCAACCCTATGGACTGGACCCCACCAGGCTCCTCTGTCTATGGAATTTTTTTCCTTTTTTTTTAATGCAAGAATACTGGCGTGCATCACCATGACCTCCTCTGGGGATCTTCTCTGCCCAGGGACTGAACCTGCCTCTGTCTCCATCTCCTTCATTGCAGGTGGAGCCACGTGGGAAGCTTCTATAGATTAAACCAGTGTAAGTCTGTTGATCTTCATATTGCATTATAAGGTTAAGAAGGGAAGGTGTGAAAATGCTGTATTTTCTGTGTATGTCTTGTATGTCTTTGCACCTGGCCAAGTGTCTATACTATTTTTATTCAAAATGAAAAGTCAAAAATAGAGCGTGAGAACTAAAAAAAAAAAAAAAAAAGTAAGAAAGACTGCAATTTGGGATTAAACATGATTTTGCAGGTTGGAGTTTCTTATAAGGGAGGAGATGAGTATTTTTTTTTTTTTTTTTTTTTTTGAGGAATAATATAGATTTTGGAAGAAAAAAGAGGAAATGAGAGAATTGTTTAATAAAGGAGTCAACAGTAGTTTCTGAAATAGTTTGTTTGTTGTTTGGCTATGTTCATTTTTCATTCCAGTATTGTTGGTCAGTCAAACTCATGTAACCCCATGTAGCTATTTGTAACCCCATGGTTTGCAGCATACCGGGCTTCTCTGTCCTTCACTATGTCCTGGAGTTTGCTCAAATTCACGTCCATTGAGTCGGTGATGCTATCTAATCATCTCATCCTCTGTCGCCCCTTCTCCTCTTGCCTTCAATCTTTCCCAGCATCAGGGTCTTTTCCAGTGAGCAGCTCTTTGCATCAGGTGGCCAAATACTGGAGCTTCAGCTTCAGCATCAGTCCTTCCAATGAATATTCAGGGTGGATTTCCTTTAGGATTGACTGGTTTGATCTCCTTGCTGTCCAAATGACTAAAGAGTCTTCTCCAGCACCACAATGTGAAAGCTTAAATTTTTCGGTACTCAGCCCTCTTTATGGTCTAACTCTCACATCCATACATGACTACTGGAAAAACATAGCATTGACTATATTAATCTTTAATAGGAATAGAGAAAGATAGCCTTCATTCCAGAAGATAGTGATTTCAAGGGAAATGAAAATGAAAATATGGACACAGAATAATGTCTAGGTAAAGATTAAAATATGAAGAACGGAAAATCATCTTGATAGTAACTTTAGACCTGAATATGAAATGGCATACTTTACTAAGCAAGTAAACAGATTTGTATTACCTTATATAAAAGTTCTTCAATTCAGTAAACTTTTTTACTATTCAGTTTGTTAAACTAACAATCCAAGATAAAAGAATATTCAAAACTCTAACTCCAAACAGTAGCCCCCTATGTTTATTGCAACATTATTTACAAGAGCCAAGACAAGGAAACAGAGTAACTGTCCATTGATGGATGAAGGAATAAAGAAAATGTGGTATATACATGCAATAAAACACTATTCAGGGATAACAAAGAAGGAAATCCTGCTACATGTGACAACATTGATTATCCTTAAAGACATTATGATAAGTGGAAAAGCAAGACACAGAAAGACAAATACCATATGATCTCATTTACATGTGGAATCTGAAAAACAAATAAATTTTGATACAGTGAAAAAACTGTATATATATATATATACACATATAACCAGAAGTCATTTGACAATGAGTTAAGGTAGTCAAAATGTACAGATCTCCAGTTGTAGAATAAATAAATCCTGTAATGTACAACTGTAACCCTAGCCTAGCTAATAATACTACAGTATTTATTTTAAAATTGCTAAAAGAGTAAATCCCCAAATTTTTTATCACAAGAAAAAGAAAAATTTGTAATTATGCAATATGTTGAACATTATTTAGACTTTCTGTGGTTATTATTTCACAATACATATATGTATATCTAATCATTATGGTATAGACCTAAAACTAATACAATGATATAAATGATAGCTAATTAATTTTAATAAGAAATGAATGTTATTAGAATAGATTGGACAGTATGAAAAAGCATCATACCAGGTAGTAAAAATCAAAAATATTGTTGGTAAGATACATAGAATTAAAGAAAACATAGAAAAATAAAAGATGAATAAGATTACAATTTCAGGCAATTATAACAATATAAACTACATCTATAATAAATTACTTAAAATTAATCTATTCAATGACTGTGATTAGCTAATAGTGAAAAACTAAATATATGTTTGCAGTTTAATATGCTAATTTTTTAGATTAGATTGGTTTTCTAGGATAAATCACAAGTTATTAGGCAATTCATGTGAGTGTAAGTTCTAAATATAACTGATGCTAAAATAAACAATGCGCTTTCTTTGTCAGTCCTTATTTTTGCTTGAGAAATTTTAATAAATACATAAATATATGATAGATTTTCTTTTAATGTATTTTTCTGAAAAGCCTGTGAAAATCATTGAACAGCCCCTTTTAACTATAAGATTACCTACCCATCATAAAGATATTAGAAGTATTTTAGTAGACAAAAAAGCATGATCCATACCATTTATTATAAACAATATTTTATCATATATATATATATTTTTTTTTTTCTAAATTAGCAAACAGTAAGAGTACCACAATTTGATTTGAAATATTTCAGAATTATTTCATTGAAATCTAATGGGGGTGCATGTTTGGGGTTGTGAAGTTTTTTTAGGATGAATACACATTGATGGATGAAGAAATAAATATTTTATTATTCTTATATAAAGTTTTACTTTTTTGTATTTTAATATAAGGAAACATTTTTTTTTTTCATTTTAAAACCTTAGACTCTTATTCATTGGACCCAAAGGAGTATATGTTAGCATTCAGATATTTTTAAATAATGAAATATATTGAGTATATTTTATCACTTTAATAAAAATATATGTTCAATATCTCTAATTTTCTCAGAAATATTCTTCAATCTACTGTATTATAGACAAATTTCTTTAGCAATATAATGCATTCATTACATTGGTGTTACACTATTCATAGAAGATAGGACAGATTTAATAAAATACACTTCTATATTCATAGAAGATAGGACAGATTTAATAAAATACACAACTATGATTTAACAAAAAAAATGAGAAAATATCACAGAAATTGTGGATTTTCAGTACAAAATACATATGTAAACCAAATTAGTTATTCATAATTTAGTCATCCTTTGCTAGGATATAAGAACTTTTGTCTATAATATTAAATTCACTATACTCTTCTGAAATTGCAGGATGAAAACAAGTTTCTAAGAAAAAATAAACAATTTTATTCAAATTATCTGATCACGATAGAGGTCTAAGTCATCAACAACCGAAGTAAAGTTTAATTTTCAGTTCATTCCTGATTTTGAATTTTTAGTAAAAGAAAATTTAACTGTAGCTAATTGTAAGAAAGTCACTAGAAATCCTTAAGAATGCGCTATAGCATGTAAACATTTTTTTAAGCAGGTAAACACATACATAAAGATACACATGCATACTTTGAGAAATACATACATACACTTATACTAAGTTTAAGTGACATTTAAAATCATCTCTTTATTGTGACACGTGTATATGGCTTTTCTTAAATGCAAAATAATTTTAATTTATTTGGCAGCAAAAGCTGCTCTGGTTTCCCCCACAGAAAAACCTCACTGTTTCTTCTTATAATCCAGGTAAACATTAAAAATAAACTCCAATTTGTCTTTGATATTAAATGTCTTTCTCTTTTACTGTAATTCCTTGCACAGTTTCTTGATGATGTGAAGACCACATATAAAATCCAATTTTGTAAAACATACTCTTTAAAATTTAAAACCATGTCCACACTAAGAGTTATCCAGGAAGGTTTTTCTTAGATGGAAATAAATAGTCCATTCAACCCTATATAACTGCCATTTCATCACAAATTGAAGGCAAGCCTGGATAAATAGGAATAAAAACATTTAAAGCCCCATAAATTCAATGAGTTTTCAATTCCTTCCAATCTGCTTGTTTTACTACAATCTAGTAAAGAATCAGCAATTATCTTCACAATTTTCTTTAAATAAACACATACTATGAATTATTTATTTACAAAGACTTTATTATATTTAAAAGAAATCCCCCTTTTGATAACTGTTGGCATTTTATAAAGTCTAGATATATCTTCAAATAGTCTTTCTCATTCTAGAAATCACTTTGCTATATTTTGTAAGATACCTAATGTCAACAATTATATACATAATTGCATACTGTTAAAAATATCTGTTATAATAGCATAATTTACTAATTCTTATATAGCTAAGAAGTAATATGCACATACAATGTGAAGTTATTAGAAATCTTGACATTTTAATAAACTGGTCCTCTGAAACTCATTTTCCAAAAAATACAACAATTTTGCTATTAATAACATTATGCTAAAGTTATTACAATATATAAAAATGCAACACTCCTATTAAACCACTCATTTTCCAAATTATCTAAAGCTCCTCATAACTACTGGCTCCCAGGCAAAATGATCAAGTACACCTCCAGAGCAAAACAAGTAGTTCAATTATGCACTGTTCATAAAAGAGGCAAAATTAGATAGGGATGATTTTTCATAGCTGTGTATTTCAATTTGTAAGAACTAATCAATTAAATACCACAATACATTTCAGGAAGAGAAGAGAAAATGCAGGAGAAATCATCTGAGGAGCAAATGTTGAGAGTCGGCTAAAAGTAGCAATGAAGGTAAACTAATGTAATTAAAGGCATTAGAAGACAAAATTTAACTTCCCAGCTCCTTTCCTAACTAGTTTTGGAATCTCAGACAAACTACTTTCATTCTCTAGGTTTCAACTTCCTCATTTATAAAATACGAAGGTTGTCTTAACTGATTTCTTTTTTTTTTTTCTTTTTTTTTTATTATTATTATTATTTTTTTTTTTCCAGTGGGTTTTGTCATACATTGATATGAATCAGCCATGGATTTACATGTATTCCCAATCCCGATCCCCCCTCCCACCTCCCTCTCCACCCGATTCCTCTGGGTCTTCCCAGTGCACCAGGCCGGAGCACTTGTCTCGTGCATCCCACCTGGGCTGGTGATCTGTTTCACCATAGATAGTATACATGCTGTTCTTTTGAAATATCCCACCCTCACATTCTCCCACAAAGTTCAAAAGTCTGTTCTGTATTTCTGTGTCTCTTTTTCTGTTCTGCATATGGGGTTATCGTTATCACCTTTCTAAATTCCATATACATGTGTCAGTATGCTATAATGTTCTTTATCTTTCTGGCTTACTTCACTCTGTATAAGGGGCTCCAGCTTCATCCATCTCATTAGGACTGGTTCAAATGAATTCTTTTTAATGGCTGAGTAATATTCCATGGTGTATATGTACCACAGCTTCCTTATCCATTCATCTGCTGATGGGCATCTAGGTTGCTTCCATGTCCTGGCTATTATAAACAGTGCTGCGATGAACATTGGGGTGCACGTGTCTCTTTCAGATCTGGTTTCCTCAGTGTGTATGCCCAGAAGTGGGATTGCTGGGTCATATGGCAGTTCTATTTCCAGTTTTTTAAGAAATCTCCACACTGTTTTCCATAGCGGCTGTACTAGTTTGCATTCCCACCAACAGTGTAAGAGGGTTCCCTTTTCTCCACACCCTCTCCAGCATTTATTGCTTGTAGACTTTTGGATAGCAGCCATCCTGACTGGTGTGTAATGGTCTCATTGTGGTTTTGATTTGCATTTCTCTAATAATGAGTGATGTTGAGCATCTTTTCATGTGTTTGTTAGCCATCTGTATGTCTTCTTTGGAGAAATGTCTGTTTAGTTCTTTGGCCCATTTTTTGATTGGGTCATTTATTTTTCTGGAATTGAGCTGCAGGAGTTGCTTGTATATTTTTGAGATTAATCCTTTGTCTGTTTCTTCATTTGCTATTATTTTCTCCCAATCTGAGGGCTGTCTTTTCACCTTACTTATAGTTTCCTTTGTAGTGCAAAAGCTTTTAAGTTTCATTAGGTCCCATTTGTTTAGTTTTGCTTTTATTTCCAATATTCTGGGAGGTGGGTCATAGAGGATCTTGCTTTGATTTATGTCGGAGAGTGTTTTGCCTATGTTCTCCTCTAGGAGTTTTATAGTTTCTGGTCTTACATTTAGATCTTTAATCCATTTTGAGTTTATTTTTGTGTATGGTGTTAGAAAGTGTTCTAGTTTCATTCTTTTACAAGTGGTTGACCAGTTTTCCCAGCACCACTTGTTAAAGAGGTTGTCTTTTTTCCATTGTATATCCTTGCCTCCTTTGTCAAAGATAAGGTGTCCATAGGTTCGTGGATTTATCTCTGGGCTTTCTATTCTGTTCCATTGATCTATATTTCTGTCTTTGTGCCAGTACCATACTGTCTTGATGACTGTGGCTTTGTAGTAGAGTCTGAAGTCAGGCAGGTTGATTCCTCCAGCTCCATTTGTCTTTCTCAAGATTACTTTGGCTATTCGAGGTTTTTTGTATTTCCATACAAATTGTGAAATTCTTTGGTCTAGTTCTGTGAAAAATACCGTTGGTAGCTTGATAGGGATTGCATTGAATCTATAGACTGCTTTGGGTAGAATAGCCATTTTGACAATATTAATTCTTCCAATCCATGAACACGGTATGTTTCTCCATCTGTTTGTGTCCTCTTTGATTTCTTTCATCAGTGTTTTATAGTTTTCTATGTATAGGTCCTTTGTTTCTTTAGGTAGATATACTCCTAAGTATTTTATTCTTTTTGTTGCAATGGTGAATGGTATTGTTTCCTTAATTTCTCTTTCTGTTTTTTCATTGTTAGTATATAGGAATGCAAGGGATTTCTGTCTGTTAATTTTATATCCTGCAACTTTACTATATTCATTGATTAGCTCTAGTAATTTTCTGGTAGAGTCTTTAGGGTTTTCTATGTAGAGGATCATGTCATCTGCAAACAGTGAGAGTTTTACTTCTTCTTTTCCTATCTGGATTCCTTTTACTTCTTTTTCTGCTCTGATTGCTGTGGCCAGAACTTCCAACACTATGTTGAATAGTAGTGGTGAGAGTGGGCACCCTTGTCTTGTTCCTGATTTCAGGGGAAATGCCTTCAATTTTTCACCATTGAGGGTGATGCTTGCTGTGGGTTTGTCATATATAGCTTTTATTATGTTGAGGTATGTTCCTTCTATTCCTGCTTTTTGGAGAGTTTTAATCATAAATGAGTGTTGAATTTTGTCAAAGGCTTTCTCTGCATCTATTGAGATAATCATATGGTTTTTATCTTTCAATTTGTTAATGTGGTGTATTACATTGATTGACTTGCGGATATTAAAGAATCCTTGCATTCCTGGGATAAAGCCCACTTGGTCATGGTGTATGATTTTCTTAATATGTTGTTGGATTCTGTTTGCTAGAATTTTGTTAAGGATTTTTGCATCTATGTTCATCAGTGATATTGGCCTGTAGTTTTCTTTTTTGGTGGCATCTTTGTCTGGTTTTGGAATTAGGGTGATGGTGGCCTCATAGAATGAGTTTGGAAGCTTACCTTCTTCTGCAATTTTCTGGAAGAGTTTGAGTAAGATAGGTGTTAGCTCTTCTCTAAATTTTTGGTAGAATTCAGCTGTGAAGCCATCTGGTCCTGGGCTTTTGTTTGCTGAAAGATTTTTGATGACAGTTTCGATTTCCTTGCTTGTGATGGGTCTGTTACGATCTTCTATTTCTTCCTGGTTCAGTTTTGGAAAGTTATACTTTTCTAAGAATTTGTCCATTTCATCCAAGTTGTCCATTTTATTGGCATAGAGCTGCTGGTAGTAGTCTCTTATGATCCTTTGTATTTCAGTGTTGTCTGTTGTGATCTCTCCATTTTCATTTCTAATTTTGTTAATTTGGTTTTTCTCTCTTTGTTTCTTAATGAGTCTTGCTAATGGTTTGTCAATTTTGTTTATTTTTTCAAAAAACCAGCTTTTAGCTTTGTTGATTTTTGCTATGGTCTCTTTAGTTTCTTTTGCATTTATTTCTGCCCTGATTTTTAAGATTTCTTTCCTTCTGCTAACTCTGGGGTTCTTCATTTCTTCCTTCTCTAATTGCTTTAGGTGTAGAGTTAGGTTATTTAATTGGTTTTTTTCCTGTTTCTTGATGTAAGCCTGTAATGCTATGAACCTTCCCCTTAGCACTGCTTTTACAGTGTCCCATAGGTTTTGGGTTGTTGTGTTTTCATTTTCATTCATTTCTATACATATTTTGATTTCTTTTTTGATTTCTTCTATGATTTGTTGGTTATTCAGAAGCGTGTTATTTAGCCTCCATATGTTTGAAGTTTTAACAATTTTTTCCCTGTAATTGAGATCTAATCTTACTGCACTGTGGTCAGAAAAGATGACTGGAATGATTTCAATTTTTTTGAATTTTCCAAGACCAGATTTATGGCCCAGGATGTGATCTATTCTGGAGAAGGTTCCGTGTGCACTTGAGAAAAAGGTGAAGTTGATTGTTTTGGGGTGAAATGTCCTATAGATATCAATTAGGTCTAGCTGGTCCATTGTGTCATTTAAGGTTTGTGTTTCCTTGTTAATTTTCTGTTTAGTTGATCTATCCATAGTTGTGAGTGGGGTATTAAAGTCTCCCACTATTATTGTGTTACTATTAATTTCCTCTTTCATACTTGTTAGTGTTTGCCGTACATATTGTGGTGCTCCTATGTTGGGTGCATATATATTTATAATTGTTATATCTTCTTTTTTGATTGATCCTTTGATCATTATGTAGTGTCCTTCTTTGTCTCTTTTCACTTCCTTTATTTGAAAGTCTATTTTATCTGATATGAGTATTGCGACTCCTGCTTTCTTTTGGTCTCCGTTTGCATGAAATATTTTTTTCCAGCCCTTCACTTTTAGTCTGTATGTGTCTCTTGTTTTGAGGTGGGTCTCTTGTAGACAGCGTATATAGGGGTCTTGTTTTTGTATCCATTCAGCCAATCTTTGTCTTTTGGTTGGGGCATTCAACCCATTTACATTTAGGGTAATTATTGATAGGTGTGGTTCCGTTGCCATTTACTTTGTTGTTTTGGGTTCACCTTTATACAACCTTTCTGCATTTCCTGTCTAGAGAAGATCCTTTAGCATTTGTTGAAGAGCTGGTTTGGTGGTGCTGAATTCTCTCAGCTTTTGCTTATCTGTAAAGCTTTTGAATTCTCCTTCATATCTGAATGAGATCCTTGCTGGATACAGTAATCTAGGTTGTAGGTTATTCTCTTTCATTACTTTCAGTACGTCCTGCCATTCCCTTCTGGCCTGGAGGGTTTCTATTGATAGATCAGCTGTTATCCTTATGGGAATCCCTTTGTGTGTTATTTGTTGTTTTTCCCTTGCTGCTTTTAATATTTGTTCTTTGTGTTTGATCTTTGTTAATTTGATTAATATGTGTCTTGGGGTGTTTCGCCTTGGGTTTATCCTGTTTGGGACTCTCTGGGTTTCTTGGATTTGGGTGGCTATTTCCTTCCCCATTTTAGGGAAGTTTTCAGCTATTATCTCCTCGAGTATTTTCTCATGGCCTTTCTTTTTGTCTTCTTCTTCTGGAACTCCTATGATTCGAATGTTGGGGCGTTTCACAGTGTCCCAGAGGTCCCTGAGGTTGTCCTCATTTCTTTTGATCCTTTTTTCTTTTTTCCTCTCTGCTTCATTTATTTCCACCATTTTATCTTCTACCTCACTTATCCTATCTTCTGCCTCCGTTATTCTACTCTTGGTTCCCTCCAAAGTGTTTTTGATCTCATTCATTGCATTATTCATTTGTAATTGACTCTTTTTTATTTCTTCTAGGTCTTTATTAAACATTTCTTGTATCTTTTCAATCTTTGTTTCCAGGCTATTTATCTGTAACTCCATTTTGTTTTCAAGATTTTGGATCATTTTTATTATCATTATTCTAAATTCTTTTTCAGGTAGATTCCCTATCTCCTCCTCTTTTGTTTGACTTGGTGGGCATTTTTCATGTTCCTTTACCTGTTGGGTATTTCTTTGCCTTTTCATCTTGTTTAGATTGCTGTATCTGGAGTGGGCTTTCTGTATTCTGGAGGTCTGTGGTTCCTTTTTGTTGTGGAGGATTAACCCAGTGGGTGGGGTTAGACGATTGGCTTGTCGAGATTTCCTGGTTAGGGAAGCTTGCGTCAGTGTTCTGGTGCATGGAGCTTGATTTCTTCTCTTTGGAGAGCAATGGATTGCCCAGTAATGAGTTTTGAGATGGGTCTATGTGTTAGGTGTGACCTTGGGCAGCCTGTATGTTGATGTTCAGGGCTATGTTCCTGCGTTGCTGGAGAATTTGTGTGGTATGTCTTGCTCTAAAACTTATTGGCTCTTGTGTGGTGGTTGGTTTCAGTGTAGGTATGGAGGCTTTTGAACAGTCACTTATTACTTAAAGTTCCTTGTAGTCAGGAGTTTTCTGGTGTTCTCAGGTTTTGGGCTTAAGTCTCCTGCCTCTGGATTTCAGTTTTATTCTTCCTGTAGTCTCAGGACTTCTCCAACTATACAGCCCTCCTTTCGAAGACAATGGGCTGCTTTTCTGGGCGCCTGATGACCTCAGCTAGCGATCAGAAGTTGTTTTGCGAAGTTTGCTCTGCGTTCAGTTATTCTTTTGATGAATTTGTAGGAGAGAAAGTGGTCTCCCCGTCCTACTCCTCCGCCATCTTGGCTCCTCCCCCTCTTAACTGATTTCTAACCATCACTTAAAACACTGTAATTCTACCAATGAAAATAGTAACAGTATTGGTTAACACATGTCTACATCTCCCTTCCAAAAAAAAAAAAAAAAAGCAGAACATAAAATAAGGGGAAAGCCTGCAGCCACTCTGGAAAGCAAAAGCAGGGCAGTCTGAATAAACTGGAATTTCTTACAGTGATGTTGCAGTGGCTACCAGATTAAAAGTAATATCTGATAGTGAACTCATAAGGAATGCTGCAGACTTCTAACAGAACCTGGTTTCCTGGAGGATAAGGGAGACTGACCAAAACAGCCTTAACTTCCCCTGAATTTGAGTAAACTTCAGACATGCTTCTTTCTTAGACTAAAAGCCTCTGACTCCCTTTTCTTAGAGCTTTTACTTTAGAAAACTTTCAATTATGAATTCTTTCTCTAGCACTTTGAGATGTCAACCTTTTCCTAGTCTCTTTAGCAACCTAGGTATGTCTTTCTCGAAAACCTGGGAGCCACCCTTTTCAAACATAATCATAGAGGAAACCAACTTATCATTTTCCAGTGTCTGTGGGAAGGTAGTCTAGACCCTATAGGGAAAATTGGCAAATGCAAATGCCCTGGTTACATTGAACCCCTCCTCGCCTAGTGTCTCACAACACTTTCCCATTATCTCACTCCAATACCTAAGAAACCCTCCACCCTTCATGTCAAGAGATTTGAGTTCAGTCTCTCTCCCCTACTGCAATAGTCTTGAATAAAGTCTTCCTTGCTTGTTTAACTCTGTTCAGTATAACTTTTTTTTTAATATATAAATCTAACAGAGAAATGTCCTTTCAATATTAATAGATAAAATATAAAACAAAGATCTGATAATCAAATGATGTAAAATATATTAACAAAAATATTACATATACAAGGAAGAATTTTCAGAAATAATTTTAAAGAGAGATACCTGAAGAAATTTCTCAGTTTTCTTTTGTTTTTTAAGTTATAAATAGCTATAAATTGAAGAAGATATTTTTAAAAAAGTTGTTCTTAAATTATTCTAGGTGATGGATTCTAGGTCATGACTTCCCTGCTAGCTCAGTCGGTAAAGAATCTGCTTGCAGTGCAGGAGACCTGGGTTCGATCGCTGGGTGGGAAAGATCCTCTGGAGAAGGAAATGGCAAACCACTCCAGAATCCTTGCCTGGAAAACCCCATAGACAAAGGAGCCTCGTGGGCTGTAGTCCATGGTATCGCTAAGAGTCCGGCACGACTGAGCGACTAAAACTTTCACTTTCACTTTCATCGATTCCTTTAAAATTTATATGAACATTTTACTCCTCCCCAAAACAGCATAATGAAAGAATTTTTCAGACTATGTCAGAGTAATATGTAGCAATCTATGAACCACTTTATTTTTTTTCAGAGTTTCAAAATATTTATTTTATTTTGAACTTGTGAATAAGCTGACTAAAAGATTTTTTGAACATTATGAAAAATATATTTATTTTTGCCTGTATTCAATTCACATTTTGCTAGTGTACCCACTTTATAAATATTTATATAAAATTCCAGTTTTTCATATACCAACTCATCCCTTATATAACATAGTTGAAAACTTGGTTATTTACATATGTAAATTTTCTTTTTTGTTTTGTTTTATTTTTTTCTTTTATTTTTATTAGTTGGAGGCTAATTACTTTATAATATTACAGTGGTTTTTGCCTATGAACCACTTTAATTGCTTGCTATTTGTTATTGTTTCATAATGCATAGAAATAATTTGCTTTAGGGATTTCCCTGGTGGTCCAGGGGTTAGGACATGGTACTTGCACTGCCATGGCCCTGGATTCAGTCCCTGGTCGGGGATCCCACTTAGACTCCACAAGTTATGAGTTGCAGCATATATATATAAATATATATATATATATATATGTGGAGAAGGCAATGGCACCCCACTCCAGTACACTTGCCTGGAAAATCCCATGGACGGAGGAGCCTGGTTGGCTGCAGTCCATGGGGTCACTAAGAGTCGGACACGACTGAGCAACTTGACTTTCACTTTTCACTTTCATGCATTGGAGAAAGAAATGGCAACCCACTCCAGTGTTCTTGCCTGGAGAATCCCAGAGACGGGGTAGCCTGGTGGGCTGCCGACTATGGGGTCACACAGAGTCAGACACGACTGAAGTGACTTAGCAGCAGCAGCATATATGTGTATAAATATATATTATAAATATAAGAATAAAAAGTGAATGCTTCACTGTTTAGTATAGTGAGCACTGCAATGGATTTCTGAGAGATGATATAAATAAAAAATAGACTTAAAATTCCATAGCTGAAAATTATATTTATATTTATTAATATTTAATATTAATTTATTAATATTTATTAATTTATTAATGTATTCATATTTATAAATAATTTATAATTTATATTTATATACATTATATATATTAAATATATACTTATATATTTGATATATAAATATATATTTATATTTATATTAATTTATATTTATAAATAATCATTTATATAGGTGCCCTTATATCATCTATAAGTGATCAAACACTAAGAAATTAAAAATTCTATACAAAGTAATTAAAAAAATATTTAAAAATATTACACAGAGTGAAATAAATCAGAAAGAGAAATATAAATATTGCATACTGACATATATATGGAATCTAGAAAGATCATACTGATGACTTTATTTGCAGGGTAGCAATGGAGAAACAGGCATAGAGAACAAACCGATGGACATGGTGAAGGGGAGAAGGGGGAGGGTGAGACGTATGGAGAGAGTATGGACATTTACAATGCCATATATAAAATAGATGCCGATGGGAATATGCCGTATGTTTCAGGGAGCTCAGACAGGGGCCTGTGACAGGCTGAAGGGTGGGATGGGAGGGAGATGGAAGGGAGGCTCAGGAGGGAGGGGGTTTGGGTGTATTTAAAAAAAGAAAAAAACTCTCCCAAGTTAAAATACTAAGAAACAAAGTTTTCTGTCTCTTAAGGAACCAAAAAGAAAGAAAGAAAACACAACAGAAAACCCTTTAAAATTTTTTAACAATTAAAATTGAGGAAAATAATATTTGTTAAACATATAGGAATAAGCAAAACCCAACTGAAAAGTAAAATCATACATTAGTTTTCAATAATAAACTAGGAAGAAATAAAGTAATCATTAGCCTCAATTAGAAATTTTAAAAAAAAGTTAAACAAAATATTCTTGATAAAAGAAAGGGGGAAAAAAAGAGCATTAAATAAATGAATAGGTTTGAAATTTTGCAAATAATATTTTCTAATTAGAAAAATTTGAAAACTTTGGCAAGTGCCATCAAAATAAAAAAGAGAGAAAACCATGGTAAGTATGATCAAAAACAAGGCAAATATCAATATTTTGAAAAAGAAAAGCAATGTAACAAAGAAAATGAAAATTATAAATAGTATATACACATCTTCACATTTGTAATTTTTAAAATACTAATTACATGAAAAATTATCCATTGCAAAGACATTTATGGAAGTCCTGAAAAAGTGTACAAATTTAAACTAATCCGTTCTTGTTAACTGCTGATTCATAATGCGGTACTGGGAAAGAACAAAGGCAGTTTGGGTTCCCAGAGAGCTAGGAAAATATTAATGAGAGTCACTGTAGTGATTTGTTGAGGCTGTGCCTTTAGGCGAGTCCTGTGAGCAGACAGGATGAGAGGAAAAGCTAAACAAAAAGTGATTTTAAAAAACCTAGCCTCTACTTGATTCTGTGTTGCACTCCAGGAATGAACGGTACATTTGGGAGAGGTCTACTTGGTACAAGGGGGTCACCCTTTTTCATGTCAATTGGCTATGATATATACTCTGGAAAAGCTGTAGCCTCTCAGGAATCTCCAGGTGAGACTTACTCTTTATTCCTGAAAAGTTCTCCAGACCAAGGCTGTGAGCTCTCAGCAGCCAGTACTCAGAGGGAGGTATTAGCCCCTAGAGCACTGAGGTTGGAGCAGACAACCGGCTGCATTAACTAATGGCCTGTTGCAGAAGAGACATTGTCAATGTTTCCTTAGCATCTGTTTTTAAGTATCAAGATGATCAGAAAAGAACTCCTGAATTTCAAAATTTAACAAATGAATGTCATTAAGAAGATTGTATTTCACTGTTTAATCTCAAGCATGCTTTACTTTAGAATCAGAAGGGGTTAACTGAAGAAGGCAGTCATCTGAGCTTTAAAGAGCGAAAGGCTAAGGAAGTCGGGGAAGAAAGGATTGGAAGGTAAGATCAGTTCATGTCATTGTGGCATTAGTGACTAAAAGTGAATGAAGTTTATGATTATGAAAATATAGAAGAAGAAGAAGTGAAGTCGCTCAGTCGTGTCCAGCTCTTTGCAACCCAATGGACTATAGCCTACCAGACTCCTCTGTCCATGGAATTTTCCAGGCAAGAGTGCTAGAGTGGGCTGCCATTTCCTTCTCCAGGGGGTCTTCCCAACCCAGGGATTGAACCTGGGTATCCAACATTGCAGGCAGACACTTTATCATCTGAGCCACCAGGGAAGCCCATGAAAATATAAATGAATATCAAATTGAAGAACTTTCAGATTTGAAAGAGGCAATGCTAACATTTCTGCACTGCTTGAAATTAATACTCTCAGTTTATCTACAGAGAAAAGAACCTAATTCCCAATAATTTAGGGCAATGCAAGTAAAATATTCTGAGTGGTAGCAGCATAAATCAAATGCTATACTTATAAAAGGAAAACAAGACATTATGATGTTTGAAAGAAGACTTACCCAAGAGTATATGCTATAATGATATCACTTATGAAGCTTTAGGACAAACAAAACTAATATATGGCAGGAAAAAAAAAAAAGAGCACAGTGGTTTCATACAGTGGATTAGGGGCAGGAACGTAGTAGTTAGAGGGATGAACAGTCCTTCCAAGATAGGAGTAATGGTCTAGGTTCTACGTAGCAGTTTGTGTTAGATAGGTTGCATGCATGATCCAGTTATACTTTGTCAAAACCAGTTATGTTTATAAAATTTCTTAATTTTATTGTATATAAAATAGGAGACTGAAACTGTTAATGATATACATAATAAAAGACTCAGGAGGCATTGGACTAACATCTGTAATTTTCTTTAAAATTCATCAAAAATAGTTGGATGGTGGAGGTATAGAAGAATAGATAAAGGGAATTTCTGTGATATTAATAAAACAAGCATGATGAAACACTGAATGGAGAATTGCAGTGTTTGGTGTATGGGCATCCATTGTAAGAATTCTCAAATTCTTCATTTGTTTGAAATATCCATCAGAAAACATTGAGAAAATATGTTTGAAACATTTTTAAAAACTCATTTGAGAAAGTTAAAGGGAGTTTTGATCCTGAGTTAATCTTGTATTCTAATGTAACATTCAGAAAAGAGAACTGGTCATTTTTCCTTGCTAGGTATTTGCTCTCTAACCTCACCTGTGACTGATCTCTTTACTGATGTAGAACATCTCTAGGAGATAAGATGCATATTTAATCCTTAGGATTTCTAGTAAGTTAGACAACAGAACTAGTGCAACTTAAGAAAGCAATGTTATGTTGGATTTGGCAATTGTGAAAGGCAAAAGGGGAAAGATATTCCATACATTTGATTGTAATGACTGGGCTTCTGAAGTGACTTCCTGCCATTTCTACAGTACTGGAAATTAGATAGACTCAAATATCAGAAGGCATCATGGTGTAATGGAAAAGCTGGTTTAAATTTTCTCATCACTTGAGAAGAAGACTTATTAAACTTTTAACCTGTTACCTTAGCTCTTTGATCATTAATTTATTCATCTGTTAAGTGTGATTCTTAGAGTATGTAAGGTTCTTGACATATTGTAAGTATTCAATGTGTTATTTAATTTTCCATTCTATTAATATAAAGCAGTAAAAACACACCAATGTCACCCAGTATTAATTAACTAATGTTTACCACAATATTAATCATTTCAAAAATTTGCATGTACATTCCCATCTAAAGATTTGAGAACTAAGGTTTGACACTGTTGTTTTCTATTATTCCCAACAGTGTGGTTGTTTTGAGCAAATATAAGTCCTTCTGAAAAATTACCACAACAGTACTTTGGGTGAAATGTGTCCAAGTGACAATTTCAGCCACTCCAACTTAACATAATCTTAAAAATTATATTATGACTGTCATCAGGATCTATGCCATGTTTCTCTACTAACTTTCATAAAGGGAAAAATCAAAACACACACACAGGCACACAGGGACCCATGGACACATGCCACCGAATACAAAGAAACAAGCAAATGCGATAAACATACTGGAAGAAAAGATTTACTTTTAGAAGACATTTCCAATTCAGCTGGTGAAGTTGTTTTTTTGTTTTGTTTTGTTTCTCCTGTTTACCAAAGCCAAACTAAAGCATGTTTTAACAGAGACATAATTAAAAATTTATCAGCTTCCTTGTTCTTATTTTTGGCAAAAGACATAAAGGTGATAACCCACTCAATCAAGCAGTAAGAAAGTGTTTATTTGTGTAGTGTGGAAGTAATATGATTCAGTCACAGCTAATGTGTTTAAAGTGCCCCCTGTTATGTGTCTTTTCCTTTGTCAACACAGGTCAAATCTCTCAGCGACACATTTATCTCTTAGGTATCTCAGGCACAATACGACCAGTCTAAATTGAAAAAGTTATTTTGTAGCTTTATTAATTAAGGAGAAGAAATAATTGAAAACAGTCAATGAACATAAATACAGGCATTAACATTGTTTTTTCCTAGATTAAAGCAAATAAAGCATAAGTGGAAGTTACTTGCCTTAATGGTGAAATATAGTACTTCCAAACCATGGAATGGGGCACTCATGACTTTCAGCAGTGGGTAGACATTTATTTTAGGAAGGTTTTTAATATAACTTCCAGTTTTGTAGTGTTGTAACATTCTCTTAAGTCTGATAACACGTGTATTAACTATAGTGCAATAACCTCAAAGAAGAAAAAACATGTTCAAAATTATTCACAGAACATGAAATGACCTTGACTTTAAAATGGTAAAAATAAAATAAAAGCTTTAAATGTGTTTGTTCATTTACTTCTCATCCAACATTTGCTTCTCCATGACTGTTTTTTTTCTTTGGTCATGAAGAACTTTTAGATCTGAATCAGTTTTCCTGTTAGTTTATTACCCACCACTACCAGTTTGACTTGTGGTTCTTTCAGCAGAGCACAAGGTTGCTAGCACAGGAAACAAAAATTTTTCTAGTGGGTCACTAGAGCTTCTGTTCCTGCTTCTTGATTCCTGGAACTATGATTCTTGGAAGAAATATCCCCAAATGGTGGATGTTGATTCAGATCATATCAAATATTTAGACAATATGGCCCAAGCCTTGCAATGTGTTATCACTCAGCTGGCAGGTATGAATGACCTATCAAAAGACCATTTCACCATTCTATCAAACTTGCTGCTTTGGTATGGTGTGGAACATTGTAAGACTGGTGAATTCAATGAGCAAGAGCTCATTAGGTAATGATAGGCATAGCTGGGGAGAGCCTGAGTGGTATTCAAAAAACCAGTCATCCTACCCCCTTAATTATTAACAAGTGCATTCATGCTAAGTCACATCAGTCATACCCAACTCTTTGCAACCCTATGAACTATAGCCATCAGGCTCCTGTGTCCATGAGATTCTCCAGGCAAGAATACTGGAGTGGGTTGCCATTTCCTTCTCCAAGGGATCTTCCCAACCCAGGGTTTGAACCCACATCTTTTATGTCTCCTGCATTTGCAGGCAGGTTCTTTACCACTGGCACCACCTTGGAAGCCCTAGTTATTTATTTTTTTTCCTTTGCTAATGTCACCTGTTGGTGAACATTCATATGGGACACAAATATCTTTGCATTTTTTGCCTGTTCAGAGAGGTTTGTCACACTTCGTCCCCAAATTTTGGAGTCACAAAGTTTCCAGCCATATTTCATCCAAATTGCCAATCATCAGCCAAACCACTGGCCACAGCCCACTCATTGTGGTATAAGTCACACATCTGGTCATTTCTCCTTCCCATCAGTTGCACTGCTATCTATCCACTTCAAGAATTTTCCGTCATCATTGTCTTTCAAGGTTGTTCCAGAAAGTGGCTATTGTGCTACAGTTATCCACTTTGGAGTGGCACCCGAATTTCATGCTGAACCATCTGTCTACCTGGTTCAAATCTTCTCTTTCTCTATCCACTGCATGTGGGGAATTTCCCACACAGTCACAGGTGTAGACTGAAAGAAATAGGGCAGTAGAGCAGAAATGTGGGTCATGAGCATGTGGGCCCCATCTTTACGTAACTTCAGATGCCTTCAAGACTTGCTGGAACCCAATCACATATGTGCCCCTTCTATCTGATGATGGAATATAGTTGCCCCTGCCCAGTTGTATGGCTTGGTGGGTCAGATAACAATCTGACATGGCGGGCAGCTCGGATGGCACAGCAGCTTGTAGTTCATGATTGAGTATTCAGTCTTTACTAAAGCCCAGTAGATGTACTGCAGCTATATATTGAAAGGAGAATAGGTACCCATAGACAAGGGCAGGACTTTGCTTCAAAATTCAAGAGTTTTCCCTGTGATTTACCCATAAGGGCTTTCCAAAGTCTTCACTCAGCGTCTCTGTCTCCCACTGACCTTCATGTGCCTTAGGAGCTGCCGGATCATACAGTCAAAGCAGCAGGGTAGGTCACACAGAAACCTGAGCCTATTGTAGGACCTTCTCTTACTGTGGGTTCCACCCTAAAATAGCTTTTCAAGTCACTCAATCAGAGTAACGCACCAAATGAAAAATACATTGTCTCTCAAATCCACTGTACCCCTTATTTTGGTTATAAGAGGACTAGGTGCAATGACTTATGCTTCACTTTAGAAGAGACGTCTTAGCATGACCCACACCAACACTTCCATCTCCAAATGTCCCTGACATAAAAGAACCCTGAATTATTGTTTAGTTTATTTCCTACCTTCTGGCACATATGTGTCTTTCCAGTAAGTTAGAGAAGTCACTACTTCTTGCTCTCTACAGACAATCAGCCTGTCATTAATGTAATGAGTCAGTGAGATTTCTCATGGAAGGAAAGGCTATCAAGATTCCTGAAAACTAAATTATGACATAGCGCTAGAGGGTTGTTATCCCTCGAGATGGGACAGTTATTGTGTGTTACTGGCCACTATTGATTGAAACCAAAATGTGTCTGTTGATCCTCACGGACAGAGAGAGAAAAAGGTAGTCACTTCAAGCCATGAATCCATATCTGGTACAACACCAGCAGTTACAGTCACCGCTTTGATTCAGTTCTTAATAATCCACCATCATTTTCTAATATTAATCTGTCTTCCACACAGGTAAAATAAGCACACTGATTAAGGATGTAGGGAGAATATCCACCCCTAATCCTTAATGTGACAGGAACCTGTCAGTCCCACCAAGAATGTGGTATTCCTTTTGGTTTACTATTCCCCTAAATAAAGAAAACTCTAGCGGTTTCCCATTAGCTTTTTCTACCATGATAATCTTTAATCTGTAGGTCAAGAAACCAAAGTTTCTGTCAGCTACTGAGATTCCAGAATTGTGCATTCTGGAATTTGGGGAATAACTAAAGGATGGTACAAGGGCCTACTTTACCCACTGTGAGGTGGCAGTGGTTTAGTTGCTCAGTCGTGTCCAACTCTTCACAATCCCATGGACTGTAGCCCACCAGGCTCTTCTATCCATGGGATTCTCCAGGCAAGAATATTGGAGCAGGCTGCCATTTCCTTCTCCCACTGTGAGGTGACCCTGAGCTAAAACTTCACTGACTACTTACTCTCTATAAATCCCTACTCTGACTGGTGGGCCACAGGAATATTTTGGATCTCCTAGAATTAGTGTCAGTTCATAGTCAGCGTCCGATAACCCCTAAAAGACATGGTTTATTTATTTATTTTAATTTTACCCAGTGAAGAGTTATCCTGGGTCCTTTTGGAGAAGCTGGGGAAAAAAAATTAACAGTATAGACTTTTTGTAGAGTACTGAGGTCACTCCTCAAGAGGTCCCAGCCTCTCTTTCATTCAGAGAGTTCTAGGTCTGTATACTGGCTCAGGTTTGGGAATTGATCAAGAGACTGTGACTCTCTGCTTTTTATGATTCAGACTGATTTTTGTTTACTTGACTTAAAACTTTTCTGCTTAAAGATCAAATAAGGATTTAGTAGGCCAGTCAGATCAAGTAAGAACATAGCATGCTTCCTATTTCACTCCTAGGAACACTGTGATCAATCAACTAGCCAGCTCCATGAAGTCCATGCAAGTCAGACTACTCTGATTGCTATGTGTATTCTGCTGTCCAAGAATAAGCATCTTGTGGTTGTTGAGTGACACCACGTGGCCCCTGACATTCCAAGATTTTATTATTTCCATTGCATTTAAATTTCCCAATTCAGTGGCAGCAGTTCCAATTGTAAGGTCTTTTATACCTAGAGAGAAGGGTGATCAAGGGGTCTTCAAGAACACCAGTGGTCCCCTATCAAATTTATTTCTCTCAGTATTGGTGAAACAAGTGTCTTCTGGATCCTCTCAGTGTGACTGAATACAGGTCTTAAATGACAAATCTGCTGTAACATTCTAATCTGCTTAAGTCATTGAATCCTTTCCTCTACATTAAACCAGGCTTGTCTGGTGTTACTGGGACTCACTGTGAGGCACTTTTTGGTCCATGTTCCAGTCAACAATTGAAATAATTAGAACCTTCTTATCTCCTGAGTTACAGCATCAAATGCAGACTCTCTTCTTAGTGATCCAATCTCAATAAATTTAATCTGATCCAACTTTATGTTTCTTCCACCATTTTTTTCACACCCTCAATCTTCATCTCCACATAAGTTCTCTGGATTTCTGCTTGTACAACTTAGAAAGCTCAAGTAGTCCTTTGGGAGTAAAGCACATCTCCTTCTGGGTCATATTTTCTTCTTCATCTTTACAAGTTTGTTCGGACTAAATCTAGTTATGGATCTGGAAGCAAAGAAGGGTTTGTGGGGATGGGTTCTGAGGGCAATCATCATTGTCTTACATGACAACTGCTTCAGTGAAGACATTTGAGTCTCGTCGTGTAATGTAAAGCCAGTCCCCTCAGAGGGGGAGCCACTCCCACTTGGGCGGACAGTCCTTTTGCACTGGAAAAAGAATACTCAGCTGAATTGAAGAACTCCTCAGAGCTTCATCAGAGTGTGAGAACACTTTGCCCATCCCGATTTACAAGACCCATTCTTTCTTAATTAATCCCTTCACTTTAAAAGTAGACATCCTATAAGACTGGAAGTTCAATTCAGTTTCAGAATTGAGGCAGGAGACAGATGGGCTCGAGGCTAGACATTTATAACTGGCCTCCTATTCACATTTCCTGGAGTAAAAAAAAAGACGGGCTTCGGTCTGGACATTCACTATCAGTGCCCTATTTATATTTCTTGAGGCAAAAGACAAATGGACTTGGGGCTATGCCTTTATGATGAGACTTCTGTCTACATTTTGAGATATGCCTTTCTATATAAAAAATAACAACCAGAAAAGGGTGGATAACTGGACATTGGCAGGAATAGAGAGGGGTTAAATCCTGTTAGAAGATCAAGAGGTCATACATTTCTCATCCTTGGGGCAAAAGAGACACTACACATACACAAAAGTCTTCATGGGGTCAAAATTAAGGTGACTGGAGCGAGTCTTGCTATTTCCTTCCCAGATACATTTGCCATGAAATCCATCTTGACTGAGGGGTGTATGTACACCCAGGGGAAGGTCTTGAGACAAGTTTGTTGGCGGGGGGTGGGGGGGGCAGTGCAAGATGATTGACCAAGAAGAAGACAAAGACATGGAAGACTGCCCCTTTATAAAGGTTTAAACTTGTCAAAGGCATGACCTGAGACTTGCTGTGTTTGTCCATGCGTTTTTATACATATACTCTGTTTTTCTAATAAATGCCTCCACTTTCCTCTATACTTCCATCTCTTTGTCTGATTTCTCCTTTCAAGGCAGACATGGACTGGGGAGTTATATTCTAGCCACTGGTCCCTGTGATCTAGCAGTTAAAAGTCCTGGTTTCCATCTAGGTGATCAGAGTTCAATTCTTAGTCAGGAAATTAAAGTCTCACTTCCAGCAAGTGCTTACTGCAAGCTACTGCTCACTGTTATGTCCATCCAAAATCAGAATCAGATTCTGTATTTGATTTTTAGCAACCTCAGCCCTGAGACTATAGGAGATAAGTGTCTACTTCAGGTCCCGCGTAGGAAATTTCAGGACACCTATGCATGCTTAAGGGGCTCCCTTGGTGGCTCAGTCAGTAAGGAGTCTGCCTGCAATGTGGGAGAGCCAGGTTTGATCCCTGGGTTGGGAAGATTGCTGGAGAAGGAAATGGCAACCCACTCTAGTATTCTCACATGGATAATTCCATGGACAGGGGAGCCTGGTGGGCTATAGTTCATGCGGTCACAAAGAGTAGGATATGACAAATTGACTAACACTTGTCAGCTCTCATGCATGCTTGAACTGCTAATTTAAATAGTTAGCTCATCCTTTCCTTTCCTTTGTCCAAGAACACTAGGAACACTTATTATATTTATTTGTTTTCCAAAAATGTTTGAAAGTATTGTACGGATTCAGTATCCTGATTCTTATAAGTGATTGATTAAAAGTATTCAATGAAGATGCTCTGGAATCCTTCACAAATAATGCTACAAACCCTCAGGATTCTCTTTACTACTAGAAGCAGAGTCATAGGTGTCTATAAATCTAATAACATTGCTGATACAATGCCATAAACTTCAGAACCAATTCAGAAAACTCATGCTTAAAATTCTGTTCTTTTAAAACCACTTTTGATACCAAAATCATTTGTATTTGTCAGGGTTCCAGAGAACCCTAATATTATGTGCATATATAATCTTATGTATATATGAAATGGGCCATACAACACAGGAGAGTCAGTAGTATAGATTCAATCCAATTTCAAGAGTGCGAGAACTAGGAAAGTTGATGATGTAATGTACAGTCCAAGCGCAAAAAAAGACTTCTGGCCCAGCTTCAAAACATGCAAAGAGCGCAAATTCCCCTTTACTTCGTCTTTTGTACTATTCAATCCTCTATGGGTTTGGATGAAACATCAGCATTAGGGAGAACAAATTCCTTACTCAATCTACCAATTCGGAAATGAGTCTCATCCAGAAACATTCTCACAACACACAGAATGATGTTTAACCAAAATTCTTTGTACTTTGTGGTGTAACCAATTTGACATATAAGGTTAACCTTCCTAGCATCCCTCTTCCATCCAAACAGAATTTCTTAATCTAGTCCATCTATCCATCCTTCCTCCTGTGGGACCCAGAACAGACCCACTTCTTTCCTCTCTCTCTTAAATATGTCTAGCTCAGTCTTCCCTGTCTTATATGACATTATTCCCTCTGATTTTCAGCCTTATTCTCTGGTCACTCTTCTATTTCATAGTCATTTTCCTACCTTTTCAAATTTTAAGATTTCTAAAATTAGAAACTAAATACATTTTACTAAAGTATCAGATGACTTTATAAAAAAAAAAAAAAACACTACTTGTAACACATATGCCCACATGCAACATGTTTTTTAGAGCTACAAAATGTGATAAGACATATGGTATGATTAATAATACTCTGAGAGGTACATGTAAGAAAATCACATTAGAATTTAACTAGATTTTGTGTTACAAGGGGATGTAATCAATAAGAAAAATAAAAAAGAAGAAATTTAAAACATTTAAGTTATCATTTAAAAGCTGTTAAAGACTTACATAAAGTGACTCTAACTTTAAAAACAAAGAATATGAGAGCTGCAACATTAAATGATAAAATGTTGTCACCAAACAGTCTTCTTCCTGCTTGTTTAAACTATCACATCTACTTAAATAATTGGGTAACTGGGTATATTTTATACTATTAATTCTGGAAGCTATGTGCACAAGTCACAGATCTAAAATTAAAGACCCCATGTCAACATTATGCAGTGTTATGTTCAGTATAATTAAAGTTGTAAAGAATAATTACACCATGGTCTGAGATAAGGTTGTGAATAAGATTATAAATGTATAATGAGGAAAAAGTACAACTATTCAGTAACACAAAAAGTATTCAATATCAACTATTCAGCTCGAACCCCAATTAGAAGATTCTTTAGTGCTCTTGACTTCTTGCCTCATTAAATTAATTCTAAAACTGAACACTAAATAGAAGGATCTGTGACTCTTTGCCAACAGAACATTCTGGCAAAACCTGCGTAGATTGGTATTGTTTCTGTTCATTTTTGTGATACTGAAATTAGTGTGCTGAGCAATACAGAGATAGCTTGACTAAAGAGTAAAACTGACTTGGAATTAAGCCATTGCCTGTAATTTGCATTTTGTTTTGTGGCAACTTGCAGAAATTGTTCAGTGACTCATTTCATAAATATGTGGCTCTCTACTGTGCATTATACTTTTCTTCTATGCTACATTGACACTGTGAATTTGTTAGAACCAATGAATACCCTTACTTCTTTTGACCCCTACTAAGAGTATCTAATTGGATTTTTCCCTTTATTTCATTTTCATAATGTGTTAGGTATTCACTTCTCACTTGCTCAGCATGAACATCTCCCTGTTTCTAATCTTGCCTTTTACAGACAATGGATCATTAGCTAATGACTGTAGTTGATGGTGATACCCTCTCTAGAGCAATGGAAGGCAATGAGGCCAGTGACGAAAAACAGAAAATCAAAAACAATATACCTTTAATAATTATAGAGTGCAAACCACTAAACAGGATGAACATACGTAGGTCCAAGTGGCAAAATGCATGAAATAGCCTCATTGACATTAATTGTCTAAGAAAAGCTGAGATATTAAAACAAATAGGTCTAATCATTTTTAGAATTGAGGATTCCAAGGAAACTTTAAAAAGGCAAATTGATTTTTTTTTTAAAAATGTGACCTTCAAGATATATTCATGTTTCAAGACAGATGAGGAAACAAAAAATGTACATGTTTTGCAATATTTTAAAGATTAGATTTCTTGAGCTTTCTGTTTGGACAATCATACTTTGAAATGAGTAGAAAGAAAAACAGTTCATTAAAAAGTTCCTCCAGAACATATACACATAAAATTCAACAATGGGAGTGGATGAAAGAATCATGTCTCTGCTTTATGTGAAAGTGATAAGTGCTATTCAGGGATATGAACTGTCTTTGTTTGGTAAGCACAAAGGGAGCTTATTTATCTTATTGTTATTCAATCTTGTGAGATGTCTTTGTCACTTTCCTTTTGTTTTTTAAATTTACTTCCTTTACTTAAACAGTACTAGGAAGCAAATGTTGTGCATGTGTAATTCCTCACTGCAGAGTATAATTTTGAGATCTGGTGGGTATAACTCTCCTGCAGTCTTGTTATTTATTTATTTTGTTAACTCATTTGGAATCATCAGCCACTTCTCTTCATTTTAATTCTCAACTGTTCACATTCACACATATATTGCTTTCCATGTAGTAAGGTGTCTGCAACTTGGCACCAGCAGTGAGCTGGTATACACGATATGAAAATTGAAGAAAACCCAGTGTGGCTTATCCACACTCATTACTGAGACTTATTTGTATGTTTTGTCATGCTGTGAAAGATAGAATTTTATACCTAGAACGCAATTTATATACCTACCCAGTTGCTCCGAAAAGGACCCAAGGTGGAAGCAAGGGGCAAAGTACTTAAAATATCAGATTTGGCAGGAAATCTAAAGATAATGAATTGAATTTTAATCATTTTATACATGAAGAAATAGGCCCTTCTCTGAATTGTTAAGTATGGACATTAAAAATGAGAATTTGTTTTTTGAATGCAAGTGAATTTGTTCTAAACCACCAACATACACTATGATATAAAAGATAAATAGTAGATAGATGGGTAAGTAGATAGAAAATAAATGATAGATAGACAGATAGATGATAGATAGATAGACACCCAGTATATAAATATTAAGCTTGTTCAGTCTCAGTTTTGGGTGAAGCAGAAATACAATCAATATTTAATACAAAACACAATATTGACTATCTTAGTTTTTTTTAAAGAGGAAGATAAGCCAAAATTGATGATTTCCTCCTTCTCCCTTATCCACTTGACAGATTAAAAAAAAAAGAGAGAGACTGGTTAAAAAGAAAGTAGCTATTCTATGAGGTTTTTGTTTTTGAGAAGGCAGTACTGTGAGGCCCTATCTTCAAATGGTACAAAGTGGGATGAGTGGAATGTTACTCAGTGAAGAGAAAGGAGGAATCTGATACATCTCTGCTTCATTACAGAGACTTGTTTGTACCTCTCACCTGGGAAATCTAGAGACAGGAAACAAGAGAAGTGGAGCGGCCAGTTGATTAGACAGGTACATGGAGAAGACATGCTGCTACTGCAAATACCATGCACTCCTAGAGCGTGTGAAAGTAAAGTGAATAACTCTCAGGAATAAGAACATGTAGCGGGGCCTGAAAGGACAAAGGTTGTCTATGGCAACATAAGATGACAACTTCCACATTGCTCTAACTCCCCTCTCTCAACTACTCCACCCTAGCTACACCACAAATTTTAGCTAAGTGGATGGGGAGGTGGGAAAGCTTGAGAAGGAAAACTGCATCCTATTCTTCCACAAGAAGCTAGCAAGTGACATGTTCACCAAAGATCAGGGAAATTGCATCTTCAGTTAAGTGAGTTTCATCACTATTAAGAACCAGATGCATGTAACATCTGAGATGAAAATACGCTATTTTCTGTGTGCTTGTTTGTTTGCTTTTTTTTTTTTTTAGTGCAACTATATGACCTTTTATTGTAGGAGTAAGTAAGCCAAAAAGCAGGAGAATGCCTGAGTTTTCAAACAAAGGGTAAAGGAAGAAATTTATCATTGAACACAGTTTTAATAGACAACCTGAGAGAAAAATAAAGATGCTTTCTGATTGTATTCATGAATCCTGGTTTCTCAATGCCCTATTACAGTGTACAAACCATCTGTGCTTTCAACAACAAAAATGTAGAAATATGTACTTTCAGAGGACATGAAATTTACAGGAGTCTGTTAGACTCATGTGGAGTGAAAGAACGATTGTTTTATTGTTCAAATCTTATCTCTAATCCAGCCTTAACTCTCCAAAAGGTCGACAACTTATTTTAGTCACTTTAATGTGTTTTCTTACTCCAAATGGGCTTCCCTTATAGCTCAGTCAGGAAAGAATTTGCCTGCAGTGCAGAAGACCCGGGTTCAATCTCTGGGTTGGGAAGATCCCCTAGAGAAGGAAATGCCAACCCACTCCAGTGTCCTTGCCTGGAAAATCTCATAGACAGAGGAGCCTGGTGGGCTGCAATCCATAGGATCGCAAAGAGTTGGGCACAACTGAGTGACTAACACTTACTTACTTAACACTCCAAATGAGTATTGTTTCAGGGAATTCAAGATATACAATTCAGTCTTTTAAAGGTAAATAGTCATTTCACAATCCTCTCTTCATTTACTTTCTTGGTTCTTGAGCAGCTTTCAGTTTCTAGGATGAAGAGGAGAGTTTTGTTTTGTTTTCTGGTTGGCTTTTGATGAAGCACAGCTTACCTCCTTTCATCTATGTACTGTACATGCCCCTGTATCTTCTGTTGAAGTATCCACGTGAACCGATTTCCCTCCAGTAACCAGCCCTGGACATTTGGTGTTCTTCTCTCTAGCACTGCAAGTCCCTTTCAGGACTGCAAGTCCACTGTTTCACTCCCTGCCAAGCTCCACCCCTCACTCTGAGAGACAGAAATCCTTTCAGTTCTTTCCTCTCCACGCCAGGGCCATAAGGAGTGGGAATTTGCGAAGGTAGCTCTCTCCAGCCCCCACCCGGCTGCCAGTGTTACCCCACGGTGGAAACCAAATGTTGGTTCCGGGATATGGCTCAACAGACACCAATGCAGGTAATTGACATGGGAGTCTTCAGGATGGGAGAGGAAATTGAGATTCTGTGGAAAACATTATCAGCTCTTTAATAAGGGTTCATGTGCTCAGGGAAAAGAAAGAAGGAGGATATGTATGACAAACTTCCTTGTAAACATGCTAAAGATAGACTTCTTGGCTAACACATTAATTTATTTATCAATTACCCTTTATCTATGTAATGCTGTTAGCAAGATGTGAGTAGTTTGTCTAGCATTGCTTATGGCAACCAAATCTAAAATATGAAGATTTATAGGCATAGCTCCCTGGAAGAAGTCATGTAACTGTGTAACTATCTGGGTATAAAATATGTTTCAGGAGTGAAATGTCTCCATTTTATGTACATGATCCAGTCATGTATATTACTTAGTATCATAGCATATTAATCTGGATGAAGCAAATCCTAACGTGGCAATAAAAGACTTGTTGACGGTCTCAAACCGCCAAACACATCCTGTATACCCTCAAAATGATCAGTAAAGGTTGGTCCTGGGTAAGATCTCTGATTACTATGAATCCAACCTGACAAGTTGATTCTTTCTATTATGTATAACTCAGTTTCACATCCCAAATATACAAGCTATTTCACAGATTGATCTCTGTGCAGGTAGCACATTTTAAAAAGTTATTATAGTGTTAATTTGGCTAAGATTTTATTGTGCTATGCTATATTTTGCTTCATTGCTCAGTCATGTCCAACTTTACTCAAGCCCACGGACTGTAGCCCACCAGGCTCCTCTGTCCATGGGATTCTCCAGGCAAGAATACTGGAGTGGGTTGCCATGCCGTCCTCCAGGGGATCTTCCCAACCCAGAGACTGAACCCAGGTTAATCAGACATTGCAGGTGGATTCTTTACCAGCTGAGCTACCAAGGAAGCCCAAGATTAGACTACTTCAAGTGAATAAAGGAGTTTATAAAATTTTTCAAAAAATTGCAAAGGAATCTGTTTCGCTCAGCATCTATTATAAAGCAATTGTGTATGCAAGAATTATTTCTTTGTGTGTTTTCCCCTCAGATTTTATTTCAAGAAATGACAAGCACTGAAAGTCAATAGAGAAGTCAGTGGACATTGTTGACCTTAAAAATTCAAGAAAAAGTCTCTAGCCAAAAGCAGTTTATTTGAGAATAACAGAAGAATGGTAATTTGGAACAAGCAAACTATGGCAAATCATAGGCAAATCTAAAGAGACCAAGGGAAGGTCAGATTTTACTGGGTTTTAAGAGGAAAGTGGGGAAGGTGTTGGTCCTTTAATGGACCAGAATCTGGTGGTCCGGAGTCGACAATAAGAAAGTGAGAGAGAGAGAGAGAGAGAGAGAGAGAGAGGCTGATAGCACTTGTTGGTCCTTTAATGGACCGGAACCTGATGGCCCGGAGAGTAATAGAGAAAGAGGCTGATATCCCCTGGTTTACGCGGAAAGCCAATAGAGCCCTGTTGTTAGGGCTCGCGCTGCTGCACGTGGGCACCGAGCACCCTCTGGAGTGGGTGAAGGCACAGTGCGCCTTCTCGAGAGGGGCTTAGAAGCCCGGGCAAGAAAGTGAGCTCAGCGGGCCTCCGTGCCCCAAGGAATTAGCCAGAGATAGACAGAGAGAGAGAAGAAAGAAAAAGGAAGGAAGGAAGGAAGGAAGGAAGGAAGGAAGGAAGGAAGGAAGGAAGGAAGGAAGGAAGGAAGGAAGGAAGGAAGGAAGGAAGGAAGGAAGGGAGGGAGGGAGGGAGGGAGGGAGGGAGGGAGGGAGGGAGGGAGGGAGGGAGGAAGGAAGGAAGGAAGGAAGGAAGGGAGGAAGGGAGGAAGGAAGGAAAAGAGAGAGGAAAGAAAGAAAGAAAGAGAGAGAAAAAGAAAGAAAGAAAGAAAAAGAAAGAAAGAAAGAAGGAAAGAAAGAAAGACACGGGGACCAAAGCTCTGATGGAGCAAAGGTGTTTTAATCAACATGGCGTCTTACAAGGTGGTTATTCTCAGCAAAGACAAAGATTAAAATTCCAGACTTACAAAACATAAGATGATCCCTATCAAAGAGAGAGTTGCAAATGATAACCTTTTACCCTTTGGCTCATAAAAAGGAAAAGGGTACTTCTCACTGTAATGAGGAATGCCTGGATTCCTCAGCCCCGGGAAAGGCGTGCCTCTCCTCTTAATTCTTGAATATTCAGGAATCAGTAAGGGCCAGAGGGTTCCTGACAGATCCAAAACAGCACACAGGAAGCCTCTTGTTAAGTGCTTTCTGACAGAAAGGCTGTGGTTTGTCGGCTTGAGCTGCAAGCAGTGGGCAGCTTGTTGCTGGGTCAAAAGAAGGCAATCATCTTTCTTCCCACTGAGGTCAGTAAACTGTGGTTAGTGATACATGCTTGAGGTCCCTCCCTTCTTGGCTTCCAGACTCCATTTTGACTTAGGTTTCCTTGTTCATTTTCACAACACACATCCATCATTTACCTGAAGTCACTAATTGTTAACATTTTTTCATGTCTGTTTTATCTCTTCTGTATAAATATAAATACATATTTTGCTGATACATTTTAAAATAAAAGCTACAGATTTTATGATGCTTTATCCATAAATATTTCAGCGTGTATTTGCTAAGGCATTTATTTATACATCCACCCTATGATTATTATACTCAAGGACATTGATATTTATACAATTATACTATAATACCTGTTGAGGCTAGCTCCCAACGTTCCCAGTTTCCCAGTAATATCTCCATAGCTGCTCTTAGTTTCTACTAGTGAATTGTTGATAATTTTCTCATTTGGAGGCAATATATACTTAGTTCAGACTTAAGTATAAAAAAGAAATGTATTGCCTCATACAATTGAGAAGCTCTGGATTGATTTTAGGCAGGGTTTTTACGCTCAATATTATCATCAAGCCTCCTCCTTCCCCCTCCATCTTCCCATTCTACTCTCTTCTCTATTACACCATTCTCATGTAGGATTTCTCTATGTTGTGTGAACTGAACTTACATCATTTACAGTTTGGATTTCAAAGAAAAACATTTTTTTTTTTAATCTAAAAAGTTCTAGCAACCATCTCTAGGATTTATTTTCACTGGCCACATCTAATTTGTGGTCATGGGCTACTCCTAAAATGAAACTGTTGTTCAAGCATGAAAGTGAAAGTGAAGTCGCTCAGTCGTGTCCGACTCTTTGCGACCCCATGGACTGTAGCCTACCAGCCTTCTCCGTCCATCAAATTTTCCCTGCAAGAGTACTGGAATGGGTTGCCACTTCCTTCTCCAGGAGATCATCCCGACCCAGGAATTGAACCCAGGTCTCCTGCATTGTAGGCAGACACTTTACCGTCTGAGCCACCTGGGACACAGGTAAATCCTTAGAATATGAAGTTGACTCTGCCTAAAACATGGGGCAGAGAAGGGAAGGAGTGGTGATCCAAAAGGGAAAACCACACAGGTCGGTTTAAAAACAGTGGGAGTTATCAATAAAGATTTGAGTTGAGAATGTAATGATGAATATAAATATTCCAAGCCTAGAAAGCTCCCACTGTGTGGTTGGAGAGATGAACATGTAAACAAGTGCACACAACATCGATGCTAAATGCAATACTAATGGCGTAATTCACAGTAAAAGCACAATACAGCAATATTCATTAAGATGCTTTTTAATCCAGAGTATCTACATTCATGTGTAAAATAAATAAAATACTCATTCCTGCCTTTCATTCAAACAAAACATGCTTATGCAATTATTTGCTTATTTTGGTTTGGGAATTGTTTTATAAATTAAGTAGGTGAAAAACTCCAGAGTAGGCTTCTCAGGGTTAAAGGGTAAAAAGTCCATTACTTCATTTCTACTTTTGAACACCCATTATTTCCAGTCATTCTACTAAGCATTGGGATAAAAGATGGTCCTTGCTTTCAAGAAGCTTAAAGTTCAGTAAGGCTGCAATAGAAAATCACCTTAGTTGTGATGCCTGTCTTTATTTATGGGTCCCAGAGCTTATTCTTCTCCTTGACTTCACCTATTTCTCATTTCCTGTCAATGCCCTGAATGCTCTTGGTACCCATTTTGCTCTGATTTCCGTGTGATATGTATCTTCCTGGTTCCTGGCTGTCTACCTAAGTTCTAGCCCCATCACTTTCCTGACATCAATTTTTCATGTGTGTGTTCTGCCTCACTTCCTCAAACCCAGTAAGTTTTTGACTTAGTAGCATGAACACCATTGTGTGATAATGCCTGCAAAAGCTCAAAGCAGAACTAGTAAAATAAATGTCTTACACCCCCATGAGCAATAACAAATCAAAAGTAACACTGTAATGTACCTAAATATTAATTATGACATCTGCTAGCTAACTCTAAATGTAACTATTTTCCTGCCCAAATCTTGCCTAAAAATGCAATATTTGAAAACTTCATTTTTAGAGTATTTATTATTAGAAGCAATATTATTTTGCACCCTTTCACATATATGTGAATGTCCAACTCTATCAATTTCCTTGGAATAAATTATTAGAATAAAATAAAATGGGATAAAAATGGGATAAAAGTCATAAAAGTATTAAAGATTCTTGCATGAATATTGACAAATTACTGTCCCCCACTTGGACTAACTTTAACTCCCACCAGTATCATGTGAAAATGCTTTCTTTAAATTTCCTAATTATTTATGTCATCATTTGTTTCAAATCTTTGCAGAAGTAAAAGGTGAAAGATAGTCTAACTAGCTTAAATTTATTTATTTGATTGCTAATGTCAGCATTTATAAATATATTGATTATACATTCAAATGTTTTCCTGTGTTAAATGTGTGTTGTTAATTTCACCTAAAGTAGTTATTAGGATGTTAATGATGATCTCACCAATGTGTATGTATACTTATTAACATATATATACTACTCTATTTTCTACCATATTCATGGTAAATATTCCTCCACTTTGTTGGCTTTTAAATATAGAATTTTGTTTAATTTTCTGGATTAAACATAAAATATGTCTTCTGATGGCTGGATTCACATCCAGTTCATCTTTATGTCTCAGTATGCCACTATAAGAAGCATACTGATATTTTTGCATCAAACAAGCATATGTGCACATGTATTTGTAAACATTTCAGCAAGTGATGTGAATAATTTTGTTATACACTTACAAAAAGATGGTTAGACTCATTAAAAATACAGCTAATGATATCAAGAATCCAACGTCTCAGGGTGATAAAGGTAAATTATCTCCCATTTTTATCTATTGTTAAGTAGCCTTATTTGTATTTTGGCCAAAGAGAAGGACAAGATGTCAATTTAATGGAGATACATCATTTCTAAAAGTTCCATCCTTATTAGAGTGTGAAGGTGTGATTGGGCTGATGTTTCTTTCAAAAGCGTTTCTGAATATCTTTATTGTGACTTCAGTCATTAATATCTCTCTCACAATTGTCCATTAATAATGCTAAGTTTGACAGCATTATCTTTGTTAGAGGCATTCCGATACTAACCAGATAGATCATTAACCTGTGGTTGTTTTATTTTTTCCTATCAACTCAGTCATGAAGTACTATAAACAGTCGTCCAATAGTAAGAGGCATGAGGACTTGACAACTACCTTGAGACTTCTAAGAACCCAGTTTAGCGTTTTCCCTTGCATCTTCTAGACCTGTGGGATATCTACTGTATCCTTAAGGAGGCTGAGGTCACAATGAGTCAGACACAACTGAGTCCACAAGCAAGCAGGCAAGATAAGCAAAATATCTTTTCTGTTTCCTAAAATTGAAGAAAATTCTCATTGGATTCCTGAAGTACTGTTGCTCCTCGACTTGTTAGCTTCTATGCATTTACTTTCACGGCAGGTAGGCATCTTCACGTTTAATTTCCATGCCTAGTACTGCCCCTCACTGCTTGTTCTGAGTACTAAAGGGAAGAGGAAATCAAGTTTGAGGGAAAAAAAATCCCAGTAGGCTTATGCTTTCAGGTTCACAGTTTACTGGATAAGAAGAAAAATGAGATAACCAATTATTTACTGGGGAAAACTAATGATGACAAGAGATACACTAAGTTATGCAACTTACCCAGGTTTCTGACATGAAGCTGTAGACTGAGCAGGAAAGAGAGGAAGACAGTATTTGTGCTGAATAGCTGAGCCCTGGGAATGTAAGAGCAATGAAGTGAGTAGCTTATCCGAAGTGCAGAGAATCTTCTTTTAAGCACATTAACTGGATGACTGAAAGCATCCGTCATGGCATAACAGATTATACTCTGGGCCAACTTGACATGCTATCCTTCCTGCATGTTATAGAAATGGAAGATACCTATAGCCATAATCAACCATTTAAAATGAAAAAAGAACCTTTTTTTTTTTTTTTTAAATACATGAACACAGTCTTTGGAGTAATGCCGCAGAACAATTTCTCAAGCAGGCTTTGTAGAGCACCCTTTGAAAATTCCATCCAGTAATAACTAATGTCTTTAGAAAACCAAATTTGCATCAAAGGAGACATTTGTTTGCTATAAACTCTCCTCATGATACACGCTTAGCTGTCACCATCTTTGTTGTCATAAATTCTTTGAAGTGTCAATTCTTAACAGCCAGAAGTTTTCAGGCTGCAGAAATTTGCTATAGTTTCTTATCAACTGTGTTCCTTTTTATAATTCATAGGACCTAGTCACACAGAGAGTTCATATATTGTACATGCTAAAAAATGTATTTGGCATGTTACTGGGTTCAGTTCAGTTCAGTTCAGTCACTCAGTCATGTTTGACTCTTTGTGACCCCATGAACCGCAGCACACCAGGCCTCCCTGTCCATCACCAACTCCCAGAGTTTACTCAAACTCATGTCCATTGAGTCGGTGATAACATCCAACCATCTCATCCTCTGTCATCCACTTCTCCTCCTGCCTTAGATCTTTCCTAGTATCAGAGTCTTTTCCAATGAGTCGAATCAGGTTGCCAAACTATGGGAATTTCAGCTTCAGCATCAGTCCTTCCAATGAACACTCAGGACTTATCTCCTTTAGTATGGACTGGTGAGATTTACTTTCTGCCCCAGGGACTCTCAAGAGTCTTCTCCAACACTGCAGTTCAATAGCATCAGTTCGTCGATGCTCAGCTTTCTTTATAATCCAACACTCACATCCATACATGACTACTGGAAAAATAAAAGCCTTGACTTGATAGACCTCTGTAGGAAAGTAATGTCTCTGCTTTTTAATATGCTGTTTAGGTTGATCATAACTTTTTTTTTTCCAAAGAATGTCTTTTAATTTCATAGCTTCAGTTACCATCTGCAGTGAATTTGGAGCCAAAAAAAATAAATTCTGTCATTGTTTCCACTGTTCCCCATCAATTTGCCATGAAGTGATGGAACTAGATGCCATAATCTTATTTTTCTGACTGTTGAGCTTTAAACCAACTTTTTTTGCTCTCCTCTTTCACTTTCATCAAGAGGCTCATTAGTTCTTCTTCACTTTCTGCCATTAGTGTGGTGTCATCTGCATATCTGAAGTTATTGATTTTTCTCCCAGCAATCTTAATTCCAGCTTGTTCTTCATACAGTCCAGCGTTTCTCATGATGTACTCTGCATATAAGTTAAATAAGCAGGGTGACAATATACAGTCTTGACATACTCATTTCCCTATTTGGTACCAGTCTGTTGTTCCATGTCCAGTTCTAACTGTTGCTTCTTGACCTGCATACAGATTTCTCAAGAGGCAGATCAGGTGGTCTGGTATTCCCTTCTCTTTCAGAATTTTCCACATTTGTGGTGATCCACACAGTCAAAGGCTTTGGCATAGTCAATAAAGCAGAAGCAGATGTTTTTCTGGAACTTTCTTGCTTTTTTGATGATCTAACAGATGTTGACAATTTGGTCTCTGGTCCCTCTGCCTTTTATAAATCCAGCTTGAACATCTGGAAGTTCACTGTTCACATACTGCTGAAGCATGGCTTGGAGAATTTTGAGCATTACTTTCCTAGCGTTTAAGATGTGTGCAATTGTGTAGTAGTTTGAGCATTCTTTGGCATTGCCTTTCTTTGGGATTGGAATGAAAGCTGACCTTTTCCAGTCTTGTGACCACTGCTGCATTTTCCTTATTGGCTGGCATATAGAGTGCAGCACTTTCACAGCATTATCTTTTAGGATTTGAAATAGCTCAACTGGAATTCCATCATCTCCAGTAGCTTTATTAGTAGCTATGCTTCCTAAGGTCCACTTGACTTCACATTCCAGGATGTCTGTCTCTAGGTGAGTGATCACACCATTGTGATTATCTGGATCATGAGACCTTTTTTGTGTAGTTCTTCTGTGTATTCTTGCTACCTCTTCTTAATATCTTCTGCTTCTCTTAGGTCCCTATGATTTCTGTCCTTTAGTGTACCCATCTTTGCATGAAATATTCCCTTGGTATCTCTAATTTTTTGGACATCTCTTTAGTCTTTCCCACTCTACTGTTTTCCCCTATATCTTTGCATTGATCACTAGAAAGGCTTACTAGTTTATTCTGTAACTAATATCTAATAGTGAAAAGGCTGCAAAATTATTTATATAAATACACAGAGTGCACACAAAAGACTGGAGGCTATGTCAAGGAGAGACATTTCAAATAATCTTATCTTTTGAAGAAAAATGAAACACAAATGGAACACACAGACAACACCATCAAGAGACAAGAAATTGAGCTTAATTTTGATTTAGTGTGGAATTCAAAAATTGTAAAAATAGTATGCTTTTAAAAAACAGAGTAGAACTCAAAATCATTTTTACTCATTAAAATGCAATCAAGATTTAGGTAGCTTTTATTGGAATGTCACTCAGGATATGTCACCTCTAAAACTATATAAGATCACAAAATGGGTTTTTGCACAGATTTTAGGTACATGTTAAAGTTAATTTCCAAACAGAGATTTTGGCTTCACAACACTGACAGGAAATGTGGCTTTCATGGTTTCCTGTAGGTTGTTCAAACTACAAACTGTTCCAGGAGTTACCATATGTGTTGGCATCTCTCTCTAATCCAGTTTTGAAGGACAAGCTAAATCGAATGTAGAACTTCTAAATATGTGAATATAGTGTCTTATAAAAATATAACTCAAAAAGTAAAATAATAAGTTCAACTGACCTTACTGTAGACGCCAAAACCAGAGACAGAAAGGGAGAGAAACAGAGTTTTCAAGTCTTATTTTCCTCAGTTAATAACAGTGAAACTGTAGAAATAGAAAGAGGTAGAAAAATTAGTAAATATAATTCAATAATACAGCAGCATCAACCAATTTCAATTATGCTTTGTTTTCTTAAATAGATGCTGGACTGTTTTACCTGGGTGTTTGAGGGTGGTTGATATAAAGCTCACTTGTTCTATATCAATGATTATATATCCCTGTGTGGAAATCCTGACTCAAGGAACTTGATATATGTTATGCTTTAACTGGACATGGAACCACGGACTGGTTCCAAATTGGGAAATGAATAGTCAAGGTTGTATATTATTACCCTGCCTATTCAACTTATATGCAGACTACATCATGAGAAATGCCAGGGTGGATGAAGCACAAGCTGGAATCAAGATTTCCAGGAGAAATATCAACAACCTCAGATATGCAGATGACACCACCCTAATGGCCAAAAGCGAATAGGAACTAAAGAGCCTCTTGCTGAAAGTAAAAAAAGGAAAGTGAAAAAGCTAGCTTTAAACTCAACATTCAAAAAATGAAGATCATGATATCCAGTCCCATCACTTCATGGCAAATAGATGAGGAAACAACGGAAACAGTGAAAGACTTTATTTTCTTGGGCTTCAAAATCACTGCAGTTGGTGAGTGCAGCCATGAAATTAAGATGCTTGCTCCTTGGAAGAAAGGCTATGACCAATCTAGACAGCATTTTAAAAAACAGAGACTTTACTTTGCCATCAAAGGTCCGTCTAGTCAAAGCTATGGTTTTTCCAGTAGTCGTGTATGGATGTGAGAGTTGGACTATAAAGAAAGCTGAGAGCTGAAAAATTGATGCTTTTGAACTGTGGTGTTGGAGAAAACTCTTGAGAGTCCCTTAGACTTCTAGGAGATCCAACCAGTCCATCCTAAAGGAAATCAGTCCTGAATATTCATTGGAAGGACTGATGCTCAAGCTCAAACTCCAAAACTTTGGCCACCTGATGTGAAGAACTAATTCATGGGAAAAGACTCTGATGCTGGGAAAGATTGAAAGCAGGAAGAGAAGGGGACAACAGAGGATGAGGTGGCTGGATGGCATCACCAATTCGATGGATATGAGCTTGAGCAAGCTCCAGGAGCTGGTGATGGCCAGGGAGGCCTAGAGTGCTGCAGTCCATGGTATGTTTAGTCAGACATGACTGACCGACTGAACTGATGGAATCGAAAAGTGACATTTTTCTAAAACTATTCTAAACTTCTAAAGAAATTCCAGGGTAATAAAGTTCAGCATCCATATTGTATATCAACCATGGTCCATGTTAAATACAGAATGATATCTCCATGTGAATCTGAGAGACATTATCAGGCATTCAAACATGGGTGAGATACTGACCAATACTCTTTTGCATCCACTTCCCTGTATTTCTTCTTTAATAAACAGTGCTACTGTGTTAATAATCAAATGAAGCCATATTAAAAGGCAGAGTGAGTCACTAATTAAGCAGAGAGGAGTGTAAAACACAGGGGAACCACCAAAACACTCTAATAGCTAATCAACTGTTAAATTCTCAATTTCTATGTGAGCAAAAGTGCTATGCTTGCCCCACCCTTTCTCCTCACTCCATTTCTTTGACTTTGCCTAAGTGCCCCTCCACATCCATGGCTAAGAAAATAATACAGCAAAGTCCAAAGTTTAAAATTGAATAACTATAAAAGTTTTCCATTAAAAAATGCTTAAAATTCATATAGGGCACTGACTTTAATGAAACAGCAGCTTTGCCAACTGAAGGTGACAATCTTCATTGCTAATATTGTGTTTTCACTATCATTATCAGCATCACCAATATACAACTCTTTCTCATCCATCTTTCAGTTCAGTTTGGTCACTCAGTCATGTCCAACTCTCTGTAACCCCAGAGACTTCAGCAGGCCAGGCTTCATTTTTAGGAGATTTTTATAAAAGAATCAACGTAAAAATTTGACCAACTGACTGCAAGTTAAGAACATGGGCTTTGAAAACCATTGATCTATGTCTTCCTTTAAATGCAGGTTTTTAAAATTTAACAGTTTTGCATCTGTGAGGTTCTTGTCCCCATATTTAAAAGAGAAAAATCCTTACTATCTGTAAGGTGAGTGCAGAGAAAAAGAGAGTGAGCCGGGCAGTCAGGCAAGAAAAGGAAATTCATTAGAGGGAAAAGAGAGGGTGACTGGCTCTTAAGGAGAACCAGCATTCTCCCTTTCTGATGGAGTCTTTCTTATACCTCACCAATAAAAAATTCTCTGAAGGGATGGTCAGGTAGCCAGAGGTCTGGAATCCAGTGGTCTTGCAGCTTTGAGAAGATAGGCGCCAATGAGACAGCAGGATGCCTTTTGGTCAATTTGGCCAGTCCCACAGATCACTATGATTTATTCTTTGTTTGCAAGGTCGACATAACAAGCCATCTTATCAATGAGCCCCTTGTGGGCCCTATCAGTCCTGAATTCAAGTTTATATAAATGATATATTTAAGCACACTTTGCTGAACTGCACTGTTTTCAACAGATACTGGATGCTTCCATGATAAGGAAGATTTACTTCCCCTCCTGGATGATGCCAGGCAATGATATAGGTTTGCTTTTGCTTGCAGAAGTGATGAGTATAACATATGGGCCATATGGACAGGAGTCTTGAGAAGCATCATGTGATTTCACATTACATCTCTTTTTTTCTCTTCCACAGATTGAAAATACTTCAGACAGCAGTGTTCCATCGGCTGGATACCAGAGTGAAGGTGATGCAGAGCAGAGTTACAGTCCACATTCGGTGGACATGTGGCGTGAGCAAGAAATAAGCTTCTGATTCTGTAGAACAGTGAGAAGTTAGGGTTGATGTTGCACCAAAAGATGGCTATTCTGAAAGATACAAGCACACTTAGCAGAGTGCTAGTGCATGATAATCATGATAACTTGGATTATTAACAATGAGGAGCTTCAATAATCAGAATATTTCCTCTTCTGATAGTTCATGAGGAAGAGGTATCCTAAAATAAAGAAGTATTGATCAGATTACAGAGACCTGTGAAGACAAACAAACAGCAAAATAGTGAATTCCAGGGTATGACTGGATACTTTGTTTGACCAAACTTTAGACAGATCCCCTGAACCCTCTTGTTAACAAGACTCATGTATATACTTCTTACAGAATCCAGTCTTAGCAAGAATCCTGCTATATTAGCTTAAAGTCCCCACTCTATATATCTGATCACAGGCCCAACATCCACTAACCCCCAGATGATAGCTGATCATTCTTGCCTGCCTTCAGCGAGAGTTCTGTTGGGTAACTTAAGCTGGAATCCTTCCAGATCTGATGTCTCCTCTTACTAATTTTCCATTCACCAATTACCCACATCTCCATGTTTGCCACTTGACTGTAAGTCCCCAGGTATTCTATTCAGAATAAGCCTGGTATTTTGAATTTTGTTGTTTTGTTATCCAGCCTGCCCTGTCTGTCCTTCATTATCTCCTGGAGTTTGGTTAAATTCATGCCCATTGACTTGATGACCGGTTCATCCTCTGCCAGCCCCTTCTCCTTTCTTCAGTTCAATTAAGAATTTAACCCAGTTTTATTCTGGAGTCTCTCTTCCCCCATGGCAATATCTTCTTCATAATAAAATCTATGTTAGCTTCTTTACCTTCTGCCTGGCTCTGTTTTTTTATTTAACAAGTATATGATGAGTTCAGCACAGATTTATCCTAATACCAGATAGTAAATTTTGTATCTCAACAAGATCTAGCATTTAATTTTGAATACATCCCTTACTTCATTTTAGCATTAGGGAAACTGACACCCTCTGAGCTGAGGAACTTTCCTAATATCACTGAGCTATTAAAGAAAAAAAAATCTAGAATCCAGGTCAAATTATTCATAGATGCACAACTGTTAGTGCTGACCCACAACTAAAATATAACACTGTCCATATATTTGAGGGTAAAGGGAAGGAGGGGAATCAAATACTACACACTTGTGAATTATTTGTTGTTGTTGTTTAGTTGCTAACTCCTGTCTAACTCTGGAACCTGTGGACTATAGCTGGCCAGGCTCCTCTGTCCATGGGATTTCCAGGTAAGAATACTGGAGTAAGTTGCCATTTCCTACACCAGGGGATCTTCCAAACCCAGGGATCAAATCCACATCTCCCGCTTGGCAGATGGATTCTTTACTCCTGAGCCACCTAGGAAGCCCAGTTGTGAATTATTAAGAAAAAGGTAAGTTTTTAGGTATCTATATTCTAAGGTAGGTGAGCAGGAAACACATTTTAAAATGATAGCTTGTATGTAAGCATTTTGATACAAATGGCAACTTTTTCTCAAAATGGTTCATAAAATGTGACTTAATATGTTGCTAGATAACCACACCTGTGGAGAAAAATTTCACTTTTTCTGAGCGGAAAAAACCTCAGTGAAGTCTTATGGCCAGTGATAAATGTTAGGTCTCATTGAAAAGACATGACCAAGGTGAAGGTTTGAGGCACAGATGGAGCAAGCTTCTGAAGAATTATTTTCTCACTGAATAGTAAGAGAGAAATTATGAAATAGAATTGAATATAGGTAAGTCATCTATTTAATGGGGTCACAAAGATCAGACACGACTGAGTGACTGAACAACTGAACTGAACTGAAAGCTTAGGAAAGAGCAAAGACTTACAAGTTTAAAATCCCATTTCAGGAGAATATCGGAGAGGCGAGAAGATGATACACAGTCAATTTTATGGGCTCTATGTGTGGATTGCTTGCCTAGTTATAAACTGAGAATTCAGATGGTATGAGAACAAATAACTGCCTAGCAATAAAGAAACCAAATAATTTTCAGTGACAAAATTGAAGACTTGAGAAGCCTCAAGAAGAGTATTGGATGATTCTACCCTCATAATACTGTTTTGCCTGCCTCTAATCAACCTTTTATCCAAGGTATTTGTCAAAATGCCTGAGGACAGTTTCTAAAGACAGGTGATGTGTCTGCTTATGCACATTCTTGCTAATGAACTTTGTACATTTCACAGAATTCAGTCTATGATTAACTTTCGTTATAACATATTCCCTAACAGTGAGCTTATGGATTAGGAAATGTCAAAGGTAATGATAGCTGCTATCAAAGGTAAACCTCCAAATTCCATTGTATAAACACAGCAGAGCTTTATTTGTAACCAAGAGCCAAGGATTCTCTACCCTTTTCAGTATTTACCTTCTAAGATTTCCATGATCAAAGAAGAGGAGCTAGACTTAGAAGTGATCAATCTGGTCCATACGTCATTGATCAAGCATCACCACAGAGCCCCATAAAGGATCAAGGAGAATAGAATATTGTTCTATGCTGGACAGTACTATTAACCATAAAGGAAAGCAAAAACCTTGGTGGAAAGATTTCTCTCTGGATCGGTCCACTTCTCTGATCATCAGATAGCCTTGAGTCTTATAGTTTCTTCTTGAAACATCTATTTCATACTCCCTCCCTCTCAAGAGTAAAAATATACTGCAGTCCACATGTAACCTAGGTCCACTTTACCAAGTATTTTGCCAGTAAATAACATGGGACAATTTTTGGAAGTAGTAGTATCCCATTCCTTATAGTTAAGGTAACAATGGCTGATGAAACAACTATGCCCTAAAATTTCAGTGATTTGCCACAATAGTTTATATATCAACTGGTTGTGGCAGTGGTCAGGGTGAGGAAATGCTCAATAGAGTCATTCAGAAAACATGCCATCTTCAATGTGTAGCTCTCAAAGTCATTCTGAATTTTAATATATTGCTAGGATGAAGAAGAAAGGGAATGAGGAACCATATGTGGGTACAGGCTTTGAAGTAGTATACTTCATTTTTGTTCACAATTTCTTGTCCCAAATGCACTCATGTGGCCCTAGAAGATAATAGGAGACACACTCCACCATGAAAGGGAACAGAAATCTATGTTCTATAACCAGATATTGAGCTTCCCAGGTGGCTCAGTGGTAAAGAATCTGCCTGCAATATAGGAGATTCAGGTTCCATCCTTGGGTCAGAAGATTCTCTAGAGAAGTAAATGGAAGCCCACTCCAATATTTTTGCCTAGGCAATCCCATGGACAGAAGAACCTGGCAGTCTACAAGTTAATGGCATTGCAGAGTTGGATGTGACTTAACGACTAAACAACAACAAGCCAGATATCATCTCCAAACCCCTGCTCATCTCTTACTGCCAGAGGTTACTAATAATCAGGCAAAAAATACTTGATAATTTCTAACTGGTCTGATAAGATGAAACCAACCATAAACTAAGCACTTCAGTGAATGCCGTGTGGTCTTGCTCTGTGGGTCTGACAAAGCCAGACACAGTTGCCTCAATGCTTTCTATGTCATAGAGCAAAGGGAATATAAAAGAGGTAATGAGTCATAGAGTATATAAGTTTTTTAAGTACAATTCTTTCTAAATCTGAGTTCAGAATGAAATTTTATTATAAGACTTCAAACAGAATGCTCCTACAGTAAATAGTACCTTCACTGCAATTTTTATAGTGTCCCTCAGTGTGAGCCTACTATAAAAATTAATTTAAAAAGTTGAAACATGCAGTGATAGAAACATTGCCTGTTTATATTCTGGCTTTGTTCAGTGGAAAATGTTCAACCACCTAGTGTTGGAATGTAGACCTTTCAGGAGTCCCTCATCCATTTTAGCTTTTCTATTGAATGTTATTACATTTGAAGGGATTACCCTGAGAAAGAACCAAATTACAGGTAGCCTATCTACTCTTAAAATCAGATACATATGGTTTAAAAGCCAGCTTGGTAGAGAGAGAAACACCCTTTACTTTTGAAGTTTGAGATTCTAAAGCAGACTCTATTTGAATAGAAAATCTGTCTACTTCTGCATGAAGTTCAATCAAAGAAATATCACTGTTAAAGGGGTGATTTTCCAAAATTTGCTACTGTACTCTCCCCACAGAAGAATAGGTAAATGAGGGTGACCCAACAGTGCCTTCCAAGGTTCCTGACTATAAAATTATTAGGTTGAAAAAAATCTCAAAATATGTTGTTAAGGACCTGCATAACACTATTATCAATATTGATTTCTTACAGCTTTATTCCATTGATTTTTCTACTCCATTGAGTCTTGGAAACGAAAATATTTGAAAACTGCTCGAGTTTTGAAATATCCATGCCCTGAGCCATAAGCTCCTTCACAGTCAAATATGTCAGCTTTTAATCTCGGTTAAACAATTAAAGGAATTTTTTGAAAAACATAGTCCTATGTGACTAAAGTAGCTTGATTTTCTCTAAAGTGATTTTCATTTTGTCAATCAAATGTTAGAGAACATATTTCAATGTGATGTCATTTTCTATTTGGTGTCTGTAAGTACATTGCAGAGGGAATTGTCTATTAGGTTATTGGTAGATGGTGACAGAACAACCCCATATCATTGCTATATAAGATATTGCATATGTGTTGTACCACATTAAATAGAAAAATGAGGTAATAAGCAAAATTGTGATAAACCACTGGGTAGAAGAAAATGTAAAACTCTGGAGACAAGCGGGAATGAATCTCTGATTTGCATTTAATGAATTGTTACTTGATTCATCCTGAGACTCTGTCCTGATTCTGACTCTCCTGAGAGTTTAGGTGCAGTACAGTGAGATCATCAACACCTGTATTAAGTTCTTAGAGGTTAGCTTATTAATGATTTTTGTGCATTAAGTTACAAGGCATAAAAGGTCAATAAGAACTGTCAATGGCTTTGAGCTATTCCTAATAGATATCTCTAGTGGGTGATTTGGAGCATAAAAATGATCAATAGCTGATAACCACTTTGAAATTCTGTGTAAACTGACATTAGAATGCTGGCCAAAAATGTCCTTGCAAATTATCAAGAAAGATCCAGGCATACTTTATATGCTTATTAATTCATCGTGTTCATGTTCATAGAAATGTTGTTGAGTCAAATCTGAGGTAGGACCTATATAATCATCTCTCACTTAGACAACTAAATTAACCATGTACCTACCCTCTGTTTCAACTCTAAATATCTGTGCTATTTTCTACTTTAAACTTACTTTTTAAAATTCTTTCATGCAATTTTTAAAGATTGCACTCCATATACAGTTGTTCTAAAATATTGACTATATTCCCCTTGTTGAACAATGCATTCTTGTAGTCTCTCTTATAACCAATACTTTGTACCTCCCACTCCCCCATAATTATGTTGTCTCTCCTCTCTCCCCATTGGTAACTACTAGTTTGTTATCTCTATCTGTAAGTCTGTTTCTTTTTTGTCATATTCACTAGTTTCCTGTAATTTTTAGATTCCCACATATAAATGATATCATATAGTATTAGTCTTTCTCTGTCTGACTTATTTCACTTTAGCATAATGCCCTCCAAGACCATCCATATTGCTGAAAATGACAAAATTTTGTTCTTCTTTTTTGGCTGAGTATTATTTCATTGTCTATATATATATATATATATATATATATATATATATATATATATATATATATATACACCATGTCATCTTTATCCATTCATCTCTTGATGGACACTTGATTGTTTCAATATCTTGGTTATTAGAAGTAATGGTGCCTTGAATCCTGAGGTGCATGTACTGCTTCAAGTTAGTGTTTTCATTCTCTTCACATATATACCCAGGAGTGGAATTGCTGAATTCTATTTTTACTTCTTTGAACTTTTATATTCTTTTCCATAGTGAATGTGTCAATATATATTCCCACCAATGATTTACCTTTAGCTTTATGTATTTATTTATTTTGTCGTAAGATTATTTTGGCTATTTGGGCCCATATAGGTCCCCATATAGGGCAAATTTTAGGTCGCCATATATGGGTCTATATAGGTCCCCATATAAACCCTATATAGGGCAAATTTTAGGATTATTTGTTCTAGTTCTATGAAAAATGGCATGCGTATTTTGCATTAAATTTGTAGATTGCTTTGGGTAGTATGGATGGTTTAGCAATATTAATTCTTCCAATCCACAAATGGAATATCTTTTCATTTACTATTCTGCTTATTTAACTTACATGCAGAGTACTCATGAGAAATGCTGGGCTGGATGAAGCACAAGCTGAAATCAAGATTGCTGGGAGATATATCAATAACCTCAGACATGCAGATAACACCACCGTTATGGCAGAAAGTGAAGAACTAAAGAGCTTCCTGATGAAAGTGAAAGAGGAGAGTGAAAAAGTTGGCTTAAAGCTCAACATTCAGAAAACTAAGACCGTGGCATCCAGTCCCATCATTCATGGCAAATAGATGGGTAAACAGTGGAGACAGTGGCAGACTTTATTTTGGGGGGCTACAAAATCACAGCAGATGGTGACTGCAGCCATGAAATTAAAAGATGCTTACTCCTTGGAAAGAAAGCTATGACCAACCTAGACAGCATATTAAAAAGCAGACTTTGCCAACAAAAGTCCGTCTGGTCAAGGCTATGGTTTTTCCAGTAGTCATGTATGGATGTGAGAGTTGGACTATAAAGAAAACTGAGCACTGAAGAATTGATGCTTTTGAACTGTGGTGTTAGAAAGACTCTTGAGCATCCCTTGGACTGCAAGAAGATCCAACCAGTCCATCCTAAAGGAGATCAGTCCTGAGTGTTCATTGGAAGGACTGATGCTGAAGCTGAAACTCCAATACTTTGGCCACCTTGTGGGAAGAACTGACTCATTTGAAAAGACCCTGATGCTGAGAAAGACTGAAGGCAGGAGGAAAGGTGACAACAGAGGATGCGATGGTTGGATGGCATCAGCGACTCGATGGACATGAGCTTGAGCAAGCTCTAAGAGCTGGTGATGTACAGGGAGGCCTGGTGTGCTGTGGTCGATGGGGTTGCAAAGAGTCGGACACGACTGAGTGACTGAACTGAACCGAACTGAAATTTCATTTACTTTTATTGTCTTCAATTTCTTTCATCAATGGCTTATAGTTTTCGGAGTATAGTATTTTCACCACCGTGGTTAAGTTTATTCATAGGGATTTTATTCTTTTTGATGCAATTCTAAACAGGATTGCTTTTTTTGAATTTTTTTTTTTGATAGCTCACTATTAGTGTATAGGCAAGCAACACAGTTTTATATATTAATCTTATATCCTGCAAACTTACTGAATTAATTATTAGATCTGATAGTTGTGTGCATGTGTGTAGACTTCAGAGCTTTTTATATAAAGTATCATTTCATTTGCAAATAATGATTTTGTGTGTGTGTTCCTACATTTCAATTTGGATATTTTATTTCTTTTTCTTGTCTGATTTGTGTGACTAAGAGTTCTATTAGCATGTTAAATAGAAATGTTGAGGATAAGCATTGTTGTATTGTTCGTAATTTTAGAGGAAAATTTTTAGCCTTCTACTATTGACTATGCTATTAGCTCTAAATTTATAATAAGTGGTTTTTGGTATGTTGAAATATGTTCTCTCTGTAACAACTTTGAGAGAGTTTTTATTGTGAATGGATGTTGAATTTTGTGAAATTCTTTTTTGGGGGGTCTATTGAGATGATCATATAATTTTTATCCTTTCCTGTGTTAATGTGATGTATCACACATTGATTTGTGATGCTGAGATATCTTTGCTTCCCTGGAACATATTCTACTTGATTAAATGATGTTTTTCATATATTTTTTAATTCAGCTTGCCAATATTTTGTTTGGGATTTTTGTATCCATATTCATTAGATTTATTGGCCTACAATTTTCTTTTTGGAATGTCTTTTTTTTGGTTTTGGTATGAGAGTAATGACAGCCATATAGGATACATTCAGGCATGTTCTTTTTTTTCTTTTTTTAAATATTTTGGAATAGTTTGGGATGGATGAGGATTAGTTCTTCTCTATATGTTTAGTAGAATTCCCCTGTGAAGTCATCAAGTCTTGGACTTTTCTTTGCTGAGAGTTTTATTTATTGCAATTTCTATTTCACTATTCATAATCAGCCAATTCAGTTTGTCTATTTCTTCCTAAATCAACCTTGGTAGGTTACATGTTTCTAGAAAGTTGTCCAGTTCTTCTAGGTTGTCCAAATTGTTGGCATATAATGGCTTGTAATAGTCTCATGATTTTTTTTTTTTTTTTTTTTGTATCTCTGTAATATCAGTTGTTATTTATTCTTTTTTTTATTATTGGGACTTTTTTTAAAATTATTGAGTGTTTTTTTAATATTGAGTCTTCTGTCTTTTTTTCCTTCTTAGCCTGAATAAAAGTTTATCAGTTTTGCTTATTAAAAAAAAAAGTTATTGATTTTATTGCTCTTTTCTATTTTTTCCCTTGTTTTATTTATTTTATATTTCATTTTATTATAATATGTCATTAATTTTACTGACTTTGGGCTTTGTTTGTTACTTTTCTACTTCCTTTACATGGTAGGTTAGGTTATTTGAAATTTTTTCATTTGTTTCTTGAGATAAACCTATATTTCTATAAACTTCTCATTTAGAATTGTTTTTGTCTTATCCCACGTATTTTGGAAAGATTTTGTTTCTATTTTCATTTGCTTTGGGGTATTTTCTGATTTCCATTTTGGTTTCTTCATTGAAACATTGGTATTTTAGTAGCATGCTTTTAGTTTTCACATGTTGGGGTTTCTCACTTTTTCTTTCTGTAATCGATTTCTAGTTTCATATATATATTTCAGTCATAAAAATCTATGATATTATTTTATCCTCTTAAATTGGTTGAGACTTCTTCTGTGACCTAGCATGTGATCTATCTTGAAAAGCATCCTATATGTACTTGAAAGAATGCATATCCTGCTGTGCTTGGGTGGAGTGTCCTGTAGGTATTCAGTAAGTCCATTTCGTCTAGATGTCTATGCAGAAGATTGAGCCTTGGAAAATGCCAATAGAAGAAAGATATTTAATAAATAGCTTATTTTGATGTTTGGTAGAAACCAATACAATACTGTAAAGCAACTATCCTTCAGTTAAAAATAAATTAAGCTATAAATAAATAGTTTAATAATTTGTGGGAAGATTAGGTTATCAATAAAAATTAAAATTAAACTGAAACACAGCCAGTCTATCCTAAAGGAGATGAGTCCTGAGTGTTCATTGGATGGACTGATGCTGAAGCTGATACTCCAATTCTTTGGCCATCTGATGAGAAAAGCTGACTTATTTGAAAAGACTCTGATGCTGGGAAAGATTGAAGGCAGGAGAAGAAGGGGACAACAGAGGATGAAATGGTTAGATGGCACTACAGACTCAATGGACATGAGTTTGGGTAAACTCTGTGAGTTGGTGATGGACAGGGAGGCCTGGCATGCTGCAATTCATGGGGTAACAAAGAGTTGGACATGACTGAACGACTGAACTGAACTGAAACACATTAAAATCTCTCTCAAAATAACAAATAACAAGAAATGGAGCTTTAGTATCAGATTCTATTAAAATATAATGGATTCTACATAAATATTTGCTGATGAGGCAAAGGATGTAAATATCTATCTATCTATCTATCTATCTATATATATATGTGTGTATGTATGTATGTATGTGTGTGTGTGTGTGTAAGATTTATTTATACATAATTTTTAATTGCTAAAGTAATATATGCACCTATTATGAAATATTTTGAAAGAGCTAGAAAAATATAAAGAATGAGTATTTCTATAATTCATAGTCACATTATAATCACTTAGTGTTGACAGTTTGATATGTATTATTTCACTCTTTTTTTCTATACTTGGCTCTAATACCTATTGATATAATTATATAAACCAATATATATGAAAATTAATATATATTAAAGTATATAATTTATTTCTTTATTTTGAATCACAATTTTTAATATATTATAAAAATCTATAAAATCTATACTGTCAAAAATATGCTTATAAAAAATAAAATTTAATGACTATGATAATGTGTCACACTGCATAACAGACTATAATTTTAACGAGTTTTATCTTAAAGATTTACTTATTTCTACTTTCTCCATGTCAAGCAAGGGGAAAATGTGCTCAACAAAATATTTTTAAGTATATTAATTAAATTTGTAAAAAAGTTTCTGAATATTTGTATGGCTATATGATTAGAATGAATACTCAGAAATGGCACCATTGTGTAAAAATATATGAGCAGGATAAGAAATTCAATATGGGATTTCTCCAGTACAATATATTTCGGTAATAGTGTGAATATTAAGTACTATATTGCACTATTTTTGTACTCCTATTCAGGAGCATAAATATGGCCTATATATAGCAATCATCATGAATTAATATTATAGAAAAACCTCTGCTGCTCCAACAACATATATTATTTATTATACACATGAGATAAGAGTTGTTAGGATTTTAAGAATGGATATTAATTGTGTTGCCAGTGATAATACTGTGTTGATGGGAAAATGTTTTTTTATTAAAAAGGAAAATATTATTAAACTCTGGACTTGCTCAGTCATGTTTATACTCATAGACAGAAGTGTACAAATATTAAAAGTACACTTATTGTTGAAATATCTGGAAGAATAATAACTTTGCTATATTGTATTATAAAAAATAATGATTTCACTGGGGAGAAAGTGCTTAGGAACTAAAGTGTTCAAAGTTCTCTTTTTCTCAACCTCTTTTTACCCATTTGCTCTTTTTACATCAGAGTTTTTGATAATGGGAAATTTCTTAGAAAGATAAGTTTGTATTGTAAAACAGCATTGTACCTATTCCATAACTGACTTTCTAAATAAGGATTATCCTATTACTAACAAAACTGAGATGGACCACTTACCTACTTTTTTTCTTATTCAAATATCACTTTGGAAATATTAAATAATGAAAATATTCTAGTGATCTACATTTTGGAAATATTAAGTACTGATAATGTCTCAGTGACCTAATTAGCATTTCTTTGATTGCTGAAGTTTAAGCATTTTTCAGTATTAGTTTTGTTCATTGTTATTATGCTTTCGTAAATCATTTACTCTCCTTATGAAAATCACCTATTTTTTTCTGTTTAGTTGTTGCTATTTAAAAATAAATCACATTATCTACACCTGTTACTTAGGAGACAAAATAAGAAAAAGTTGGTACCTAATTGTGTGTTACTGGACAATAAGGACATGCCCAATAAAAGCATCCTAGGCAAAAACAATTTTACATGATACAAATTTAACTGTTTATTATAATTTGTTAGATAATAAATACATACTCTCTTAACAATGTTAAGTAACAACAATGTTTTTACGCATATGGATGCTTATTTTATTATGTTTTCAAATTATTAAAAATGAATACTATAGCAATTCCAGTGGCATTAAATATACAACTGATCTTTTCTATTAGCCCTGTATTATAGGTTCCATTAAGACCATGTCCCTTTGTGCATTTGTGTCTTCACAAGACAAAAAAAAAAATTTTCGATGCAGTCACTCCATTCCAATGGCTACATAACATCAATGATCACAGCTATTGTTTCTCATTAATTGCATGTTCATATTAGAACACAGTAACATAAATACAATTACAAATTCATTAGCTGTTAGCTCATGCATACTTTTCCCCATTTTTCATTACAAGTCCATTTATAATTACTATCACTCTTAGATCTCTACAATACCTTTTCAATAAATCACTTGAAAATTTTTTCATTGAAGTAAGTGTCTCAAGTATAATTGTCAATACATGGAAAAAATATTTCCAGCTAATAGCAAATGCAAAACTGAACTGCAGTATGAAACTTACTAGTTGTAATGTACTTGGAAAGATAATTCAGAGTATACATATGTATTGTGCGGGTAAAATGAAACAGAAACAAGGTTTGATAAAATATTACTAAAGGAGCAAAATGCAAATGCAGATAATTACTGGTCCATAATAAAATAAAGACATATCCTAAGAAACGCACATATGTTTCACAGTCATAGAGAGATTTATAATCATATGCTAGCTAGAGGTATGGACATATTAAGCTGCATAATTGCATCCTTTTCATGTTGTATTTATATTTAGATAACAAGAACTTAAATACTAAGGTGAAATTGAGATGAAATTGAGTTCTAAGAGTTTGTGATAGAAGGAGAAAAACCAATCTACTACTTTCAAGGTGAGATCCTAGGCAGATCAAGGTTTATCTCACATAATATGTAGAAATTTGGCAGAACTATTCTGACCCAATACCCAACAGTCCCCCAACAGAATCCAGTTGAATTCTAAGTGTGAAAACATCACTGAATAGCACTGGAACGATCTGAAGCCAGTAGGTTAGTTAAGGTATAGAAATAATGAAACAGACTAGACAAAATGAAGCTCACAAAATTATATTCTGAAAAAGAAAAAAAAATATATATATATATATACAAAAATGGGTTTCATAGGGATATAGTGCAGCTGAAGCTCTCTTTTGGAGCACTGTTCATCTCCAGCCTGAACTCAGTAATTCACTCAGCCTAATCTTAATTTCTATTTGCTCAACTCTTCACATCTTCCTGCCTTTACCAGACAGCCATCATTTTTGACTCCTTTACATGCTTTTCTTGTTTGACTGGGATATTTTTGGCACTGCTCATGAGATTATTCTGAGAAGAAATACATTTTATTGAGGATAACTGATAGACATCAAACTGTACATATTTAAAAACATATAGTTTGAAAGAAGAAGCTTTTTTCTGTCTCCTTTATAACTACCTTCCCCATGCCACCTTACATTCTCTCCACCTCATCCTAAGGCAACCGCTTAGATGCTTTCTATCTCTGTGGGTTAGTTGGCATTTGGCATATATTTACCTAAACAAGATTGTATATTACCAATATTTTTGCTTATTTCCCTTCAGTTCAGTTCAGTCACTCAGTCGGGTCCAACTCTCTGTGACTCCATGGACTACAGCACCACAGGCTTCCCTGTCCATCACAAACTCCCAGAGCTTGCTCAAACTCATGTCCATCCAGTTGGTGATGCCATCCAACCATCTCATCCTCTGGCATGCCCTTCTCCTCCTGCCTTCAATCCTTCCCAGCATCAGGGTTTTTTCAAATGAGTCAGTTCTTTGCATTAGGTCACCAAAGTATTGGAGTTTCAGCTCCAACATCGGTCCTTCCAATGAATATTCAGGACTGATTTCCCTTAGGATGGGCTGGTTGGATCTCCTTGCAGTCCAAGGGACTCTCAAGAGTCTTCTCCAACACCACAGTTTAAAAGCATCAATTCTTCGGGGCTCAGCTTTCTTTATAGGCCAGCTCTCACCTGTTTGCCCATTTCTGTTTCCCGCTAACCTGTGTGCTTGCGTGCTAAGTCGTTTCAGTCATGTCCATGAATCCATGTCTCTTACATCTCCTGCATTGGCGCCACCTGGAAGCCCCCTCTAACCTTAAAAGAACCTATTTATAGGGATGAGATCACTAAGCAATTGAAACTGATTCTTGACTTATGCTCTCCTGAATGCATACCATGTCTTGTCTAAACTATTTATTAATTTTCCTAGATAAAAAAGAATAAAGAATTAAGTTAAAAAATGACTAGCTGGCAATCCTCAACAGGCCATTAGCAATCTTGCAGGCAAATCTTTTGGGCAAGATAACATCTGAAGAGTCAGCCAGTTTGCACACAATGGAGAAGGATGCAGAACCCAACCTTCTGCCTGGATGATTCATGGAGAATCTTCCCCCAATTTTTCTCTTAAAAAACTGACATGACTGGGCAGAATCTTTGGAGTTGGTCTCTGAATATGAGGCCACCTTCTCCCCACATTGCTGGTTTTTCTGATTAAAGTGTCATAAATATCTACTGACACTCGCCTCTCAAACTATTGCCTTCTGAGCTGTGAGCAACCAAACTTGGGTTCGGTAACAGTATTCCACTGTATAGTGCAATACAGTTTGTTTATACCTTTACCTATCAGCAAACATTTTCAGTTCAGTTCAGTCACTCAGTCGTGTTCGACTCTGAGACCCCATAGACTACAGCATACCAGGCTACTCTGTCCATCACCAACTCACAGAGTTTACTCAAACTCATATCTATTGAGTCGGTGATGCCATCGAATCATCTCATCCTCTGTCATCCCCTTCTCTTCCCATTTTCAATCTTTCCCAGCATCAGGGTATTTTCAAATGAGTCAGTTTTTTGCATTGGGTGGCCAAAGTTTTGGAGTTTCAGCTCCAAAATCAGTCCTTCCAAGGAATATTTAGGACTGATTTCCCTTAGGATGGACTAACTAGACCTCCTTGCAGTCCAAGGGGACTCTCAAGAGTCTTCTCCAACACCACAGTTGAAAAGCATCAATTCTTCAGCGCTCAGCATTCTTTATAGTCCAACTCTCACACCCATACATGACTACTGGAAAAACCAGAGCTTTGACTAGATGGATCTTTGTCACTAATGTATCTGCTTTCTAATTTGCTGTCTAGGTTGGTCATAATTTTTCTTTCAAGGAGTAAGTGTCTTTTAATTTCATGGCTGCAGTCACCATCTGCAGTGATTTTGGAGCCTAATAAAATAAAGTCACTGTTTCCATTGATTCTCCATTTATTTTCCATGAAAGGATGGGACCAGATGCCATGATCTTAGTTTCCAAATGTTGAGTTTTAAGCGAGCTTTTTTGCCCTTCTCTTTCACTTTCATCAAGAGGCTATTTAGTTCTTCTTCGTTTTCTGCCATAAGGGTGGTGTCATCTGCATATCTGAGGTTATTGATATTTCTCCCAGCAATCTTGATTCCAGCTCGTGCCTCATCCAGTCCAGCATTTCTCATGATGTACTTTGCATATAAGTTAAATAAGCAGGGTGACAATATACAGCCTTGATGTACTCCTTTTCCTATTTGGAACCAGTCTGTTGTTCCATGTCCAGTTTTAATTGTTGCTTCTTGACCTGCATACAGATTTCTCAGGAGGCTGGTAATGTGGCCTGGTATTCCCATCTCTTTAAGACTTTTTCACAGTTTCTTGTGATCCACACAGTGAAAGGCTTTGGCATAGTCAATGAAGCAGAAGTAGATGTTTTTCTGGAACTCTGTCACTTTTTCGATGATCCAACAGATGTTGGCAATTTGATCTCTGGTTCCTCTGCCTTTTCTAAATCTAGCTTTAACATCTGGAAGTTCACAGTTCATGTACTGTTGAAGCCTGGCTTGGAGAATTTTAAATTCTTGGAGAACGTTACAATTCTCTGGGAGAATTTTATATATATAAAACAAAATGTCAAATATTCTTTCCCATGCTCACTGCAGCATTATTTCCAACAAGCAAGATATGGAAATAATATGATTCCATTAACAGATGAATAAAGACAATGTGATATATATATATAGATAGATAAATAGATAGATAGATAGATAGATAGATAGATAGATAGATGAAATGTTATTTAACCATGAAGAAAAAGGAAAGTCTAAGATTTTTAACAACATGAATATAACTAGAGGGCATTATGCTAAGTGAAATAAATCAGATAGAGAAAGAAAAAATACTGTATGGTACCACTAAAAGGAATAAATAAATAAATAAGTTGAACTCATAGAAACAGAGCAAATGAAGTTTCTGTGAACCTTCATACACATATCTATGTGTATCGACCAAGGGAATATAGAAGGATAAAATGGGGTGTGTATATATGTAGACATTTTAATAAAATAAATAAATTTTAATGAAAACTAATAAAATGTATGTAGACATCTTAAGAAATTGTCAAAGGGTTTTTTAAGCAGTTATATGATGTAATTAGGGCTTCCTGGTTGGTTCTGGTGACAAAGAATCCACCTGCCAATGCAGGAAATGCAGGAGACCTGGGCTCAATCCCTGGGTCGGGAAGATCCCCTGGAAGAGGGCATGGCCACCCACCCCAGTATTCATGCCTGGAGAGTCCCATGGACAGAGGAGCCTGGTGGGTCCATACAGTTGCAAAGAGTTGGGCACAACTGAAGCGACTTAGCACTCGGTCACATCATGTACTTGGTCTTCCCTGGTGGCTCAGAGGAAAGAATCCACCTGCTAATGCAGGAGACGCAAGAGACATGGGTTCAGTCTCGGGGTCTGGAAGGTCCCCTGGAGGAGGAAATGGCAACCCACTCCAGTATTCTTGCCAGGACAGAGGAGCCTGGTAGGCTATAGTCCATGGTGTTGTAAGAGGCAGATACCACTTAGTCAGATATTACCACCATCATGTACTTATGTCAGAAGTTTATAAGAGATCTAGTTTCTCCATGTCCTTTCCAATATATTCTATGGTTACTATTTTTAATTTTAGTCATTCTAATAGCTATGTGTTAGAATTTTAGTGTGGATTATTTAACATACTCACAGTCACTGGTGATGTTGAATACTGTTTCATGTGCTTCCTAGACATTTCTGTATCTTTATGGTGAAATATCTTTTCAATTTTTTTTTATATTTTTAATTGAGTTTTCGAATTTTTTTACTGAGTTTTGAGAGGATTTAAAGACACTGGATGAAATTTTCTATCAAATGTAAGTGTTTCAAATATTTTTTGCCAATCTGTGGTTTGTTTTATCATTCTCTCAATAGTGTCTTTCATGAGCAGAAGTGTTTAATTTTGTTGAGGCTCAATTTATCGATTTGTACTTTTCAGGATCTTATTTTTGGTTTATATTTAAGAAATATTCACATATTTTAAGTCAAAAGATTTTGTTTTCCTATGTCTTATTTTAGAAGATTTAAAATTTATATTTTACATCTTGATCTGTGATATATTTTGGTCTGTGATACATTTGAGTCTTTTTCTTTTAACTTGGAAGGCATTTACATTTATTTTTACATTCCCACATCATCAATCATGGAAATAATGACTTGTATCTCCATCAGGAAACATAACACCATCAAGTAACTACTATATCCAATGGATAACTCAATCTTTGGTCACAGTGTTAAGAACTTTGGGATTTGGTTCCATCAGCCCTCTCTGAAATGACCTAGAGTGTTTTTTTTTTTTTTTTTAATGTAGTGTACAGTGTGGGTTAAAGTTTAATTTTCATATAAAACTATCCAATTGATCCAGAATCATTTGTAGAAAATTGCATTCATATCCCATGTATTGCCTTTGCACCTTTGCTAAAAATCTGTTGTCCTTATATATGTAGGTCTATTTTTGTGGTTGTTTCAATGACCTATTTATTTTACACCAAAGCCACATTGTCTTTATTACTCCCCCTTTAGAATAACTCATAAAACCAGGTAATTACCTAAATGTGCTATATTACAACATCAACTAAAAGTCAAAATATCATTGAAATATTATCAGCTTAAAAATTCCAAATATTATTTAAATCATGTGTGGATGAGATTTCAGCTAAGATCCTTCCTGTATCAAATTTCCTTTTTAATCTATATACTTGGGAATCTAAAAACCAAATCGGTTACTTTCAAAATACAGTGATGAAGCAGGCATAACATAGCAGTTGTAGACTTCCCGTTACCAAAAAGAGAAAGTAGAAGAAAGTGTGTGATTAGCGTCTCTCAGACATTGTAAAATCCAGAAGAGAATTCCAGTATGTTTCAAGGTCTAGAAAAAGTCTCCTGTAGCTCTGGGTCCACCTTCTGAACCCACATACATGCTATGTCTGTGATTCTAGTCTCTAAGGAGTTCGTTTTTTCTGAAAAGTAGTGCACGGACTTCCCTGGTGGCTCAGTGGCAAAGAATCTCCTGCCAATGCAGGAGACAGATTGGATCTCTGAGTCGGAAAGATCTGCCAGAGAATGAAATGGCAACCCACTCCAGTATTCTTGTGTGTAAAATCTCATGGACAGAGGATGCTGGCAGACTATAGCCCATGGGGTTAAAAAAGAGTCAAACATGACTTAGTAATTAAACAACAAAGGACATGTTTACAAATGAATAGTTTGTCAATTTGTTTCCTGTAGAACTTGTGAAGTCTAAGTGACCATATGGGTCAATGAATTTCAACTGCATCTGAGTTGAATCTGGCAAGCGCCAATAGAGAAAATTGCAACTCAAGGTGTTAGTTGCTCAGTCATGTCCTCCTCTTTGTGACCCCACCAACTGTAGCCCACCAGTTTCCTCCATCCATGAGCCACTTCTCAAATAGTCAGGACTTTGGGAAGCTCACTGTTAAATTATTCATCATTTGATTATGTCTGGACTTTTTATACCACAGAAAATGGCAAATAAAGCAAATCAAAATTTTTGTTTTCTTTTACGAGGGCTGGTTTACCAGTGTACCAGCAGGTATATTAAAATATGCCTAAGCAATTTATCTAACTGCAGCCACAGAAAACCTAATTAGATCAGTTCAGTAAGATAAAAATCAATCATAAGACATTTCACAAACTGGTGGCCAATTTATGTGGCCATTATATGCAGAAAAATTCATGAAGCAGGCAGTGGCCTTTGAGGTCACTTTCTTTGATAGAAGAAATACAGAATACAGAAATACAGAATTGTGTGCTGGTATTCTGGTAGCAGGTGGTGCTAGTATTAAAAAATGTACCTGCCAATGCATGATACTCTAGAGAGGCGAGTTAGATCCCTGGGTCCAGAAGATCCCCTGGAGTAGGAAATGGAAACCAGATCCAGTATTGTTATCTGGAAAATTTTGTGGACTGGAGGGCTACAGTCTATGGGGTCGCAAAGAATCAGACATGACTGAGTACACACATATACACATACACATTTTGGTAGCAAGTCCAAAATTATTTATAACATACCATCTGTCAGGTAATTTAATATGTAAGATACAATATGTGCTTATTCCCTGGATTTTGTATCATTATTTCATGTTTCTTTGGATAATGGAAACATGCTTTTTAAACTCCATTGCTCCCATATAAATTAATTAAAATATGCTGTATCATGTCACAATTGCTCATTAATTAAATCAATCACTTTTTCAGTTCCTGACAGATTAATAAAGTGTCTTAGGAGCATGAAAGAAAATTTTAGGCATAAAAGATAAAAGAACTTCCACAAGGAATCAATATCACTGATGAGAAAACAATGAATAACCATGAAATAATTCAAGTAACATATAAAACATAAAGTATAATATCTAGAAAGTGAAGGAAATAAAGATCTTGACCAAAATCTAAGAGTTCCCAAGGTGTAGTGTTGAATGCAACTAACCATCACTGTTGAAAAAGACAGATCAATTTGAACTTGGAGTTGTTTGGCTACTGTAAGTCAGTGACTGCCCTCAAAATTTTTATAAATTTCCAAAATAATACCAATTTTTGAATAGTATGTTATGTATGTGAAACATATTGACTACAATTCCACATACAAGTCTTTTTGAGAAATGTTATCCTTTTTTCCAATAGGAAAAAGTGTTTCAAAAGTTCTTTGTAAAATTTATTTTACTAAATATAGTTCAGGAAGCAACAGTTAGAACTGGACATGGAACAACAGACTGCTTCCAAATAGGGAAAGGGGTACACGAAGTTTGTACATTGTCACCCTGCTTATTTAACTTATATGCAGAGTACATCATGAGAAATGCTGGGCTGGAGGGAACACAAGCAAGAATCAAGATTGCTGGGAGAAATATCAACAACCTCAGATATGCAGATGACATCACCCTTATGGCAGAGAGGGAAGAAGAACTAAAGAGCCTCTTGATGAAAGTGAAAGAGGAGGGTGAAAAAGTTGGCTTAAACCTCAACATTTGGAAAACTAAGGTCATGGCATCCAGTCCCATCACTTCATGGTGAATAGACGAGGAAACAACGGAAATAGTGACAGAATTTATTTTTGGGGGCTCCAAAATCACTGCAGATGGTGACTGCAGCCATGAAATTAAAAGATGCTTACTCCTTGGGAGAAAAGTTATGACCAACCTATATGGCATACTAAAAGCAGAGACTTTACTTTACCAACAAAGTCCACCTAGTCAAGGATATGGTTTTTCCAGTGGTCATGTGTGGATGTGAGAGTTGAACTATAAAGAAAGCTGAACACTGGAGAATTGATACTCTTGAACTGTGGAGTTGGAGAAGACTTTTGAGAGTCCCTTGAACTGCAAGGAGATCAAACCAGTCCATCCTAAGGGAAATCAGTCCTGAATATTCATTGGAAGGACTGATGTTGAAGCTGAAACTCCAATACTTTGGCCACCTGATGTGAAGAACTGACTCATTTGAAAAGACCTTGATGCTGGGAAAGATTGAAGGTGGGAGGAAAAGGGGACAACAGAGGATGAGATGGTTGGATGGCATCACTGACTCAATGACATGGGTTTGGGTAATCTCCAGGAGTTGCTGATGGACAGGGAGGCCTGGCATGCTGCAGTCCATGGGGTCACAAAGAGTCAGACACAACTGAGTGACTAAGCTGAACTGAACTGAACTGAATTGAATAGCTCATTTACAATGTTGTACAAAAGTCCTTTTATAGTTAAGGTATTCATTTTCTATTTTTTCCACCTGTTATTTTCCCATTCTGCTAATATTTTTCTATTAGATGGCTGTTGCAGATTTTCTTAGCATTCAGCACTTTTTTCTTTGCTTGTTTTCACAATAAACAAGAAGGTGGAAATGCCACTCATTTGTTTATGTTTATTTATAATTAGGAATTGTTGTGTGACAAAATTCTCACCAATATCTCCATGGAAGTATATGTTAGGCTTGAGAAGATATTTGTTGCCTTATAAATGATAGAGTGCTGAGTTTTCCTTTTCCTTCTGTCCTGAAAGTGAGTATAATTCTAGATCTTTAGAAGTCATAAGCTGAGCAGTTGCAAAAGAACAAAAGGCCAAAGCATTAATAGTAGAGGAGAAAAACAGGAATAATAGAAATTACTTAGGTCCTTGATAGTGATATTGATCAGCTGAAGAATCATGAGATTACCTATCAAAAATCCTTCTTAAATCCCTCTATGGCTTAAGTCCCTATTGTTAAAATTCTCTGTTCTTCAAACTATTTTTCCTTTAATGAAGTACAGTTTATTTGAATGTTTTGGGTGTACAGATATATTATTTAGATATATAGATATAGGTATAGTTATAGAAACAGGTGGGCTTCCCATGTGACGCTAATGGTAAAGAACACACCTGCCAACACAGTGCACATAACAGATGTGGATTCAATTCCTGGATCAGGAAGATCCCATGGAGGAGGGCATGGCAACCCACTCCAATATTCTTGCCTAGAGAATCTCATGGACAGAGGAGATTGGTGGGCTATGGTCCACAGGACTGCAGAGAGTTGGATATGACTGAAGCAACTTGGCATGCACAGATATATATATTTTTTTCAAATTCTTTTCCTTTATAGATTATTACAATATATCAAATATAATTCCTTCTGCTACATATTAGGTGCTATTGTTTCTCTATTTTATATATAGTAGTGCGTATGTGTTAATGCCAAATTCCTAATTTGTCCTCCACCCCTTTTCCTCTTTGGTTTTCTATGCCTGTGAGACTATTTTGTAAATAAGTTCATTTGTATCTGTTCTTTTTTTGTTTATTTGTTATTTCTTTTTAGATTCCACATAGAAGTGATATCATATGATATCTCTCTTTCTCTGTGTGACTTTCTTCACTCAGCATGGTAATTTGTACGTTTCTCTATGTTTCTGCAAATGGCATTCTTTCATTCTTTTATATGGCTGAGTAATATTCTGTTGTGTATATATACCACATCTTCTCTACCGATTCATCCATTTGTGGACATTTAAGTTACTTCCATGTCTTGGCTGCTGTAAACAGTACTGCTATGAACATTGTAGTGCACGTATCTTCTCACATTAAAGTCTTTATCTTTCCTAGATATTTGCCTAAGAATGGAATTGCCGGATTGTATGGTAATTCCATTTGTAGCTTTTTAAGGAAACTTCAAACTGTTCTCTAGAGAGTACTAATTTACATTTTTATCAACAGTCCAGTAAGGTATTCTTTTCTTCACACCCATTTTAGCATTTATCATTTGTAGATATTTTTAAGATGGCCACTCTGACTGGTGTGAGGTGACACTTCATTGTAATTTTGATTTGGATGTTGTAATATTTAGTGATGTTGAGCATTTTTCATGTGCTTGCTGGCTATTTGAATGCCTCCCTTGGAGAAATATTTCTTTAGTTTTTCTGTCCATTTTTGCCCTGGAAAAGAAAATGGCAGCCCACACCAGTATTCTTGCCTGAAGAATTCCATGGACACTGGAGCCTGGCAGGTCCCAGTCCATTGGCTTACAAAGAGTTGGACATGACTGAGCTATAATATTTCTAAGAAAACAATAAATATAAATGTTTATTGTTTGAAAAATAAAGGATGCTAAATACAAGTCTAAGAAAACAGCATTACTATCCCAGTTTCTCCTTTCCTCAACCCTCTACATTCTTCACCTTCCTTCAAGGACAAACTTTGGAGAAGAGTAGTTTAATGTACCCTCTACTTTCCTACCTTCACTTCTCTACTCATTCCAGTCTGCCTTCTGTCTCTATACTCTCTCAAAATTTGTTATTATTATCATTCTTTTAATTTTATTATATTTATCACTTTTGTATATAAGCATAATCTGATATGTATATGTGTGTGTATATATATATAGATAGATAGATAGATATAGATACATTTGTGTATATATACATATCCTGGAGAAGGAAATGGCAACCCACTACAGTATTCTTGCCTGAGAAGTTCCATGGACAGAGGAGTTTGAAGGGCTACAGTCCATGGGGTAGCAAAGAGTTGGACACAACTCAGCAACTGAGCAGGAGCCTGAGCACGTGCACACACACACACACACACACACACACACACATACACATATATATATATATATATATTATTCAACTATAAGCTTTACTTCTGAATTTTTCACCAATGCATTTTCAGTGCTATCAAAAGCCTGGCAGAAAAATATGCATTTATATAATAAATAATCATTGAATAACTACAATAAATGTGTGTGTGTGTGTGTGTGTGTGTGTGTTAGTCACTCATTTGTGTTTGACTATTTGTGACCTGATGGACTGTAGCCCACCAGGCTCCTCTGTCCATGGGATTTCTCAGGCAAGAATATTGGAGTGGGTTGCCATTTCCTTCTCCAGGTGATATTCCTGACCTAGAGATTGAATCCGGGTCTCCTGCATTACAGGAAGATTCTTTACCATCGGCGCCATCAGGGAAGTATATATATATATATATATATATATGCCAGTCACAGTCAAAGGCATTGTTTACATGACAGATAACATGATAAATTACATACTTTCACTATTTTTATGTTCTGATTTTATGAACTTGCTTCTAGTGAACAGTCACATAAGGCATTTGTGTTAATTATATTTCAATAAAACTGGGGAAAAATATGGCTTCTGTGAAAAGGTGAAATTTAAATTGAGTTCTAAATTATAAAACGTTGTCAACCAAAAATCTGGGGGAAAACTATTCAAGACAGACAATAAAAAAATACAAAGGCTCTAATTTATTTTTTCAAGATATAAACAGAAGGTCATATGGCTGTGAATCATAATGTAGTGGAATGCAGTTTATAGATAATATTGTGGAATTAAACAGAGAACAACTTTCCCAGAGGTTACTGAAGAGTTATAAGCAAATATTTGCAGGGATTGGAAGGAAAGAAGAATGAGAGAAGGAAGGAAGAGAGGGAGGGAGAGAGGGAGAAGATGAGGAATTTACTGGCAGTGCACTGATGATATTACCTGCTGATTGAGAATATGGCTAAAAGAGAGTGAAGGGTCTCCTGCTGCGGCCTTGCATAGAGTGATTTCAAGGCATTGTGCAAGTTCATTGAATCTGCTACTTCGTGTTAACTGACATCTGACCAACTGGAAATTTCTAAACCTTGGCAGTCACTTCTAATATCCTCATATGATCCTGGAGCTTCATTTGAGTAACTTAATGCTTCAGCTAAATGAATTCTCCATGAATATTCTTTTGACATGGCGATTATCTCCTCATTTCTCATTGTGAAGAGGTCAATGTCAGACAGGTCTAAAAGGAGGGATGCTGAGGCTCTGCGTGTGAAAGAAGCCATGCAGGAGGCCCCATCATGTCCAGAAGCAAAGTCTGCAGGGATGCATGCAGGCCATGAACATGAGACTAGGTGGACTCACAGAGTCCATCTCTTTGCCAGGAGCTCCATGACCTCCACACCATGTCATTTCAGCCTAAATAAACAAATACATCCTGTAATAGAGATTTTTGATGAACTGCACTCTCCTATTCCCCAACATGCTGGTTACTACTTACTCTCTTGTTCAGGTTATTATCTCATTAAACACTGGTAATTTGAGAACCAATTTTCATTTTTGCTACTGACATACGAGTCATTAATTTGCAAATAGGCAATTTGTTTGCTAATTCTTCAAAATACATGAGTAGGCATATATACATTTTGCATTCTGTACTATATACGCCTCATTTTAAATACTTTGCTAGTGAAAAATAAAGGATTTTAAAGTAGATTTGTGTGTGTGTGTGTATATATATATGTCTGAATTTGGATAAGCTTTTGTATAAATATTGACCATTTAAAAAAGATACTGTATATTCTATAATTTCTCTTTTCTAATATTTTTATTCTCATCTTTATGGTTTTTCATTTTCTTTTGGAATAAATTTATATGCATACATATTTTAGTGTGTTTGTGATCATAATGTAATTATTTTATTATAATAATAGCTTGCATTTATTTGGTATCTACTGTGTATCAAGCAATGGTTCAGCACAGATTACAAGGCTAATCTCACTTAATCCTCAAAACTGGCTGTTGTTATCAAACAAACCATTAAATATGTGAGGAAACTATGATAAAAAGACATTGGATACTTTTCTCAAAACTTAGAGATAATAAATATTAAAACTAGAATCTTCTTAGACTGAACTGTGACCCCAAGCTCTCTGATCCCAGGTTCACTCATTGACTTTAGAGAATTTGGCATTTATGCTAAAGAATCTTATTTCTAACTCTGTTTTTAAAAATATTCAGACATTTGTTAAATGATAAAGACAAATTTTGTTTGGAACCATGTTGATAGATGTGAAAAATATGATCATTCTCAACTCCAAACACAACAATAACAAGTGATAATCTATAGCCAAGGAGTAGTAGGTTGGTGGTCGGGGAGGAGGCGAGGGTTGGATGGAAAATATTTTAAAGAACACATCAGAGATAGTAAGGATTCATGCTAAATTAATCTAGCAGGATTCAGCTTTGGGCAGGCAGGTGTGATCAGATAGCATGAGAGGGATGAAGAATTTGATCAGATATTAAAATTGATCAGATATCAAGAGTGTAATATTTCTTTCTAAACAGACCTAGCAAGACTATTGCTATAACTGGGCTATGCAGGTCTGGCAAAGATAAGGACCAAGGTCAAGGCTTCCTAAAGAAAATGGCTTAGAGGAAACTGACTAAGGATTGGTCAAAAACAGTGTCTTGTCAATTTACCACACACACACACACACACACACACACACACACAAAGAAATACAAACTTTTAAAAATGGAGAAGACCTGAGAAATAGCCTGAGTCAGTCTGTGCTCTTTATAGAGGAAAGCACTAAATGTTTATGTACATTTGCTTATCCAATGTCACCTGAATGATGGTAGACAAGACCATAACTTAGCCCTATGCCCCTGCCTTTCTTAACATTATTATTTCTTCTTGTTGGTTATTTCAATAAACACTTTCTTATTATTAATAAGAGGTTATTTTAATAAGGGCTCCCCAGTGGCTCAGATGATAAAGAATCTGCCTGCAATGTGGGAGACCTGGGTTTGATCCCTGGGTTGGGAAGGTCTCCTGGAGGAGGGCATGGCAACCCACTCCAGGATTCTTGCCTGGAGAGTCCCCATGGACAGAGGAGCCTGGCAGGGAACAGTCCATGGGGTTGTGAAGAGTCAGACAGGACTGAGTGACTAAGCACAGCACATTGATTATCTTACATATTATTCTAATACATTAGACATTGAGTACTCTTTAAATGTAGAGTGACACAAGCTATTATAGGCAATATTGGCTGTAGAATTAGCAATGAAAATCAATATTAATTGCTTTAGATTGCTCTTCTCTCATCCATTTCAGTTCAGTTCAGTTGCTCAGTCCTGTCTGATTCTGTAACCCCCACAGGTTGCCGTATGACAGGCTTCCCTGTCCATCACCAGCTCCCAGAGCTTGTTCAAACTCATGTTCACCGAGTTGATGATATCCTCCAACCATTTCATCCTCTCTTGTCCCCGTCTCCTCCTGTCTTCAATCTTTTCCAGCATCAGAGTCTTTTCAAATGAGTCAGTTCTTTGCATCAGGTGGCCAAAGTATTGGCGTATCATCTTTAGCATCAATCCTCACAACAAATATTCAGGACTGATTTCCTTTAGGATTGACTAGCTTGATCTCCTTGCAGTCCAAGGGACTTTTAAGAGCCTTCTCCAAGACCACAGTTCAAAAGCATCAATTCCTTCAGTGCTCAGCTTTCTTTATAGTCCAACTCCCACATCCATACAAGACTACTGGAAAAACCATACCTTCGACTAGACAGGCCTTTGTCAGCAAAGTAACGTCTCTGCTTTTTAATATGCTGTCTAGGTTGGTCATAGCTTTCTTCCAAGAAGCAAGTGTCTTTTAATTTCATGGCTTCAGTCACCATTTGCAGTGATTTTGGAGCCCAAGATCCATTTATCAGTGGTGAAAAAAATATTTGTAGGTTTATTAACAAATAGGATGTTTATTGTTTTAATTGGTGTTGACTGGATAGTTATGCAGGATCTTTAAGTGTCAAATGGGAGCGTATGGAAATAGATTGGAATTCCAGGCTCTGTGCTAAAGGTCTTCTGCGGAGCTGTAAATGAAAAACAGTGTGTGTGAACATTGTTTTAGCACCTGTTTTATTGCCTGCACTTGATGTAATTAGTGTATTTAAAGACAGTCCTATTGGTTACACCATATGGTTTGTAATCATTAGTATAATAATAGATGTACCATTTAAAATGGAGCTCAACAACAGACTGCTATTGTTCCATTATGTTAGAATAATAGGAAGTTTTCAGAGAGCTGACTGAATCCCAATTTTGAATCTCTGACATATTTAGGTTCCCTAGCATAAGAAATTTTAGGTGATAAAAAAGCAAATTTGCTAGTGTTATTTGATTTAGATATTAGTAAATATTTTTATGCTTCCTTTGACTTGTCTGACCCTAAAATAATTATATTTTAAATAAACTATTATTAATGATGACAATGAATCTCATTAACATTTTCAAATGGGAAGGTGTGCTGTGTTGTAGTTTAATAAAACTGGATTTTCATTGTGAATATATAATTAGCTTTTTATTCAAACTAATTTCAGTTGTTATTAAAATAGGAAACATTTTTTCTGATATAAAAAGTTTAGCAGGAAATAAAGTGACACAGGCTCTTATAAACTGTAAAAAAATACCTTTAAAAACCTCAAAAACATCCTTTGTGTTTACAGTTGACTCCTAAGTGAAAACACCTAGAAGTTAATCAGTGATTCTATCTTCTCACTTAGTACAAGCTACAAGAGGTGACAAGCAAAACAAGAATCCCATTGGAGATAAGATTACAAGCAAAATTAGACAGTGTTTCCCAGTGTTGTTAACCAAAACTTACATATGCCTGTAACACATTTTTAGACATATGCATGTAAAGAACCTATATTTATGACTATATATGATATATATATATATATATAAGTATAAATTTAAATTTGAATGCTTACTATCTCCATACCAAAAAAAAAAAAATACATCAGTAATCTATGTGTTGAATTTCAAATTTCAAGTTAAAAAATATATCCTCAAAAAAGGAAGCTTAAATATTTTGTTTTTCTCCAACATATAAAATAGTGTTTTGTTTTTATAATTTCTAAATCAAATATACCAATTTAAGAGTTCTCTGACTTTTTTGCATGAGAAACTGAATTAGTAAACAAAACAAAATACAATATTTTGTTGTCTCCTGGGGCAAGAAAGGTTTTTCTAATTCAAAAGTGCCCCATCAAGAGAACTCTATGACCTTAGTGCAGCTACTTCTTGCCTGCCACTCCCCACCACCCATGCTGCTTTTCGTTTCCTTTATCGTTTCATGTTCGTGGAGGTATTATTGTCTCACTACATTTGCCAGTCAGGCCAGCTTGATTTATTACCCATGATGCAGCGGTCCCTTGCTCCTAGGTGTTGCCTGCACCAGCTGCATTTGCTTCCGGTGTTGGGATGCTTGCTTTTCCGTGTACCCTTGTCATTTGTCCTTTGTGACACTGAGCTTTATCACTGAGGATATATGTATATATATTTATACCATTAATTCATGTATGGAGGCATACAGTGGGAGTCTTAGTCTGTAAGATGTTAACATTAACCTATCTTTGTTCTTTTACATATTCATTATGATTGCAATTTTAACATCTATATAATATTTTATTTAGTTGAAATGTCCACATTTGCTTAAATCATTCCTCATTTAGTGGGGCATTTACACTGCTTCTCAGAATGTCCTACTGGTTCTTAGTAGAAGCTACTTCATTAAGCCAACAAGTACTCTTGGCATTTGTCTTAAACAACTCTTTAACCACTAATGGGGTTAGTTACACATGCTAAATAAAGATCTCTGCCACTCAATAATTTATCTGCTTAGGCTGACACTTCTAGATACTCCAGTTGTTCCCTTTCCACTAGTTTCTTACTCTGAACACGATAAGGTGAGACTGAACTTTACCACTATTGGCTCATTTATGGAGGCATGTCGCAGAAGGCTTCTTCAGTCTCACACCTCATATGTATTTACATCAGCAGAAGTACATAGGAAATTCCTGGCAACCGTAGATATTTTAAAGTGCAGTGCTTCTAGACAGATATGCATAGTGAATTGAGGTGGAAATTAAGGGGCACAGTTGAAACAAAATTAAAGAAGAGAATTGTGGGTAATGAAACTGAATTAGGAGCTATAATAAGGCATAATGAGGAGAGTGAAATAGTTGGCTTAAAGCTCAACTTTCAGAAAAAGAAGATAATGGCATCCGGTCCCATCACTTCATGGCAAATAGATGGGGAAACAGTGGAAACAGTGGCTAACTTTATTTTTCTGGGCTTCAAAATCACTGCAGATGGTGACTGCAGCCTTGGAATTGAAAGACACTTACTCCTTTGAAGGAAAGTTATGACCAACCTAGACAGCATTATTAAAAAGCAGAGACATTACTTTGCCAACAAAGGTCCATCTAGTCAAGGCTATGGTTTTTCCAGTGGTCGTGTATGGATGTGAGAGTTGGACTATAAAGAAAGCTGAGCGCCAAAGAATTGATGCTTTTGAAATGTGGAGCTGGAGAAGACTCTTGAGAGTCCCTTGGATTTCAAGGAGATCCAACCAGTCCATCCTAAAGGGGTGCTGCGGTTCACGGGGTCGCAAAGAGTCAGACACGACTGAGCGACTGAACTCAATTGAACTGAACTGATAAGGCTTAAAGGAAACTATGGATGTGCTTTATGTAATAGAAGGCTCTTATTTTAGCTCACTCTACTGAAGTTGTGTTAATCTTATGGAATATTAACATCTTATGCACCAAGCCCATTCGATGAAAATATTATTTTTCTCAATAGAATTGTCTTGTACTTTTCTCAAAAATCATTTGATTCTATAGATGCTTGCATATATCCAGATTCTTCTGCTGTACAGTTCCTTTGTCCTACATATCTGTTGACCTATTTGTTTATATTTATAAAAATTTCACACTGTATTGATTATTATAGCTGCATAGTAATTTTTTTTTTAAATCAGGAAGTATGTCTTCTAATTTTGTTGTTCATGCTCAAGATTATGTTGGCTATTCTATTACCTTTGTTATACTTTATAACTTTTGGAATGCACATGTCAAAATTTTATGCTTTGCAAAGTTTGTCAGCAAATATTTGAGCCTTGCCTGTGTATCCAATATACTATTACATTGTAATTGGAGTATTTAGTTCATTGGTTTATAATTGTTCATTAAGGTCTTTTGTGATCTGTATTTCTGTGGTATCAGTTTTAATATGTCCTTTTTCATTTCTAACTTTATTTGAGTGTTCTCTTTTTCTTAGGTCAGTTAAAAACTTGTCAATGTTGTTTATTTTTTAAAAAATCAACTCATTTCTACTGACCTTTCTACTTGTTTTTATTCTCTATTCCACTTATTATTCATTATCTTTTGTCAATCCTACACTTACTCTTTTCCCTAAATATTCCTGTTAACTTGAACTGATTAAAAGTACTGAAATATTTTATTTTTTAAGCCCTTGTTCTTTCCTTTACCATATCTTCCTACTGATCACCTTTTCTTTGTCTCATTAATAAAAGAAAAACAGCGTTTACACCTTCCTATAAACTAACCTTCATAAAGCTAAACAAAAACTTCTGTCCATAGGTGGTACTTAATTACATTTATACATGCTTATCTTCAAAGCAGACTGGAAAACATAAACATAATTCCAGTCCTGCCCCAAACACAATTAATTTCCTTTTAATAAAAAGGAAACTCAATAATGTAGAAATAAGAAACTAGTACTATTTACATAACTTACTCTCTTGGCTACACAAATGCTGATGAATATGTAGCTATCTATATAAACAGACAATTGTCCTCCTTAAGAGAAAAAATAAAATAAAATAAAATAAAATTACTGTATACAAGTCCTCCTGAAGAGAAAAAAAAATAAAATAAAATAAAATTACTGTATACAAGTTAAATTCTAGAATCTCTGAGCATACTAAGGATCTATCCATTAGTCTTTTTGTGGCTATTTGTGGTATAAAAACCTATAAAATAAATGCTAACCTGAACTTGACATAATGGAAAATAAAGATAATAGTCATAGTTAAAATACTTAACTAGAAAGGAGGAAAAAAAAAAAGAAAACAAAGCTGTCCCTATAAATTAAGTTACTGGGCAGGGGTAGTAGAGATTCTATGTACCAGGGTATTATAGATGGAAACAATGTGTTAGCTCATTCTGTAGCTTCTCCTTCTATTACAGGGAAGGACTTACTTGGTCTTTATTCTTTGGCCCATAGCTGAGTTGGACATTGGCGAGGATATATTGCATGGGAGGTTCACAGTCGTATCAAGACACTTCTTATTAAATGGAATTAGAAGATCTTGTGCTCTGTTAAACATCTAATAGGATTGGTCCATTTCTATTCAGGCCGGAGTTTCTTTTTATTATAATGGTTTCAAAAACCCAACAAGTTTCTAGTCTGTTTGCTGTTTTTCAACTCCATAGATGTATTTGAGAGTCAATGTTTTATAAGGTATTGATTTTAAGTTTTAGCATCATTATTAATATACTAGTGGATGGGGTATGGGGTAGATTATTATTTACACATTGCAAATAATAACTATGAAAAATAATAACTATGTGGTTTCTCTGTGCCCAAATTCTTACTCCAAGGCAATAAAAGTCAGTTGTTACTCTCCATATATAGGTTCTGTACCATAGAAAAGAGATCCCAATAAAATTAATATGTGTAAAGAAAGTCAGTTTCCCCTTCTCCCTATCTGCAAGAGTCTCCTTGGAAACATAACAGAAATAACCCTGAGTTGTTATTGCAATTCTTTGGATTGTAAGTAAATGTCTCCAGAAGAAAGAATAGACCAGCATATCCAGCTTTTTAATCCATAGTATCTCATAGTCCCAAGTCTTATCCTCCCTTGAAATTTTCCTGTAAAATTAAATAAATCTCTCTGGAACCCCCACTAGATGCAGTTGTTGTTATTTAGTTGCTAAATCATGTCCCACTGTTTTGTAACCCCATGGACTGTAACCTGCCAGGTTCCTCTGTCCATGGGATTTGGCAGGCAGGAATACTAGAGTAGGTTTCCATTTCTTTCTCCAGGGGATCTTTTCAACTCACAGAATGAACCCCATGTCTCTAGAGTCTTCTGCATTAGTAGGTGGATTCTTTACAGCCAAGTCACCAGGGAAGCCCTTCCTCAGTAGTTAATCAGGCACAAATTAACTTCTAGGGAGCCTAGGCCCTAAGTTTTGGTAAAATTTTCTCCAAAAGTCCTAATCCTACAGAAGCATAAAGTTTATTTTCTCTATAATATGACAGGTTTTAAGCTTGAACATCGTCATTTAGTTACTTGCCTATATATTCAGCTTTTACATCTAGCCTTCAAAAAAAAAAGTTTAGCTGTCTTTAAATATTTAAAACAATAAGTGTCAATGAAAAACTAACACATCTGCCACTTTCTTTCCCAAACAACTTGTGATCTTTATATTATTGTCACTAATATTCTCCTAAAATTGTGATTTCAATACCACCAGTTATAAAGTGTTTAATTTAAGGAAGAGAAGATTAAAAGTTTCTCTGCTTTCAGAATTACAAATTACAGAATATTCAGTCACTTAATTTGCATTCTATATGTAGGATTCTCTTAACTTATCCACTTCTGTTTGAAGATCTGACTTCAGTCTGACTTTATCTACCTCATAGGTCTTTACCATAAGACTATATCAACATACATCAGAATGCCAAAATACATGAAATTTCATTATTTTAGTTTTTACTCTTAATGATAGATATAAAGCAAGATGTCCAACATATAGGAAATTGCCCATAAAATATTTTATCAGATTGGTAAAGCTTTCCAGCTTTTTAATCTAAAATCTGCCATTGCTTTCCTCAATGCCTCAGATTCTTTTTTAGCCAAATTCCATTTTTAAGTCATTTCACTTTATGCATTTATCTTTCAAAAGGAAGTAAAATATCAATTAAGCTTAGGTTTGGATTAAAATAATGGAGACCTAAAGACTGTGACACAATAATATCAGGGAGGAAAGTGGTTGGAGGTTGAAACAGTGACTCAATGAGTTTGCTTGAGGCAAAGTTTCCTTCTTTCTTTTTAGGGAGCCATTCGTGGCCTTCATCCTCAAGGCCCCCTCCTGGGTTAAAATGGATGCTAATCTTCAAGGCAGTGTGCCTTTACCCAAGGCAGCAGAAATGAGGAAGAAAGAGGAAAGGATTTATTCTTTTCCTTATATAAGGATTTAGCTGTATTTCGTTGGCCTACACTTCAGAAGATTGGTAAATATGTTCCTATAACAGTTTGCATTATAAACCTGAGAAAGAAAATTCAGGTTTTCTTTAGAATTCAACTGTCAGACATAGTTAAATAAATTCTGAAAGACATATGGAATCTCAAAACTATCCTTTATTTCTTTTATTCATGTTAATATGCATGAATACATGCAAAAATTTAACAAATTATGGCCAAGCATCTCTTTATATACTTATTAGTTAGGAATCTGAATTTGTAGCCTTAATGTTAATTATAGTGTTTTAGGTTATACCTCAAGAACTCATTCATTTCAACTCAGTTCAGTTCAGTTCAGTCACTCAGTCATGTCCAACTCTTTGTGACTGCATGGACTGCAGCAGGCCAGGCCTCCCTGTCCATCACCAACTCCCAGAGTTTCCCCAAACTCATGTCCATTGAGTCGGTGATGCCATCCAACCATCTCATCCTCTGTCATCCCCTTCTCCTCCTGCCCTCAATCTTTCCCAGCATCAGGGTCTTTTCAAAATACCTCAAGAACTCATTCATTTGGTTATTCATTTATAATCCATTCAGTTTAGGTTAGATAATTAAATTTCAAATATTATTTTAAAGCTTTGAAACAGAATGGTATTGTTTTGAACCAAGATGATAGATAATGAAGAAAAGAGGTATGAGGATTGAGGCTCGAAGCACTCCACCATTTAGAGGTCAGGAAAATGAGAGTTTGGGATAATAAGAAGATAGGTAAAAGGAAGTGGAGAGTATGATTAAAACAACTAGTGATGTATTTAAGGTGACATTCAAATTTGTTAAATGGTATTAAGAGGGCACGAAATAGGTACCAAGAATTTATTAGTAGATTTGACAGTGTGATGATTATCCTAAAAAAAAAAAAAAATGTTTTGGTGGAATGGGAGGAAGAAAAAAAATCCACTTTATCAACTAAAGGAAATGGGAAGAAGCAAACTGAAGACAATGGGTATAGACAAAATTTTATATCTAGAAGCCTTAGCTAGAAGCCATTGTGGAGTCAAAAGATGGATTTAGGGCTTTCTTTTTCTTCTTTTTCTTGAGAGTCCCTTGGACTGCAAAGAAATCAAACCAGTCAATCCCAAAGGAATCAACCCTGACTATTCATTGGTAGGGCTGATGCTACAGCTGAAGCTCTAATATTTTGGCTGCCTGATGCAAAGACTCGACTCATTGGAAAAGACCCTGAAGCTGAGAAAGATTGAAGGCAAAAGGAGAAGACAGTGACAGAGGATGAGATGGTTAGATAACATCACCAACTCAATGGACATGAACTTCAGCAAACTCCAGGATATAGTGGAGGACAGGGAAGCCTGGTGTGTAGCAGTCCACGGGGTTGCAAAGAGTCACATGTGACTTAGTGACTGAACAGCAGCAATTCTCTTCTTTGGATGTAACTAAGGAAATTGAGCCTATAAATATGAAAACTAGGTTGAGGGCAAAAATAAATTACTGTAACCATGTTATTGTGGAGATTGGTGGAGCTAGGATTCAGTACATAGCTGAAGTGCTGTAGAGTCCATATATAAGTGTTAGTATACGATATTTATTTCTCTCTTTCTGACTTACTTCACTCTGTATAATGGGCTCTAGGCTCGTCAGTTAGAATTGACTCAAATGTGTTCCTTTTTATGGCTGAGTAATATTCCATTGTGTATATATACCATGACTTCTTTATCCATTCATCTGCTGACATCTAGGTTGCTTCCATGTTCTACCTATTCTAAATAATGCTGCAATGAACATTAGGGTACATGTGTCTTTTTCAAGTTTGTTTTCCTCAGGGTATATGCCTAGGAGTGGCATTGCTGGGTCATATGGTGATTTTATTCCTAGCTTTTAAGGAAACTCCATAACTTCTTCCATTCTGGTTGTATCACTTTATATTCCCACTAACAGTGCCAGAGGGTTCCCTTTTCTCCACAGCCTCTCCAGCATTTATTATTTGTAGGCTTTTTGATGAAGGTCGTTCTGACTTGTGTGAGGTGATATTTCATTGTAGTTTTGATTTGCGTTTCTCTAATAATGAATGATGTTGAGCATCTTTTGATGTGTTTGTTAGCCATCTGCATGTCTTCTTTGGAAAAACATCTGTTTAGGTCTTTTTCCGACTTTTTGATTAGGTTATTTGTTTTCCTGGCATTGAGTTGTATGAGCAGTTTGTATATTTTGGAAATTAATCCTTTGTCAGTTGTTTCATTTGCTATTATTTTCTCCCATTCTGAGGGTTGTCTTTTCACCTTGCTTAGAGTATCCTTTGCTGTGCAAAAGCTTTTGAGTTTAATCAGGTCCCACTTGTTTACTTTTGTTTTTATTTCTATTACTCTAGGAGGTGGGTCACAGAGGATCTTGCTTTGATTTATGTCACTGAGAATTCTGCCCATGTTTTCCTCTAAGAGTTTTATAGTTTCTGGTCTTACACTTAGGTTTTTTATCCATTTTGAGTTTATCTTTGTGTATGGGGTTAGGAAGTGTTCTAATTTCATTCTTTTACATGTAGCTGTCCAATTTGCCCAGCATCACTTATTGAAGAGGCCGTCTTGGCCCCATTGTATATTCTTGCCTCCTTTGTCAAAAATAAGGTACCTATAGGTGCATGGGTTTATTTCTGGGCTTTCTATCTTGTTCCATATTAGTAGCTAGACTACTTTTGGGCTCATTGGTAATTTGATAGGAATTGCATTGAATCTGTAGATTGCATTTCATAGTGTAGTCATTTTCACAATATTGATTCTTCCTACCCAGGAACATGGAATATCTCTCCAGCTGTTTATGTCGTCTTTAATTTCTTTCATCAGTTATAATTTTCTTTTGTCTCCTTGAGTGAAGTGAAATTCATTCAGTTGTGTCTATTTGTGACCCCATGGTCTATACAGTCCATGGAATTCTCCAGGCCAAAATACTGGAGTGAGTAGCCTTTCCCTTCTCCAAGGGATCTTTCCAACCCAGGGATTGAACCCTGGTCTCTCACATTGCAGGCAGATTCTTTATCAACTGGGCCACAAGGTGGGTTTATTCCTAGTTATTTTATTATTTTTGTTGCAATGGTGAATGGGATTGATTCCTTAATTTCTCTTTCTAACTTTTCATTGTTAGTAGATAGGAATGCAAGTAATTTCTGTGTATTGATTTTGTATCCTGTGACTTTGCTAGGTTCACTGATAGTATCTTTAGGATTTTCTATATATAGTATCATGTCATCTGCAAACAGTGAGAGCTTTACTTCTTTTCTGATCTGGATTCCTTTTATTTCTTTTCTTCTCCAATTACTATAGCTAGGACTTCTAAAACTATGTTGAATAATAGTGGTGAGAGTGGACACCCTTGTCTTGTTCCTGATCTTAGGAGGAATGCTTTCAGTTTTTCACCATTAATAATGTTTGCTGTGGACTTATCATATATGGCCTTTACTATGTTGAGGTAGTTTCCTACTATGCCCATTTTTTGAAGCGTTTTGATCATAAATGGGTGTTGAATGTTGTCAAAGGCTTTTTTTTTTTTTTTTTTTCATCTATTAAGATTATCATATGGTTTTTATCTTTCAGTTTGTTAATATGGTGTACCACATTGATTGATTTAAATATATTGAAGTATTCTTGGATCCCTGGAATAAACCCAACTTGATCATGGTGTATGAGCTTTTCAATGTGTTGTTGAATTCTGTTTGCTAGAATTTTGTTGAGGATTTTTGCATCTATGCTCATCAGTGTTACTGGTCTGTAGTTTTCTTCTTTTAATACCTTTCAATTTCCATTATCTCAAAAGTAGTCTAGCTGATAATATAATCTCAAGATAATAGTATGTATAAGGGTCAAACTGACATGTTATTACTTGCTGAGCTACTTTAATAGAAATTAATGACACTAAGATACTCGAAAAATAAAATTATTTTTGAGGCAAAACAAACAAAAAAAAAATTTAAACATAAAATTCTCTCTTTTTTTTTTTTTTTTGTTTGTTTGAGCCACTATCACCTTCTTATTCTTCTTCTTCTTCTTCTTCTTCTTTTTTTTTGCATAGTGCATCTATATTTTCCATTAATTAGTTTCCCTTAGAAAAGAGAGGAATATGTACTTACCTGTCCCCAGCAAGATAACATCTTAAGAGGTAAAGTTCCTTTCTTAATTGGATAAGAGGTTACAATAACCCAATACTTGCCTTGTTGAACTTTGTAAACTGTCACTTTATTTCTTTGATGTATTACTTTTTGTCTCAAAAACTTGCACAACTGTGACTTGACCTGTTCCAGGTAGAACAGTCTTCAGAATTTTCTGAAGGATTTTTTTCCTAGGTTATAATTCTCAGGTTGGTTCCAACAAAATTTTCCATTTCTTTCTTAGATGGACTATTGATTAATATTTGTGTTGACATACCTTTTCAAGTTATTAAATTAAATAGAATAATTAATTCTGGGAGGAAACTCTTTAAATATGTTAACATATATTTCCTTTCAGAAATGTTGAATAATTAAAATATAGGGCTACATTGAGGGTAATTGTAAAGATAACCTATATATATATAAATTTTACAGCTAATAATATTTTTAATTAGCACAGATATTTCTTTAAGTGGTTATGAAAATAAATGCATATATTAAAAGGCTAAAAGGAAACATATTGCAGTTAGTAAAATCAGGCAACAAGCCTAAAAGAGATATAATGTGCTTTTCCTCACGATTTGCTTTGCTCTTATTATGTAGTCAATTTAGTCAGAGATACATCGGGTGTTCGTTTGCTGAAGGATATTTAGTTCTTTCCATCAGATAGAAGGGTTTGCTACTCAAGGGAGGTAGCAAAATAGAACAGTGTTATTGACACTGTGAAAAGAGAGATGCAGATCCTATGGACCAAGGAACATGTACAAGAACTCTGGGAAATTCTACACTGTTTTAAAGGGCAACTTTTCTTAGTTTTCAGTTTCTATCTCCTTTGAGCCAGGGAATTCTCTCTTACCCAGCCAATGAATTATCTTGACTAAGACCACTTCTGGCATTTTCTCAGGTACCTGCAGTTCTCATTCTGGCTGTACTATTTCCCACAGTGTGGGCAGATGGCTCCAAAAAAATTGACTAATGCAGACAGCAGTGGTCTCTTTTGACACGTGAATGGGTGATACTTCAGACCAAAAATAATCCTTTTACTTTTTCCAACCACAAATGGAAGGAGTTCTTATCAAGTGTTCTTCATGGAGAATACTATCTTATGCTTCTCAGAAATCCTGCTTCTTTTGAGAATTACTGGTCTTATGCCGAGAAAAACCCTTTGAGCACTGTATCCTCAGGACAGAAAGAAGCTACAAAGGCAAAGTATTGGGAAGCAGTAATATGTTAAAAAGCTGCATTTGTATTCATATAGTGTAGGGGTTGAAGTATCATATCTTTCAGTGGCTAAAAAGCAAATAAGCTAGAAAAACACTTTGCCTTAAAGAAAAATAAGTCTTGAAAAACTAAAATGTGCCGTAGGATTCTCCACTTTAAAAGCATATATCAACAGCAGTATAATTGACACAAATTAAGTTTGACAGGTAGATCAAAGAATGTTTAAAAAAAAAACACTCTTCTGATTTAATAGTGTACTAAGGTGTGCATACAGTCAGAATAGAATAATCTCTAAACCGCATCCCATTTATTTCTTTAATCTCCAAGATTCACTATGGGACAAAGAGGTTAAGGAATGTCACATTTATACAGACAAGTTATGGGACAGGTAGAGTCATATGGTTAAGTGTATTTATAAGACATGGTGGGAACAGCAAATGAGATTAAAGATTGGGTTATCTCAAAATAAAGTCACAGAAAGGACCCTAAGAAGTCAGACAAAATGAAAAGCAAATACCTGATCTTCAAAACCTGTTTATTTATTTGATCTTTAAGGAAATAAATCAATATGTTTTATTTGGTAAGAAAACAATTTATCTTGCATTTTCATATTTTATAGAATACTTTAAATAATTTTCAGAAGCATAGCTTGACTTATGTTCAGATAACATAAGTGATAAACACCTCAAAATCAGGAGCATTTATGTATTAAATAGTAATTATTATAATCTGTATTAAATATACTTCAAGGAAAAAATTAACACAGAGCCACAGCTTAATTAGTATAAATAATACACCTGTCACCTGAAACTATCACAATATTATTAATTGGCTATATTCCAATACAAAATAAAAAGTTTAAAAACAAATAATACACTTGAGAAAGAATCTGCAGCAGTGTATGTGAGAGCTGTCTTTGAAAGATTACTGTCAAGATTAAACAAAATATATTGAAGCATATGATTTTGAATTACTGCATTAGATAAATTTACACTATTTACACTTATATTTTCAAGAATACTGATGTGCTTTTGTTATCACAGTAAATTAATTGAAGTAATAAAGAGTCTATTATTCTGATGAGTGAAATTTAGGAATAAATGAATCTTACTGATATAAGATTTAATTCAAAGCTGCTTACTGAATTAACGTTGAGATGAAGAAAGCAGTTAGTAATTGGGACATTCTGAAAATAGTACAGAAAGACAATGAGTATAAATATACAGAGATCTGGATACAGTCAGGATTACAGCAATTCCTGATTCAAAAGCTGTCTTTTGAAATGACCTAAGGTCCATGATAAGAGATTAAAAGGCTAGAAGGTAATCAACATAGCAAAAGCCGACAATATAAGAAGCAGTTAGTATAAATCTCACTTATCCAGCTACCCACTTCTTGGGAGACACCTACATTATGAAAGATTCTCTCTAAGGTGCTACTCTATTGTTCCACCACCACCCTCTAAAAATATTTCTTCTCTTAAGAGTCTGAGGATTATGAGTGTTCAGTTGTGTCTATTTTCCACACCACCAGTTTAAAGAAAGAAAGTGAAGAAAATGAAACACGCTCAGTCGCGTCTGACTCTTTGCGACTGCACAGACTATAGAGTCCATGGAATTCTCCAGGCCAGAATACTGGAGTAGCTAGCCTTTCCCTTCTCCAGAGGATCTTCCCAACCCAGGGATCGAACCTAGGTCTCCCACATTGCTAGTGGATTCTTTACTAGCTGAGCCATTGGACGGGGTGAACCATCAATTGAAGCCCAATATTTAATACTCATAGTAAGTAGTCTATTAATATTTTGTTATTATACAAATGTTGCTATAAAAATATCTGCACATGTAAATTTATGATAATATGAAGAATTTCCTTAAGGTATATACCAAAAAATGTACTTGCAAAATCAGAGGAACTGTGTCAGCAAGCTTAATAGATAAAGCAAAATTGTTTTTCAAATTAGTTGTGCAAAACCATATGCTCACTAATAGAGTTTATGATTCCCCAGTGCGCTACTTAATTATCAATATTTAGTATCATGGAACTTTTTATTGTTTTGCCAATCAAGTGAATGGAAAATTAGGAATTTTAATGTAGCTCTGCATATAGTTTCTATATGTGGAAAAGCTCTAAAATATTTGTAAGAATTTTTACATAAATAAATGATGTAAGCTTTTTTGAATATCATGGTACTTATTTTGTGCTCTTCATTTATCGATATCTATGTTTATTTGTGTGTATATAAATATATGTGTAAAGGTATATGTATACATATAAAATTTTATATTTGAATTAGAAAGAACATTTTAAGTTTATTTATAGCCCTGAAAGTCCATTTCTTACATATTATCTAAAATAGAAACTCAATAAATACTCATTAATCAAGATATCAACTTGAAAAGATCTGACACAGGTATTATTTTCAATTTCATGACAAATCCAAAGAAAACATATTTAAATTTTCCCAAGACAAATGATGCATGAATACAACTCATACCATAAGAAAAACAAGCATGAAAGTGAAAATATGACAGTTTGTATTTGGTAGATTGGTCAAACATAATAGTTAAAATTTTTGTAGGTCGGTGTCACAACTTGCAAATGTTCTTTGTATAGACCTTTAACTATCATGACAATTCTCTGAGTTAATAGGAGACATTAAAGCTTCCAAACATTATAGCCAAGGAAAATGAATTTTAGACAGGTTGCATTTCAGGATTACATGGTTCATAAATGTTCAGTCTATCTACCTTCTCTATCTATGTATCTATCTTTATCTATCATCTCTCTGTTTATCTATATGTTATTGGGGCTTCCCCTGTGGCTCAGCAGTAAGGAGTCTACCTGTAATGCCTGAGGATTGCAGGAGATATTCCCTTAGATCCCTGGGTCGGAATCCCTTGGACAAAGGAGACTGAAGGGCTGCAGCCCATCGGGTCATAGAATAAAATACAACTGATTGACCAAACAAAAACAAACCCAAGATTTGTTTGTAATTAAGATATAGTTTATGTAACATAAAATTTACCTTTTTGATTTGTACAACTCAGTGGTTTTTAGAATATTCACAGAGTTGTGCAGTCATCATCACTATCTTATTTCAGAATACTTTCATCAACTGAAAAAAAGAATCTTATATTCATTACCTTTTCACACTACCATGACCCCTGGAAAACATTAATTGGTTAAGGAGTGTGTTGTTTTGAAAGAGTCAGTTCCTAGGCAGCTTGATAAGAAGTCTGGGGTCCCTGAGGAGAAGAAAGCGGTCTGGGGGCTCTCAAGGAAGAGATAGGGGTCTGAAATTCTCAAGGAGGAGGAAAGGGCAAAAGTCTTTTTTCTACATTCCTTAGTCTTAGTCACATAAAACGCTTTTTTCTTTAAGCCTAGAGCTGATGGTTACACAACAAAACAACTCAGCTTAAACTCTGTACTAAGGATTATACAACAACAATGTATCCTGCTTGAGGACAGTTTTTCCTTCTTGAAAACCTTCTGACTAATCCTGTTATCTTAAAATGTATATTATGGGAGTGGGTCTGGTAAGATCTTTCTATTATTAGTTCTAATCCTGTCATCTTAAAATGTAAATTGTGGGAGTGGGTCTAGTAAGATTTTTACAACCTTGAGACATTCTTTTGATTTGTTGTTAATATCAATTGAAAAGTATATAGCACCTTTGCTGAGACTAACAAGGGGGACATTCTCCATCCCCCTTCTGATGTCTGTGTCAGAAGGTTTCTCTGCCCCTTTTTCACTTAAATAAAGCTCTGTTACACAAAAGCTCCTGAGTGATCAAGCCTGGTCCCTGGTCCCGAAGCTAAATCTTCTGAGATCATGAATCCAACACCAGAGGGTATCAGTTTTATCTCCAAATATCGATGAGTATCTTGAATTTCTTTTTGTTAGAGATTTCTCATTTAGTTGTGCTTCTCCAAGAAAACATACTTCATATCATTTCAATCTTTGCATAATTACTTAAGTTTGTTGTCCTAACATACAATCTATCCTGAAGACTATTTCATGTACTCTCAAGATAATCTGTATTCTGTCATTAGTTGATGTATTAAAGATATCTGTTCTTCAAGTTGGCTGATTGTGCCATTAAAGTCTTGTATTACTTTATTTTGCCTAGCTATTTTCTCCATTATTGAAAGATGTATGTTAAATTATCCAACCATTATCGATGAATTGTCTATTTCTCTTTTCAATTCTAGCAGATTTTCAGCAGTTTTGTTGATAGGTGAATATGTAATTATAATCATTATATCTTCATGAAGGATTGACCCTTAATCATCATAAAATTTCTTCTTTATCTTTAGTAAGAACTTTTGCCTTAGTGTCCATTTCGTCTAATGTCACAGTGACTCATGCTCTCTTCTCATTTGTTTCATGGTCAGTCTTTTCTTTCTTTCCACTGTCAACCCACTGATGTCTTTAAATAAGTATTTCCCAGCATAGATACCGTATGCTTGGTGCATTTATCTTTTATTTTATTTATATATTTATCTCCACTTTTATATTGGAATTTCAATCCTCTTACTTTTAATATATTTGCTGATAAGGTATGAAGTATCCTATTTTGCTATTTTTTGCTGTTGTTTTATGTCTTTTTGTTGGTTTTTGTTCACCCATTCTTCACCTATCACTGTCCTATTTTGTGTTAAATAAAAAATTCTCAGTATTGCATTTTAGGGCCTTTGCTCTGTCTTTTAATGCATTCTTTGGAGTTACATTTTAGTGGTTCTCCTTGAAACTACAAGTAGCATTGTGTCTTAAAATAATCTATTTGGATTAAGTAAATTTTAATAATATACAAAAACTCTGTTCCCATACAGCTCCATTTCTTCTTCAGCTTTTGTACTGTGATCAATATACAAATTACAGTTTGATACATTATAAACTCATGAAAGGTTACAATGTATTCTGGAAATCACATTTGATCACACCTAGGGTCAGTTTGTTTGTCTGTTTGCTTGTTTATTGTCGTTACTTAACTAACTCTAAAAAGTGTATTTTTGTTTGAAGGTGGCCAGTGAAGTCATTGTTCAGTTAGGTTACTTGTTCATGAAAGATTAGATAGATCTTTTAGGAAAATTCCTCGAACCAGTAAGTCTCCCACCATTTCTAAGGGGTTCTGTGTGGGTTGAATCATGCCTTCAACACCTAGGCAGGCAGCTTACTACTCTGTCTCAGCCATGACTTTCTACTTGTACACAGCTTCAAGATCAGTCAGAGGTGAGAAGTTTGAATATTTTGAATATTCTTTCCTGAGAATGTATACAGCCCCATACATATGAATGAATTTATATATTTTCAGATATTGTTGGAGTCTTTCAAAGCCTTTGATGTATATCTCATTCTCAAAATTTTCCTTTTATGATTTTGACCAGCTTATGTTTGTCCCAACTGTTAGCCTGTCTAAGACACACCCTGCAATGGTGAAGGAACTCCACTGATTGTGTTTTTTACAAAGGCCCTGGGGGTAGGGTTTTCTTCATTTCATGATATCTGAGGTTAAAAAAAAAGTCCCATAAGCAGTTCCAAGGAGCTGCTAGACAGATCAAATAGTGACAAATTTCAGGGGATTAGACTTTTGAGGGAAATCCAAAAACATTCAGTTTCATCTAGAAGCTGCTAGGCTGCTGGTTTTTAAGACTGCCACAGAGTCTGGGGGCAAGAAGGAAGGGAATAGAGCAAACATAAATGACACAAAGCTTGATTTCTTACCCAGATTTACCTAATTTCTCAACTAGATTGTGAAAGAATTGCTGCAAGGTTTTGGTTAAATAATCATGTTCTGAAAGTGTTTTTTTGTTTTTTGTTTTTTTTTTTTTTTTTTTACATATTTTCTCAGTGCTCTCATTGCCTCTGTTGAGACACAGACATCCACACACTTTTATTTCACCATTCGTCAAGCGCTTTGTGCCAATATTCTAACTTTTATTTTTTGAAGCCAATTTTAAAGCTTTTTGCTATGTCACATCAATATGGAGAAAATACCAGTAAGACAGGCTGAGAAAACTCAAAGAAAACATACGGATAGAAAACTAAAGTTGCTTGAGAAAGTCATTGTATTGTGGAAACAATGTCAACATTTGTGTTAAACTATATTTGGTTCAAATTCCAATTGTTAACTTCAAGACATTGAAATTTTCTTTCTAATCATTGATGCACATGGGTTTGCTCATTGACAATAGGGCCAGGTGGTGCAGGGGTAAAGAATCCACCTTCCAATTCAGGAGGCACAGAGACATGGGTTCAATCCCTAGGCTGGGAAGATAACCTGGAGAAGGAAATGGCACCATGCTCCAGTACTCTTGCATGGAAAATCCCATGGACAGAGGAGCCTGGAGGGCTACAGCCCAGGGGTCACAAAGTGTGGGACATGACTGAGTATGAGCTCATACATATGCAGTAATATCTTTTAAAAGGTTGCAGCAAATCTTAAATAATACATATTGGGATTTTAATAAGTTTAAATTTTGTTTTAGGTTTTTCAAATATAAATAAACTGACCAATACTGAAAGTTGTTAGTACAATTTGGCATTAGAGTCCTTCAGAAAGGCTAATTTCTGCTTCTAGATTTCATGTTTCCTGGAAGTAGAAGAGTTTGACTCACATCTGCAGGCTTTAGAAAAATAAGAGAAACCAAGGATCAAAGGCTTTAGTTTATGTGACAATCTGGTTTCTTTCCAACTAGATATTTTGATCTATAAAATATTTATTTAATGATGCTAATATCAAAAATACAATTAGGCTATTGTTAATTAAAATACTAAGCACTTTCAGGATTTTGTTAAGTTTTATAAGCTCAGAGACAGAACACTGACTTATCCCAGTATTCCTATCTGAGCTTTATTGAATCTGCTTATGGATTCTTTGATATTGATGTGACTTGTCTAGAAGCTGGACTTCAAAGAGAAACCAATGTCATTAAGAAAAAAAAAATAATTTTTCCTACTTCCCATCTTATGATCAGGTAAACTTTTAAACTCAGCTCTGAATAAAAAAAAAAAAAAAGTGTTTGAGTGTTTGAACTTTTTCTCTTTAAAGAAAGATTGAGGGAAGACTTCAAAGCACCTGTCACAAAAGGCATCATACCTTGGGTTGAAGGTATGATTTCTACAGACCTCAGTTCAGCCCTCAGGGACACATATAGATCCATCTCCAAATGGATACAGGACTGCCTTAGATCTAATCATTTCTTAAAAGTAAAAGTAGACTTGCAAAGACAGGATATAGAAAGTAGAATTTAAAGCACCCAGAGCCACTACACACACTATCAATATTGATTTAAATTGTCTGTCTTCCATGAAACATGAGCCTCAGTGACTTGTGTGGTTTTTCCTCTTTCAACAGAAAATAAAACAACTTTTAAGAGAAGCCAGTGTTTCTATTGCAATCTGGACAATAGCAAGAAATTTATTTAATTCATTTTGGTTCTGAATTACCAGAGAATCATTTCTCAGTCTTTTGGCTAAGATCAAGTGAATTACTATGGATAAGGATAGAGATAAAGAAAAAAAAAAAAAATTAGATGACTCAGCAACCTATAGAAATACTCAAGTAGCTTGAGTATTTTTGAAAAATTTATTCAGATCTCATTTATTTGGGAATCTCTCACTGTTAGAACTAGTATTCAAGATGTGGCCTATCGTACTACAGACAGCATACTAGATTCAGGAGAATATCATTCTTTTCCAAATTTAACATAGAAGCTTTCATTTCTTTTTAACTGTAAATTTGATTTCATTACAAACCAGCTCTCCTAGCATATAGACACCTCATCATATTTTGACCATCTGTTGCCCAATCCACAAAAAAAGCTATCATTCACAAAATACCCAAGAGTTCCAAATATTTTCTTATTTTTTTTTTAATTTAAAAATGTGTAAAAGAAGGAAAAATGCACACTTCTGTATTTTTGCCTATATCGTTCCTTATTAAAACTTCTCCAACTCAGCTGATAACCATCTTTAAGAAACCAGATTTACAGATTTCCACCACCTGTCCCTCATCTCATTATTTTAACTTCTATGAAAGGCAATGGGGGCTTACTCATTCTGGCAAATACATTCTAATCCATGAGTATAGGAATACTCATTGCTGATTTGAAGAGCAGGCAGCATAGAATCACTAAGTCCTGGGCACTTGCAGGATAAGTCACTTCAGTCGTGTCCAGTTCCTTGCATCCCTACGGACTATAACACACCAGGCTCCTCTGTCCATGGAATTCTCCAGGCAAGAGTATTGCAGTGGGTTGCCATATCCTCCTCCCCGGGGATTTTCCCAACCCAGGAACTGAACCCGCATCTCTTATATCTCCTGCATTATCTGGTGAGTTCTTTACCATTAGGACAATCTTGGTCAAGAGTTAAAACACACATCTATAGGATGTCATCTTCATCTTCAAAACAGTCAACAGCAGAGAACAGCATTGAAACAAGTATACTATCAAGTGTGAAACAGATCACCAGCCCAGGTTGGATGCATGAGACAAGTGCTCACGGCTGGGGGGATCAGGATGTGGAACACATGTAATCCGTGACTGATTCATGTCAGTATATGGCAAAAACCACTGCAATAGTGTAAAGTAATTAGCCTCCAACTAATAAAAATAAATGGGGGAAAAAAAAAGCATAATCTGCATTTTTACCACAACCGACAGTGAAATCTTGAGCTTTAAAATAGATGTATATTCAGTAATCCAAAGACTCAATAAGTGTAAAAAGAGAACAAATAGATAACACTTCAGTTTAGTTCAGTTACTCAGTCATGTCTGACTCTTTGGGACCCCACGAACTGCAGTGTCAGGAATCACTTAACAAGAGGCTTCCTGTGTGCTGTTTTGGATCTGTCAGCAACCCTCTGGCCCCTATTGATTCCTGAATATTCAGGAATTAAGAGGAGAGGCACGCCTTTCCTGGGGCTAAGGAATCTAGGCATTTCTCATTACAGTGAGAAGTACCCTCTTCCTTTTTATGAGACAAATGGTAAGGGGTGATTGTTTGCAACTCTCTCTTTGATAGGGATCATCTTATGTTTTGTAAGTCTGGAATTTTAATCGTTGTCTTTGCTGAGAATAACCACCTTGTAAGACAGTATATGTGCCCACGCCATGTTGATTAAAACACCTTTGCTCCATCAGAGCTTTGGTCTCCGTGTCTTTCTTTCTTTCTATTCTTTCTGTCTTTCTCTCTCTCTCTATTTCTGGCTAATTCCTTGAAGCGCGGAGGCCCGCTGAGCTCACTTTCTTGCCCGGGCTTCTAAGACCCTCTCGAGAAGGCGCACTGTGCCTTCACCCACTCGAGAGGGCGCCTGGTGCCTACGTGCGGCAGCGCGAGCCCTAAGAACAGGGCTCTATTGGCTTTCCGCTTAAACCAGGGGAAATCAGCCTCTTTCTCTCTCTTACTCTCCAGGCCACCAGGTTCCGGTCCATTCAAGGACCAACACTGCAGCACACCAGGCCTCCCTGTTCATCATCAACTCCCGGAGCTTGCTCAAATTCATGTCATCAAGTATGATGCCATCCAGCCATCTCATCCTCTGTTGTCCCCTTCTCCGCCTTTCAAATCTTCCCGGCATCAAGGTCTTTTCAAATGAGTCAGTTCTTCGCATCAGGTGGCCAAAATATTGGAGTTTCAGCTTCAACATCAGTCCTTCCAATGAATGTTCAGGGCTGATTTTCTTTAGCGTTGACTGGTTTCATCTCCTTGCAGTCCAAGGGACATTAAAATATTCTTCAATACCACAGTTCAAAAGCATCAACTCTTCTGTGATCAGCTTTCATTGTAATCCAACTCCCACATCCACTCATGACTACTGGAAAAACATAGCTTTGACAAGACAGACCTTTGTCAGCAAAGTAATGTCTCTGCTTTGTAATATGCTGTCTAGGTTGGTAAAACATTCTCTTCTAAGGAGCAAGCATCTTTGAATTTCAAGGCTACAGTCACCATCCGCAGTGATTTTGGAGCCCAAAACAATAAACTTTATAACTGTTTCCATTGTTTCCCCATCTATTTGCCATGAAGTGATGGGACCAGAAGCCATGACCTTCATTTTTTAATGTTGAGGTTTAAGCCAACATTTTCACTCTCCTCTTTCACTTTCATCAAGAGGCTCTTTAGTTCTTCTTCACTTTCTGCCATTAGTGTGGTGTCATCTGCATATCTGAAGTTATTGATTTTTCTCCCAGCAATCTTAATTCCAGCTTGTGCTTCCTCCAGCCCAGTTTTTCTCATGATGTACTCTGCATATAGCTTAAATAAGCAGGGTGAGAATATACAGCCTTGACATACTCCTTTTCCTATTTGGAACCAATCTGTTGTTCCATGTCCATTTCTAACTGTTGCTTCTTGACCTGCATGCAGATTTCTCAGGAGGCAGATAAGGTGGTCTGGTATTCCCATCTCTTTCAGAATTTTCCACAGTTTGTTGTGATCTACACAATCAAAGACTTTGGCGTAATCAATAATGCAGATGTACATGTTTGTTCTGGTATTATTCTGCTTTTTCAATGATCCAATGGATGTTGGCAAGTTGATCTCTGGTTTCTCTGCCTTTTCTAAGTCCAGCTTGAACATCTGGAAGTCCATGGTTCACATACTGTTGAAGCCTGGTTTGGAGAACTTTGAGCATTACTTACTAGCATGTGAGGTGAGTGCAACTGTGTGGTAGTTTGAGCATTCTTTGGGATTGCCTCTCTTTGGAAGTGGAATGAAAACTGATCTTTCCAGTTCTGTGGCCACTGCTGAGTTTTCCAGATTTGCTGGCATATTGAGTGCAGCACTTTCACAACATCATCTTTTAGGATTTGATTAAGCTCAACTGGAATTCCATCACCTCCACTAGCTTTATTCATAATGATGCTTCTCAGGCCCACTTGACCTCACATTCCACGATTTCTCGCTATAGGGGAGTAATCTAGCCATTTTGGCCATCTGGATCATGTAGATCTTTTTTTTTTTTTTTGTATAGTTCTGTGCATTCTTGCCACTTCTTTTTATTATCTTCTGCTTCTCTTAGGTACATACCATATCTATCCTTTATTGTGAACATCTTTGCATGAAATATTCCCTTGGTGTCTCTAATCTCCTTGAAGAAATCTCTAGTCTTTCCCATTCTATTGTTTTCCTCTATTTCTTTGCATTGATCACTGAGGAAGGCTATTTTATCTCTCCCTGCTATTCTTTGGGACTCTGCATATAAATGGGTATATCATTCCTTTTCTCCTTTGCCTTTCACTTATTTTCTTTTCTCAGATATTTGTAAGGCCTCTCAGACAACCATTTTGCATTTCTTTTTCTTTTGGGTATAGTCTTGATCACTGCCTCCTGTACAATGTCAGGAATGTTTGTCCATAGTTCTTCAGGCACTCTTTCTATCATATCTAATCCCTTGAATTTATTTGTCACTTCCACTGTATGATTGTAAGGGATTTGATTTAGGTCATAACTGAATGGTCTAGTGGGTTCCCCCACTTTCTTCAATTTAAATCTGAATTTGACTGTAAGGAGTTCATGATCTGAGCCACAGGCTGCTCCCCATCTTGTTTTTTTCTGACTGCACAGAGCTTCTCCATCTTTGACTGCAAAGAATATAATCAATAGTTTCCCTGGTGGCTCAAACGGTAAACGTCTGCCCAAAATGTGGAGACCCGGGTTCAATCCCTGGGTTGGGAAGATCCCCTGGAGAAGGAAATGGCAACCCACTCCAGTACTCTTGCCTAGAAGATTCCACGGATGGAAGAACCTGGTGGGCTACAGTCTATGGGGTCGGAAAGAGTCCGACATGACTGAGTGACTTCCCTTCTTTCATGGAACAAAGAGGGGGAGGTGAGGAAGTAAAGGTGAAAAGTGGTTGCAAGTATTTTCTGGTTCCAGCTACAGTCCAGAGGAGATATACTTGCTTCTTCTTTCCTGTTCTAATTATTTGATAAGATCTTTCAGATCTGTTGGGCTTCCCAGGTAGCTCTAGTGGTAAAGAACTCGCCTACCAACACAGGAGACATAAGAGATGTGGGTTGGATCCCTGTGTCAGGAAGAGTTCATGATCTGAGCCACAGTCAGCTTCCCATCTTGTTTTTTCTGACTGCACAGAGCTTCTCCATCTTTGGCTGCAAAGAATATAATCAATCTGATTTAAGTGTTGACCATCTGGTGATGTCCATGTGTAGAGTCTTCTCTTGTGTTGTTGGAAGAGGGTGTTTGCTATAACCAGTGTGTCTTCTTGACAAAACTCTTGTTAGTCTTTGCCCTGCTTCATTCTGTAATCCAAAGCCAGATTTGCCTGTTACTCCAGGTGATTCTTGACTTCCTGCTTTTGCATTCCAGTCCCCTATGATGAAAAGGACACCGTTTTTGGGTGTTAGTACTAGAAGGTCTTGTAGGTCTTCATAGAACAGTTCAACTTCAGCTTTTCTAGCATTAGTGGTTGGGGCATAGACTTGGAGACTTGGATTGTTGTGATAATGAATGGCTTGTCTTGATAATGAACAAAGATCGTTCTGTTGCTTTTGAGGTTGCATCCAAGCACTGCATTTTGGATTCTTTTGTTTACTATGAGTGCAACTGCATTTCTTCTAAGGGATTCTTGCCCACAGATAGCACTCATGTGACTTCAAATGGGAATCGTAGTTATGAAAAGGGTGGTGAGGACATGGTCGACTGATTTTAAAGAACCTATTTAGGCAAAATGATTTTTAATCTAAGTATTTAAGGAAAGGGAAGGTTAAAGTTTTAAATAATAGCAATGTTAATAAGTATATATTCTACTGCAAAAACTTAGAAACTGTGCCGTATGATAGGAAGACTCTTTTTTTTTTTTTTTTTGCTAACCAAAGCCTGGGTTACATTAAAAACACACCAAAGCTTGATTCCAAATTTCCTCCTTCTTCATAATAGATTTTCTTATATTTTCTAAAAAATTTGAATCCAAAGATTCCTCCTTTTTTCCCCCTTTCTCAGCATATTTTCCCAATGTCACTTTTGAATGTCTTCACACTTTAGAAATTATACTTGTTTTTATATAATTCCTCTTCAGAAAATTTCTAGGATTTAACAACATAGCATTATGAACATACTTAAGCAGCTATAAAATTAACAATATTTTATTTCATAATGAATACTCTCAGTGAAATAAGGAGATATGCTACAATCTAAAAATATGAATTTAAACTGCAAAAAATTTTATTATGTAACATGCATAAGCTAATTTTATATCATTTTAACTACTGTTCTGAATAATGTGTTTTTTTTGTGTTTTTTTTGTTTTTTTTTTCAGCTGTCACAGAGGTTTTGAATACAGGTGGCCAATTCTCTCCATCCAACTCCAAGTGGTAGGTGGTAAAAATTGTTACATCTGAATTAGTATTGATCCAAGTCAGGTTTTTTTCATTTTGATCTTTTTGGCACATTTGTAGCTACCATTTGTCATAAGTCCTGGCTTAAGAAGGTTAATGTAAAAATAAAATAAAATAAAAAGTCAGAAGTTTTGGCTTCTCAGAATATCCTATTCAAAGTGGTATCCATCTCTAATTTCTTTCGATCTGAATACATGATTCATTTCTTTATAACTTTTATGGTTATGTGAATTTATTATTTATTTATTTAATTACTTGAGAGCCAAAACCTCTTCTGCTTTTCCACTCATGTCTCCCATATTTAGCCAAGTATTGGCTTATGAAGTGTTTTTTGTTTTGTGTGAGAATACGTCTTGAATTAATTAATAAATAATGAATAAATGGTTATATGAAGAATGAGCCAATGAAACATTTAACCAAATTTAAAATGAAAGCATGTTACAGGAATTACAGGAATTAGGAAGTCAGAGCTAGTTTAACTTTCAACATAATCTCTTACAAATCGTTGGCCTGTGACTTATTAATTTTTGCCATTTTACCATACTTCAGTAAGTCCTTCTTCCTCTCCCCTTCCCTGCCATATTCGGTGGACTCGTTTTCTACTATTGCATTTTCTTCCAGCTACGTCCTTTATTATCCATTCCACTTTGCATTACCTCTGTTTATATCACCATTGCCCATGAAATTTTTCTCTTCATTTTGTCCATTCATAGCAAGAGAGTATAAAACAATAATTGTGTAAGCTCCTTTGTTGTAAAAGTCTATGTGTTATCATCCTTATTTTTAGTTTGGGTTTTGCAATATGTGACTTGTTTAATGGCAGTTTCTCTAGAAATATATTTTGTGTCATCCTCTTAAGGTTAAAAGCCATGCATGGGAAAAGAGAAAAGCATAGATTCAAAGGGGAAAGGATTGGAGAAAAATATGTTATATGGATTGTGTTCCCTGGTCCTATATCTCATTTACATTTTCTCTTCTTACATTTATTATTTCCCTTTCTAATAGAATGCTCAACAATGTTACAAACTTGTATCTTGCAGCCTGAAAGAATCAACTTCTTTAAGAACATGTTTTTTCTTCCAGGAAGTAACACAAGCTCTTGGAATATGCATGAGTAACAACACACAAACAAAGCAAAAACTTTATTTTTTTTATTAAACCATATTTTCTCCAAAATTATAAATGATTATAATTAAAAATCATAACTTTTGAGTCATGAAATAAACAGTAATATATTTTTTCCATTAAATGTTGTTTAACCTTGGATTCAAGGAACTATAGCTTTTAAACAATGTTAGACCATAAGGTCTTCTATTTCTGTACAGCCAGAGATTTGCAAACTCGAATTTTATCTTCTCTTAATATGCTTCTCCCCAACATGCATACAGAAAAGCTAATGAAAACAAGATCAAATTTGCAGATATCTGCCAATTAAAAAAGAAATAAAAGCATCCCTGATTTGCAGTCCCTAGAAATTATAGAGGTTTTTGACCCCTACTTTGAAGAATATCTGGGATGAGTTTCTGAATTAGAAGATTTAAAATTTAGACAAATATTCATCTTTTCATGATAGACGCGGCCTACAAAATAATAAATGCTTGGTGTTGAAATATTAAATTACTGAGATATTGAGTCTCAAAGAGAGCTATTCTTGCCTACACAGGGGCCTTTAAGGGTGACAATATATTAAACCTGATGAAAACTGGCTAGACCCCATGAAAATCAACTTGGTCTATTCATCCCAGAATTAAAACAAAATTAATTGAAATTTTAGAATATGCTATAAAATAAACAGTTATAAACACAAACAGAAATGACCACATGGGACTAGTGAATAAGCTAATATAGAATTATGGAAGGTCAAGGAATACGTTTTTATTGTATGCTTGTGGATAAGCAGACAGAACTAAAATTAAACCCTTAGACTATACACTAGTTTATTTGTAAAAATCATGTAAGATAATAACCATAGCATTGCTCAAAGTGCTTGAAATACAGCTAGTGATTACTAAGTGGTAAATTATTCTTTTTTTAGTGCCTCAGCCAATTTTTTGTGAGTTCCTATATTATGTTACAAAGTCCAGGTATTTTTCTAGATGCTCAGGATACATCAGTAAACAAAAGAATAAAAATAAAACATAGCTGATGCTATAGTACTTATATTTGGGTAGAATGAAACAAAAATTATTTAAAAATATGTATGCATGCATGCCCATGTGTTTATGGTTGTGTGTTGTATGCTATATTAGAAAGTGTCAAGTGTTATGGTAGGGCTATGTGGAAATTTTAAATTGTGGTCAGGGAACATGTCACTGAGAATCTGACATCTGAGCAAAAATCTTACAGAAGCAAACAAGTGAACCACGGGATGTAGAGGGGAAGAAATTTCAGGCCCTAAAATGAGAGAACGCTTTGAGCAACAAAGAGCCGATTTGATTGGAGCTGAGTGAGTGGAGGAGAGAGGGAAAGCAAGGGAGGTTTCCAGACTGAGAGGGTCATGCCACAGAGAAATCTGTAGGGCAATGTAAAAGCTTAGCTTTGAATGAGCTTCAGAGCCATTTTAAAGATCTCAATAGAACAGTGATGTAACAGGATGTACTATTCTAATGAACTCTTTGGTCTTTATTTCTATTTTTTTAGTAGTTTCTGTTTTTATTATGGAGGAAAGGGTAAAAGCAGTAAAACGGAAAGGCACATTGAAGTAATGAATGTAGACTATAATGATGACTTGGAACAGGAGCATTGTGATGGAGACGGTGAGATGTAGTCGGTTCTGAATTTAGAGATGCTTAGTAGTCCAAAAGCAAAGATGACAGGATTGCTGATGTGGGCATGAGAGAAGCAGAAAGTAGATGTGAGATAGAGACAGCAGTCAAGAATGATATCCAGACACTGGACGAAAGAACTGGAAGAGTCAAAAATATTCTGGTTAGAGCAGGTTTGGAAAAGAAATGCTTAGAGTTTAACACTGGATGTGTTTAGTTTTAACTGTCCAGGGGAAGATATTGAATTCATAATTGGATACATGAATTCACATAGGCCTGGCATGTTGCAGTCCCCTGGGTTGCAAAGAGTCAGACATGGCTGGTGACTGAACAACAACACTCACACATCCTGAGAGAAATTCTGACAGGGCATTCCAGTTACAGAGGGTATTTAACTTCAAAGGCTTTAATGAGATCTTTAAGTTAGAATAGTGATGGAAAAGAACTAATAGGGAACTCCAACACTCAGAAGTCAAAGGTCTGAGCAAGTCCACCAAGAGAGACGTAGAAGGAGCAAGTCATATTCTTATAGGAGGAATACCAGGAGAGAGTGATTTTCCTGAAAAGCACTGGTGAGTTGAGAAATACTGGATGATTAGTTGCATCAAAAGCTGCAGATATGGCAACATCCATTGTGACCATGCCTCTGGGGACTGGTGCACCCTCTCCTGCCCAAATGAGAGTCAATAACATGCACTCCTTCACACTCTGCATTCATTGGCATTGGGTTGGAAGTTTGCAATTGGTTATGGTTGAAGTACGTACCACGAAAATTAGCATATACTTAGAACTAGACATTTTTTTCTCTTCCTAAAAGGCACTATTAAATGACAATAACACTGACAAAGACATAAGCATTGGGCTTAGGAATATGTGGATCATCGAGGGTCTTGGCATGTGTACTTTCTGTAGATTGTTGAGAGGAAAAGCCTCAGTGAAGTGAGTTCAAGAAAAGAGGAAAGACCATTTGTGTCATTTTTTTAGATTCCACAAAGAATTGATATTATATTATATTTGTCTTTTGCCTTTGACTGGCTTACTTCACTTAGTATGATAATCTCTAGGTCCATCCACGTTGCTGCAAATGGCATTATTTAATTCTTTTTATGGCTGAGTACTATTACATTGTATATGTGTATCACATTTGCTTTATTCACATGTTGATGGACATTTAGGTTGCTCCCTTGTCTTGACTATTGTAAATAGCATTGTTATGAATGTTAGGGTGCATGTGTCTTTTCAAATTATTATGTGTCTATTTCAAATTATTGGGAGAATTTTCTCCCAATATATGTCCAGGAGTGGGACTGTAGGATCATATGGTGACTCTTCCAATATTCATTGGAAGGAATATTCATTGGAAGGACTGAGGCAATATTCATTGGAAGGACTGATACTGAAACTGAAGCTCCAATACTTTGGCCTCCTGACACGAAAAAGACTCCTGACTCATTGGAAAAAGCCTCCTGACTCATTGGAAAAGACCCTGAAGCTGAGAAAGATTGAAGGAAGGAGGAGGGCGAGAGAGGATGAGATGGTTGAATGGCATCACTGACTCAATGGACATGAATTTGAGCAAGCTCCCAGAGCTGGTGATGGACAGGGAAGCCTGGCATGCAGCAGTCATGGGGTCGCAAAGAGTCAGACACGACTGAGTGACTGAACTGAACTGATGGGGACTATTTTTAGGACCGGCTGTATAGCACAGGAAACTAGATTAAATATTTAATAACTTGCAAGGGTAAAGAATCTGAAAAACAATGTATATACACTGAAATACTTTGCTATACACCTTAAACTAACACAGCATTGTAAATCAAGTATACTTAAAAAAAATAAAAGCTAGAATAAAAAGGAAAGAGGAAAGAAAGCATTATAGTCAGTCAGTGTGCATAGCTCATTCAAGGAAAGTTTAGGTTAAAAAATACAGCAGCTATAGCAAGATGTTTCAAGAGAAGGTTGTTAGTTTTCTCTTTTGTTTATAAGGAGGGAATGTGTGCATCCTAGGTTGCTTCGGTGATGTCCAACTCTGTGCAACCCAATGGACTCTAATCCAACAGGCTCCTCTATACATGGGATTCTCCAGGCAAGAATACTAGAGAGGGTTGTCATGCCCTCCTCCAGGGCATCTTCCCAACCCAAGGATCAAACGCACATCTTTTTATGTCTCCTATATTGACAGGTGGGTTATTTACCACTAATGCCAACTGGGAAACCAAAAGAGAAAATGTATAGCATTATCATATGTAAGGGGATTAACTGAAGATAGGGGAAAATTTTAAGGAATAGAGGGAAAATAGATGGAATTATCACCTTGTGAAAGGGATGGGAACATATGCTCAAGTGGAGAAGTTATTTTTAATAAGACTACAGACTTTTCACTTGCGACAATAGTCAGGAACACAGAACATGTGGTTCACAAGCAAGGTGAGGAAATGCTATGTGTGATTGCTTCTCTTTCCAGAAGTGAAGTCATCAGCTGGAAGTGAGAATGGGGCAGAAGTCTATTGCAGCTGTGAGGTGACAGGATGAGATGGAAAACAGCAGGCTAATGAATGACCTAGGGAAACGTGGGCAATGTCCTCTGCAGGGCGAAGGGCTCACTTGATGCTACTTGTCAAGAAATTTAAATAAAGCCAGTAAACAGGATTGTGATTGTCTTCAGCAACAATTGAATTCAGGAGTAGGTAGAGAATTGATTTTAAAAGTGGGGAAGTATAAAAGAAAGCATGGCAGTGATAAGGGAATTGATACTTTAAAACACAGGTTAAAATTCCAAACTCTGGAATCAAAACTAGTTACGAAAGGACAGGAGTACATGAAGGAGACAAGCGGCATTAAAAGGGCAGAAACTTTGGACAGGGTTAAAATAGTAGATTTGGAGCCCTTTAACAGGTAAACTGGAATAGAAAAGAGGCACACACCGGATTCATGAAACTGAGTTTATGAACTTAGAGAAAAGATCTAGTTACAGAGAGATCATGTTATTGAAAAGCATCTTTGTGTATTTATAAACACTAAAAATTTAATAGGTTTACTGAAAAGGTTTTAGTAAAATAGTAAGAAGAAGAATTTAAAATCTACAGAGAACTAAGGAAAGTAAATTGAATGTAAAAAAAGACTCCCAAAAGGAGAGGTAACTAAAACCACAATGAGATAACCTTCTACACATCATCAGAATGGCTATCATAAAAAATGAAAGATAATAACACATGTTGATGTGATAAAATGGAAATCTACTGTATTCCTTGTTGGACTGAAAAATGATACAGATACTTTGAAAAGAGGTTGGCAGTTTCTTAAAATATTAAGTATATAGTTACCAAGCAACTCCACTCCTACCTTTCTAAACGAGAGAAATGAAAGTATTCAGTCTACATAAATACTTGAAAGTGAATATAGATGGTAGAGTGACTCATAATAACCAATATATAGAAATAGTTCACATGCCCATAAACTGGTAATTTGATCAAGAAAGTGTGTACATCTGTACAATGGAATACTATTCATCAATGAAAGGAATGAAATACTGACATGTTACCACTTGTATAAACCTGAGGAACATTAGGTAAATTGTAAGAATATAGAACAGATTGTGTATTCTATCATTCCATTTGTAGGAAATACCTAAAAAATGTGACTGTAGAGACAGAAAATAGATCACTGGCAGACTGAGGCTGGGATAGGAAAGGACATTAACTAATCTTTTTTTGATTTTTTAATTATTATTTTTTTTATTGGAGGATAATTTCTTTACAATATTGTGTTTGCCTCTGCCATACATCAAGGCCATTAGCTATTAACTAGCAATTTATGAGAGTAATAAAATTTCTAAAACTGAATTGTAATATTGCATGACAGAAAATTTACTAAGTGATTATCAAAAATCATTGACATGTACACTCAAAATTGGTACATAAGATGAAAATTATACCTTAATTAATTTGTTTTAAAAAGAGAGGTAAAGCAGTTTTAGAAAAACAGAGGTAGCAGTTGGTTTTATTTGGTAAACATTTATAACATTTGAGGCTGACTTCTTTTTTCTGCATTGGGAAGGGTAGAAAAATAGGAAATTGCATGGAAACAGCAATAAGAATGGAATATCTCCACACTATTTCCAGCTCCTTGCTCTGGGAGGAAAAAAAAAAAAACAAAAAAACAACTTAGCTCCCACCAGAGATAAGCAGCATCCTCAAAATAAAGACAGGAGTCAGAGCAAGAGAGTAAAGAACATTCAGACATTCAGAGGCGGGGTTCAGAACATGTTGGGTTTTCTATGGACTAGAAGCATTACTAGGGAAGATCCCCTGGAGAGGGGCATGGCAACCCACTCCAGTATTCTTGCATGGAGAATCCCTTTGTCTGAGGAGACCGGTGAAGTTCAGTCCATTGAGTCGCAAAGAGTTAGACATGACTGAAACGACTTAGCACATATGCAGGAGCATTTCCAAGGGCATAGGAGAAGTGTTTTGAGAGCTCAGAAGAAATGAGAAATAGATTAGTAAGGGGCATGCACTTGACTTTAAGGAAATGAGAATCAGGAATAACCTGTGAGACCTAGTTTATCTTGGTAATTGATATAAACCAAGATAAAGGGCATGGTGAAGTATGAAGGCTCTTTGATTTGTAAGCGAACAAGTTACCCTGTCACTGTTTCATAGATGCTGGCAGAAGACTTCAGATTCCTGCATCAGAAACAAAGAGCTTCATTACTCACAGTCCAGCAGGCAGTATGCGCTTCTTGTTCACGCCGGTGTCTCTTGTCCCACAAGACTCCTGAGAGTGACACAGAGGGACCCAGGCGGCACACATGCTTATATCATGACTAAAGAATACACAGCTTAAAGAAAGCAAACCCTTTAGATATGGCTGCAAGTTAACCTGCCTGATTAAATGCCCTGGAAAAATCATTATACTGGTTACTTCTCTACAGATCAATAAGTAGATCCACTCTCTGTTTGAGAAAGGAATGTGAGATACCACTATCTATCTTCTAAGACAGCAACTTGGTATATGTAGGGGAAGAGCAAATTAGCCCAGATGGCATGGCCAGGCTCTCTCACCCCAACGTCTCTTGCTCTTTCTTGCCCCATGTTTGGTGACTAATGATTATGCAACAGCTGAGATCACTTACAGAACTGCACACGCACGTCTAGAGGTACTGTCGTGGTCACGGGCTACTTTGTGCGCTAAGTGTATATATGAGCTCCACCTAAAGTGCTGCCATTATTGCTGCGTCATGCCTGTGTCCATGGGGTCAGCCATGAGAGGAGAGAATAAGCATGCCTGCAGCTCCCACAGCTCCTTGCATCTTCTTCCAACCTCTTAGGGTATGCCTTGCCTACCCTGGGTTCGGTGAACAGTGGGCACATTGAGGAACAGTGAGACAGCTGGCGTCAGGAACAGGACCAGTGAGACAATTAATAGTCAACAGGATGAAGAGTGATACATCAACATGTGTGTGGTGCATATACAAGATAGTGTATCTGTTTACCATACAAACGCAGTTGAAAACAGCCTCTAACAAATGTTATCAGGGCATCTAAGCATGAGATGTTTAGAAATGACTCTTCAGACAAAGGGTAAAATGATATTCATCTTTGCAGACTCAATCAGCTTGTCATAGTAACACAAATGACCTTTATAGAGGTATTAGAAGTGGTGAGGAGTTCTGGCAAAGATGACAAAACAGTTTGGGGCACCTTCTTTTCACCTAGATGTCTGGAAGCCAGGGCAGGGGTCTTATTGGAAATAACTGGAGCTCTGAGGAGGCTCTCTTCACTGCATACATGCTGTAAATTTAATCACATCTCATATTAAGGTAAAGATTCTAAAGAAGTTGAATTATTACTCACGAATACCTCCTTTCTTACCCTCACTCCTTTGATGATGATTTTCAGTAACACAAACAGGATGTTAATAGATCTAACACAAGTAGATATTTGAAATGTGTTTGTGCAACTGGCCTTGCTCTTTTTTTTTTTTTTTTTCCATTTATTTTTATTAGTTGGAGGCTAATTACTTCACAACATTGCAGTGGGTTTTGTCATACATTGACATGAATCAGCCATGGAGTTACATGTATTCCCCATCCCGATATAGAATCTGCCATCACTCCAGGAAGAATATAAGGGAGCCAGATGAACACATCCTAGATGAACCAATCCCCAGGAGCAAGTGGGTTTAGCCAAGATAAACAGGGCAACACAGGTTAGCTAAGTTAGATAAGTTGATTGCCTGCAAATCTACAAGTAAGTGAGAAGTATATGATTTGGGGTTTTTAAAACCATTGAATTTAGAGGGTTTGGGTTATTTATTTGTGCTGTTTTGTTTGTTTGTTTTGTTTTGTAATAGTTATACTGCTTGAATACAGAAAAAAGAATGTCTTGACTGAAGAAGTAGAGATAGATATTTCAGGAATATGGATTACCAAAGAGAGTATTAGTTTACTATGGCAATAGCAGAGTATATGTATGTTTTCACATGTGACAGGCAGCCTGGGAGTAGACATTCTAGGAAGGGTATAGTGGTCTCAGTATGCATTCAGGGACCATGCTCTTTCTATTTCACAATTGCTAAAATTCTCCAAGTTGTTTCCAACGGGCAAAGGGCTGGCTACCTCACAACTCATGTTATATTCCATTGTTATTTATATTATAATATTTAACATTATTTAAAACTCAATAATTAACAATAATAAGTGAAGTTGTGCTTATTAAACTTAATGACATGGAAAATTGATCCATGAACATAATTGAAGTTCATGTAAAGCTTGTCCTTACAAAATCCTTGATTTAGCAGCAATCTCTGTAAGAAGAGGGATATCTTAAAAATCAGAGTCTGGAATCTTTTCAAATTTTTGAATGAAATAATTACTAAATTTGAACGTAAAAAATTTGCTTAAGTACTTCCTTTTGCAAACATTTAGAATTTATGATTTATTAATATTCATTCATTATCACATCATATAGACAGTGATCCCCATAGAACCCCTGCAAATGAATGATAAACAAAAGTAAAATGTAAACAAACAAATGTAACCTGTGCATCATATAAATTTAAAATTATTTTCAACAGCAGTAATTTTTATGTAATGTATTAGATAATTGTAATACTTAACTTTTCTCTTCAGTTGTGTCCGACTCTGTGCGACCCCATAGACGGGAGCCCACCAGGCTCCCAAGTCCCTGAGATTCTCCAGGCAAGAACACTGGGGTGGGTTGCCATTTCCTTCTCCAATGCATGAAAGTGAAAATTGAGAGTGAAGTCGCTCAGGCGTGTCCGACTCTTCGCTACCCCATGGACTGCAGCCTACCAGGCTCCTCGGCCCATGGGAGTTTCCAGGCGAGAAAACTGGAGTGGGGTGACGGCGCCTTCTCCGTTCTCACCTTTTACCTATGGGAAAATCTGAAATGAAAAGTGATAATATTTATTCTACATTTTATATGAGCAATTGTACTCTGAGTTCCAAATCATTGAATCAAATATTTGCTTTTAGAAAGGAAAAAATGAAATAAACAAACTTCATGTTAGACATGCAATATTATCTCATTTAAACCTCATACAAGCCTTAAGTTTAGCATTATTTCATTTTTGAGAGACAAAGACAATCATAATGCTTATATCTTAGCTATGTTTATACATCTAACTACATTGTACATTTTTTTCAAAATTGATCTCTGAATCAAAATCCACTGCATATTTTTATTTAAATCTTCTTTTCTACATATATCAAATATACAGACTAGTTAAGCTACAACTTTTGCAGTCATCAACTTTCTCTACCCAAAAAAAGGTAAATTGAGGAAAGGAAATTATAAAGATATTAAAAATAAAAATAAGCACATTTACTAATAAATCATTACTGTAATTTCAGTCATACAAGTTAAATAATTATTTTACATATGCAAATATAACCATTCGTCTTTATTTTATCATGCACCTGAATTTATAATAGACTTCCCTGATGGACTCAGACGGTAAAGCGTCTACCTATAATACAGGAAACCCAGGTTTGAACCCTGGGTCAGGAAGATCCTCTGGAGATGGAAATGGCAACCCACTCCAGTACTCTTGCCTGGAAAATCCCATGGACAGAGGAGCCTGGTGAGCTATAGTCCATGGGGTCACAGAGTCGGACATGATTGAGTGACTTCACTTTCTTTCACTAAATGTATAATATTTTTCATAATTATAAAATATTAAGACACATTTAGGCAATTTCTTTTCCTGCATTTATATTTTTGTGATTAAAATCAGACTAATTGAAGAGAGAAGAAAAATTACAGTACTCTATATAAAATTGCTAGTTAGACGATGGAAATAAGCAGATTTTAGAAGGAAAAAAAAAAGTATGTGTATGTTTGTTGACACTATTTATTGCATTGCATTTGGCAAAGATGGGCAAAGATTTTAATTTCTAGTCTAGCATATCATGTTTTGATATTTTGCCATAATTTTATAATTTGATATTTTGATTAGATTATTTCTCACAGAAACTAAAGGAAGTAAATGAACCACATTAATTTATGAAAATAATAATTTATTTAAAAATTAAGACTAGAGTTTTGTGTTAGGTTATTTCTAGCATGATGGCCTTAACTTTCACCCTTGTTGTGTTATTTGACACATTTTCCTTCTTTTTTTAAAGCTTAATAATATTCCATTGTATGTAGGCTCCATATTTTCTTCATCTATTTATCCATTGATGGACTTTTAGTTTGTCTTCACAATGTCTATTCATTGCAATGAATGAACATGGGTGTTTAAGGAAAAATATACTTTCAAAGTACAAAATATTTCTCATATATCAAATGAATAATCGAAAAATTTGGAAGCTGCTAAAAATTCTGACAAACTTCTCTCAACCATCACTTTTGAAATCAAACTAATAAACACTGTTTTTTAAATCTTTATGTAAACAGTGAATGCTAGAGTTTTTAACAACCTGACTGCCAATATAAAAATGTCAATCTAATATCAATGTTTTAATATATTTTATTCTAAAATTATATTTCAAGATGAAAGAGAATATTAAATATCATTAAACATGTAATATATAGGTAATGTAAGTAGGAGAGGAAGAGAAACTATAAGGCAGTTATATAAAATAAATTATTTATCATTATTCATTTTAACTTCATTCACACATACCCAAAAAGCAAGCATATATACTTAATGTCATCATAGGTTAGAAGTACAAACAAGGCATAGAGAAGAGCAGCATCAGTTTAAAATTATTTCTGTCTCTACTGAAACTAGGTTATTAATTCCCTAAATAATAATCTCAAAACTTTTTAGCTTTTAGTATGTTAATTATGTCATGTGTCTCACCCTCTTGGTACTTGAGTTACTCTTTGCCAGCATGGTATCTGAAACTGAAGTTGCTTTTGAACCTCTTACCTAAGCCTATTCTCAGCCCACTTTTTAAAGTCTTACGTGTGTGCATGCTATGTCACTTCAGCCGTGTCTGACTCTTTGCGAATCCATGGACTGTAGCCCACCAGGTCCCTCTATCCATGGTATTCTCCAGGCAAGAATACTGAGGGGGCTCTCAAGTGGATCTTTCTGACTTAAGAATCGAATCCAGGTCTCCTGCATTGCAGGCAGGTTCTTTAAATTCTTGGGTTATGTCAACACCTAATCTTTTGCTAAGAGCTTAAACTGAAGGTAACCTCCCTAAGAGGATGGGTAAATGTCTTGATTGCAAATATGTGGCATTCCAAAGAGTAGACCTTTAACAGTAAGATTTAAGTAGTTGTGGGCCTCTGGAGAGTTTCCTAGATGGCTCAGTGGTAAAGAATCCACCAGCCAATGCAGGGAGACGCAGAGACTCAGGTTAACCGCTGGGTCGGGAAGATCCCCTGGAGGAGGGCATGGCGAGCGGTTCTAGCACTCTTGCCTGAAGAATCCCTTGGACAGAGGAGCCTCGTGGGCAGCAGTCCACAGGGAGGCAGAGTGACATGACCAAGTGACTGATTACACACACATGGTTCTCTGGAAGTTTGCATCATGGATGAATAAGAATAACAGAAAGAGATATTATACAGTGATCATTGCAAAGAGAAATATAAATGGAGAATTGAGTAGTGAAAAATATATGCACTCTTAAAAGCATATAGATTTAAATCACTTCTGTGATTACCCTTTAACCCTCCCAAATCAGTTCATAGGACTTCAGTTCTTGATGTTTTGTTTCACTGCTACTCTTTTTCAAGACTTACTGTCTTTTAAGGTATCTGAATTGATAAGAAATAAAGTCCTTATGTATATGTGTCCAACTTAATAGACAATGCATTATCTAAAATGCAAGAAAAGCTTGCAAGTTTAAAATCAGAGAATACGTCGCTGACTGCTGACTGCAAATGAAGGCACAGCAAAGGCGCAATACTGACCTCTTAGTAACATTTAGCTTGTGATCCTACTTCAGCAAGCCAACGATGGCATGGAGTCATTAAAATATTATAGGAAAAGCTGCCTTTTGAAATATTGTATGTTCTATTACTCAAAGAACTCACCTAGAGCACCTGAAAAAAAAAAAAAAAGAAAAGAAATCTTCCCAGGGCCACTTGACTCTCTGCAGGCTACAAACATCACTCTTTAGTTCATTTACTAAATAGGCATAAAATCTACATTATAATATTAAAATTGTTGTAGGATGATAGTAAAAAAGGAAAAAAATATAGTAAGATAGTTAAGTGTATGAACTTGTTACATATCATCTGTGCTAAGCATGTGTAAATCTATAAAATTCGTAAAAGAATCAGTGGAAAATTCCACTCATTTCCAGTAGCATCAGCCGTGAATTTCAGAAGGATGACGGAAGAACAAAAACACCCTCTAAGATTTGTATCTCCTGACTTAATTTCTGTTAAATGTGTGTCTTTCTCCTCTACTGTGTGCTGTGGGCCCCTTATACACTTCAACTTGTTTTTACTCCTGTTGTCCTTAGACTCCATGCGTGTGTGCTAGATGGCTTCAGACATATCCGACTCTGTAACCTCTGTCCATGGGATTCTTCAAACAAGAATACTGGAGCCAGTTGCCATGCTGTCCTCTGGGAGGTCTTCCTGACTCAGGGATCGAACTTGCGTCCCTTTTGTCTACCTGCAGTGGCCGGCAGATTCTTTATGGTTAGTACCACCTGGAAGCTACCTTAGACTGCATCCTTTATGAAATAAAGTTCTTTACAGTTTTCTTTTCTTGCCCTAGTAGTGATTTCTAGAAATTGGGGTTTTGAAATCCCAAATTAAATTATTAAGATGTGTTTTAGCTACAGTTAATGAGAAAAATTTGCAGTTTCTTGTGCTGAATATTATCTAGAATTTTATGTTTGATATGTTTCAATGTTAGATTAATGAGGGAAGGGTAGAGAGGATCAGAAAGGAATTAATAATTTAAATAATCCATAACATAAATTGTTCTTAGAGAAGGTGTATCCTTTCAAATCCAGTTATACTTGGAGAGAGAAGCTGTGGCTGAGTTGAGGAAAAGATCATTAGTATCCTAAGGATGCATGCTTACTTCATCTTTATTTAAACTAACACAGAAGTGTAACATTTATTATGGAACTACTGAGAATCTGGAAAACTCCCCATGAAATAACAGCCACAGAAATTTTTATAACGAACTGTAAAGGGTATCTCAATGTCTATTTCAAAACTGATTTGATGAATACAGAAAAGGTCAAACTAAAAATAACTAGACTGAATCAGTCATAAGTGTAGTAACATATGCCTCATTTAATAATGAACTCTAAATTTGCACCACAGTTTAAGTAGGATCATGAATGCTAATTCTGACAGCAAAGGGTTATGAACTACCTGTTGACTTGTGCCCGACACAAGGTCAGACAGTTAAGCGCTAATGAAACCCTGATATACAGAAGGTGAATGACTGATGGCAGTGGGCTGCTGGGAAGATCTGCAATAGCGCTGTGACACATTCCGAATGACACTGTGTCCTGAAACAGAAACGGCTGTGATCCCATCTGTTGATGAAGTCTAACTGCTTCAGTTAAAGCCTCGCTATGTAGGCTACATATTTCCTAGGAGATATTTTTTTATCTCCATAAACATTCAGATGTTACAAGTGCTAAACAGTTTCAGGTTCCCCTTACATATGCATGCGGTTAGCTATTTCTAAAGGTTTCATTAAATATTTTTGGCACGTTGAGCAACAATAAAGACTTGCGTGTGGGGATTGGAGGATAGTCAGTTTTACCCAAGAGCGGATTCAAAGTTTCTGAACGTCATGTTGCCCATGAAGATGTTAAAAATGTTGTGCCCATGGTAGTGATCAAATGGAAATTTAATTTACGCTTGTTAAAATTCAGAAAATCAAAGGGAGCCCTAAGCACTGAAACTCTGATAAAGCTGATGTTGTTAATGTGAACATACTTTTAAATGATCTGTAAGTGTATGTTCTATCAAGTCTGTATTTTCATCATATTCCCCAATCGCTTGAACCTTATGAAAACAAATCAGTTTTTTGTATATCTCTGTCTCTTCTGAGGACTACTCTATAGTCCTAATGCATTTCCTCTGCTTACCTCATTGGCCTTTTAATTGTGCCATGGGAGTGAAAGATAAGCAACAGCAAATTAAGGAAAAAAAAAAAAAAAGGAGAGGGTTGATTTTCACAAAAAGCCCTATTCCAGAAGGCAATATTAAGGCAAAGTGAAATTAGATGAAGTAAAATACACATACACAAATATTCTTGCATACACTAAGAGAAAGGATCATTTGGAGTATGCATTTCAAATTATTCTTTTCTTGTTCCTTTAGGAAATCTTGATAATGTTGATATGACATAACACTCTAAGTGTTCGGTAAAGTTTTGTCTTAGTCAAGAAATGACTTTATGTTGAAACTAACTTTCAACATAACTCAAGTTTATTTAGCATTTGGAAAATTGGAGGAAACCCACAAGTCTATCAATCCTCATGTCCGTTTCTATTTTTCTTCTGCTAATGCCCCCAGCTACAATCACAACAATCAGTTACAATGATCCCCATAGCCAGAACTGAAAATATTTCCAATTTTCCAAAAGAAAGCATTTTAAGTAATTAATTTTCATTTGTTTGGGGGATGAAGTTCATACTTTATAACTAATAAAGAGAGACTCAAAATGCTTCCTATGCCCCTACTATGTGTTTTTCACTAGGAATCAAAAGCTGAACAAACTACTGATTTTCAAAAGAATTGCAATTGTTAGTTATAAATCAAATAATGTGAATACAAATTAAATTTAGACAAATATTTACGTACATAATTTAAGTAGATGTTAATCATATGTTGCATGACTCATTGTGAAATGATGGGGTGAGCAACTTTCTAAAAGAGGAGGGCAACAGGGAACAGGAAACATGATTCTGTTGGAGAGTTTAACCAAGGGAAACAACCTTGTCTGGAGGACTGAGAAGGTATCCAAAACAAATCAGACTCCAACTGCTATCCAAAGCAAAAGAAGGAGGTAAGTAATCATGTGAGTGCAGTAGAATAAACCCACTCAAGGAAGGATCTGGCATGTGCAAAATCTCCACGGTGATAAAGACAAGGGCACGTGCCAGAAGCTGAAGCAAAGCCAGTGGGTGAGAGAACAAGCATGCCTAGAAGATAAAGGAGAAGTCAGGGGATCATACCCTGTAGGGTCTTTGCAAATCAGTTTAAGGACCTTGTTCTTTATCTACAATCCAGGGAAAAGCTGAGGAATGTGCAAGAGTATCAGAGCGTGTAAATCGAATTTAAACAAACATGCCTGGGTATAAGAGAGACTCCTTGATGACCTTAGTTGCAGCGGCCAGTGGAAATGAGAGCCAGACAGAGGTGAAGCTGTTGGAGATATTTGAGATGAGAGGAAAGTAGAGGTGATAATGTGTAAACCAGATTGACATAATACTTTAAATGACAGAAAGGAGTTCTCAATGAAGACTGTACTAGGGCTTTTTTGGAGAAGTTTTTGTGAAACTAGAAGTCTTAACATTAATATTAATAGAGTACATTGAATGGTGAATGGGAGATAAAACAACTACAGAAGTTTTATTAGCATAGAAGAATCATAGGACATTTAGAAAGAAAGCATATGTCAAAAGGAAAATCGAATTCAATGCTCCATATCCTGACCCTTTTCTTTTTCCATTGGATTCAGTGTTCTCCTGTCAGATACCTGCAATGTGACTATTTCTGTGCTTGTGTATTTGAAACATTTTTCTTAGAGTTTCATTAACATATATTCTAAGACATTAAAATAAAATAAAGCATTTATGAAAAATGTTTTCCAAACAAAAAAATCAGAACTGGCACTGTATTACTTTTAAAAAGAGATGTTTCTAATGTCTCCTTTGATTGTACACAGCTGGGTTCCTATATCAGTTTCTGCTTGTAATCTGTTGTGAAATGCCATTTCAGGTTTTGTAATTGAAGAAAATACGGGCTCACACAGATATGTAAATCAGAAAAAGGAGGACTTCAGGGACCATATGAAAGGGTCTTTAGGGGATGTCCATAAACACTTTGAGAAGCACTGACATAAAGCATTTTAAATATACTTCACACATTAAATATGACAGCATGTTGAACTTATAAAAGTTGTAGATATTGATTATGTTTGTGATAAGAACAAAACCCCAGCCAAAGTCCATTCTTTCTTCAGTCTTCTAGCAGAAAATATTTCCTACCACATTTCCAATAAAACATGAAACATTAGTTTGGTTTTAACTGTCTGTCTTTCAGAAGTCATGCCTTCCTTTCATTTTTTTCCCCAATAGCCGACCACAATGTGGTGCACATATTGTAAGTTTGGTAGCTTTGAATAAACATTGACTATTGATATCTCTTACATTATATTTGACACCAAATTATTACTATCAGACTGTGGTCACATACTGCAAGCTATGTTATCATAGTACAATTTTGTAGTTATTTTTCCCCCTTGAAAATAAAAAAAGAAGTAAGCATGAAGCATTTTAACAATCAGTTCAGTTCAGTCACTCAGTCGTGTCCAACTCTTGCAACCCAATGGACTGCAGCATGCCAGGCTTCCCTGTCCATCACCAACTCTCAGACCCTACTCAAACTCATGTCCAACGTGCTGGTGAAGCCAAAAAACCATTTCATCCTCTGTTGTCCCCTACTCCTCCCACCTTCAATCTCTCCCAGCATCAGGGTCTTTTTCAATGAGTCAGTTCTTCGCATCATGTGGCCAAAGTATTGGAGTTTCAGCTTCAGCATCAGTCCTTCCAATGAATACTCAGGATTGATTTCCTTTAGGATGGACTGGTTTGATCTCCTTGCAGTCCAAGGGACTCTCAAGCGTCTTCTCCAACACCACAGTTCAAAAGCATCAATTCTTCAGAGCTCAACTGCCTTTATGGTCCAACTCTCACATCCATACACGACTACTGGAAAAACCATAGCTTTGACTGTATGGACCTTTGTTGGCAAAGCAATGTCTCTGCTTTTTAATATTTCCTAATGACCAATGCCGAAGAAGCTGAGGTTGAACAGTTCAATGAAGACCTACAAGACCTTCTCTAACACCAAAACAAAACAAAACAAAAAAGTGGTAAGGGTCTGCAATTATGAATCTTATTATCCTATGACCTTCATTATGTCCTATTATCTTAATATTTAATACATTAGTGGATTGTCATTTGTTATTGTTGTTTAATCACTAAGTTTTGTCTGACTCTTTTGTGACCCCATAGACTGTCAGGCTCCTGTGTCCACAGGATTTCCCAGGCAAGAATGCTGGAAAAGGTTGCCATTTCCTTCTCCAGGGGATCTTCTTGACCTGGGGATCGAACCTGCATCTCCTGTATTGCAGGCAGATTCTCTACCACTGAGCCACCAGGGAACCTCTAATGGCGAAAATACACTTTAGAATTTGTAGTGTTATTTATAAATCTTTCAGAAAATAGTTTCTTAATGTTACTTCTATTGCTTCCATTTTACATACCATAGTATAGATACATATTGGGTCAGGAAGATCTTCTGGATGAGGGCACGGCAAACCGCTCCAGTATTCTTGTCCAGAGAATCCCATGGACAGAGGAGCCTGTAGGGCTATGGTTCATAGGTCGCTGGGAGTCAGACACAACTGAAGCTACTTAGCACATAGATAGATAGATAATGGATATTTGGACAAATTGGTTGTTACTGCTGCTATATAATTATACACAGTAGTATCCTCTAGGGTTACAAAATCCAATATGGTAGCTACTAGCCACATTAATATCAAACACTCAAGTGTGGCTTGCCTGAATTATGATGTAGTGTAGGGATAATGTATACACTGGCATTCAATGAGTTAGTATATAAAAAAGGAATATATCATACTTCATTAATAATTTTTTATTGACTGTACATTTCACTGATAATGTATTATTTCACATAATTCTTTTGACTTTTGAAAATGAAGGTAATAAAAAATTATTTACAGCTGCTATTACATTTCTATTGTACAGTGTTGCTCTAAAGTTTTAAAATATCCTTTAAAATTTATTGAGCACAACTTATTTTGAAAATATTAGGCTGTACTTATTACATACATGGGCTTAGCAGATGGCGCAGTGATAAAGAATTCGTCTGCCAGTGAAGAAACACAGGAGATTTGGGTTTGTTCCTTGTGTCAGGAAGATCTCCTGGAGAAGGAAATGGCAACCCACTCGTGTATCTTTGTCTGGGAAATTCCATAGACAGAAGAGTTTGGTGGGCTACTGTCCATAGGGTCACAATGTGTTGGACACAGTTGAGCAAGTGAGCACATATTACATACAGAGATAGACATGTACATAATATACTTAAATGTTTTAAAGTATACATTGTTGAAAAAGCACAGTGATACTATTTATATAATGTCTTTGAGTAAATACACTTCCTATTTTATCTGGAAGAATTATCTATACACAATAAAGTTTAAATGTTTTCTGAATGTTAATGTGAACTTGTATTTTCATATCAGTTACAAACATGCCTCTAAGTTAAGATTTGTGCCTTTATACCAAATGTAACACCTGAAACATAAACATACCCAGTAAAAAAGAAGCAAACATTTACATTTTAGAACAATTAGAGTAATTTTCCTAGTCTGTTTCTGAATACTGCAGGACATTTTGTGTTTTCAGTTGATAATGCAGAAAACAATGACATGTATATCATTCATATCTATGGAATTAACTTCAGATATCAGCAATATTTAAGTAATAAAATACATGTTATCTGAATCAGTGACAGAAAGCAAGTTAAAAGTTTTTAATTGTGCCCCAGTCTTCTTAAATCTTTTTAGTGAGTTTTTCCATATTTTTCATTATAATTAGCCATGTTGCAAGAGCATGTATTTTATTTAGCTATGATTACATTTTTAAAAACAGAAAACCTAAGGAACATGTATGTTAATTCAAGAGATCATTATTACTGCAACTAGCATCTTATTGCAATGTTAAAACTAAGGAAATTTGAAGTTCATGAAGTAAATGTAATTCTGCTTTTACAGATGAGAAATAGAGCTGTCATTTTTTATACAAATATTGAGAATTAAGTATGTGCTAGGTATGCCCTTCTGGTGACAAAATATTATCCTTGACTTCCCTTTATTGCTGATTACATTTTACTGGAGAAAAAACAACAACAACAAAAAATGTAAGTTCAGCAATACAGTTCAGTTCAATCACTCAGCTGTGTCCAAATCTTTGGGAAACCATGCGCTGCAGCATGCCAGGCTCCCCTGTCCATTTCCAATTCCTTGCTCAAACTCATGTCCATCGAGTCGGTGATGCCATCCAACCATCGCATCCACTGCCATCCCTTCTCCTCTCACCTTCAATCTTTCCCAGCATCAGGGTCTTTTCCAAGGAGTCAGTTCTTCATATCAGGTGGCCAAAGTATTGGAGCTTCAGTTTCAGCATCAGTCCTTCCAATGAATATTCAGGACTGATTTCCTTTAGGATGGACTGGTTTGATCTCCTTGCAGTCCAAGGGACTCTCAAGAGTCTTCTCCAATACCACAGTTCAAAAGCACTGATTCTCTTGTGATCAGCTTTCTTTATAGTCCAACTCTCACATCCATACATGACTACTGGAAAAACCACAGCTTTGACTAGATGGACCTATGTTGGAAGGTAATGTCTCTGCTTTTTAATATGCTGTCTAGGTTGGTCATAGCTTTTCTTCCAAGGAGCAAGTGTCTTTTAATTTCATGGCTGTAGTCACCATCTACAGTGATTTTAGAGCCTCCAAAAATAAAGTATGTCACCATTTCCATTGTTTCCCCATCTATTTGCCATGAAGTGATGGAGCTGATGCCACAATCTTAGTGTTTTGAATGTTGAATATTAGCAATACAGTGCATGGTAATAAATGCTGTTATATATGGAAGTCCAGGTTGCTGCAGTACATAATAAGCAATAAAGGAAGCTAAAAAATAGAGCAAACTCATGAATATAGCAAATAAAGAAGCAGACTCAGAGATAAAGAGAACAAACTAGTGGCTACACATGTGGAGGGGAGGGGTGATACAGGGATGGGGTGTGAGAAGTACAAACAATTCTGTGTAATGTAGGCTTAAGGATGAACTGTACAACATGGGGGATAGAGGCAATATTTTGAATTAACTGTAAATGGAAAGTAACACTTAAAAAACCTATTTCAAAAGTAAAAAAAGAAGATAAAGAAAAAGCAGCTGACTTAAGCTGGGAGGGAGAGAAATGGACTGGTGAGACATCCTCCTAAAGAGGTTTTCTTCAAAGGTAAAGTTAGTACAAGAGAATGCATTGGTCATAGCAAACACCCTCTTCCAACAATACAAGAGATGACTCTACACATGGACATCACCAGATGGTCAATAATGAAATCATACTGATTATATTCTTTGCAGCCAAAAGTGGAGAAGCTTTGTGCAGTCAGAAAAAAACAAGAATGGGGGCTAACTGTGGCTCAGATCATGAACTCCTTATTGCCAAGTTCAGACTTAAATTGAAGAAAGTAGGGAAAACCGCTAGGCTATTCAGGTATAGCCTATATCAAATCCCTTATGATTGCACAGTGGAAGTGACAAATATATTCAAGGAAATATATCTGACAGAGTTCCTGAAGAACTATGGACAGGGATTCATAACATTGTACAGAAGACAGTGACCAAAACCATCCCCAAGAAAAAGAAATGCAACAAGGCAAAATGGTTGTCTGTGGAGGCCTTACACATACTGAGAAAAGAAGAGAAGCAAAAAACAAAGGAGAAAAGCAAAGATATACCCATCTGAATACAGATTTCTAAAGAATAACAAGGAGACATATATGAAAGCCTTCTTAGGGGAACAATGCAGAGAAATAGAGGAAAACAGTAGAATGAGAAAGAACAGAGATCTCTTCCAGTAGGTTAGAGATACCAAGGAAAATTTCATTCATGTTTGGGCACAACAAAGAACAGAAATGGCATGGACCAAACAGAAGCAGAAGGTATTAAGCAAAGGCGGGAAGAATACACAGAAAACCTGTACAAAAAAGGTCTAAATGACCCAGATAACCATGATGGTGTGATCACTCACCTAGAGCCATACATCCTAGAGTTTGAAGTCAAGGGGGTCTTATGGAAAATTACCACAAACAAAGCTAGTGAAGGTGATGGAATTCCAGCTGAGCTATTTCAAATCCTAAATTATGATGCTGTTAAAGTCCTGCACACAATATGCCAGCAAATTTGGAAATCTTAGCAGTGGTTACAGGACTGGAAAATGTCAGTTTTATTTCCAATCCCCAAAAAAGGCAGTGCTAGCAAGGTAATGTTCAAAATCCTTCAAGTGAGGCTTCAAAAGTATGTGAACCAAGAATTCCCAGCTGTATCAACTGGATTTAGAAAAGGCAGAGGAACCAGAGATCAAATTGTCATCATCTGTTGGATCATAGAAAAAGCAAGGGCATTCCAGAAAAACATCTACTTCTGCTTCATTGACTATGTTAAAGCTTTCGACTGTGTGGATCATAACAAACTGAGGAAAATTCTTAAAAAGTTGGGAATACCAGACAACCTTACCTGGCTCCTGAAAAACCTGTAAGCAGGTCAAGGAGCAACAGTTAGAACTAGACATGGAACAACAGACTGGTTCCAAACTGGGAAAGGAGTATGTCAAGGCTGTATATTATCACTCTGCTTATTTAACTATATGCAGAGTACATCAGGTGAAATACCAGGCTGGATGAAGAACAAGCTGGAATCAAGATTGCTGGGAGAAATAGCAATAACCTCAGATATGCAGATGATACTACCCTAGCAGCAGAAAGTGAAGAGAAGCTAAAGAGGTGAAAGTAGAGTGTGAAAGTGCTGGCTTAAAGCTCAACATTAAAAAAAATTAAGATCATGACGTCCAATTTCATCACTCCATGGTCAATAGGGAAACAATGGAAATAGTGACAGGCTTTATTTTCCTGAGGTCCAAAATCACTGCAGCCATGAAATTAAAAGATGCTTGCTCCCTGAAAGAAAAGTTATAACAAATCTAGACAGTATATTATAAACCAGAGATACCACTTTGCTAACAGAGTCCAATAGTCAAAACTATGGTTTTTCCAGTAGTCATGTACTAATGTGAGAGTTGGACCTAAGAAAGCTGAGAGCCAAAGAATTAATGCTTTTTAATTGTGGTGCTAGAGAAGACTCCTGAGAGTCCCTTGGACAGCAAGGAGATCAAATTAATCAACCCTAAAGGAAATCAGCCCTGAATATTCACTGGAAAGATTGAATCTAAAGCTGACACTCCATTACTCTGGCCACATGATGTGAAAAGCCAGCACACTGGAAAAAACCCTCATGTTGGGAGAGACGGAGGGCAGAAAGATAACGGGACAACAGAGGATGAGATGGTTGGATAACATCATCCACACAATGGATATGAGTTGTAGCAAACTCTGTGAGATAGTGATTGCCAAGGAAGCCTGGCAAGCTGCAGTCCATGGGATCTCAAAGAGTCAGACGCAACTTAGCAACCGAACAACAACCAGGGCCTGTATCACATGACTTAGATATTCATAAGCATAATGGTCTACATAATTTCTTCTTGGACTTTTCTTATTTTCCTCTTCATTCTTGTCACACACACTGTCTTATTCTCTAGGGTTTGTGAGTCAAAATCTGAGTATGTGCCCTCCATGAAACTTCCCAGGGCTAACCTAAGTAAACTCATGTATCTTTTAATGCTTTCCCCTCTCATCTCAAATGTAGACTGTGTATAATAATTATAAATTGTCAAATGAGTGATGTTACTTTCAGACACTATACTAGATGTATCGTATCCTATTTTATGTACTCCACCCGATAATTCTATGAAATTGATAGTGACAGAATCCCCATTTTACAGAGGGAAAAATTTAAGAATAGATTGATGGTCACATGTTCATCAGCTAGAAAGTAGTGGAATTAGGACTCTGAGATATTCTTTACTAATACAAGCATACTTTGGAGATATTGTGGATTTGGTTCCAGATCACTGTGATAAAGTGAACAGTGCAATAAAGCTAGTCATAGGAAGTTTTTGCCTTCCCAGTGCATATAAACGTTACATTTACACTATACTACAGTCTATCAAGTGTGAAATAGCATTATGTCTAAAAATGTACATACCTTAATTAAAAAATACTTTATAGTTAAAAAGTGCTAACCATCATACGAGCCTTCAGGGAGTCATAATCATCTTGCAATAGTTACAATGAAGATCACTGCTCACAGATCCCTATAACAACTTTAATCATAATAAAAAAGTGAAATATTACAAGAATTACCAAAATGTGACACAGAGACCTAAAGTGAGCAAATGTTTTTGGAAAAACAGGCACCAGTAGATTTGCTCAATTCAGGATTATCCCAAAACTTCAAATTGTAAAAAACACTATATCTCTGAAGGACAATAAAACAATAAAATGATGTATCCCTGTATACCTTTTGACTAGTATATTTGTGATATTATTATATCATAGATTGAATATTATTATAGCACAGATTGTACTTTTAGGGAGAGAATTAAAATATATAAACAATTTACTCACAAACAAGCATTACTAAAATAATCGACTTTTACCTATAGAGGTAAAATCCTGCACTAAACCTCAAACCTCACATGACTTTTGTCACCAAGATCCTGCCCACGCCCACCACTTACTTTAAGTCTGCTGGCACCTACCTAAGACTTATGCTTTAAGAATATTTATATAATTTCTAGTGTCTGTTCTATGAGTATATTCTCCATGTTCTTAACTGAGATTATGGTTAAAATGTTAAAAAAAAGGCTGTGAACAGATGAGGAGACCTACTGTCCAGGGGTTGGGAAGATCTTCTGGAGAAGGGAATGGCAACCCACTCCAGTATTCTTGTTTGGAGAATTCCATGGACAGAGGAGCCTGGCAGGCTACAGTCCATGGGGTCACAAAGACTTGGACAAGGCTAGCAACTAACACTTTCACTTTCACCATCCACATGTATACTATTGAAGAAAGAACAAATCTGTAAGTCCCTTTAACTGAATCAAAGAGATTGTTGCTCCATAGAGTCAGGGAAGAAACTGAGGATGCTGACATTCCTGTCATTGAGATATACAACGGATACAAATGATTTTCAGTTGCCTATGGCAGTTAGCCTGTATGGTTAGAAATCTGCTGGTTAATAACAAGAATACAGACAAGTAGAAATCATTTGAAGACAAATAGAATGAATGTTGATGACTGTTCCCACTGAGAGCTCAAGAAAAATCTGGGGTTGGTGATTTTGGCTTAGCTGTTGCTCATCTATAATGACTGGTACATTTCCATTTTAAATCTCTAGACATTATGCTAGACACCGTGTTCAAGTACAAGAGAAGCTCTGCCTAGTAATTTCTGATGGCTGGTGTGGAAAATGACTCAGTAATGCCTCCTGACCTGCAGAGTCACTTCAGTTTGTTTTTCAACCTCCTCCTCTCACAAGGTCAAAATGTGTGTCATTTATGACACTGGCATCTTCCCAGCTGAGTGCTTAAAATGTGCAGCCTTGAACTATATCATTATATATGATAGTCATACTAAGCCTATCAAAACATGTTCCTGGAATGGACATCCCATTCTGGCTGTGTATACAAGATTTGGCTGCTTGTACTGAATAACTTATATTTTCCAGTGTGGACACAGGCAGGAACTAAATCCTTATCTAAATTCACTCTACTAGAAATGTACTTTTAGAGAGGAAATGGGCCTTAGTTATAATCTAGTGTGACACATTCCACCTGCAGAAGAGGAAAGCAATGCCTAGAGGTGATAAGTAATCTTAAAAGTTTGATCATGAGATAATGACAGAGAAAGCACTACAATACTATCTCCCATTTTACAGCCTGAAGTTCTTCTGACTAATCATGCATTGTTATATAGACCACAGCACTTGTCAAGGCACGTCCATGTTGTCACAAGTTACTGAAGACTCAGCTGGTGTACACGCCGTCTAGGCCTCCAAGGGCCTTGCCTCCTTGCACTGACCTGTAACTCCTACATCCTGGCCACATGACACATTTGATACTTGCTGTGGGATTGAATAATGTCTCCTTGGCCATGTGTGTACCAATAATCAGTGCTCCAGATACAAACCCAGCTAGTCAGTTTATTGCATTTGAGGCCCTGGGATCCTAGAAAAAGCTCTTGTAAAGCTTGACATCACAGCTACCACTTCCCACTTAGCCTCTGTCATCAAAGGGCTTAGAATAACCTTAACTAGTACCAATGCATAGAATCAGCTTTGAATCTGTGAACACATGGGCTGTCAGGAATACACTGCGGCATCAGACGAGTCTGTGGCCAATAACCGTTCCACTTCCCTTCTGGTGCCTCGATATCTTCTTTTAGCAAATGAGAAGGGCTCCCACGCCCAGCCAGGCCCAGCCTTTGTGTTCCAAGTATATGTTTGAGGAGCTCAAAGTCTTCTTTCCCTGCTGCTTGTCTGAGATCCCTCACCCAGCACATCATTGCCTGGGAATGCAGTGTATTTCTATATGAATATCTGTGAATTATTATATTAGTGAAGGCAGAGGAAGTCAACCCAAGGAATGGTAAGAGTAACAGTAATTGTAATAGTAATGGCCAAAATCAGCACAATAATCCCCAAACGTTTGACAGTCAGGATGTATGTATGCTAAATTATATTCCTTATAAAGAGCTAAGGATTGGCAGAAGGCAAACTGATGTGGCAACCCAGGGTACCAGTGAGGATTAGGTTCGACTACATGCTAACTCAGGTTAGCAGTGGCCTAAACACATAAGATTTTATTATCTCACATTATACGGTCAGAGGGAAGCAATCCAGGACTTCTATGAGTTTCACAAAACTATAAGAAATCCAGTTAATTGCTACTTTCACCATTCCTGCCATGATTATTTTCCAGAAAGTACAAAATAGCTGCTGGGGCTCTAGCATTACAGCTACATTCTAGATAGGAGGGGGAATGAAGGACAGAGAACGTTACACAATATTTGTACTTTCCTGACGATTAGTTTTGTGACTACAGTCTTTGAGAGCACAGAGGACAAGCAGTGGGAGAAAGAAGAGAAGTCAGAGGAGGGGCAGAGATGTGATTCCCATTACATACCCTCTTATGCAATCACAGAAAAGGAGGGCCGAACAGTAACCCTAACCCTCATCTTCAGGATGCAGAGACGGTGAGAAGGGACAGGGAGTTCTATCCCCAGCTCCACCCAGGATCTGAGCCCTGGGCAGCCTGGAGGCTGGGCCCCGTCTCTTTACATGAAGATGTCCATGGGCCTGCACCCAGGGAGCTCTCTGCTCTCTGTTTGCGGAGATGCTTCGCTGTTCCTTTGTGTTGGTCTTTCTAGTTTTTTCTTCCTAATTCCTGTGATTTCCAACCCACAGGAAATGACCATGATGGTTTCCTTTAATCACACACAAAAAAATCAGTCTGCTGAGAATTCAAACTGCCATACAGTTTACTAATAGCTGAAGGTTCCAATGGGATTATAGTAGCAGAATCTGCGTGACCGTCTAAAACTCTGATGACAGTCATGGACAGGAAGCATCACAAGGCCAGGCTATGGTGGTTTCAGCAGAGAGAGGTATAAACTTATTTCTGAGGGGAAAAAATCTATAGTAAACAGAGACCTGCCAGAATAAAAGCTGCCCAGTCTACTGTTTTATTGAAAGAGTTTGTCCTGGAATCATGCAGGTGAGAAGTGGTTCAATTTCAATGGGTAACTATAGCATTTTGTGTAAGTTTTATTTTCAAGAATAAAACAAATAGCAGACATATATTCATGGTTGAGACACAAAGCTCATAGAGGATATAATCTCTAAACATGAAATGTCCTTCCTCATACACTTATGCTGTTTTCCGCATAGGCAGAAATTTCTCAGTTGGAAATACTCCACCATTATAGACATTAGCTGGCCCGACATAGTATGCAAGGCTGGAGACAAAGGTAAGAGGCATGCAGAAGTGAGCAATAGATTAATTTTGACTTAACAAGGAAACCAAGACCAAATCTCACTTACTTGGTGGGGAAAGTTTCCAGAATTTTGCTGTAGGCCCTTTTATACTATAGTAAGTCCCCTACAAATGAGCAAGTTCCATTCTGAGGGTGGGTTCCTAAATTTGATTTGTTTGTAAGTCCAACAAAGTTAACCTAGGAACCCAACTAATACATTTGGCTATAAAGACCTGTACTGTAATAGGTTTGTAATAATTTTCACACATATAATACATACCAAATAAACAAGCACAAAAATAAAGAAAACATTTTTAATCCTACAGTACAGAACTTTGACAAGTACAGTAGTACCAGCTATATCATTGCTATTCTTTTGCTTGCTCCCAACATCCTGGACTTGAAATAAAAGCACTGTATTCTATACAGCATAGAATACAATACTGTAGCCCATACAATACTGTACAGTGAAGTATACAAAAGCACAACCACTTGCAAAGGATATATGCACACGATATTGGCATGCACATGAATGTGATTGGACATCTGAATGCATGTTAGCAACTTTGAAAGTTATCGACTTGAATGTTTGTATGTAGGGGACTCATTGTGCTTACTCATCAAAGTATGACCTTAGGCAGTGTTTCCAAACACTCATTTCCAGCCGGGCTTCATCAGACTTGCTGGTGGTGTTTTTTAAAAGATCCCTGAATGCCTACTAAATACAAATAGGTGGTAGGGAGATCAAGGACCAGGTGATTCTATTTTTAAATCTGCAAATATTGGGAGGAAAATGTAATTCAAAGAACAAAAGAATGTAGACAGCAAATATCTAGAGACAGCCAATATTCACAATACTGCTACAAACAAACAGCCATCTGAGTGATGTGGCATGACTTGCTGGCCATTGCAGCAGTGAATAGAGAGACTGGAATAACAGGTCAGGACATTTTCTTACTTTTTTTGTGACAGTTTCATCCAATATCTGCCCTCTCCTTTATTTTGTCACAGTGCCGATATATCATGCCCTTAAAGGCTATTTTTATTTGTCAACCAACATATTTCTACAATTCCTAATTGACTAATAGTCTAATATTTTATGGTGTAAACTATGATACAACATGATAATACATTTATATTTGAGCTGGAAACATCTTTAATAAATAAGGATACATAGTTTTGATAGTTGTATAAATTATAGAAATTTTCTTTATACCAGAAATAAAAACAAAATATGAAAATAGGGCAAACATTTTAACAGGAAAATCTCAGTGAGAAATTATAACTTTTGTAGATAAAAGGGGCATATTCGACTTTTCTTTACCAGTAATGAATATAACAAATTCAAACTTAAAGGAGTCTTTGAAGTACATACCAGCATCTAGTCTGTTCCTCTTAAGCTAATTCTTCATGCTCTTGATTGCAGAGGAGAGACACAGTGCTTTGGATGTATTATTCAGTCAACAAGTTTTACTGAATTCCTTTAATGAGTTAGGCATTGTGCTATATACTGAATGCCCAAAATATTTGAACACAGATTATTTGAATAAAAGGAAAAATTAAATATATTAGTATCTTAGGGTTACAGTGAAGTGATAAGTAAAGTGCTGTATAGGCAGGGGGGAAGAAAGAAAAAGAACAAAAAAAAGAAAAAGAACAACTTTGCCTGAGTACAATTAGAAAAAACAATCAAAGAAGTGGAATGTGGTTTGAAAACTCAGTAGATATTGATCAGATAGAGAAGACAGCAAGGGTATATAAAAAGGTATATATTATAAACAGTGCTGCAATGTTTATAATAGCCAGGACATGGAAGCAACCTAGATGTCCATTAGCAGACGAATGGATAAGGAAGCTGTGGTACATATACACCATGGAATATTACTCAGTTATTAAAAAGAATACATTTGATTCAGTTCTAATGAGATGGATGAAACTGGAGCCCATTATGCAGAGTGAAGTAAGCCAGAAAGATAAACACCAATATAGTATACTAATGCATATATATGGAATTTAGAAAGATGGTAACGATAACCCTTTATGCAAGACAGAAAAAGAGACACATATGTATAGAACAGACTTTTGGACTCTGTGGGAGAAGGCGAGGGTGGGATGTTTCGAGAGAACAGCATTGAAACATGTATATTATCAAGGGTGAAACAGATCACCAGCCCAGGCTGGATGCATGAGACAAGTGCTCGGGCCTGGTGCACTGGGAAGACCCAGAGGGATGGGATGGGGAGGGAGGTGGGAGGGGGGATCGGGATGGGGAATACATGTAAATCCATGGCTGATTCATGTCAATGTATGACAAAAACCACTACAATATTGTAAAGTAATTAGCCTCCAACTAATAAAAATAAATGGAAATAATAATAATAATAAAGTATATATTGATGTAAGTATAGGATATATGTAGGTATATCTGAACGTCGGCTTCCCTGGTGGCTCAGTTGGTAAAGAATCCGCCTGTATTACAGGAGGCCTGGGCTCGATCCTTGTACTGGGAAGACCCCCTAGAGGAGGGCATGACAACCCACCCCAGGGTTCCTGCCTGGAGAATCCCATGGACGGAGGAGCCTGGCGGGCTGCCGTCCACGAGGTCGCAGAGTCGGGCATGACTGAGTGACTAAGCACAGCGCAGCGGATGTGGACAAATATATACCTCATATGTTTATGGTGCGGAAGGCCAGGAAGCCTGGCGTGTTGCAGTCCTTGGGGCTGCAAAGAGCCTGAGACGACCTGGCGACTGAAGAGCAACCACAGCGAGCATGCACACGGCATACTTAAAACATGGACCATGAATTTGTTTTGACAAGATTCTAAGCTATAAGGGACACCTGTACTTTTGGATGAATTTACAAGGATAGCAATTACCCTCCAGACTGAAAAATATATAACCAAAATAAATGAAGGAAAAAATAGTTCTTAAGGCACTAAACATAAAGGAACAAAGTAAAACTGATGCCTAAGAGGCATAGAACAAATGCTTTGGGACCCATGATTGCCCCAGTTTGCAATATGTAATCCCAGGTCCCCATGAAGGAAACATCAACCCAAGCAGAGCCTCTCTGGCTCCATGAAAACTAAGATGGGGCTGAGGGCCTGGTGAGACCAAAGAGTCTGGGGTAATCAGAGCAGAACACTATAGAAAAGAGAGCTTCATACATAGAGAAATCTGAGATCTTCAGAGTTCTCTTTGACGAGTCAGCACAGTCCTGATCACCACATGCATGTGAAGAAACTGTCTGAGACTGAGGAAAAAACAAACAAACAAACAAACCTTCAATGGTCACAATTTCTAGTACTGACAACAAATTGGGGAAGTGCTATTCCTTTAACTGGAGTGAAGAATCTCATAATTCTCAGGGCAGTGTATAATCAAAATGATATTACTTACAGAACAGGAAAAATTAGTCCTAGATGAAAGCTTATAAAAATTAAAAGCAAGACTTGGAAAGATCAAACAGTTTCCAAGTAATCTGATTGAATCCCAAGACAAAGGAATATATATATTCCTGAATATTAGCAATACAAAAATGCCCAGTGTACAATTAAGTAAAATCAAAACTAATAGCATCCAATCAAAAATCAGAAGGCATGCAAAGAAGTAAACTATCATTTATAATGAAGAGAAAGTCAAGTCTATTGATACAGACCCAAATGTACATAGATGACAGGATTAGTAGACAAATACATTAACTCTGTTATTGTAAGTATTTCACCTGTTTTAGAAGTTAGAGGAAAGATTAGCTATGCTAAGTTGCAACATAAAAGATATAAAATTTTCTACATCTGGGATGAAAAATATATTGGATGAAATTTACAGTCAAATAGACATGACAGAAGGAATGATTAATGACCTTGAAAATATATCAATAGAGCCTTTCCAAAACAAAATACACAGTGGGTTAAACAAAATAATAATAAATGGATAGAGCTTTTAGTGATCTGTGAAATGACTTCAAGCAGCACATCTGAAAGGAGGAGGGGGAAATAGAAGATATATTTGAATAAATAATAGCTGAAATGTTTCCAAAGCCAAAAAAAACAAAAAACAAACAAAACAAAACACTTAAAAAGCACTAATTCAAGAATCACCATGAATCTAAATCACAAGATACATGAAGAAAATGATATAGTTTCATAATAATCAGATAGTCTTAAACCAGCAATTATCTTTAAAAAAAAAATCACTAAAGAAGCCAGAAAAAAAAAAACAAAAACATTAGATACAAATGGAAAAGATGAGGATGAGGAAAAATTTTCCTATTTATCATTCAAAACAATGTGAGCTTGAAGGTGGTACAGCAAGATCTTTTAAGTATAGAAAAGTTAAAAACAAACTAACAAAAATTTTTAAAAAATTATCAATATGATGACATTTTCTTTGTCCAGGAGGGAAAAAAGAAGTAGACTCTTTAAAGATACCCCAAAGCTAAAAGAACTCCTCTACAACATGCTTGCACAACAAGAAGTGTAAAATTAAATCCTTCAAACAGGAAAAATATCATAGCAAATGTAGTTCTCCAGTTCAGTTCTGTTCAGTTGCCCAGTCGTGTCTGACTCTTTGTGACCCCATTGACTGCAGCACACCAGGCCTCCCTGTCCATCAACAACTCCTGGAGTTTACTCAAACTCATGTCCATTGAGTTGGTGATGCCATCCAACCATCTCATCTTCTGTTGTCCCCTTCTCCTCCCACCTTCAATCTTTCCCAGCATCAGGGTCTTTTCAAATGAGTCAGTTCTTCACATCAGGTGGCCAAAGTATTGGAGTTTCAGCTTTAGCATCAGTCCTTCCAATGAATATTCAAGACTGATTTCCTTTAGGATGAACTGGTTGGATCTCCTTGCAGTCCAAGGGACTCTCAAGAGTCTTCTCCAACACCACAGTTCAAAAGCATCAGTTCTTCAGTACGCAGCTTTCTCTATGGTCCAACTCTCACATCCATACATGACTACTGGAAAAACCATAGTTTTGACTAGATGGACCTGTGGTGGCAAAGTAATGTCTCTGCTTTTTAATATGCTGTCTAGATTGGCCATAGCTTTTCTTTCAAGGAGCAAGCGTCTTTTAATTTCATGGCTGCAGTCACCAACTGCAGTGATCTTGGAGTTCAAAAGAATAAAGTCTGTCACTGTTTCCATTGTTTCCCCATCTATTTACCATGAAGTGATGGGACCAGATGCCATGATCTTATTTTTTTTTCTTCTGTTTTCCTAATTTATTTATTTTTTAAATTGAAGGATAATTGCTTCATAGAATTTTGTTGTTTTCTGTCAAACATCAACATGAATCAGTGTTGAGTTTTAAGCCAACTTTCTCACCCTCTTCTTTCACTTTCATCAAGAGGCTTTCTAGTTTTTCTTCACTTTCTGCTATAAAGGTGGTGTCATCTGCGTGTCTGAGGTTATTGATATTTCTCCTGGCAATCTTGATTCCAGCTTGTGCTTCCTCCAGCCCAGCGTTTCTCATGATATACTCTGCATATAAGTTAAATAAGCAGGGTGACAACATACAGCCATGACGTACTCCTTTCTCACTTTGGAACCAGTCTCATATCTCATGTCCAGTCCTAAGTGTTGCTTCTTGACCTGCATACAGATTTCTCAGAGGTCAGATAAGGTGGTCTGGTATTCCTATCACTATAAGAATTTCCCACAGTTTGTTGTGATCCACACAGTCAAAGGCTTTAGAATAGTCAATGACGCATAAGTAGATGCTTTTCTGGAATTCTCTTGATTGGTTTTACAGGTTTGTACTTAAATAAAAAATTATTAAATGGTATTCTTAAAATGGGTATAGTTCATTGCAGGTCATTTATACCTAAATACAGATGCCTTTAAAAAGCCAGTATGAAGAAAGCAAGTGGAGGTAAACCTAAATGTACAGATTACAGAATGATTGTGACTGGGCCGTGAATACTGTGGAATTGTGACTTTGTTCTTCGGATCATGTTTTTTTCAAATCAAACTGTGAGTGAGTATGGCTATAGGCATATTACTTGTTTTACTTGGATCAGCATTGCCTTACACATGTAGTGATAAGGTTGTTTTCAATAAGAACTTCTTCAGTTAAAAAGCAGTTTTAGAAATTATTACCTTGTTAATAGAGGAAAGCATAGCAAGCATTGCCTGAATGTGAGAATAGTTGTGTCTATTCATTTCTCCATTTCTCTTTTTCTTCTTCTACTTGCTCTATAATCCTTCAGTAAGACAGCCAGGAAAAATATATGCCATATTCTCTATGCCCCTAAAACACTATTTACTATTCTTCTAAATGGAATAGATGTTGATTTATGTTTTTGATTATTATTATTCCTAAGATTTGGGAGGGTTCACAAATTCCTGATGTTAAGATGCTAACTCGATTTTGAAATAGTTTTCATTTTATTAACTGTAGAGACTATATTTGTACTGTAATTTTATCCAATTCTTATTATATAGGGTTTTCCCTGGGAGCTCAGTTGGTAAAGAATCTGTTTGCAGTGCAGGAGACCGGGGTTAGTGCCTGGGTCAGGAAGATCCCCTGGGGAAGGAAATGGCAACCCACCCCAGTATTCTTGCCTGGAAAATCCTAGGGATGGGGGAGCCTGAAGGGCTACAGCCCATGAGGTTACAAGAGTCTATATATCTTATTTTAGAAACAAATTCAGCCTGCCCAATTCTATTTTAATATACCCCTTAGCTTTCCTTCAAAGAAATTAACTTGAAATTTTAAACAGCTAAATGTGTTTTCCAGAGATTATAAAGCCAGAAGAATAAACTAGGTTAGAATATGAATCTATGTGTATGCAAATTTTTCTGTCTTCTAGACAGTGTTTGCAAAACTTGGTTGCCTGAGTCATTACTAAGTATATAATTACAATGAGCTTCATGCAATAAGGGTTACACTTTAGGAAAAGAAAAAGCCGAATAGTAAGTTGAGTGTTTGTATATTAAAGACCCAGTTCACTCCCAAAGAAAAAGAAATCCGCTTTATACTTTTTAGTTCAGCATTCCATAAACTTATTTGATGAGTCCTTTATATGATGTTTACAAAACATCACTTAATACAGCATGGCTTATTAGTTTTCTGCAACACACAGTTTGAGGAATATTGATGCTAGAGCATTTCAGCATATGCCATTTACAAATCACCTATATATAAACAGTAGGAGACAATGTTCCAATTGACAAGATAATTGGTATTAATTACTTGTAGATGACACCCATAATATTAATTTTAATAAAGACAGTGAAGGACAGGGAGACCTGGCATGCTGCAGTCCATGGGAACACAAAGATTCGAACGTGACTGAGCGACTGAACATTACCTTTTCAAACTTTTGACAAACATTCCCTAATCCTTACTTCTTAAACCAGGAGCCAAAAGACTGCAAACCACAAACAAGGAAATATTTCAAGTAGAAACAAGTGATTAAGAGATCCAACTGCCACTAAGAAGTCAAAACAAGAATGAAAGTATTCCAGAACATTTGATATTTCATGCCCTAGCAATGACTTGAATTGAGATTTTAAAGAAGTGAGGAATTAGAGACAGTAAGGTAAGATGATCCATGTTCCATACTTGAAAAAGGAAAGTTGGATTAGCCCTAACAGGGTTCTGTTTTTAAGATGATAAGATTTAAGGATAGCTATTGACAGAGAAAAGGTGTTTGGGAGACACATAGCAATTAAAGTTGTTAAAGACATATACACACAAAAAAGCAAGCTCTAGCAAGAGTCAAGAATGAGTTGAATGTAAACTGCAGGTGAAGTCATATGTAGCTGGGAGATTATACATTAATACACTATTTTTAGAGAACTATTAAACTATATAAAATAAGAAATTCAATTGTTAGCCATGCCTTTGATCCTCGACACAATTTGACAATTTATCCTAAGTAAATAATTCAAAGGGCAGAGATTTTAACACAGTTTTGCTACATTGTTATTTATAATAGTGGGACATACATTCTTTGGTTTCCATGTATCTTTTGGATAAGGAGTAGAATACTCAATTTCTCTTTGTGCTTTGCTAATGTGCAACTTATTAATACTGAGTAATACTAAATTAACAACATTTTGATACTTTAATCATTTGTGCTCTAGAAAAAAATATAATTATATTCAATTTAAAACTGATTTTTGTTTTTATGTCAAAACTAATTTTTGAAGGAGCTAATGCCCTGCATTTAAATGAGGTATTTTAACATTTCATTCTTATTCTAATTCTAATTATTATTCTAATGCTGATTCTAACATAAGTCAAGAGATTTCCTTCTCCAGGGGATCTTCCCAATCTGGGGATCGAACCCAAGTCTCCCACATTGCAGGCAGACTCTTTGCCCTCTGAGTCACCAGAGAAGCCCGTCCTAACAATACAACAATAATTTTACTAATTTATTCTCATTCTAGGATTCACTTAAAAACATAGCCGTCCAATGTCAGTCAAGATTGTATGATATAGGTATCAATGTACTCTATACCAGAACATATGGTATTCCAGTTGCATCTATCATATACTACTCTGGCTGAGTTCCTTGGCCTTAAGGTCAATAGCTTTACTCCTTACATAAGAGCTGTTGCCTTGTATATAAAGTTCATCATCATATTTTGAAATGTGGTGTTTTACATCAATATGTTTGGTTTTTACCTGACCAAACATACCTGTCTGTGGTTTTGTCTATATAGCATACTGCTTGCTGGTCTAACTGGTGATCTATCTATGTCTTAGCGTGTCCTAATCAGCAGGGTCGTCTGGAGGTTTTGTACATAGAGATGAAGGGTACATTCTGCATTGCTAGTGCTTTTCTTTACATCACTTGGCTTATTCATCACTTTGAAACATGCAGTTACCCATTCTCCCCTAGGGGCATTACTGAGTGTCAATATCAATGCTACCTTGTCCTCTAGCCCCTTTCCCAACAAAAAGTCATTACACCATCACCATGATTTCCATCCTAGGAAACATTTAGAAATGACCTGTTAAACTTATTTCTATGCCAATATTATTGTGGATCCTAACCAGTTGCTGTTTTATGTATTTTATATAATAAATTTCATTTGAAATAATGTTTAATCTCAAACAATGATACTATGGGCAAAAATTTTAGGTAGAAGAAATCTTTAGGTTATTTTACATCTTACATCACACTATATTAATCACTTACTTTATGTAAATATAATCAAAATAATAATCATTATTTATGGGGAAAAAGTAAAACCAAAAAATATTGTATTGTAATTGTAGACTTACATTCTCTTTCATTTCAAATAAAGTGTTATGTCAGGAAATTGATTGACTAGGTGTGACTTTGTTTCTGTTTTAACTGAGATATACTTTGATTAATTTTATAAGACCATGAATTTGTAATTTTTCCAAATGGTGTGCTTATGCAAATCCTCCAGAAATTTAAATTTTTTTCCCTAATGATTATTATAGTTTCTGTGTCTTAAGTACATGTCATGTGCCTGGCACTGTGGATAGATTGTCTAATTAATTTTTCAGAAAACCCCATGAGAAACTTTATTGTCATCCCCACATGTAGATAAGAAAATCAAAAGAGAAGTTAAGTAATTTGATAAAGGTCATTCACTTAATAAGAGTCAAAGTCAGTATTTGAAGGGAGACATGGTTGAGTCCAAAGTTGGTGTGTCCTTCCATTACATTATTCTGCCCCTGCCTGGTGAGTTAACAGAGAGAGGAAGAGGGTATGAATAAGAGTGTTTTAGCTTTGGGGGATACTTAAAGGCTAGAGTAAACACACACACGTCACACACTCACACATTATCACAAGTATCTTTAAATGTTGAATTAAAATATATGCATATATTTTTTAAGTATATATGTGTCTATGTATATGTTTGCATATATATGCATATATTCATTAAATGTTAAGTTTTTAAACATGGTTAAATACTTTGAAACAAAAATTAAACTATTTGTAGCTAACTCGAAGTGTTTACTCAATGACACAGTTTTGCTTGGAGAAAACCAGATTTTTCACAGTGCTTCTAGAGTGCTTCATGCTTCACTGTTCTCAAAGAAACTGATCCTTTTGGAGACAGTCTTGCAAAATTTGAATACACTTCATGATCATAGATCTGTCTGATATTCAGGAAGCTTTTTCAGTTTTCTCACTTCTTTGGCATAACAAGGTTCCATAAAAAGCACATGGTTACAAAGCGTTGATTAGATCAAGTTGGGTGGAATGGGTAACACCTTGGAAGACAGACCACATTCGAAATCAAAACAACTTCAGAAATTTTGGAAAGTAGCCATAAACAAACAGGATAAACTGGTATTTCCTGATAAAGAAATAAAAAATAAGAAAGCAAACTGAAAATTGTCTATGATTTGTTACTTGTGTCTTTCAAGCAGAAAAAAAGAAAAGCTCAAGGTGCTGCTAATATAATCAATCTGCTTTAATGCATATTCACAGTCCTTTGCGGTGGGGTGAATGCAGTGTCCTTGTGATCCGGGGGACTTTGTCAGTGCTGACCTCCTCTCAGCTCCTGGCAGTGACCACACTGGCGCCAACACAGAACTGCTCACTATGCAAAATCTGGTGAAAATATGATGCAGCAGAATACCATAGCTGCTTTCCATATCAGCAAGTGGAATTTGAAATTCTTCTGTCATAATTCTAAACTTGGTGGTTGAAATAAGGCAAGGAATCAGAAAGCTCTCTTTTGCCATCATGTGAGTGAGAGTAACAATTATTAGCATTTATTAACAATTTTAATAGTAGCGAAATATTAGGGAGTGCTTTCTAGGTCCTGTTGTCTTTTCTGCATGAGCCCAGTACTTCATGACGTCAGCACTATTTTACAAAGGTAAAATACATGGAAACTTACCAGAGGTTTTTAAAGAAATTAAATACTAATGTCATGATGATCTGGTAGGGGTTGGAGTCAGGATTCAACACAGGTGTGTGCTGGCTACAGACTCTACATTTTAAACCTCTCCTCCTGCCATTGTCTTCTCTGCATCTTCTCAAATACATTCTTTCTGTGACAGAGGGATTCAAGTCATCTCCCCTTCAGTCAGTATCTTCTGGATCTTAGGGTTTCTAGGGTCCCCAAGGGATTCCTCTCCAGTGCCTTGTACCTGCAAGCCCAGTTCTTCCTCCAGTACATTCTGTCTTCCACTAGTGACTTTTTTCTGATTAAAACACCTGAGGAAAATTTTGCCCACCCTCCTTTGATTGAGCATTTTTAACCCCCCCCCCCCCCCCACTCAGGTCTGAGGAGAGAAGTTATTCTTTCCACCTTTGAGCTTTCCCTCCTTCTTACTTGTTCTCTTGATGCTATTTCACCTATTATAAAAATGCTGTGCATGTGTGATTACGTGATAAGTTGCTACAGTCACGTCTGTTTCTCTGTGACCCGTGGACGGTAACCCGCCAGACTCCTCTGTCCATGGAATTCTCCAGGAAGAATATGGCGTGGGTTGCCTGCCCTCCTCCAGGGTATAAAAACGCTACGGAATATTTTCTCTTTCTTCCTAGGGTGATTTGTACCAAATGAGAAAACTCATAGGCCTCAGAAGTGAAATAATCCAAGGATTACATGGAAAAACACATTTTTTAATTTGGGGGGAGTCAAGCCCTGGATAAAAACTAAATATCCGAAGGAAAAAAGATAGAAGGGGAAGGGACTATTTTAAGACACGTGATAGTGATGGGCTCCCAGCTTCTATTTTCCTTACTGACACATAGTGTGGGGGGAGCGCACATCGGCCAAGGCGGCCTGTGCAGGCTCTGTCGCCCCAGGGCTGTGAATGAGGACTACGTAACCCCTGCGCGCGTTTGTAGCACCGCGCACGCGCGTCAGGAGCTACTCGCTGCGTCCCGCGCTGCTTTTGTGCGGATGGCCGGTAGGAGCTTCACCGTGAAGGCCCTGGCTGGTGTGCACTGGAGCTGCATTGGACTATGAGGTTATGTTTCGGCCGAGTCATGGTTACGTCATGGCCGTTGCTCCAGCTGCTGCATCAGCCAGGAGAGAGGCGGTGTTCCGGCCGCCATGCCAGCCGGGAGAGAACCAACGTGTCTGCAGTTCCTCTGGCTCCACGCGGCTTCTGCCCGCCTCTTGGCTCACACTTTGCCTGCGCTGGGTTCAGCCAACAGTGCAGGCAGTGTGAACAGCAGCACAGTTGGTGATGTGCGCAGGAATGCACAGAAGAAATCACAAGCTAAGATTAATCCGTGTAATAAGTGCTTACAGTGTACCAGCCATTTGGCTAGATGCTGGGGGTGGGGTGGGGGTGGTGGTGAACCAAAGCCCCTGCCCTCAGAGAGCCTAGGAGGATCCAACATCAGTGAGGTGTAATTAGAATAAATATAACAAATACTACGGTAGTGGCCAGCAGGGAACAATGGTAATGACTATGGGAGGTGATACCTATTTAATCCCAGGAATTACAGAGGAGAGTTTCTTTGGTAAATGATATTTGAGTCAAATCTTTTGAGGAATAACTTCAATAACCATGCTTCTGATCCACCTAACACGCTGATCTCTTAGTTGTTTGATATCTTTATGACTGATAATAAAAAGGCAATATGCTCAAAAACACTTGATTTGTGATATGCAGAAGTTAGATAAGAGATTATAATAGGGATTATCAGTAATGATAAACACAAAAGGTTCTGAAAGCTTTAACTTCAGCCCAGTATTATCTTTCTGCATGACTCAATAAATACAATCAACTCTAGAGTTCAATCTGTATAAACTGAAGAAATCACATGCAACCTCTAAGGTGGCTCATTCTTTCATTATCAAAAGAGGGTCTGAAAAACTGGAAGAATTTCTCTCTCCATGTTATGCATGACACTTCTTGCCACACTCTTGATCTCATTATTACTGGAAACTTCTTTCCCCCATAGAATAAGCCTATGGTTTCCAAATGTATAGCAGTAGCTCAGGCATTTTTCAGAGCTATAGGTCTGTAATTCAACTTGTTTTTTCTACATCTAGACTACATCTGTCACACAAACTAAGATGTTCAAAAGTGATAACTATTTTTTCGTCCTCAAATTTACTTCACTAGGTCACCTGATGCCAAGAACTGACTTATTGGGAAAGACCCTGATGCTGGGAAAGATTGAAGACGGGAGGAGAAGGGGACGACAGAGGAGGAGATGATTGGATGGCATCACTAACTCAATGGACATGAGTTTGAGTAAGCTCCAGGAGTTTGTGATGGACGGGGAAGCCTGGAGTGCTGCAGTCCATGGGGTCGAGAAGAATTGGACACAACTGAGCGACTGAACTTACTTCACTTGTCCCTCCTTTTGGTCCCAACAAACAATTACAGACAGCTGTTATTTGTTCCTTTCAAATAGCTTTGAAATTTGAAATAAAATGGAGTCATTTTGATCTTGAGTGGCCTCTGCCTGCAAGGGCTTGAAGCAGGGCTTGGGTTCCCAGCCAGAGATTGGGCTGGGTCATGAAAACACCAGTTCCTAGCAACTAGACTAGTGATCAGTGACAAGGGCCCTGGGCCTTCAGCTTTGCAATAAAGAATTCCCATAAAGATGGAAAGTAGCAAACCAAGCCAAGTATTTATTAGGAGGAAAAAGAGTATATTACATATGGATAGACCCAGGGGCAGACTCGAAGAGAATTTAGCACTCCCTTGTGTTTAGCCAAGACTAGCTTCTGCCTCCAACGCCAGTTAAAATTCTCTGCGATGCAAAACTCCTTCCTTTGCCTTTAAAAGCCCTAGTTTTTACACCCTAGTGGAACACTATTTCAGTTGTTACCCAAAACTGTGAGCCTCAAGTTGCAATTCATTGTCCTCAAATAAAAGACTTTTGCTCAACGGTTGCCTCCTAGGTTTATTTAGGTTGACATGAATGGTGTAGAGGTGGGATCTCAAGCAATCTCAGCACCTTGGATGTCTGCTGGAATTAGTGTGCTGTTTACAGGGCCTGTCATGCTCACCATGCCCTGGAATTGCCGTCTCCTTTGAGTGTGCCTCCTCTGAGGCTCTAGTCTCCCTTCTTTCATTTGAGGTTATGGTCACTGCCTTTGGGATCAGGCAGGTGCTTCCCCTGGAAGGTGATTATTTCACAGGTGCCAGGGCTTGAGGTTAAGTTGCTGAAGTGGATTCCCCTAGGAGGAATACCCTGACTTCTGTATATGCTTCTTTAATTATGACTGTACTCTTCTAAGTTCTGCTGACAGGATTATTCTCCCTCAGAGGCCCGAACTGGTCTTATGCTTAAAAACTTTGGTCCTTCACCCTTCACCTTATAAATTTCTGTCTTGACCAACCAATAGCCCCAAAGATAATTTACCACTCCAGTGGCCACAATGCAGCTCTTTGGAAGTCTCTAAAATTAAGAGCTGAGCGACACCCCTTTTCCTCTCTGTGTACAAAAAGAAGGCAATACCTTAGGAGTGCTTATTCCAAGTCATGGAGACCGACACTAACACCTTAGCTATTAATATTACAATGAACAATCAGATCTTTAGCCAGAGGTATTCCCAATGTAGGAGGACCATTTAAGTAGCATCAACCCTTCCAAAATCAACTGAGAAAATGCTTATGGGCTCTCAGCTCATCATCTTTTCCCCATACAGTAAAATCCTTGCTCAATTCTCATTATACTCAACACCTTTCAGTAAGCCAACTTGCCTCATGTGAAATATTGTTACTAAGGTTCCCTCATATTACTGTTTTCCACTACAATAACCTCAACCTTGCAAGTTTCATATCTTTCAGTTCACTTCAGTCCCTCAGTCGTGCCCGACTCTTTGCAACTCCACGGACTACAGCACGCCAGGCCTCCCTGTCCATCACCAACTCTCAGAGTTTACTCAAATTCATGTCTATTGAGTTGATGATGCCATCCAACCATCTCATCCTCTGTTGCCCCCTTCTCCTCCTGCCTTCAATCTTTTCCAACATCAGGGTCTTTTCCAAGAAGTTAGTTCTTTCCATCAGGTGGCCAAAGTATTAGAGTTTCAGCTTCAGTATCAGTCCTTCCAATGAATATTCGGGACTGATTTCCTTTAGGATGAACTGGTTGGATCTCCTTGCAGTTCAAGGGACTCTCATGAGTCTTCTCCAACACCACAGTTCAAAAGCATCAATTCTTTGGTGCTCAGCTTTCTTTGTAGTCCAACTCTCACATCCATACATGACTACTGAAAAAAACATAGCTTTGACTAGACGGACCTTTGTTGGGAAAGTAATGTCTCATCACTTTACCTACTGACAAAACTCCTTATGACTGACTGGCTCTGACTGATCAGTTATTAATTACTAGAGCTGATTTATGAGAAATTCCTATTGCTAATACTGCAACTTCATGGCTTGTTGACAATGGCTCTTACTTGGAAAATGGAAAAGGATAACATTGTGCTGGTCATGTTATCACCTCCTCCTTTGTGGTAAGCTTCACTGCTTACCTCTACTTCAGCACAACAGGCAGAGAACTCCATTCTTTAACTTAAGCATGCACCCTAGCAGAAAGCAAAACTATGAATTTCCATACAGATAATCACAGTGCATTGGGGGCAATTCATGACTTTGGCAGCAAAGATAATTCTTGACATTGGGAGAAAATCAGATTAGGAATGGAAATTGAATAAACAAATTGTTGGGATCAAACCAACTTTTATCTGTCCTAGTCATCGTTAAGTTGCCTGGGCATGAAAAGTTAAATTTAGATGAAATCAAAGGAAATAATTTGGCTGGTGAGGCTACAAGGACAACTGCCTTATAAGTCATCCAACCTAAAACTGAAAATTTATGGCAAATTTTGATTACCTTTCTAAAGAGGAGTTATTGAAAATAACTAAAGATGTCAATCTAAGGCATCACATTAAAATGGCATTATTGGACTGATAACAGTTGTATTTTAGCCTGCTAATTAATTTATGGGCTTCCCTGGCGGCTCAGATGGTAAAGCCTCTGCCTACAATGTGGGAGACATGGGTTCAATCTCTGGGTTGGGAAGATCCCCTGGAGAAGGAAATGGCAACCTACTCCAGTACTCTTGCCTGGAAAATTCCATCGATGGAGGAGCCTGGTAGGCTACAGTCCATGGGGTCACAAACAGTCTGACACAACTGAGCGACTTCACTTTCACTTTCAATTAATTTATAGTATAGCCCAAATAGAAGATTTGCCTTGCCAGAGTCCTTGAAAAGACTCTTGATGAAATGACTTGTCAGATGATCCAATGGGTGGCAGATAAACTTGGAATTTTCATGAAATATACTGGTGGGAAAATATTTCTAAGGCGACCAAGAAGGCATGATTAACTAGTGCTGTCTGTCCTGCTTACAACCCAGGGAAAACTATCCAAACTGCCCTTGGACATTCTGACTTGCCTAAAGGGACCTTTTAGGTATGTCAAATGGATTTTATCCAGTAGTTTCCTTCCCAAAGCTATAAATGTGGTTTTGTTACAGTTTACATATTTTCTCTTTCAGTTGGAGAATTCCCTTGCCAAAGGGCGACCACTTTGGCTGTTGTAAAAATATTCTTAGAAAAGATGATACCCACCTGGATGTGTCCTTGGAACTGCATCATGATTGGGAAACAAGTTTTACTGGCCATATTATGAGATAGATCTGTGAGATTTGGTATGTTCTACAACATTTGTATCGTGCTTTTCATCCTCAATCTTCTGGACTGATGGAAAGAAACAAATGGCATTGTTAAGAGTCAACTAGCAAAATTTACAGAGACCTTGAAATTGGCTTGACCTAAGGCACTTCCTCTGGTCTTTTTAAATCTGAAAGTTATCCCCTTTGGGAGACACAAGCTCTCAGCATTTGAAATTATTGCTGGCTGACATATGCATTTGGCTCTCTCTGTCCTTCAACTAATTAAAAATGACATGCTTTAATATTGCAAAGCACTAATCATAGCTTTATGTAAAAATCCTACCCAGATAGAATTATTTCTACAGTGTGGTCCTGGGAGATGAAGACAAACATCACAATCTACAACCAGGTCGTTTTGTTTTTTAAAAGATTTTTTACAAGGAAGATGGAAAGGACCATATCAGGTACTTATAATTAATCCTTGTGCTGCAAAGCCTAAAGGTGTTGATTCTTGGATTTATATTTCTCATTAAAAGAAGGCTCCAAAACCTAACTGGGATTCTGAAACAATTGGAGAAAAAACTAACTAGGAAGTGAGATAGATGATATATTGATTTGACAGCTTTCCCAAGGTTCAGGACAGACACATTGTTTTAACCTTAGTACTGATCCATTTCATGATAGATATGCTCTATGACATTAATGAATTTACTGAGTTTGATAATACCAATTCAACATTCTTTTTAAGAAAGACTCACTCAGTTGGCTGGTGGTTTCAGAATATCACTTAAATGGCTTCCTTCATTGCATCCAAGATGGTGACTAGTCAGCATTTTGTTGGAATCTATTTAATATTAGTTGAAGTTTTTACCTTTCATGAAGGTTCTACTTTTGGTAAGTGGGAGATAATACTCTAGAGAATGATTCCTAAACTATATTCCTAAACTATAGCAAATGGGGGCAATCTCTCATTACTGGGTATGCCTCCAAACACTGTGATCATCCATTTCTAAGAACCTTCTAATTATACCCACCACTAATTTCTTCTTGGTTCCCAAAGGTATGGTAGACTTTATACATTCAGCCCTTAAAACCTGCTTAGAGAGTAAAATTATTTGAAATGGTATTTCCACTTTTTTTTTGGTTGTGAATGCCACAAAACATTTCTCCAAAGCCCTACTTATTTAACCTTGCAGCCACCTGAAGTGTCCCACTTTTCCTTTGCTTCTAGCATCAAGCAAATGGCTGACCAAAATTTGTAAGAATAGTGATCTCATTTGCCTTTGTCAAGTCTTGTCACACTAGCACAAGACAGTTGTCAGCTGGCCCTCAATGGGCTGCAATGGCCACACTGATCTTTGGCTTGATAGTATTCTGAAGTTTATATCTGTGAATGAAAACATGAATAACCACACCCTTGACAATGTAGTATGTGTCCTTTGATTTCAAGTTCTTGTTAAGAAAAAAAAAAAAAAAAAATCCGGCCACAATATTACAGCCCAGCTGAGACTTGGCAGACACATTTTTATACCTTATCTATTCTCCACTGATTATCATTACCAATGTATTTGTTTCCTGGATTGGTTAAGTCCATAAACCCTGTCGATATATTATTTATTACTAACCATAATTAAATAAGCAAATCCTACCACTTGACTTGGCTCAATGAAAACTACACCTGGATTCCCTAGCAAAGGTTGTATTATATAGTCAAATAATTCTGGATTATCACTTTGTAGAACAGAGTGGCAGCTACAGCCAAAACATCCTACTATACATGGATCCATATTTTTGACAAAGCTGAGTTAGAGTTCACAAAATTTAGAGCAATACAGTAACACAAGACCTTTCTGGTCCAGTGCCTTTTATTGGCACCCTCTGTTTCTTTATCAATATTTCCCATTGGCTTTCTTCAAGTGTGGGGGTGCTTGGATTAATAAGACCAGTCTTCAAAGTGACTTCTCATTGCTTTTAGGTTTAAAGTAAATGTATACATAAAATGAATCACAACTTTTGTGAGATCTGATGCATTTCTACTTCATCTTTGGTTTTAACTAGTTCTCACCACTCATTCTGCTCCCTCTCTCCCCAGTCCCACAGATGTCATTGGTCTTCTTTCAAGTTAATTAACATAATTTTTTAAAAATTTGTTAAAGGCTTCTTAAAAATGCTTTTCCTCTGAAATATTTTTATTCCCTCCCACTCCTTTCACTTTTGAAAATTCAGGTCTCAATTTAAATGTCATTTCCCCCAAGAAATTCTCTACTGATATCCAAAGCTTGTGTTGTCATTGTATTTCTATCTATTCATTTACAAATATTTATTAGCTGTCATATATGTTCTAGGTGTTGTTGATTTTTGTAATAACTGTCATAAGGGCAGCAACAAAATGAGCAAAGTTCACAGAAACTAGAAGACTACCTTTCCCATAACATGTGCCAAAAATTATTTGTTGAATGGGTATTTGAGTTACCAAGAATTTAGATAAGCTAAGAAGAGATTTGGAGAAGGCAATGGCACCCCACTCCAGTACTCTTGCCTGGAAAATCCCATGGATGGAGGAGCCTGGTGGGCTGCAGTCCATCGGGTCGCTAAGAGTTGGACACGACTGAGTGACTTCACTTTCACTTTTCACTTTCACACATTGGAGAAAGAAATGGCAACCCACTCCAGTGTTCTTGCCTTGAGAATCCCAGGGATGGGGGAGCCTAGTGGGCTGCCGTCTATAGGGTCGCACAGGGTCGGACGCGACTGAAGTGACTTAGCAGCAGCAGCAAGAAGAGAAATGAGAGAGTTTTAGGTAGAGATTATAGTGTTAGTGAATCACAAACATGTACTTAATTAAGGATGAAGAAGTGACTATGTGGTTAAATATGAGAATAGTATGAGGTCCTTAGTATAACAGATAAATAAATACGTATAGCAAAAATTCAGTTCAGTTCAATTCAGTTGCTCAGTTGTGTCTGACTCTTTGCGACCCCATGAACCACAACACGCCAGGCCTCTATGTCCATCACCAACTCCCGGAGTTTACTCAAACTCATGTCCATTGAGTCGGTGATGTCATCCAGCCATCTCATCCTCTATCATCCCCTTCTCCTCTTGCCTTCAATCTTTCCCAGCATCAGGGTCTTTTCCAATGAGTCAGCTCTTCGCATCAGGTGGCCAAAGTATTGGAGTTTCAGCTTCAGCATCAGTCCTTCCAATTCAGGACTGATTTCCTTTAGGATGGACTGGTTGGATCTCATTGCAGTCCAAGGGACTCTCAAGAGTCTTCTCCAACACCACAGTTCAAAAGCATCAATTTTTTGGCACTCAGCTTTCTTCACAGTCCAACTTTCACATCCATACATGACCACTGGAAGAACCATAGCCTTGACTAGACGGACCTTTGTTGGCAAAGTAATGTCTCTGCTTTTTAGTATGCTATCTACGTTGGTCATAACTTTCCTTCCAAGGAGTAAGCGTCTTTTAATTTCATGGCTGCAGTCACCATCTGCAGTGATTTTGGAGCCCTCAAAAATAAAATCTCTCACTGTCTCAACTGTTTCTCCATCTATTTGCCATGAAGTGGTGGCACCAGATGCCATGATCTTAGTTTTCTAAATGTTGAGTTTTAAGCCAACTTTTTCACTCTCCTCTTTCACTTTCAAGAAGCTCCTTAATTCTTCTTCATTTTTTGCCATGAGGGTGGTGTCATCTGCATATCTGAAGTTATTGATATTTCTCTCAGCAATCTTGATTTCAGCTTGTGCTTCATCCAGCTCAGCGTTTCTCATGATATACTCTGCATATAAGTTAAATAAGCAGGATGACAATATACAGCCTTGACATACTCCTTTTCCTATTTGGAACCAGTCTGTTGTTACATGTTCATTTCTAGCTGTTGCTTCCTGACCTGTGTATAGATTTCTCAAGAGGCAGGTCAGGTGGTCTGGTATACCCATCTCTTTCAGAATTTTCCAGTTTATTGTGATCCACACAGTCAAGGCTTTGGCATAGTCAATAAAGCAGAAATAGATGTTTTTCTGGAACTCTCTTGCTTTTTCGATGACCCAGTGCATGTTGACAACTTGATTTCTAGTCCCTCTGCCTTTTCTAAAACCAGCTTGAACATCTGGAAGTTCATGGTTCATGTATTGCTGAAGCCTGGCTTGGAGAATTTTGAGCATTACTTTACTAGTGTGTGAGATGAGTGTAATTGTGTGGTAGTTTGAGCATTCTTTCGGATTGCCTTTCTTAGGGATTGGAATGAAAACTGGCCTTTTCCAGTCTTGTGGCCACTGCTGAGTTTTCCAAATTTGCTGGCATATTGAGTGCAACACTTTCACAGCATCATCTTTTAGGATTTGAAGTAACTCAACTCCACTAGCTTAGTTTGTAGTGGTGCTTCCTAAGGCCCACTTGACTTCACATTCCAGGATGTCTGGCTTTAGGTGAGTGAGAAATATATATATAGCACATACTTATGAAGTGCATCAGTTAAAAATAGGAAGTTGGACAGTAGATAAAATTTATCTGAAAATGAGTGGTACATTTGTTTAGTTTTTTTTCTGTAAAATCTTGAGAGAGATTTAATTTTATGGGAAATATCAAGCAGAGGGCTATAAATTAAACACAAGGAGAGAAAGTTTTACTTCATGGGGAAAAATCAGAGTTGTTGGAGGAAAGAGTGGAACATAGAGGCCAGGTAGCAGGATCCCTGGGTCAGAAACAATAGAAGGAAATCTTTGTGAAGCTGGAGGGAAATTAAGAATTTTGTTATTTCTATTGATTTGTTGGAAATAAGGAAACAGAAAATATGTTTTTTTGAGAAAATGCAGTATCTTACGAAGAAAACATTATTGTCTGCTGAAAGTAAAGAGGGAAAGCCAGGAGAATGATAAAGGTTTGAAACAGCCATGAAAGGAAATAGAAGATGGAACTAAGAAGAAACACAAGGAAAGTAACAATGGAGCAGTGCTGAATATTGGGTTGAGGCTGGCAATCAAATTGAAGTGTTAGAACTAAGAAAAGAGACAATTGTGAACAATTCTCCCATTATCATTTTTGTTATCAGCATGTTTTTTACAATCTTCTGTGATCTATTTTAGTCATCTGTACAAATAGATCTATACAAATGCTTTCATTAAGGTGTGAGCTAAATTAAAATTAACAAGCATATGATTGAAAGAGAGAGAGAGGACGTGTTCATCTATTTTCATTTCTACAAATAGCAGAAAGTACTACATGATAAGGTATCTATAATCAGAACACTATTAGTCCATTAGATATGAGTCATAGTTTTCTTTCAGGGTATCTTGACTTTCAACATAAATATTTTCTGAAAGCTGGGTGTGTGTTTTAAAGAAAATGAAGTTTGTCTTATTCATGGTTGGGAGATTTGCATGTATTATATGATTGACACAGAAAGAAATATTATGGTGAACAATTTTATGGCAGATATGCCCAAGGCAATTCAGATCAGAGAATTACTAACAAGGCAAGCAAAAGAAATTCCATATTAAAACTTTGTTAAATGGAAGTATAATTCATTAATGATTATATCATTATAAAAATCCATCATGCCAATGGGACTTCTATGGCCTTGCTGAGTAAATTTTACATGACTTTTATGGTCTGAAATTGTGTAAAGTTAAACTTATTTGTACCCTCAAATGTCAAATATCTAATGGGGCACAAAATAACTGGGACAAAGTCTATAAACCATATTGAATTCCTCAGGCATTTACAAAGTTTATAGAAAAAAATAAAATCATATTCAAGTTCTTTACAAAGCCTTTTGTTGATGATAAAACTAATGTGTTCACATTAGGAAATTTGGAAAATAAGCATAACACCATGATTTTAACAGCAGTTTCTCCTACATCTCGCCATGTTTGCTTTCCCACAGTTGGCATCTTGCTACATATAGTAAATATGAATTTTACATTATAAACTCATGTGAAATACCTATATATATCTTTATTTCTTTTTAATTGACTTTCACTTCTAACTCTAGCCTCTATTTTGCCTGATGAGAGTAAATTTGATGTAGCTATTTCAGGTTTGTACTTGTTCCTTTTTAAATTTTTGCTTTCTCCAAACACATTCAGACTTTGGTGGGAATGTATGAGCATGTCCATGACCTCCCTTGAAAATTATTAAGACAATACCCATTCTATCTCAAGGCTAGTTTCATGAGAGAAGAGAAATCCTTCTAACTTTGCAATATCTCAGTAACATGCATGCCATTTTAAGCTGAATGGGGAAAACAACTCATTGCTTTTCAGTCCTAATTTAAGCAGCTTTACATGAGATTATCCCAGATACACACAAGATGGTACTCTTGTAAGCCCTGTCCACTGTATTTCGTCTACTGTAATATGGGGATGTTGCTAGTAATCCATGTCCCTTTTTTTTTTTTTTTTTTTTGAAACATTTTCTTATTTTATTCAAATACCACTCTGCTTACATATGGTCCCAAAACACCTGAATCATAACACAGATATAATCACATGTTGAGGCTTCCCAGGTGATTTAGTGGTAAAGAATCTGCCTGCCAATGCAGGAGACACAGGAGATGAAGGTTTGATCCCTGGGTTGGGAAGATCCCCTGGAGAAGGAAATGGCAACCTACTCTGGTATTCTTGCCTGGAGAATCCCATGGACAGTGCAGCCTGGTGGGTCAGAGTCCATGGGGTTGCAGAGTGTGGGACATGACTGATGGACTGAGCATGCATGCAATCACATATTAAAGACTGGTCTTCAAACAGCACAGCCAATGATGCTGTGCTTGCCTGTGATCTTTTTGACATAAAACTACACCCATACCTCAGTGGCCACCAAACCATTTATTAGAGCTTCCTTAACTGTGAGCTGTTTGAAGTTATCTGTTTAAACACTACTAACATTTTTTTTTTTTTTTCTCCAAGCTCTGAATAACTGAAGTGATCCCTTCAGGGGTTTGAAGAACCGGGGCAACATTGGCAAAGTGCCAAAATACGTCCAATCAAAGCTTCCAGTAAGACACAGCAGTGCAGAAGAGGGCCAGGGAAACTCCAGATTACTGCAATAGAAAGAGTATCCTCGGGTACATTGCCCCCTAGTATTCTAGGTTGAATACCCAGTGTGCCTTTGTTTCCTTCTGCCACTCCAGTTCATTTCCAAGGGAAACCATACAGTATCACAGTAATCCAAGTCTATGCCCCAACCACTAATGCCAAAGAAGCTGAAGTTGAGCCATTCTATGAAGACCTACAAGGTCTTCTAGAACTAACAGAAAAAGAAAAGATGTCCATTCCATCATAGGGAACTGGAATGCAAAAGAAAGAAGTCAAGAGATACCTAGAGTAACAGGTAAGATTGGCCTTGGAGTACGAAATGAAGCAGGACAAAGGCTAAAATAGTTTTTCCAAGAAAATACACTGGTCATAGCAAACACCCTCTTCCTACAACACAGGTGATGACTCTATACATGGACATCACCAGATGGTCAATACCAAAATCAGGTTGATTATATTCTTTGCAGCTGAAGATGGAGAAGCTTTATACAATCAACAAAAACAAGACCAGGAGCTGACTGTGACTCAGATCATGAAATCCTTATTGCCAAATTCAGACTTAAACTGAAGAAAGTAGGGAAAACCACTAGACCATTCAGGTATGACCTAAATCAAATCCTATATGGTTATATAGTGGAAGTGATAAATATATTCAAGGGATTAGATCTGACAGACAGAGTGCCTGAAGAACTATGGACAGAGGTTCCTGACATTATACAGGAGGCAGTGATCAAGACCATCCCCAAGAAAAAAGAAATGACAACAGGCAAAATGATTGTCTGAGGAAGCCGTATAGATAGCAGAGAAAAGAAGAGAAGCTAAAGACAAAGAAGAAAAGGTAAGATATACCCATCTGAATGCTGAATTCTGAAGAATAGCAAGGAGAGATAAAGCTTTCCTCAGTGAACAATAAAAAGGAATATAGAAGAACAATATAATGGGAAAGACTAAAGATCTCTTCAAGAAATTAGAGATACCAAGGGAAGATTTCATGCAAAGATGGGCACAAAAAAGGACAGAAATGGTATGGACCTAATAGAAGCAGAAGATATTAAGAAGAGGTGCAATACATGGGGTCGCAGACCTGGACACGACTGAGTAACTGAACTAAACGGAACTGAACCACTCCATTGCTCCTTTTCCCAAGCTCAGAAAATGTTGATCATGTCTGAAATGAAGAACTTGAGATTTTTCAAGTTACTGTCTATTGCATAAAATTTACATTTAGCTTCCTTTGAATTTTGGCTCTTTTCTGTTTCAAAATGTTCATGATAACAGTTAGAAAACTTCAGTTTTCAAAAATTGTGACCCAGATATGTCCTTATGGGTCATTTTACATTTTCTTTTGAGGTATTGAATGTTTTGAATTCAATGAAATAATAAGTCTCTAGTGTCTGAGTCAGGGATTTAACAGGAATAAACAAATCCCTAAGATCAAGGAGCGAAGCTTTTGAAAGGTGAGCCTGAGAGTCAGGGGCTCCTCCAGTTATCTGAGTCTTCCAGACCAGCAGAAACAGTCCTTCTTACCTCGAGTGAGAAGGGTAACCACCCTTTTCCAAAGACATGGCAGCATGGGAGTTTTTGTCCTCAGATCCTGTCTTTCCATTCCTTAGCCTGTAACCAAGGTAAGGTGTTTGCAGAACCAGAGCTCTGAGAGAAATCAGCTTCTGTGTTGAAGGAGTTCCAGGACCTTCCCTAAATTCAAATGAATCTCCAGTTATTTCCTTACTCCTTAACTATATAATTTTGGAGAAGGCAATGGCACCCCACTCCAGTACTCTTGCCTGGAAAATCCCATGGACGGAGGAGCCTGGGAGGCTGCAGTCCATGGGGTCTCGAAGAGTCAGACATGACTGAGCGACTTCACTTTCACATTCACTTAACTGTTTAATTAGGCTAGACTGGAAGAATATTCATGTTGTTTCCCTGCTTTAAAAAACAAGACTGTGATCATAGGAAGGGCCAAGTGCTTGCCCTTGAAATTACAAAATCTTATCAAAATGTCCACTTACAATAAACAGCAAATGTTTGGAGAAATTATGGGGATTAACGCCACCCTTAAAGATTTAAGGTGTGGTGCTAAGTATACTCCTGTTCATTTTCCAACTTTACATCTGTAAAAGTTAGTTGGATATTAGTGGAGGGTGATGAACTACAGTGAGCTGAAGTAGGTGGAAACACCAACAATAGATGTCCTATGTTTTAAGTATATTTACTGGTAAATAACATACTGAAATATAATGCTTAATCTGGTAAAATATTCTCTTCAATTCTTAACAGTGTGAGGATTAAAGAAGAAAAGTTTACCTTCACAAAGCAGAAACAACAGTGTACCTTAAATATTTGGTCCCAGAGCTATGTCATCTCTTTCATCAGATAAAATCTAGTCGACTGAGACCTTGACTGTCTTGACATTCCTCCAATTATGAAGCTGCTCTATTAGACTAATTACAGCATGCTAATTTAACCTGGTAAGCATGAAATGTCAAATACCGTAGTTTCCCTGGTAGGACACAAGCCTGCCAGAGAACTTGAAACAAGCCTTTTGATTTAGTGATCTGCCATTGGGGTGAAGGTTCTATTCTGACCAATAGTCTGAGATACACTGGGACAATCCATCTGAAGGAAATGAAAAGCCGTTACACCTTGCACCTCCCAACATTAAAGAGGAGTCTCAACATTTGGGAGGATATAAAATACTTGAAGATATTGCCCCAAACCATTGATCAGTAGCTTAAAAGACTAGTCATTTCAAATTACAGCAAATGAAAGTTTTATAAGTTCAGACTGTAACACCAACAAAGGTCTTATGATTCAACTTATGATCTTCTAACATGCAAAGATGTTTAAGGTATCAGTACTGAATAAATGTGCTACACACAGTTTCTTCCTCCAATTCTCAACAAAGCAGATGTAAAGTAGACCCATCTAGAGTTCCACAATAAGCTTGTGCTTTCCGTAGAACACACTTTTTTTTTTTTCCATTTGAAAAGTTACTCAACTAATTTCAACCTCTGCTTAGCCCATCTGCTGAATTTTTCATTTCAGGAACTGTACATTTAAGCTACAGAATTTTTGTATTTTTTGTGTTTACTTTCCCATTTTCTGTGGAGCTGAAATGTTTCATGATTCATCATTTATTCTTTAATTCCTTGAACAGAGTTTAATTTGAAAGGAGGTATTTGTAAAGATGATTTGAAACTTCAGTTTGCTAAGTCTAACATCTGGACCTACTTAGAATCAATTCCTATTATCTGTTGTTGTTTTTTTTTTTCTTTAATGAGTATGGATGACATATTCGTGTTTCTTGTGGTATCTTTTGATATCTCATAAAAAATGTAATATAGCTATTAAAGGTTCTGAATTTCCTCTTTAGAGTTCTGTAACTGTTATTTCATCTTTTATATTTGTTTAGATTTTAATTGTAAAATTTTTCTCCCCTATGGTGTACAGCTGGTGCTAATTTTGCTTGGAATTTTAGGTCATTTAAAAATTATAATTAAAGATTAAAAAAATCAAGGTTGGCATCTTGCAGGTTGTCATGGTTTCTGCATGACTTAGTCATCAGCCAGTGAGTTGGGCTTTGAGGCTTTGAATATGCTCAAATACCTTGTCTTCAGCACTCTGCTGACTGGGCAAAAGGGCTGCAGATACCAGCTACTCTTACCTGAATATTTTTTTTTTATGAATAAACATTTCACAATTTGATGTTTATCAGACATTGATATCCAGAACCCCAAAATGGTTGTTTCAGACAATTTTGTCTAGTTTTATTTTTGATTTTGGGGGAGAAGATTTACTAATATCTGTATTCTGCTATAGCCAGAAATCACAACTCTTCACTGACTTTTACTTTTCACCATATTCAGGAATCAAGAGCTCTTAACCATTAGATTGAAAGGAATGAATTTATTTCTTGATTAAAACATGGAATTTTGAAATTTTTAAACATAATGTGAATAGAAAAGATACAAACAGATAGATGTCATTTCAACTTACTGACAGCTTGATTTCATTTGCTTTACTGGAATTTTACTTGGTCCCAATACAAGTCTTTTTATTAAGTTTCCTCTAAAACAGTTTGGTAATCTTGAAATGACTAAGTGCTCAGCGATGAGATTGCTAGGACAACAGTACTCTGGAGTACTAATGGCTTCAATTCACAGAAGAAATAGGGTGAAAACAAAAATGTAGGGTGAGGCCTATGGAATAAGATTAATTCTGGTGATTGCTATAATGGTGAATGAAGCAATCAACTGAAATGCAAAATGACAGAAGTTATGTATAAAACAGAAAAAGATCAGGAAAGACACAGTGATAAAAATGCCTGGAAAAGTGATTTGTTGAGATCCATGTTTGTGGAACCTTGCTTCTGGTATGCTATTTATTTAGGTGAGGTAAATTAAACTCACACAGTTTAATTGGCCTTACAGTCAGACTTTTGCTGGATATTTGCAACCGCAATAGTAGACTAGGCATGGCACACTGGAATAAGTATGTATTTTTCAGAAAATCTAACTAAAAGTCCAAAACAAAACAAACAAACAGCCAAATTTATCTTTTAAAGTTTCCTTGAAAGATGTGAAAGTCGTTCATTCATGTCCGACTCTGCACCTCCATGGACTCTAGCCTGCTAGGCTCCTCTGTCCATGGAATTCTTCAGGGAAGGATACTGGAATGGGTTGCCATTTCCTTCTCCAGGAGCCCAGGTCTCCTGCATTGCAGGTGGGTTCTTTAACTTCTGAACCACCAAGGAAGCCTTGGAAATTGGTAAAATGTCTGTTTACATTTAATACATATGTATAACTACTATCCTTGCCTTACCACTTCAAAATGTTGGTATTGCATATAAAATACTAAGTTATACAAGCCATAATTACCCATTAATCTAAGCTCATAAGAAGTATCTGAAGGTTAATCCACTTGTGTAAAAATTGCTCAATTTAATACAGCAAAACATGTGTCACATTGAAATAAGTTATTATAGTCTAGAGTTTCAGAGTTTAGGAAAAAGCACAAGCATCAAGGAAATTTTGTTGCAAACAGGCATAAAACAATTCATATTCTTCTAGGCAAATTCAGGTGGTATCTACTAATAAAATTTCAAATGTAAAGTGTTATAATAATTATAGGAGATGCTCCTTTAATTGTTATGAAGTTTTTAAATTGCCTATATAAAATGTATAGCTATCATTATCTTGGTTTCCAGGGACACAGCATAGAACTTGATAGAGAGTCTCTGCTGTTTTTGTCAGTCTGAGTGCATTTATGCTTTTATGCCATCCTACCCCCTTTTTTTTTTCCTTGGTTGATTAGCTTCCTGTGAGTCAGACTCTAAGGGACTAAAGTACAGTTAATCCCCTTTATATTGTCAATCAGCTACTGATTTGATGTGTTCATAAGTGTTAAATGGTTAAGGAAATCACTTAAAGGTCAAAAACAATGCCATTCTGAAATGCAATTGAAAGTGTGTCTTTCCGATTCCGTTGTTTAAAATGGCCTCTCTGTGAGACTTGTTTTCCACTGGGACTACAAAATCACTCAATTTGAAAGATGACCTTAAATTTCTTCAATATCCCTTTTCCTTTGACAGCAACATCTAAAAAGTTTTCTTTTTTAGGAATGAACAAGCACACATTTGGTAAAGGTAGCATCAAATTCGCTCACATGGCAATGAAGAAGCAGCAGGGCATAAGAAATCAATTCACAGTTAGCCTCCATCTTTATGTTCCTCACTCCTTGCCTTTTCTTTTTTTTTTTTTTTTATAGAGGCTAAGTAAATAAATAAGTAAATATAGTAATCACTCAGAGTCACTTACGACAAGGGCTCTAGAAACACAGAGAAAAACATACACATTCAATTGATTTTTTTTTTCTGTTTATGTCAGTTTTTGTGCCAGTGTTTTGATAGTCCTTTCACTTTTTTGACTAAGATGCCTCTACAAAGAAGAAAAAAAATTAAAGTATTCTTTCCCCAAATAGCAGGATTTTCCTGTATTTTAAAACTTTAAAGCTTGAAAATACAAAATTCACTCTATATAAATTGCCTATATAGAAATCACTTGACCTCTGAGATTGTCTCAACGTGTAGTATTTCCTCAGGGGAAACATTACTTTGGTAAGTATTAGTGGCTAAAATGGCGAGTTTATAGAGTGAAGCAATTATATTTACTGTGAGTACTGTAAGCATCTATCATGATAGTTTGCCTGTAGTAACTGCTCAGTGAATAAATAAATGATGGTTTCCTATATGGTTAATAATTCAATTATTATGAATTATTTTCCCTAACAAAATGCCACAAAGCAAATGAAAAATGATTTAAAAGATTTCAAACCTTCAGGAATTATAAGAATGAGAAATAGCATGATTTAAAGGAATCTACAAAGTACTGAAAGCTAAGGAAAGCAGATGGTTAAGTGATAACTAGCAGAGGGATAGTTTGAGCCCTAAAATTGGGGTAGGAGGTGGGACAGAAAATTTAATCCTGATCAAGCTGTTTCATACCACAGAACACTGGAGAAATGAGATGGGTGGGCCTAAAAGGGGAAAAATAATATTTGAACATTTGTGGAAAAAAAAAAAACACAATTATGTATATATTTATAATCTTGCTATGATTTGGCCAGTAAGATTTACAAGCAAAGTGGCATTTGTGTTTACTGAGTTATGCCTTTATAAAGAAGATGCATGCATGAAAAGATGTTCAACACTGCTAATTACTAGAAGAGAAGAGAATTTTAAATAAGAAAGCTTAGAGGATCTTGAAATTATAGAGACTTGAATAGTGATACATTCATTCCAATGGCTATTACTGTAAATCAACTATATGGTAGACAATAGTTTTAGCACTCCTGTAATTAAATTGTCCTTTAGAAGGAAAGGTAACACAGAAGGGATATGATCATTATTGTTTATATATATATGTGTGTGAGTGTGTGTGTATGTGTGTATATACATAAGGTGAATGTAGAAATTTAAAATATTCATATAATGTAAAAAGTTGAAAAAACAAAATTAAATTTCAGCTAAGAGCAAAAGTCAGAGATGTTAAAAGTTGTCATGGCAGGAGCAATTTGACAAAATTTGATAGGGATTGAGAAAGTGAATGTCGTTTAGTCGTGTCTGACTCTTTGTGACCTCCATGGACTATAAAAGTCCATGGAGTTCTCCAGGTCAGAATACTGGAGTGGGTAGCCTTTCCCTTCTCCAGGGGATCTTCCCAGCCCAGGGATCAAACCCAGGCCTCCTGCATTGCAAGTGGATTCTTTACCAGCTGAGCCACAAGGGAAGCTCAGGGATTATAAGCAAACCTTTTTTTTTTTTTTTTCTTCTTACAGAATGGAGAGGAATGAACTCTGTAAGCTCTACTGTCTTTTGATCCTTATCTTTTGACACTGCATCACAAGAAGAAATTAAAGGCATCAAATGACCTTTCTAAAAGCATCCAAATTATATCTTAGCATAATACCTATGTCCTGAGAATTTTTGCATCTGAAGAAGACAGATGACAACATTTAGCAGAGTTGTTTTTTTTTTTTTTTTTTCCCATTTTTTTTTTTAATCACAAATAATGCTTTTAATTAGCTAGCTTCTTACAGTACTCACATAACAGAGACTGACAAATCCATGTTACTGTTGTTTAGTTGCTCATCTGTGTCCAACTCTTCTGCGACCTCATGGACTATAGCCCGGTAAGCTCCACTGTCCATGGGATTTCCCAGGCAAGAATAATGGAGTGGGTTGCCACCTCCTTCCCCATCCCATGCTTTGATTACATCTTCCAAGTAGAGCTACTCTGATCAAACTCAGAAGTTCAGCAGAGGTATCAGCTCTGATCCATATGGACTAAGAACTGGGCATCCAGGGGAATCAAGACCAGAAGACGAGATGAAGGGGCAAGAGACGCTGATAACACAACCCCCATTATGCTCCTCAAAGTCAAGCAAAGACCGGTTCACAGAAGCCAGATGGTGACTGTTGTGGATCTTGACAAAGACCTTGCTTTCTCTCTGTAGGAACTGTGGCACCACCAGGGAGAGCAGGTTCCTGTAGGTCTCCACCATCACGTCCCTGTACAAGGCCCTCTGAGCAGGGTCCAGGCATTCCCACTCTTCAGGAGAGAAATCTCCTGGCCACGTCCTTGAACGTCAACTGTTCCTGAGAAAGAGCCATGCCTGACTCCTCTTCTTTCCTCTTCCTCATCTTCCGTGTGTCTTCCTCAGGCAACATGAGACTTTAGAGGTCAATCATGTGGAACAGACAGTCCTCCGCTGCTCACTGTCACAGGAGAGACTCAGGGCAGTCAACTCCCGCACAGAGACCAACACGGGGTTTCTCCCCACACTTTCCATCAGATCTCGTTCTCCTTCTGGTGAGGCCTCATGTACACAGCAGCAGTGGGCACCCCAGCTGACTCCACGATCCCCTTCAGGTCACACACCAGGCCTTGGTCCATTCCTGGGTGGGGACGGCAGTGGGGAGTCTGGATCCGCAGTCACTCACAAGACCCTAAGAAGGAAGTAAGACAGGCCTCGCAGCGCGGAATTTCACTAGAAAGGAGAAATCTACCCTTCCTTGTACGACCTTCACTCCTCGCGCTCCACTTCCAGGTCCTTTCAGAAAACGCCGGCCTAGCAGAGTTCTTAACACCAACATGGCTGTTACGTTTATTGGACCTCCATTGCCTCCAAATTCACCAACAGAGATTCTGTCAGCATGGGAAAATTTTAAGAATGTCTTTATTTTGTAAATGACTTCATAGAAAAAGGTTTAGATTTGGTGCATTAGGAAAAACAAGATCAATCTATCAATTCAGTCGCTCATTCGTGTCCAACTCTTAGCGACCCCATGGACCGTAGGACACGAGGCCTCCTTGTCCATCACCAACTCCTGGAGTCCACCTAACCCCATGTCCTTGAGTCGGTGATGCCATCCAGCCATCTTATCCTCTGTCGTCCCCTTCTCCTCCTGCCCTCAGTCTTTCCCAGCATCAGGGTCTTTTCCAATGAGTCAGCTCTTTGCATCAAGTGGCCAAAGTATTGGAGTTTCAGCTTCAACATCCGTCCTTCCAATGAATACCCAGGACTGATCTCCTTTAGGATGGACTGGTTGGATCTCCTTGCAGTCCAAGGGACTCTCAAGAGTCTTCTCCAACACCACAGTCCAAAAGCATTAATTTTTTGGTGCTCAGCTTTCTTCACATTCCAACTCTCACATCCATACATGATCACTGGGAAAACCATAGCCTTAGCTAGATGGTCCTTTGCTGGCAAAGTAATGTCTCTGCTTTTTAATATGCTGTCTAGTTTGGTCATAACTTTTCTTCCAAGGAGTAATCATCTTTTAATTTCATGGCTCCAGTGTAAAACAATGTAGTTTATGGTTCAAGTTCTTGTATGACAACTAAACAATAATGTTACTTTAAGTACCATTTTATTTAAGTTAATGAATATTCACTTCAGTTCACTATAGAGAAGAAAGTGTTTTTACTTTCATTGTTCTTTTAAGTAGCAAGAATTTTGCACACATTATTTATTTACAAAAAACCCCAATATGTATAATAGAAACATGATCTATATGGAATTCATACGGATATATACTATATAGGTCCAGTGTTATAAATATGAATTAAATATTCTAAATATTTTGCATATCATCCAAACTAAAAGCCTGAGGATACTAAGATTTGCTTTAGATTCACATTAGCAAGTTTATGGTAACTATGATAGGTAAAGTAAGGGTGTTTCAAAGACATTTATAGTAAGTTAAGTCACTCAATAATGTCTGACTCTTTGAGACTCCATGGACTATAGCACACCAGGCTTCCCTGTCCATCACCAACTCCCAGAGCTTGCTCAAACTCATATCCATCGAGTTTGTGATGCCATCCAACCTTCTCATCCTCTGTCATCCCCTTCTCCTCCTGCCTTCAATCTTCCCCAGCATCAGGGTCTTTTCCAATGAGTCAGTTCTTCACATCAGGTGGCCAGAGTATTGGAGTTTCACTTTCAGCATCAGTCCTTCCAATGAAAATTCAGGACTGATTTCCTTTAGGATTGACTGGTTGCATCTTTTTGCAGCCCAAGGGACTCTCAAGAGTCTTCTCCAACACCACAGTTCAAAGGCACCAATTCTTCCTTGATCAGCTTTGTTTAGAGTACAACTCTCACATCCATATATGACTACTGGAAAAAACATAGCTTTTTTGGTGGAGGTTGGACATGGTAGAAGGGAAATAAGAGTCATTAGTTCTCCTTGCATCTTATTAAGTCCTAAATGCATAGTCAGTTATCCAAGTGTATCTTGGTTCAATAAGGCTGCTATAACAAACTATTGCAGACTGACTAACTTAACAACAGACATTTATTTTCACAGTTCTAGAGACTGGAAGTCAGAGATCAGGAGGTCAGCACAGTCAGATGAGGGCTTTTTTCCACGTGACAGACTTTCCTTCTGTTTTCACATAGCAGAGGGGGGCAAGGAACCTATCTTAGGCCTGTGCTATAAAGACACTACGCTCATTCATGAGAGCTCCATCCTCATGACCCAGTCACCTCCAAGAGGCCTACCTCCCAATGCCATGATATTGGGTGTTAGGTTTAATGTTTACATTAATATGATGAAGATTAATGCTTAATGTTAATATAAATTTGTGGTGATACAAACATTCAGACCATAACATATCAGAAATTTTAAAATGATTAGACTAAGCTATGGGGAATAATATACCTGATTAGTAAAAATGGAGAAAATTACTAAAAAAAAAAAAGAAGAAAATGTCAAGATTAATTAGGAGCAGAGAGGCTGAGTGAGTTGTCCCTAAACCAACTGCATTTTGCTCAGAAAATATTATCAGTGAAACTTTGACCTGAAAGTCCCAGAAGACTCACTGAACACTTTACTTAGTTCTAAGTATGGAGAACAAAGAGCTTCAAGGCATTTCAGATTTGTACTCTGCTCGTGAATGAAAATTATACTCACCTCTAAGTGTATTGAATGCCCAACATAGCTTCCCCAAAGACATGGAACATAATATAAATGGAGAAACCAGATTATAAGGTTATGAACCAGGCTCTATACAAACCAGGGCTCCAAGAAATTGAATAACTTCTATTGGTCCTAGAGAAATGCTGATAAATTATTAGAGATGTTTGAAGTATATTTAGTATTAGTATAGAAATCCTGGGTGAACTTTCAAAGTCAACATCCTAAAATAATTGTAGAGATGAATGAAAGATTGATATGAATAATATACAGATTTATATTTAAAATGAAATATCAGAAACTATAATCCACATTTGTAAAATATGGATAGTTGCAGTAGCATTTTAAAAATCAAATAATAAAAATCAATCAAAAATCTTCTCTAATATCCTCCTGAAATATTAGTAGAAATTAATCATAAAAATGTAGAATTCATATGTTTCCATCCTATCAGCAAATATGTAATTAAAATTGATTTCAACATATTCAATTCATACACCAGCATATATAGCAAAGAAATGAAAAAGAGACATGATACCTTAACTGATAGAATTAAGCTAAAGGATATTTTGAACTCTAAAACTGTAAGTACTTTCAAGTCAGAGAGCTCTATAGTAAGAATATGTTGGTAATGACCACTTATATATATGTTTTGTTGGTTTATATGAGGTCTTTTTCTTGAATTTAAAATTGCTAACTTATTTATTATTTATAACTTTTCCAGGTGAATCCCAGCCTTTTACAAAATGTGGTATCTTATAAAGTTTACTGTTTTTAAGCTCAGGTAGATTAAAAATGCTAAATGAGTCCATCACTGACTATAATACGGAATCAAACTCTGAGTACACAATGTCTTAATGTCAAAAGTCAGATGATCCCATGAGAAATTTCAGAGAGAAAAGAAACTTTTTCTGTTTATGTTAACACTCTGGCTTATCACTGTGGGTTTTCTAGAAGTTTTAATAAAGTTGGTGTGTGAGTTACCTGTGTGAGTTACTGAAATAAACATTTTTTTTTTTTTTTATGATATGACATGATGATCTTTCTTGCAGTGTATCTGTGTTTACCATTTTTATGCCACTGTGACTCTATATATCCTTTATTTCATCACTCCCTTGGTGCTGCAGCTTATTGTTCAAGTTAAATAAAAACACTAGCAAAGAAACAAAGAAAGTGCTGTAATCTTCTGACCCTCAGGCTGACAGTTCCATATATTTTGAAGTAAATAAAGATACAGAATCAGGATTATGAAACGAGCATGCACTTCAGAGAGATGTTTCATAAATTTATTGCTTGACTGTGTCGTGCAGCTGCCATAGTTTCTGATGGACAAGGACATATATCGGGAGAATGAAACAAAGATAGTGGCTCACTGTAATTCAGAGATAAGAACTACTAGAAGATACAATTGTTCTGCAAATGTGAGATTATTGGTTTCCTAGGGATTTATTAATTTGACGTATTTTTAATCCTTGCCTTCTGTCAAAGAATATTGTCACTCAGATGATGCGGCCTCACTCATTTTGTAAAGCGTTCAGATCATCCTTTTCATTTATATCTGAAATTCCTCCAGCAGTTGAAAAAGGTCCCCGCTGCACAGCACTCAGTCACCTACAATGAATGTGAGAGCCCATGTCCAGGCTTCAAATGTCACATTGCCATCTCACTGTGAATGACTGAAATTTACTTCCCGTTGTTAGTGGTGCTGAAAATTGCCATGGAGTTCTACAGTTTATAATGTATTGTCTAAACTGAACACATTTCCCAGATTGAATTGACCTTTTAGAAAACAGTGCTTTCATCCTCAAAATGCAGGACTGTTGCAATATTTTATTCAAAAAGGTTATTTAGTTATAAAACTTGAGGAAAAGAGTAAGGAATTAGAACTGAGTCTATCTCTCCATATAATGCATTGCTGTCAAAAAGTACAAAACAAAGACAACTGAAGATGATTCAGATGCTACTGAGAATAGTGCACTGTGAAAACCACATCTTTCCTGTCTGGGTAGAGAGGAGCAACACTAGAAGTGAATGCCTTTTTTAATCCTGCGCTTTTAATTAGCCTGTCATTTTTTTCAAAGAGGGAGGGGAACATTGTCAAGTCTGTTGGATTCCTCTGAAGAAAATATAAGTCTTAGAGAAAATGTATCCAAAGAACAGTGTACTGCTTCTTCATTGTGATGTTTGTATTTGGGGGGATGGATAAAAGGCATAATACAAAAACAGACAGGGAGAAATACTAAGGATGTATCAAATGATTTCATTATTCATGTATCATGTACATGTATTCATGTACATTATTCATGAAATCATGTATCAGTGATTTCATTAGGTGAACAAATAAGTAAAGGGAAATAAATGAAAATTGATCAGACCAAATAATTCTAATGAATTCGATTTTACATGGTTCTACCACAAATATGGTTCATGAGGCTAGAAAGAAAAAAAAAAATCATCCAAAAACATAGAGAAACGACTTGATAAACTATAGCCAAACTGAAAAGCTTCCCCTATATTCTGTTTTTCCCTTTCTTTTCTCCAAACACTTGGATGTTGTCCATGATGAGAGAATAAATAGAATATCTCCTGAGTCAAATATTTTGAATAGCAAACTTTCAAAAAAAAAATTGTAAAGTATTTTAAATGCACTAAATACTAAAAATGAAGTTAAATTTTCTTTAAAAATGCCTTTTAATATTCAAAAGACACTTGAGAACTTCTTAGTATTTAGGATCATTTTTATAAACATAATTATCTTTGAATCACCATAATGCTAAGGTCCACTGCATTTTATTAGTTTCCATTTCATTCTTTCTGAAAGAAAGAAAATATTCCTCTTTCTGAGCCTTTGGATTGTGTTTTCTTCAGTGCTGTGCCCAGCAGTTTCATGAATGCATCTGTGTCTATTGGAACTCTGGCTGTTAACCCATAGAGGCAGGAATACATCTTCCTGTTAGACTTGGTTTCAAAAGCACAGAGCAAATGGGATTCGGATAAAAACTGACAATGGAGAAGTTGATGACAGTGATTGTGCTTGTAATTTCAATAAAAAATGTCATAAAAGAACATCTTGAAAAAGTGAAAGTTTAGTCACTCAGCTGTGTCTGACTCTTTGAGATCCCATGGACTGTAAACAACCAGGCTTCTCTGTGCACAGGATTTTCCAGCAAGAGTACTGGAATGGGTGGCCATTTCCTTCTCCAGAGGATCTTTCCGACCCAGGGATCGAACCCGCATCTCTCACATTGTAGGCAGACGCTTTACCATCTGAGCCACCAGGGAAGTCCTTAAGATCAATATAATATTGATACTTTACATAAATGAGATAATATCCTTTGGATTGTAGCCCACCAAGTTCCTCTGTCCATGATATTTTCCAGGTAAGAATACTTGAGTGGGTTGTCACGCCCTCCTCCAGGGGCTCTTCACGACGCAGGGATAGAAACTGTGTCTCTTGTGTCTCCTGTATTGGCAGGTGGGTTCTTTACCACCTGAGAAGCCCAATTAATAAATAACTACTGTTATAACTTTTGCTGCCTGAGCCCCATTTGACAAGCAGATTCTATAATGGTGAAGAATATGCCTGCCAATGTAGGAGATGCAAGAGAGCTAGGATCCTAGGATCAGGTAGATCCCCTGGAGTAGGAAATGGCAACCTGCTCCAGCATTCCTGCCTGGAAAATGCCATGGACAGAAGAGCCGGGAGGCTACAGTCCATGGGGCCACAGAGAGTTGAGTAATGGAAAAACTCAGTGCGCGCGTGCGCGCGCACACACACACACACACACACACACACACACACACACGCAGAGTTATAATTGCATATACGATATAGAACAGTATCAACTAAGGTGAAGCTAATCTAACAAGCAATCATTCAAAGTTTTTTGGAACTACTTTTCAACCACATAAAAAACTAGCAACTTATATGACTGATAATTTTTAGAGAATTCAGAGGCTATAGAGATCAGTTTCTATAGAAATCTCTGTATATTGGTCAGTGTCTTCCATAAAATTACTAGAGATGGGAAAACAATACTTTACATGATTGAAAAGGATTTTTTTTACATGATTAAGCATCTCTTACTCATAAATAAATAAATAACATGTTTTTAAATTCCCACTTTCTGCCTAAACACTATATTAAGTGATTTAATACAAACTTTCATTGCATTCACATTAAGCATTTTCAAACTATGATGAATATAGTAAAAACTTCATTTTAAGATCTTACTTATATACTGTATTGATTTTATTTCAAGGGGGTCATGTCTTTTAATAGTTCTATGTGTTACTTATTTTTCACTTTGTTTACTCTCTTATGTTAAGTATCTGAAGGTGTTAGAACTGTACACTTAGAGAAACTTGGCAAAAGAGATGTGTTAAAGAATAACAGTTTCACTGAAGTAAATGAAGAAAAATATTAAAATTCCTAAGTAAAGATATGATTTATAGTAAGTTAATGTCAATATAATGAGTATAATTAAGACAAATTTAACAATCTAAAATGTAAAATTAATATACCAAGCAGTACATCATGCAAAAAAGAATTAAAATTATGGAAGTTATATTTAAGAAACATAAAACAAAAAACAGAGGGTGTGAAATTCAGAAGCAACTAATGACAATGAAATTATAGAAGAAATTTTCCTAGACCTGACATGGTGTATGAGGTTTTACTACAGAAAGGCTACCCTGATCATTAAGTGAGAGTTGCTCAGGCATATCCGATTCTTTGCAACCCCAAGGACTGTAGCCCATCAGGCTCCTCCGTCCATGAGATTTTCCAGACAAGAAAACTGGAGTGGTTGCCATTTTCTTCTCCATGGATCTTCCCGACCCAGGTTTCAGACGCAGGTCTCCTGCATTGCAGGAGGGTTCTTTACCACTGAGCCCACTGGGCCAGACCAAACTTTAAGTAAAAGAATGTAAAAGGCATATCCAGATTGCAATATGCATCAAGAATGAAGCTCATTTTTTCTTTTCTTTTTTTTTTTTTTTAGAGGGAAAGAAGTGAAAAGAATCTGATAAATGAGAAGATTCCTTCATACAATGCTCGATTCTAGAAAGCCGAACTGAAGCATCCTTGAAGGTATAAAGTAAACAGATATTAAACATAGTTTTCTATACTCAGCTGAACTGGGGTCAGTGTTTAAATAAAACCAAAATTAATGTAATGAATTTCCCTATAAGACTAATTTTCCTTTCAACAAAAAACAATTTTTAAAGAGTTCAAGATAAAAATGCAAACTGTAAGAAATGGTTGCCAAGAGATATCGATGATGCATTGAGTTAATTCTAAATTAATATTGATTCATAATTCAAAGTAATTGAGTTGTGGTTTAGTCACTCAATCCTGTCCAACTCTTTGTGACCCCATGGACTGTAGCCCCCCAGGTTCCTCTTTCCATGACATTTCCCAGGCAAGAATACTGGAGTGGGTTACCATACCCTTCTCTAGGGGAATCTTCCCCAGCCAGTGATTGAAACTGCATCTCTTGCATTGCCGGTGCAAAGTAATTGATAACAATCTAAATACAAAAGTCAAAGTGTTTGCAACAAGGGAAATGATTATTGGAAAACAGAACATTTTTGTCTTTTTGAGGAGAGGATACTGTCCTTGACTAATAACTAGGAAAAAATGAAGTTTTCAACTGTGTTTGGATAGATAAGTTTAAATATCAGTTACGCAGTAAGGGAGTATTAACACACAAAGTAAAATTAAAAAAAAAGTTTGAAAACAAATATCTTGAGTACTTCTTAAAATACTCTTAGAGTATTAAATTTTAAGTTTTTTTTTTATTTTATTTCCATCTAAGAAAGAACATTTATTAGATTATCTTTAATGAAAATTTGTTGGGGTTAATCTCAGTCAGTGGTGAAGGAATTTTGGTTATCTAAAAGCACCTACATTTTACCTTTTTTTTTTTTTTTTAATTTGAAGCAGCAGTAATGTTTATTCAAGGCAGGAATGTGAAGGAATCTGGCCTTATTCCCTTCCCCCATGGGAGGGTTCCTATTGATGAATGATCCAATAAAATTTTTTTAAACACCAGTAAGTTCATAAAAGGGCTTCCCAGCTGGCTCAGTAGTAAAGAATCTGCCTGCCAATGAAGGAAGCCCAAGAGATGTGGGTTCAATCCTTGGGTAAGAAAGATCCCTTGGAGTAGAAAATGGCAACCTGTTCTAGTATTCTTGACTAGAGAATTCCATGGACAGAGCAGCCTGGTGGGTTATAGTCCATGGGGTCACAAAGAGCAGGATACAACTGAGTGACTGAGCAGATGCACACACAAAAGTTCATAAAGGTCACTCCCTTCACCTTGCCCTGGCCAGGCCTGCAATGTGAGGCCTGCTGGCCTGGGGCATTCTCTGCTGGCAGCATGGACAATTAGTCTGAAGCCAGTCAGAGCTTGCAGACCCTGTAGACCTGGGACTGCTCAGGCCACTTGGCTTTCTGCTATGGGTAGTTGTCTCTTGGGAGAAAATCTAACCCTTAGACGGGTTGACCAGTTAATCCTCAGGAATGTTCAGTCCCTGCTCTGCAGATGACCCATTTTGCCAGGTTTCTATGTTGTTCTGCCAGAATCTGGGAGATAGATTTGAAGAGATTTTGATGAATAATAGGATGCTCTGTCTCTTGCTGTTTGATGCAAGGAGTGGCCTCAGATGCAAGTAAAGCAGCCCCTGAACCTAGGACATGACCTCCAGAGAGCAGGCGGCCTGTAATAGAGATGGGCTGGCTGGCATTGGCAGGGAGCTCACTCTCTTTACTGAGGGCCCGAGTAGTGTGGGGCTGGAGATGATGCAAGATTACACAGGAGCATCTTGTTCACCGTTTTATTTTCTGCCACTCTTTTCAGGAGATGCAAGAGGAAGTATACTCTGACTTTGGGAGTGACAGTAACAAGTTATTGATGCAGCTCTTCTTTGCACTTGGGCCTGAAAGAATGATGCCCTTGACTCAGTTGAGCTAGAACTCATTGGTGAAGAGAGGTTCAGGTAGCTAGTGGAAGTAGAAGTCCAACAGCCCAGGGATGGCAATGACTTCCATCTCCTTCATTTCTACTGACACAGCCTAGTAATTGTCATCAAAGACCACCATCAGGGATGAAGGTGGATGAACATTCTGGACATGGAGTAGATGTCCACGTTCTTCACACCCTGCTGCTCAATCTCCACCATGCACTGAATCATAATTTGGGGCACCTGGGGCCTCTCCCTCAGTGACCACAGTGACCATGGCAGTCTTGACTCTGAACACTCACCTTTGTTTCATAAAAAAATGTTTCTTTGAGCTCAACCCCTTCCTATTGAACTTGAGTGAGAACTTCAGTCCCACGCATAGTTATGATCAGCTGCCACTCTTTGTCCTGTAAAGTTTGGGGATCCAGCTGGGGCTGACGCTTTCCCATGACTCTGTCTGTGCTCTTAGGGTCTTACTTGGTGTACTGGTTTTGTTGTGACCCTTTTGGAGCACAATATTGCCAGGGTCTGGGAGCATTCCAGCTCAGTCTCAAGAACCTGGATCCAAATTGGTTAAGCTGTGTCTTGTAGAGACACATCTATGCTTTATTCACAGCATATCCAAAAGATATATTTATAGAGCTATAGAGATAGAGATACAGATGTGTTTCCCATTGGCTTGGTGGTGAAAAATCCACCTGCATTGCAGGAGCAACAGGAGAATTTGATCTCGGATTTGCGAGAGATTATCATCAGCTGCAAAGAAAATAATCAATCCGATTTCTGCATAGACCATCTGGTGATGTCCACGTGTAAAGTTGTCTCTTGGGTTGTTAGAACATAGCAAAAGGACATTTTCTATGATCAGTATGATCTCTTGACAAAACTCTGTTAGCATTTGCCCTGCTTCATTCTGTACTCAAAGGCCAAACCTGCCTGTTATTCCATATATCTCTTGACTCCTACTTTTGCATTTCAATCCCCTATGATGAAAAGGACTTTTTTTTTTTTTTGGTGTTAGCTCTAGAAGATGCTGTAGGTCTTCATAGAATAAATCAACTTAAACTTCTTTGGCATTAGCGGTTGGGACATAGACTTGGAAATATGTGAACATCACAAAATGGTTTGCCTTAGAAGTGGACCAAAATCATTCTGTCATTTTTAAGGTTGTACCCAAATACTGCATTTTGGACTTTTGGACTCTTTTGTTGATTATGAAGGCTATTCCATTTCTTCTAAGGGGTTCTTGCCATAGTAAATCTAATAATAATTTGAATTAAATTCACCCTTTCCTGTCCATTTTCCTGTCCTTTTCCTGTCCTGTCACTGGTTTCTAAGAGTCCCAAGATGTTCAGTTTTGCTGTCTCCTGCTTGATCACATCCAATTTTCCTTCATTCATAGACCAAACATTCCAGCTTCCTGTGCAATATTGTTCTACAGCGCTGGACTTTAATTCTACACCAAACATATCCACAACTAAGCGTCATTTCTGCTTTGGCCCAGCCACTTCATTCTTTCTGGAGGTATAATTTATTGCCTTCTGCTCATCCCCGGGGTTTGATCCCTGGGTTAGGAAGATCTCCTGAAGGAGGGCATGGCAACCTACTCCAGTATCTTTGCCTAGAGAATGCCCGTGGACAGGGGAACCTGGCAGGCTACAGTCCGTGGGGCCACAAGAGTCAGACATGACTGGCCGACAAGCCACAGCACAGCACAGTCCTTTAACAGTAGCACACAGGACCCCTATGAGCTGGGGGCTCATTTTCGGCTGTCATAGCTTTCTGCCATTTCCTACTGGCCATGGAGCTCCCTAGGGAAGAGCACTGACGTGGGTTGCTCTCTGCTCCTTCAGTGAACCATATTCCGTCAGGAGTCTTCACTAAGACCCATCCATCTCGGGTGACCCTGCAAGGTATGGCGTGGCTCACAGCTTCATTGAGCTATTTAAGCCCCTTCTACATGATAAGGCTGTGATCCATGAAAGGAATATATGCAATAATGCATATTTTATGCACATCTAGTATCTTGAATATCCATTCATCTGTCAATGGATAATTAGGTTGCCTCCATGTCTTGGCTATTTTAAATAGTGCTACTATGAAACTGGGATGCATGCATCTTTTCAAATTATAGTTTTCATCTCTTGATATATACCCAGAAGAGTGATCCCTGGATTATATGGTAGCTTTAGTTTTATTTTTTTAAAGGAACCTCATATTATTCTCCTTAATGGTTGTACCAATCTACATTTACACTAACAGTATAGGTGGAATCCCTTTCCTCCACACTTTTTCCAGTGTTTATTTTTTGCAGACTTTTTATTACACCTACTATAATCAGAGTGAGGTAATATCTCATTGTGGTTTTGGTTTGCATTTCTCTAGTAATTAGCAATGTTGAGCATTTTTCATTTGCCTGTTGACCATCTGTGTGTCTTCTTTGGTCTATTTAAGTCTTGAGCTCATTTTTTGATTAGGTTGTTTGCTTTCTTTTGATATTGAATCATACAAGCTGCATGTATATTTTTGGGGAAATACTTAATTTTCATAAAAATTATAACTGTGTATGTTATATGTATATCCATATAAATATAGTACAACAACCCCTCCAACATATTGCTAGAAGTGAAGAATACAAATTTCAAATTTATAGAATAAGGAATTACATTATTTGGAGACTACTCAAATGACCAGAATAAGTCTCCTTGAAGGGCTGAAGGGCAATATAAATTTTGTGTTAATTCGTTATTGAGAAAAGCTTTTTATAAAATTTCAATAATAGTAATATTTGATTAAAGCTTATTCTGTCTCTGTATCATCATGAATTCTCTTTTTGACATAGCTTTCTCTCTCTCTCTCACACACATTCACATACACTAATTTCATATTCATACAAATAAATGTGAGATAGTTTTTTTTTAATTGTTTCCATTTTTTCTCACAAAAATGAGTCACAAGTATGTAGGAAAATCATCCAAGATCACAGAACATGGCATAGTGGGAATTTAAATCCAGATAATATGGCTCCAAAATAAAGCAAATCCTTAAGTTTAATATAATATTATTTTTACCTTCTGAAGAAACATTTAAAATGTTAAAGAATTTGAAAGTTAACTGTGCTTCTACACATTTAAAAAGGTAGACAGAGTGAGTAAAATTATTTTAGTGTAAAATTAAATGTAACTTTAAAAAGACTGATTTTTTATTCCTTTTTCAATTCAACTAAATGCAAAGGATAACTTATATTCCTTCCCAGTGTTGTCTTTTTTTTAGATATAGGGAACACAGAATTAAAGACTTGACTGCAAGGAGAAAATTACAGAGAACAGTTATATTGTTGGCATAACACTTGACCTATAACTAGTTTTATTGGTTAACTAAAATTTTAAAAATGTTTATCAATGTCCCTCAAAAATTTGTTTCTCCAAAGAGCATCCCTCTTGGTAAATGCTGTTCAAGAGAATTTAGTGTCCACTGAAATAAAACATTAAAACCAGCCACGTCTTCTCCAATAAAATGTTATTCTTTTAGCCTTTTCCTATATTGGGGGTTCATTTGAAACTGAACAGCATAAAGTATAATATTAAAGGTTGTAGTGCTGAATGTAGACAGAAAAAGAGAGATTAAAATGTTCTCTTACACGATCATTTAAAAGATTTCCTGTGACCATAAACAAAAGATCATTTTGTCTCTTGTCATGGAAGAGGCAAGAGAGACATAAAATTGTTCTCCAATTCTCCCTCATTCTAGTTTATTCCTGTGCTTATCTTCTGAAGTCCATCCATATTTCTGGATACAGTTTAAGGAAATTCAGGACACAGTTTTCACAGAGGATATGATAAGTTTTTCAAAAGGTATTTTTCTTGATTGTGTTCATTATTTCTTCTCTGCTTAATCATGGCCTTTCTTATATCCCTTTCATACATGCCTGCCTAAATAAATTTTAAACATGAACCCTTTCAAACTATTTCCTAAATGAATAAAATCACATAGTGAGACATAATTGAATCCAAAACAACACTTCAGAAATAGAAAAGCACATCAGAGAACATCATTAATTAACTCTTTCATGCCATTAGTTACCCTGTCAATGCTGAAGTGTTCCAAATAGCATAATCATCTACTCATTTTTCCTTTAGGGACTTAAAAACCAGACAAGTGCTAGTAAATTGAAAGGAAAACAAATTGATGATGATGAAGTACAGCACTGAAAAATGATGGAGAGTTTTAAACATCTAAAAGACAGCTTTTATTTTATTCCACAAAAAAAAAAAAAAAAAAGGAATTTAAAGTGAAAATTCTAGTGTAAGAATTACACTTGATATCCCTTTTATGGTACCACATGAAACAGTGAAAGCATATACTTTCACTGTTTATATTCAGAAAATCTTTTTTTCTAGATGTCTTTTAAATACATCTTTGCTATGCATACTATTTTGGATTTTAATGCTTTTTGAGCATCATTGCTCTGAATAATTTTAAAGCTTTCTAAGGGCAGGGAAAATGGTCTGTGCATCTGTGATTGTCCTCAGAACTTTGGACAATGCTTTGCTATCAAGATGCTCAATCATTGAGTGTGGATCTACTAATTTGCTTGTTTGAACAGATACACTGAATCTATTTGATCTTTCCTAGTCTCAAAGACTTGTAATTGACCTAGATCCTTTATGTTTCACTCAATTTAAATTCCTAATACACTGTTTCATAAACAGAGGATGGAAAAGCTTTCATATATTCTAGAACAATGTGTGAACACTTTAAACCTCCCACTCCATACTCTTCTAGGGAAACATTTCTAATCTAATCTTTTTCAGCCAAGGTAAGGACTTGAATCCAAACACTAGGGATACACATGAATCTAGACTGTAATGCTCTGTAGTTGCCATGAATTTCATTCCAGGCCAGATAATTGTTACTGCTATAGATAAAAGAGACACATCTGACCTGATAAAAAGTTTGTTATTGTAGAGAACATGTTTATAATACAGAAAAAAAGTAATTTGCATTAGAAGTTACCTCATTTTAATATTTAAAAAATATTTTGTTGCAAAATTAAAAATAAGGAAATAACCACTATTGAATAATAACAAAGTTAGAAAAATCTTTTAAGTATCATTATCTTTCTTTCATTTCAGTCTCCTTTTAAATTAAGATTACTATGGGCCTGAAAGAGAAGCTTACAAGTTGAATATTGTGCTGTCATTTAGAACTGATCCAAATTTCTAAACCACAGTATTAAAAACAAGGCTATTTTATAAAAAGCTTCTGCTGCACATATCAAAGTAGTACTTAGTCTTATAAAATTATAAGGACAAATGTGAAAAATTTGCATTTCATAAAAGAGAGAAGAAAATTCAGAACCTTCAGTTGCTTTTCTTTCATTCCATGTTACTCTGAGAAAGAATGGCACTTTATTTATTTAATTAGTATTTTAGTTTACTCAGAAAAGAAAGACAGTATGAATAAAAATTAAAAGAAAAAAATAGCAGTCAATAAATTTTATTATAAAGAAGAATTATTTCTGTTGTCTAGTTCTTGCATAATAAGACAGTCATTTTTTGATATCCACTGAAGATTGATTTTAAGACCCCGCCCCCTGCCAGGGATATCAAAATCTATGGATGCTCAAGTCTCTTAAATAAAATGAAGCAATTTCATATAATCTATTGATAACTTGCCATATATTTATCATCTTTAGATTACCTGTAATACCAAATAAAATGTAAATGTTACATAAATAGTTGCCAGCATACAGCAAATTTAAGTTTTGCCTTTTGGAACTTTCTGGATTTTTTTTTTTTTTTAATATTTTTGATTCAAGGTTGATTGAATCCAGGAATGTAGAACCTGAGGATATGGAGGGTCCATTGTATTCATGAGGCAGTAGTTTAACGAATTAAGGATAACAAGATGCTTTCAAACTAAATGAAGAAGACTTTATCAGATCAAGATGAACAAGTTCAAGATGTAACCTCATCATAGATCAGATATAAAACCCAAAGGTTTACTGATCTTTCTTCATTTCTTAAAAAAAAAAAAAAAAAAATACAGCAATTACTTCTTGGACTGAGTCCCAGCCAATCTCTTCCCTTGTGTAACTCTAACAAAATTACTCCTTGATAATCTTACTTCCATCAAATTACTTTCTATCCTTCTTTCCTGTTTCAAAGATCATTAAGGCATCTCCATTTGACTTTAAAAGAACTAAGTTAAACTGATCAAATGTTTGTCAAACTCTTATTTTTCCCTTATTGAAATTGTAAACCCAGTGATTCTAAGGAGAAAAAAAAAATGCTATTCATATTTTGACAGATCAACATTAATAGGATATATTAGTATAATTTTACTACTTGGACCAAACAGTTTGTCAATCTCATATTATCTATGTTGCTTTGAATAAGTTTCCCTCTCTAATTTGTATTCTTATATCTGTGGTTATGAGAGAGTCATTTCCTAGGTAGGTTGATAAGAAGTTTAGGGGTCCCCAGGGAGAGAGGGGTCTGGAATTTTCAAGGAGGAAGAAATGACAAACTTTTTCCCCCTCTGCATTCCTTAGGATTATGTAACAATAATGAATGCTGCCTGAGGACAGTCTCTGGATTAAACCTTCTGGCTAATCCTGTTATCTTAAAATTTAAATTATGGGAATAGGTCTGGTGAGGTCTTTACAACCTCCAGACATTCTTTGGATTCATTGGAGAGTATATAACTCCATTGTTAACACTAGCAAGGGGGTAATCTTTCTGCCCCTTTCTGATGCCTATGTCAGAAGTTTTCTCTATCTCTTTTATACTTTAATAAAATTTTATTACACTAAAGCTCTGAACGATCATGACTGTCTCTGGCCCTGGATTCAATTCTTCTCCTCTGGAGGCCAAGAATCCTGGTGTATTTTCGAGGTTCAGCAACAACCTTTCAGTTAGACTGAAATTTTGAATTTATCATTCTTTGTTAAATTTGTGTCTGTCTTCTCTCCTTCCTTTTAACTCCCTCCATGGTGTAGGAATTCTGTATTTAGTGTCCATTTTGCTGAATCTCAAAGCTTCAAGTGTCAGGTAGAGGTGTATAGCAATAGATGGGCAAATAGTAAGATTATAATAATGTACAATTTAAATACTAAGACAATATTTGAACATGAAACTATATGATTTTGGTCTATGTAAACCATGATTTGACATTTTCCATATCATTTACCTGTGTTTATTTGCAATTTAGCAGAAACTTTGTTATTGGATTATTGTTTTTTTTTTCTTAATTACTCCACATACAGTTTTATGCAAGCATTATTTTTAAACTTATGTCTAACTTATTTGATGCACTGCATTAGCTTATATAAGTGAAGTAACATTATAAAATATCACATTTAAAAATAAATTTGTATGTCATAATTAGCAGATTTCTTCTGCAGTTTACCCACATCTTTACAATTAAATAATCGAGATATTACACCTTCATATAATATTTTAAAACTGAATAAATGGAGGTTGTATTTCACCTCCTTCTCTTACTTCAACATGCTCTCTACCAGCCTGTTTTCTGACCTGTGGAATAAGCAAGATAAAATGACAGTTCCCTCTGGAGTGTATCAAAACACACCAGAGCAATAAAAACTATGATAGCAAAGATTAAGGTTTCTGACCCCAATTGTGGCATTTCAGCTTTTTAGAGAGCCTGGTCTCACTATCTCTCCTCAGTGCACAGGGCGTTTCACAAACATTTTGAAACTAAGAAATCTCTCTTTCAGAATGGAGCTCTTGGGATGATTTAAATCTCTTAACCCCCATGGCAAATTTCTCCATCCTGGAGGATTAATTGACCATTCAGTCAATAAACTTTTGAAAACTTGAAGGGAAATTTACAGATGTCCAAGAAGGACACTTAAGGGGGGGGCAGAGGGTGGCATGTTAAAAGAACAAACACAGGTTTTTATTTAAAAGAGGTTACAACTGAATCATGGAAATAAATGATACATGTAATTAGAATCAATGTGACCCTTAAAAGAATAAACTCACTGTTGACATAGACATTTATTTCCTAGTAGGTTTATGTCATTATGTTAGGTTCAAAAGTGGATTAGCCTTCCTTCATGGACCCTTGTATATTAAGGATAAGAAACAATATAGAGGATACAATTTAGTACAGGATTGAACCATGTATAGGATAGAATATAGTCAATACTAGGAGGCATAAAAAAGTGCAAATCAACATCATGGAAAACTACAAGGGAAACTGGTTACTTTCAAGAAAAACAATCTAGTAAGACTTCCTAGGGAGGGTAAGACTTAAGTAAACCTTTAAGAATTGACAAAACTTAATTGTGGCAAGTGTGTAAAGAATAGACGATCCACAGAAAGAAAAGTCGAATTTGACAGTGATATTGATGCCGTGAATATCTAGAAGTTCTAAATTAATGCTACAGAACAAGATTTCCAAAACTGTTGGGTAGAATATCAATGTCCATTGAGATGTATACAGGTACTGTGTTAGAAATAAATAAAAGGCTCTCTGGAGGAATTACATTAAAAAAAAAAAAATCATAACTCTACAGGTCTAGAGATCTAAAGTACTGGTGGTTATGGAGTAGAGACTATTATTGTTATCACTGCTACTCCTGCCTCCACCGCTGCTATTATCAGTAAGCAGAAGTGAGACCAACGAGATGTGAGAATGAGGCGCTGTGGGTTTATGCAGTCAATAAGGAGACTGGTTGGTGCTGTATCTTGAAAAGGTAACCAGCGGTGTTTTAGACGAAAAGAGAATAGATAGGTTTTTCTAAAATAGAGGCTTGATCACAGTCACTTCTCTAATTATCAGTACTTTTCAATGGCTTCTCAACTCACTTAGAGGAAAACCTTTATTTTGACCTTTGAGACCCTGGGTCTAATCTCTGCTATCTCTTAATTTTTAATCCCCTCGGCTATCCCCACCGACCCCTATCACATTCTCTTCTCTCTCAAATTCTGTTCCAAACACATATTGTTATTTTGCCACACAGGGACTCTTTACCTTCTGCCTTCCTATTCCAGTTTCAGGGGACACTGTCTCCCAAATTCATACACAACTTTCTCCCCCAGCTTCCCTCTTCCTTCAAGTATCTGCTCTAACTTGCTTTCACTCTGTTTTGAACAAATAGCATTCTAACTTTCTTCTCACTTTCAATCTCCTCACCCTGCTCAATTCGCATTCATCACTCTTGTCACCCTGTCTTAGGCTGTGCATTCCTTTGTTGTATCTTTTCCTCACCAGAGACAACTCCGAGAGACCAGGGAGAGAGAAACTTCTGTGTCCTCGACACGTAAAACCTCACCAGGTGGTACTAGTAACTCGGCACATAGGTGCTGAGGAAATGGAGAGAAAACTAAGACGTGGAGACTAACCAGGAAGTGTTTTGTAAAAGTGAATGTGAGAGGAAACAAGGGCTTAAATTTAGGCAAGAACAGATTAGACAGGAAGGGTTAGTACTTAACTACATACAAATAATAATTCAGGGCATGTACTATAGTGGAAAGGAATGGACTATGAAGGCCAGTGGTCTCCAATTCACATCCTAGACTCCTAACATCATAGTTATGTGGCCAAATGCAGAATACCTTGTCTCTGAATCCCAATTTTCTCCTCTTACAAAAGGAAAAATGTCTTCTTTTCAGATTCCTGTAGGTTAGAGAGAAAATGAATGTCCACGATGTGACCTAGGAGGTACCACTGGCATCTTTAAAGTGTCAAATACTTGAGCATATTTTAAAAATGGGATTAAAAGCTTTATTTTCATTGAGTCTCCACAAGACAATTTAAAGTTGTGCAAAATAATTCATAACCTTTGTATCTTTTGGAAATGTATTCAGTCCTTAGCATAGTCCTATTTTTATATGATAACAAAGATAAAATAACAAAATCCCCATTTCTTGAACATCCATGATTTGATTTTAGCATTAATCAAGTAAAATGAAATCCATTTTTATTGAAGTATATTTGAGTTACAATACTGTGTTTGTAATGGTTCAGTTATACATGTGATTCAGTTATACATATACTTTATACACACACATACATATATATTCTTTTTCAGATTCTTTTCCCTTACAGTTCAGTTCAGTTCAGTTCAGTCGCTCAGTAGTGTCTGACTCTTTGCGACCCCATGAATCGCAGCACGCCAGGCCTCCCTGTCCATCACCAACTCTCGGAGCTTACTCAAACTCATGCCCATCGAGTCGGTGATGCCATCCAGCCATCTCATCCTCTGTTGTCCCCTTCTCCTCCTGCCCTCAATCCCTCCAAGAATCAGGGTCTTTTCCAATGAGTCAACTCTTCACATCAGGTGGCCAAAATATTGGAGTTTCAGCTTCAGCATGAGTCCTTCCAATGAACACCCAGGACTTATATCCTTCAGGGTGGACTGGTTGGATCTCCTTTCAGTCCAAGGGACTCTCAAGAGTCTTCTCCAACACCACAGTTCAAAAGCATCGATTTTTCGGCACTCAGCTTTCTTCACATTCCAACTCTCACAACCATACATGACCACTGGAAAAACCATAGCCTTGACCAGACGGACCTTTGTTGGCCAAGTAATGTCTCTGCTTTTTAATATGCGATCTAGGTTGGTCATAACTTTCCTTCCATGATTATAAAACATTGAGTATATTTTCCTGTGCTATACAGTAGGTCCCTGTTGATAATCTGTTTTGTATATAGTAGTGTGCATATGTTAATCTCATACTCCTATTTTATCCCTCTCTTCCCTCTCCCCCTTTGATAACCATAAGTTCATTCTCTTTGAGTCAGTTTCTGTTTTGTAAATAACTTCATTGCATCACTTCTTTTCCCTTAGTTTCCACATATAAGTGATAACATGTTTGTCTTTGTCTGATTTACTTCACTTATTATGGTAATCTCCAGGTGCATCCATGTTGCTGCAAATGGTATTATTTCATTATTTTTTTTATAGCTGAGAAATACTCCATTGTGTGTGTATGTGTGTGTGTGTGTGTGTGTGTGTGTGTGTGTGTGTATACACATACCACACCATCTTTATTCATTCATTTGTCAATGGACATTTATGTTGCTTCCATGTCTTAGCTACTATAAATAGTGCTTCAGTGGACATTGGAGTACATGCATATTTTTGAATTATGGTTTTCTCAGGATATATGCCCAGGGGTTGGATTGCAGGATCATAGGGTAACACTATTTTTTAGTTTTTTAAGGAATCTCTATAATGTTCTTCACAGCTGCCGCACCAATTTATTATCCCATCAACAGAGTAGGAGGAATTCTTTCCACACCCTCTCTAGCATTTACTATTTGTAGACTTTTTGATGGCCGTTCTGACCAGAGTAGGGTGATAGCTCATTGTAGTTTTTAATTTGTATTCCTCTAACAGTTAGCTCTGTTGAGCATATTTTCACACGCTTTTGTGCCATCTGTATGTCTTCTTTGGAGAAATGTCTATTTAGATCTTCTGCCCATTTTTTGATTGGGTTAATCTTTTTTTTTTTTTTTCATTGAAAATTGACATTGGCATTCAGTTGCTTGCATATTTTGGAAATTAATCCACTGTTAATCACATCATTTGCAACTTTTTTTTTTTTCCCATTCTATAGATTGTCATTTCATTTTGTTTATGGTTTCCTTTGCTGTGCAAGAGCTTTTAAGTTTAATCAGATCTCACTTATTTATTTTTGTTTTTATTTGCATTACTCTAGAAGATGGATACAAAAAGTTATTCCTGCTATTTTTGTGAAAGTGTGTTCAGCCTGTTTTATAGTATCCAGAGTTTTATAGTATCCAGTCTTACATTTAGGTCTTTAATTCATTTTGAGTCAGTTTTGCATATGGTATGAGAAAATATTCTACTTCCATCCTTTTACATGAGGCTGACCAGTTTTTCCAGCCCCACTTATTGAAGAGACTATTTTCTTCATTGTGTATGCTGGCCTCTTTTCTTATAGATTACTTGACCATAGGTGCATGGGGTTACTTCTGAAATGAAGTTCATTTATATCTATTATATTATATCAATTATATCACATATTTGAAAGCAGACTCAGAGTAATAACATGGCTTGACCATGATCACAAAGCACATAAATAAAAATTGACCTTCAAATTAAAATCTTTTTAGAATTTGAATATGTTTCACTCTTTTTTTCATGTACTTCCTATGATATTTTAGTTTTTGAATTGACAACTTTTCCCTGTGTGAGGTCCATCTTTGTCCTTTAACTTTCAAAACTTCAGCATCCCCATTTCTTACTGCATTTTACACCGCACTTAAAATGGCTATTCATGTTATTTCTTTCTTCACAGGTCTCTAACAACTTCCTACTTTGCTTTGATCCAAAAATAAATGTTAGATTATGACCTTTAAGTGTTTACTCCAAATGGTCATTTCTTCCTATTATTTACCATCTAAGTTTATGACCCTTTGAACATAGCTCCACAAAAGCTCTGCAGCTCAGAATCGGTGGATCTCAAAGTGTGAAAGGGGTTTAAATAAAAAGTGTAAATTAACATAACTTGGAGAATATTTTTCAAATGCCTGTCCTATTTCCTTAACAGATGTTCCTATTCCTGGAACTCCAAGCATGAGAATTTTTTAAACCTCTTCAGTGATCTGGATACACCCCTCACTTCTTACCTCATAGCTAAAAGCAACCATTCAAGACCAATTGTTTTTATAATTTTCTACTTTATATTATCAGTTCCTGGCTTAATGCCTATGCAGCAGCAGTACAACTATAAGTCATGTATTTTCCCACTTGACAGGAAATAAACAGAAAGACAGAAAGAAAACTAAATTTTTGTCTGTGAGAGTTTAAAGTTTATTAATGGATGTGTTAGAAGTAGACTTGAGTCTAAGAAGAATGCTATATGTGCAGTTTCTTAGGGAAGGGTTATTTTTCCAGGTAGACTTTGAAAATATATAGCATGAGCAAAAACGTTTAAGAAACTTTTCCACCATTCTTTTTCCTAATAAGATATAGCATCATGGGATTTGAGGTTCCATGATTTCCCACATTCTAAATGTTTTCTTGTTGGAACCTAGTTAATAAATGCACCACTTTTTATGCTTCAATGTATTGACTCCCAACTCAGTAAGAGGCACAGCTCTCTGCTAACTACCCAGTTGCACACATTATCTTTCATAATCTTTCTTACCTTTAGATCTTCTTACATGTTTTTATCTGACTTCATTGGCCTCCACTCACCTGGTCTCCTGCAGAATTCAGCAAAGGTTTTGCCTTTTCAGTAACCTTTCTCTGTTCTCTACAAATATGCCTTAAAAATCTGTGCCTTAAGCTCTCAGAGTGTCACATTATTTACTCAACTACAGAAAGCATATACTGTGATGCAATTGTCAGTTTGCTTATCTGCCTTATTGCTATCCCCAATAGTCATTTGGGGATTCCCTACTTGAAGATAAGAGATTATTTTTTTTTTATTATATTTGAAACTTCTTTTTCACTGCTCAGTGTGTAGTAGTTTCAATGGCAGGTGTAGGTTTTAAGAAGGAGAGTTAAGTAATCATGGTATAAAAATCAAGCTAGAAAACTAACGGTAGTGGGAAACTTGATGAAGGGAATTGGGGGAAATTAGAACCACTCGTAAGTTGAATGAAAATGTAGAAGAGACATCTTTTCTCTGATGTAGCCATCTGCTCTGGTAAAGGAATTGGGAATATTCTTAAAAAGCATTTTTAGACATATGAAAAATAAAATACTCAAATAACAAAATTTTAGTGTGCATTCTCAATGTCTCCCTAGGTATAATTTAATTTCAGATCTTTGGTGAAGAGCTGAATGGTTTTCCTTGCTATAGCATAATGCATATATATGGTCATTTAAGTTTATTCAGTGTTTCTTGAGAAAATTCTATATGATTAATTTTGAGAGTGGTTGCCTTCTGATGAATTTTTTTTTTATGTTAAAAGAGGATCTAGACATTGTCTGTTAGAAACAAGGATATAAACGTATTCAAATTATCTAAGATAAAATTTATCTCAAAAAGTAAAATACATGTTTTTCATTTAGTTTAGGAAATAAAACAAGATGAATGAAGCATGAGTGTCCATCACCCTGAGTGTCTTTGAAGGATGATGGGCCAATTTTGCCCAGTGTGTGAATGCCATTAGGCCTAGTATTTGTTTCTTAACATTTTCTCTCTGATTAGTTTTGGTTCCCCAGTTAATAATATTATTATAACCTGTTACAACATATGAGTGTAATTAGCTTTGCAGTATTATGACATCTAATTTGATATGTAGAATAAATAAACTTTTATTTATTTTATCAGAGAAAAAGAGGTATAATAAAGAGCCTCCCGTGTCAGCAAGCTCTGTCCCAAGAAAGCACTGTGGATTAGCACTCACTTGGTTAAAGTCAATTACAGAGGCAGCAGCTTTATATCCTGGCAAGTGCCAAGCTATAGTAAAGGTCCTTCCTAGGTATGATAATTATAAAATTAGATGAAAACATTTACTAGGTTCCCAGCAAATCCTTTATGAAATGGAAGATGCTGGAGCTGAAACATAGCCAGATTTGGTAACAGCATGCAAACAACCTTCAGAGTCAAAAATCATTCAAAAGTGTCTAATCCCATAGCTGCACAAAAGCTGGCAGGCACTCACCACACAGAACATTAATCCAGGCGATTTAGAGGGAATTTTAAAGATAGCCTTCTGTGCCAAATACATTAACAGCAATGTGTCTCTGGCTAAAAACACTGAACATTTCATAATCTGTAGGAAAGGTGGAGATACAAAATGTGAACAAGAGGAGATTTTCAACCCCAGAGTGATTATACAGTTTTTATTAGGCTTCTTTGTTTACATTGGTGGGGCAGAATCCATGCAAGAGCATGAACACAAAGTCAGAACTGCTTCAGTTCACAAATAGTGAGTTAGAAATACTCAGAAGGATGGATCACAACCTGAAGATGTTTGATGTACAATGGCAAGAGCACTGTCCCAAGAAACGTTACCTTGAAGGTCAGTGTTGGCAAAATTCTCTGTTCCTTCATTCCAAGTTTCTCAGCAGTCCAGTGAGCTGAGTCCTGTCCTAGTGCCCTGCAAGCCAAGTAATGATCTTATGTGTAGCCTTCAACACTTACCTGTGTCTTCCAGTGAGCTCTGAATCACATCCTTAACTAAAAGTCAGCAATAAAAAAGGATTTATAAAAAAAAGAAAATATACACTGAACAAAAATAAATAATCAAGGTACATTCAGTCTTGCAAAGAAATGTTCAAAGTGAAATTAACCTGATTTTAAAGTTTAAGATTCTGTGACTCAAAGGGGTAAATGGGTTCCTAAAATTATATTATCCTTTAATATTTATCTATGGTTATATGAACTTGAAGCTCCAGATTTAAAATGTCACACAAAAAATGTGCAGAAGGAAGACCTAGGGACAATATAGCATTGGTTAGTGGTCCAAGAAAAAGGCACTACTAGATTTAGACAATATCTTATGTTTTTTTCTAAATTTGGACAAAATACTCTCCCATTACAGAAGGTTGTTAGAAAGAACATGCTTAAGCAAGTCAAACAGATGGATAGAAGTTATGTCTTTATCTTTAGCACTTCTTAATCTTCTAGTGCTTCCTAGAAGTGGACCAATATGAGTGAATGTGTGCCAAAAAAATATAATAATAATATTTGTATTTCATTAGGCTAACTTGTATTCACTCCTGTGACATACAATCAGTTGTATATAAGATTTTATTTCTGCCTCAGTGTCACTCTCTTCCTTTTAAGCCTATAACCCTTGAACCATTTCTTCAACCACATCTTTGTGAATATTTTCAATTACGTTTTCAATTTCTGTTTTTGAACCCACCTAGCAAGCTCAAAGCTGAAGCAATCCAACAGACTGATTTCTTTGTTCCTATACCTGGGCAGTTGAATTCAACTGGAGAAAATCGCAAAATCCTCAGAAAATTGCCTCTATAAATTAAGGTTCTCTGAGCTCAATAGGGCCATTTACCTTGCTCACCAATTCTCTGTTCTAAGGGTTTTCTCCATTTTCCATAATATCTAATCAAACCATTTCTTATCTCCTTAACTGTACTACCCTATTGCCTTCCTACTCATTCTCAGCAGAAAATCTTGTCTCTTTCTTCCCAGAAATATAGACACACTCAGTTAAGAACTTTTTCAAATTACTGACACTCTGTTTATAAAAGTGAGAGTATCTTGTAACTAACTTCTTTATTTCATTATAATCAAAAACAGCTCATCCTGAGTGATGTTAACTCTTCCAATTCTTCTTTGGATCCCATGAAAACTACTTTAAGAAATTTTACTCCAATTATTCAAACGTATCCTTTTCTTTTCTATAATTTCTATCTTTTCCTACTTCAATTTTTGAAAAATCATCTCTCTTCCATTTGTTCTTCCACATCAAGCCTTCTCCAGCTTTATTTCTGTCTCTATTACCCGGCATTTCCAAGTTTCATGGGAAAAAAAAAAACAATTGGAAGTCCTTTCATCTGTTTCCTTGTTTCCCTTTTATTGTTCAGGCCATGGCAGTGCCCGATCTTGTCCTTTATTCATTCATTGAACAAGCTCTCAGCAAGATTGTTACTGAATTTTATTGCTATAGACAGTAAATAGTTCTCATATATTCTCTAGGGAGTATTTAATATGGTAAACCATAACTTCCTCGTTGAACCCCAAATTGTCAGAGCTTCCTCAGTGTTAAGCTCTTCCGGTTCTTATACTCGCTCTTTGATTGCCTCTTCTCAACTTCGATATAGATTTGCCTTGTGTGTGCGTCTGTGCTCAGCTGTGTCTGACCCAGCAATCCCATGGACTGTAGCCTTCCAGACCTTACTGTCCATGGAACTCTCCAGGCAAGAATACTGGAGTGTGTTGCCCTTTCCTACTCCAGGGGATCTTCCCAACCCAGGAACCAAACTTGTATCTCTTGCATCTCCCACATTGGCAGGCAGATTCTTTACCATTAGTGTGACCTGAGAAGCCTAGATCTGCCTTACTAAACTCATTTATTCACAGGATATTCTAACCTGTGTGCTGCTGGCTCCTTTAACAGATGCTCTGAAGTGCTTGTTACTCATTCAGATCACTTCACTTGCCCACACTGATACCATGGTGATCTGTACACTAACATATAAAAAAGATAACACTAAGATATTTAGATTCACTATCTATCAGAGAGTATCATTTCATTGTGTCTCTCACATGCACACACACAAAATTCTTGTGAAAGTCTTGGAACCCTAAGGTTCTTCTGACAGTGTGGCTAGAGAGATATTTTGTAGTGTTTATCCTGTCTTTGCAGGGTTTGAGTGATAAGCAAAAGTTTAAATACTAAAGGCAAATGTTTAAAATACAATAAAATACAGGAGAATGACTTCACCATCTTATGTTAAGGAAGAAAATAAACTGACTAACTACAAACTAGGAATATCTTTTCATAATACATGTAGCTGAAAAAAAGATTCTTATCTAGAATTTATTAAGACTCTTTGAATAAATAATAAAATAGGCATAACAGGGAAAATAGACTGACACTTTACAGGAAAAAGTCCAAATTGTCTCAAAATGCAAAATGTTATGTACTATCATGACATAAAAGCGAAATACAAATTAAAAACCCAGTGAGATGTAAATTAATATCCAGTACATTTTCAGAAGTTAAGATGTCTGACAACACCAAACATTGGCAAGAATGTTAAGCATTGGGATTCTCACACTGGCATTAGGCACGTTTTGACACCAGACATCTCTAGAAAAACCCTCACCCATGAACCCTAAAACATTTGTATAAGTGGGCTTTAAATTGCACTGTGAATAGCAAGGGAATAAGAAAATCCAAAATGCTTTTAAAATTTAGAAGACATAAATTGCAATGCACTCATACAGAGACTGTAATGCAACCATGAAATGAAGGAGATAGAACTCTGTTCATCAATATGGGTAATATTGAAAGTCATGCTATTCAAAAACTAAGTTACTAAGAAGCTTGTATTTCAGAAACAGAAAGCAAATAAAGCTTTTTTGGGATATCCATACATGTATGTGCATAGTAGAAAGAAAATCAAAAGAATGTTTACACCACTAAGTTTAGCACTGTGACTAGTACTAAGGGGCTGTGTCACAAGAAAATTGAATTTGTTAGGACTGCATATTGGACTTCAAACATACCAGTATGGATCTATTTCATAAGCTGGGTTATGAATATATGAGTTTTGTCACATTTATTATAACTCTCTAAATTGCATATAATTGTCAATTGCACTTTTTAAAAAATTTACAAAGTTCATTGGTGAAAAAGGAGAAAAGAGATTACTCATAATTAGAGAGGGTACAAGGGCCAGATGAAATTTTTGAAAGTTAGGAGAGGTCTTGAGGTAGACAGAATGATCCCTTAAAGATATCCATGTTATAATCCCTAACACCTATGAAACTGTTACCTCACAGGGCTAAGTAACTGCAGATGTGAGTGAACTAAAGATATAAAGATGAGACAATTGTTCTGAATTATTCAGATGGGCTGAAGGTAGTTGTAGCATCATTAAAAGTAGAAGAGGGAAGCAAAACAGAGAGTCAGAGGAATACATGAGTATGTGAGAAAGGCAGAGAGACACACATCAGTTGACTTAATGATAGGGAAAGGGGTCATGAGCTAAGGAATACATCAGTTCAGTTCAGTTCAGTTCAGTCACTCAGTCGTGTCTGACTCTGGGGCCCCATGGACTGCAGCACGCCGGGCCTCCTTGTCCATCACCAACTCCCGGAGCTTACTCAAACTCATGCTCTTAGAGTTGGTGATGCCATCTAACCATCTCATCCTCTCTCGTCCCCTTTTCCTCCTACCCTCAATCTTTCCCAACATCAGGGTCTTTTCCAATGAGTCAGTTCTTCACATCAGGTAGCCAAAGTATTGGAGTTTCAGCTTCAGCATCAGTCCTTCCAATGAATATTCAGTACTGATTTCCTTTAGGATGGACTGGTTAGATCTCCTTGCAGTCCAAGGGACTCTCCAGAGTCTTCTCCAATACCACAGTTCAAAAGCATCAATTCTTTGGTGCTAAGCTTTGTTTATAGTCCAACTCTCACATCCTTACATGACTACTGGAAAAACCATAGCTTTGACTATGCATACCTTTGTCAGCAAAGTAATGTCTCTGCTTTTTAATATGCTGTCTGGATTGGTCATAGCTTTCTTCCAAGGAGCAAGTGTCTTTTAACTTCATGGCTGCAGTCACCATCTGCAATGATTTTGGAATCAGGAATAAAGGCAGCTTCTAAAACCTAGGAAAGAGAAGGAAAGAGATTCTCCCCTAAAGCATTCCAAAGGAATACCATCCTGAAAACACCTCGGTTTTAGTTCAGTAAGACCCAGTTTGGACTTCTAACATCCAGGGTTCAGAGAGAGAGCTGAGCAGTTTTAAGCCATTGAATTTGTGGTGATTGGTTAGGGGAGCAATGGGAAACATTCATCTCTTTCATTCTAGGTGGCCTTGGGGAACTGATGGAAAGTTAAACAGAAGAAATTACAATGAATCCTACTCACTCTTGCCTCCACTACTGCTACCATCACTGCTTAATTTTTTATTAACTTGTACAATGCAGTTTGCAAAAATTGACTAAAGATATCCTTATTTAAATTCAACAAGAAATCCATGGGGTCAGAATCATCCTTTCCTATTGATAAATAAGGAAACTAAGGAAACTAAGGGGTCTTATTGGAGAAGGCGATGGCACCCCACTCCAGTACTCTGGCCTGGAAAATCCCATGGACGGAGGAGCCTCGTAGGTTGCAGTCCATCGGGCTGCTACGAGTCGGACATGACTGATCGACTTCACTTTCACACATTGGAGAAGGAAATGGCAACCCACTCCAGTGTTCTTGCCTGGAGAATCCCAGGGACCGGGGATCCTGGTGGGCTGCCATCTATGGGGTTGCACAGGGTCAGACATGACTGAAGTGACTTAGCAGCAGCAAGGGGTCTTATAAGTTAAGAGAATTATCAGTTGTTAAAAGCCACACCACTTGTTGACTTATATGTGAATAAAAAGTCCCTTCAATCATGCTAATGCTAAGTTGTTTCAAACATGTTTGACTCTTTGTGACCCTATGGACTGTAACCCGTCAGGATCCTCTGTCAAGGGGGTTCTCCAGGCAAGAATACTAGAGTGGGTTTCCATACCCTCCTCCAGTGAATCTTCCCAACACAGGGCTTGAACCTGCAACTTTTATGCATCTCTTGCATTGGTAGTTGGGTTCTTTACCAATAATTCCATCTGGGAAGCCCTCATAAAATAGATTTTATTTGTGAAATATGAAGAGATAAAGGTATGTGTTTAATTGTAAACCAATTCATTGGTTGTATTAAAATCATGCATTATGAAAGGAGCTAAGATGGAGGAGGAATAGGACAGGGAGACCACTTTCTCTCCTACAAATTCATCGAAAGAACATTTGAACGCTGAGCAAACTCCACAAAACAACTTCTGATCGCTAGCAGAGGACATCAGGCACCCAGAAAAGCAGCCCATTGTCTTCGAAAGAAGGTAGGACAAAATATAAAAGATAAAAGGAGAGACAAAAGAGTTAGGGATGGAGACCCATCCCGGGAAGGGAGTCGTAATACAGGAAGTTTCCAAACACCAGGAAATCCTCGCACTCGCGGGTCTGGGGGAGGTTTTCGAATCTCAGAGGGCAACCTAACTGGGAGGAAAAATAAATAAAACCCACAGATTACATGCCTAAAAGCAACTACCAGCAGAAAAGTACCCCAGACGCTCACATCCGCCACCAGCAAGTGGGGGCTGAACGGAGAGGAGGGGGCGGCATTGCTCAGGGCAAGGACCAGGCCTGAATGCCCTGAGGGCAATCGGAGGGAGCTAACGTGAGATAGCAACTAAACTGTGGGATAGCAAGAGAGAGAGACAAAATTAACCGGCGAAAAGTGCTAACTGAACACACTGCCAGCTCGTTCACAGAAGAAAGGAAGGACTGAGAAATTCCAGGGAAGGGCTAGCCAGCTGCAGACCGGCCCATCCAGTGCCAGAGGCAGGAGGCAGGGGAGAGGGGAAAGGGGCAAACTCGGTCCCAGAAACAGCACCCCTACCAAACTGCAAACAGGCTCCCAGTTTCTAACCAAAGACTTCCTGAGATTCTGGATGGTTGACATCCACCGGGAGGGTCACAGCTAGAGACCAGCTCCCCAGAAGAGACACAAGGCGCACCCGACTGGTTCGCGGACACTGAGGCTGGGACCACGGAGGGGAGAAGGTGCACCGCACCCGGGAGAGTGTGCTCATCAAGCTCCTGGCGGCCTGAGCTGCTCGGGTAGGGAAGGCACAAAACGCAGGCCCAACCGAGTCTGTGCTTTTGTGGAGTACCCGAAAACTGGAACCACACGCAACTCAGGGCCCACTCCCTATAGAGCAGCCTGGAGCCTGAGCAGTGTAGATGGGGAAAGCACACACGCCATGAGTGGGGGCAAACCCATTGTGGCCGGAACACTGCGAGTGCTCCCCACACAGGCCAGTGACATTTGTCTGCAGGGCTCCTCCCTCCCCGCAGCACGACTGAACAAGAGAAGCTAAACAAGAGACCACCTCCGCCCGCCTGCGTCAGGGTGGAACTTAGACACTGAAGAGACCGGCAAACAGAAGCCAAATAAACAAAGGGAACCGCTTCAGAAGTGACCGGTGCAACAGATTAAAACACCTGTAGTTAACACCGACTACACCGGAAGGGGCTTATAGATATCAAGAAGTGTAAGCTGGAACGAGGAGCTATCTGAAACTGAACCGAACTCACACTGCCCGCAACAACTCCAGAGAAATTTCTAGATATATTTTTACTTTTTTTTTCTTTTCTCTCTTTTATTTTCTTTTAAAATTCCCTATTACTCCTCTATTATGCCTTAATGTTCCTTTTCTTTTATTTTCTTTTAAAGTTCTCTAATACTCCTCTATTACTCCTTAATTATCATTTTCATATATTTTTACTATTTTTTAATTAAATTTTTTTCTTTTTTCTTTTATTTTCTTTTAAAGTTCCCTATCACTCCTCTATTACTCCTTAATTTTCATTTTAATTTCACTATAAGCTTGCAAAAAAAAAGACCTTATTTTTAAAGTGAACTACATATATACTTCTTAAATTTTTTGTGCTTTTGTTTCTAATATTGTAATTTTAAGAGTCTAACCTCTACTCTAGATTTTTTATCTTTGTTTTTCAGCATTTGATATCAATTTTGGACATTTAAGAATCCAATATTCAGTAACCATTTTTACTCAGGAGTGTGTTGATTACTCTCTCCCCCTTTTGACTCTCCTTTTTCTCCCCCAGATCACCTCTATTTCCTCCCTCCCCCTTCTCTTCTAAATCCAATTCTGCGAATCTCTGTGGGTGTCTGGGCTATGGAGAACACTTAGGGAACAGAGTGCTGTGTAGATCTCTCTCTCCTTTGAGTCCCCCCTTTTCTCCTCCTGCTCATCTCTATCTCCCTCCTCCCTCTCCTCCTCTTCATGTAACTCTGTGAAACTCTCTGGGTGTCCCTCACTGTGGAGAATCTTTTCACCATTAACCTAGAAGTTTTATTATCAGTGCTGTATATTTGGAGAATTCTTGAGGCTACTGGAAGAATAAGACTGAAATCCAGAAGCAGGAGGCTTAAGCCCAAAAACTGAGAACACCAGAGAACTCCTGACTACAGGGAACATTAAGTAATAAGAGATCATCCAAAAGCCTCCATACCTACACTGAAACCAACCACCACCCAAGAGCCAAAAAGTTCCAGAACAAGACATACCACACAAATTCTCCAGCAACACAGAAATATAGCCCTGAGCGTCAACATACAGGCTGCCCAAAGTCACACCAAACACACAGACCTATCTCAAAACTCACTACTGGACACTCCATTGCACTCCAGAGAGAAGAAATCCAGTTCCACGCACCAGAACACCGATGCAAGCATCCCTAACCAGGAAACCTTGACAAGCCAATTGTCCAACCCAACCCACTGGGTGAAAGCTCCACAATAAAAAGGAACCACTGACCACCAGAATACAGAAAGGCCACTCCAGACACAGCAATCTAAAGAAGATGAAAAGGCAGAGAAATACCCAGAAGGTAAAGGAACATGAAAAATAACAATGAAGCCAAACAAAAGAGGAGGAGATAGGGAATATACCTGAAAAAGAATTTAGAATAATGATAATAAAAATGATCCAAAATCTTGAAAACAAAATGGAGTTACAGATAAATAGCCTGGAGACAAGGATTGAGAATATGCAAGAAATGTTTAACAAGGACCTAGAAGAAATAAAAAAAGAGTCAATTTAGAAATGAATAATGCAATAAATGAGATCAAAAACACTGAAGGGAACCAACAGTAGACTAACAGAGGCAGAAGATAGGTTAAGTGAGGTAGAAGATAAAATGGTGGAAATAAATGAAGCAGAGGGAAAAAAAAGTATCAAAAGAAATGAGGACAACCTCAGGGACCTCTGGGACAACATGAAACACCCCAACATTTGAGTCATAGGAGTCCCAGAAGAAGAAGACAAAAAGAAAGGCCATGAGAAAATACTCGAGGAGATAACAGCTGAAAACTTCCCTAAAATGGGGAAGGAAACAGTTGCACAGGTCCAAGAAACCCAGAGAGTCCCAAACAAGATAAATCCAAGGCAAAACACCCCAAAACACATATTAATCAAATTAACAAAGATCAAACACAAAGAACAAATATTAAAAGCAGCAAGGGAGAAACAACAAATAACACACAAAGCAATTCCCATAAGGATAACAGCTGATCTTTCAATAGAAACTCTTCAGGCCAGAAGGGAATGGCAGGACACACTTAAATTAATGAAAGAGAATAACCTACAACCCAGATTACTGTACTCAGCAAGAATCTCATTCAGATATGAAGGAGAATTCAAAAGCTTTACAGACAGGCAAAAGCTGAGAGAATTCAGCACCACCAAACAAGCTCTTCAACAAATGCTAAAGGATCTTCTCTAGACAGGAAACACAGAAAGGTTGTATAAACGTGAACCCCAAACAACAAAGTAAATGGCAACGGGACCATACTTATCAATAATTACCTTAAATGTAAATGGGTTGAATGCCCCAAACAAAATTCAAAGACTGGCTGAATGGATACAAAAACAAGACCCCTGTGTAAGCTGTCTGTAAGAGACCCACCTCAAAACAAGGGACACATACAGACTGAAAGTGAAGGGCTGTAAAAAAAATATTTCATGCAAACAGAGACCAAAAGAACTAAGAAGTCCCAATACTCATATCAGATAAAATAGACTTTAAAATAAAGGCTGTGAAAAGAGACAAATAAGGACACTACATAATGATCAAAGGATCAATCCAAGAAGAAGATATAACAATTATAAATATATATGCACCCAACATAGGAGCACCACAATATGTAAGGCAAATGCTAATGAGTATGAAAGGGGAAATCAACAATAACACAATAACAGTGGGAAACGTTATTACCCCACTCACACCTATGGATAGATCAGCTAAACAGAAAATCAATAAGGAAACACAGACTTTAAATGACACAATGGACCAGCTAGACCTAATTGATATCTATAGGACATTTCACCCCAAAACAATCAATTTCACCTTTTTCTCAAGTGCACACGGAACCTTCTCCAGAATAGATCACATCCTAGGCCATAAACCTAGCCTTGGTAAATTCAAAAAATTGAAATCATTCCAGTTATCTTTTCTGACCACAATGCAGTAAGACTAGATATCAATTACAGGGAAAAAATTATTAAAAATTCAAGCATATGGAGGCTAAATAACACGCTTCTGAATAACCAACAAATCATAGAAGAAATAAAAAAAGAAATCAAAATATGCATAAAAATGAATGAAAATGAAAACACAACAAACCAAAACCTATGGGGTGCTGTAAAAGCAGTGCTAAGGGGAAGGTTCATAGCATTACAGGCTTACTTCAAGAAACAAGAAAAAAGTCAAATAAATAACCTAGCTCTACACCTAAAGCAACTAGAGAAGGAAGAAATGAAGAATCCCAGGTTAGTAGAAGGAAAGAAATCTTAAAAAATTAGGGGGGAAATAAATGCAAAAGAAACTAAAGAGATCATAGCAAAAATCAACAAAGCTAAAAGCTGGTTTTTTGAAGAGATAAACAAAATTGACAAACTGTTAGCCAGACTCATAAGAAACAAAGGGAGAAGCACCAAATCAACAAAATTAGAAATGAAAATGGAGAGATCACAATAGATAACACTGAAATACAAAGGATCATAAGAGACTATACCATCAGCTCTATGCCAATAAAGTGGAGAACTTGGAAGAAATGGACAAATTCTTTGAAAAGTTTAACTTTCCAAATCTGAACCAGGAAGAAATAGAAGATCTTAACAGACCCATCACAAGCACGGAAATCAAAACTGTAATCAGAAATCTTCCAGCAAACAAAGGCCCAGGGCCAGATGGCTTCACTGCTGAATTCTACCAAAAATTTAGAGAAGAGCTAACACCTATTTTACTCAAACTCTTCCAGAAAATTGCAGAAGAAGGTAAACTTCCAAACTCATTCTATGAGGCCACCATTGCCCTAATACCAAAACCAGACAAAGATGCCACAAAAAAAGAAAACTGCAAGCCATATCACTGATGAACATAGATGCAAAAATCCTTAACAAAATTCTATCAAACAGAATTCAACAATATATTAAAAAGATCATACATCATTACCAAGTGGGCTTTATCCCAGGAAAGCAAGGATTCTTTAATATCTGCAAATCAATCAATGTAATACACCACATTAACAAATTGAAGGAAAAAAACCATATGATTATCTCAATAGATGCAGGAAAACCCTTTGACAAAATTCAACATCCATTTATGATAAAAACCCTCCAGAAAACAGGCATAGAAGGAACATACCTCAACATAATAAAAGCTATATATGACAAACCCACAGCAAGCATTATCCTCAATGGTGAAAAATTGAAAGGATGTCCCTAAAATCAGGAATGAATAAGGGTGCCCACTCTCACCACTACTATTCAACATAGTTTTGGAAGCTTTGGCCACCACAATCAGAGCAGAAAAAGAAATAAAAGGAATCCAAATAGGAAAAGAAGAAGTGAAACACTCACTGTTTGCAGATGACATGATCCTCTACATAGAAAACCCTAAGGACTCTACCAGAAAATTACTAGAGCTGATCAATGAATATAGTAAAGTTGCAGGATATAAAATTAACACACAGAAATCCCTTGCATTCCTATACACTAACAATGAGAAAACAGAAAGAAATTAAGGAAACAATACCATTCACCATTGAAACAAAAAGAATAAAATACTTAGGAGTATATCTACCTAAAGAAACAAAAGACCTATACATAGAAAACTATAAAACACTGATGAAAGAAATCGAAGAGGACACAAATAGATAGAGAAATATACTGTGTTCATGGATTGGAAGAATCAATATTGTGAAAATGAGTATACTACCCAAAGGAATCTATAGATTCAATGGAATCCCTATCAAGCTACCAACGGTATTCTTCACAGAACTAGAACAAATAATTTCACAATTTGTATGGAAATACAAAAAACCTCAAATAGCCAAAGCAATCTTGAGAAAGAAGCATGGAACTGGAGGAATTAACCTGCCTGACTTCAGGCTCTACTACAAAGCCACAGTCATCAAGACAGTATGGCACTGCACAAAGACAGAAATGTAAATCAATGGAACAAAATAGAAAGCCCAGAGATAAATCCATGTAACTATGTACAGATTATCTTCACAAAGGAGGTAAGAATATACAATGGAAAAAAGACAACCTCTTTAACAAGTGGTGCTCGGAAAACTGGTCAACCACTTGTAAAAGAATGAAACTAGAACACTTTCTAACACCATACACAAAAATAAACTCAAAATGGATTAAAGATCTAAATGTAAGACCAGAATCTATAAAACTCCTAGAGGAGAACATAGGCAAAACACTCTCTGACATAAATCACAGCAAGATCCTCTATGACCCACCTCCCAGAATATTAGAAATAAAAGCAAAATAAAGAAATGGGACCTAATGAAACTTAAAAGCTTTTGCACAACAAAGGAAACTATAAGTAAGGTGAAAAGACAGCCCTCAGATTGGGAGAAAATAATAGCAAATGAAGAAACAAAGGATTAATCTCAAAAATATACAAGAAACTCCTGCAACTCAATTCCAGAAAAATAAATGAACGAATCAAAAATGGGCCAAAGATCTAAACAAACATTTCTCCAAAGAAGACATACAGATGGCTAACAAACACATGAAAAGATGCTCAACATCACTCATTGTCAGAGAAATGCAAATCAAAACCTCAATGAGTTACCATCACACGCCAGTCAGGATGGCTGCTATCCAAAAGTCTACAAGCAATAAATGCTGGAGAGGGTGTAGAGAAAAGGGAACCCTCTTACACTCTTGGTGGGAATGCAAACTAGTACAGCCGTTACGGAGAACAGTGTGGAGATTCCTTAAAAAACTGAAAATAGAACTGCCATATGACCCAGCAATCCCACTCCTGGGCATACCACCAAGGAAACCAGATCTGAAAAAGACACATGTACCCCAATGTTCATCACAGCACTGTTTATAATAGCCAGGACATGGAAGCAACCTAGATGTCCATCAGCAGATGAATGGATAAGAAAACTGTGGTACATATACACTATGGAATATTACTCAGCCATTAAAAAGAATACATTTGAATCAGTTCTAATGAGATGGATGAAACTGGAGCCCATTATACAGAGTGAAGTAAGCCAGAAAGATAAAGACCAATACAGTATACTAACACATATATATGGAATTTAGAAAGATGGTAATGATAACCCTATATGCAAGACAGAAAAAAGACACAGATGTATAGAACATACTTCTGGACTCTACGGGAGAAGGCGAGGGTGGGATGATCTGAGAGAACAGCATCGAAACATGTGTGTTATCAAGTGTGAAGCAGATTGGCAGTCCAGGTTGGATGCATGAGACAAGTGCTTGGGGCTGGTGCACTGGGATGACCCAGAGGGATGGGATGGGGAAGGAGGTGGGAGGGAGGTTCAAGATGGGGAACACATGTAAATCCATGGCTGATTCATGTTAATGTATGGCAAAAACCACTACAATATTGTAAAGTAATTAGCCTCCAACTAATAAAAATAATTGGGAAAGAAAAAGAAAACAGCCCAAAATCTGGTTCCCTAATCCTGTAGTCACTGCAACGAACTCCTCACTTGCATACATATGCAGATAACATGTATCTGCCTAAAAATAAAATAAAATCACACATCATTATGCACACATTTTTGTTATAATTAACAAAGCTATGACTATAATAGTTTATATAAACATGCAATTGCATTAAAGAACACCTATCCAATAAGTCAACATTTAGAAAAACATTAACCACAGGTAAAACTTTCTCAGAAGGTGGACATCAGTCTTAAGAAAATTTAACAATTATTCTACAGGACTAATCTTCAAACTCAAATCATTGTGAAAAAAGGGAAAGAATCAGTTTGGAATATTTCTTCTTCAACCTATTTTATGTAAGTTTGGAGTATATTAATTTAGTAATTTGCTCTAAATTTTACTCAAATAGAACACTGTAGGGGGAGATGGAGTATAGTCTAGACATCTGAAATGTATTTCTCATTTTCCAGTCAGTTTCAATCACTGCAAAAATTTTAGTTTGATCATCATACAAGTGAAAATTACTAAAGTGACAAAGAGGGTATGAAGAAGGCTGAGCAAGTAGGAGAGCAAGAAAGAGAGGGAGACAGAGATGGAGAGAGGTCTCAAGAGGGTGAGCTCGGATTGATGGAAGGACAACATGGCAAAACTGAAGAGAAAAATTTAAGTTACCAGCAATCATTCCTCTATTGTAGCGTTTATTACTTAGGTTTATTAAAATGTCAAATCAAACACTGAAGAAAATGGTTTACAAATGCAGAACTCTAAATAAATAAGATCAAAAAGAGATCAAAGACAGCATTAAAAAGGTTAAGTTTAAAATGGTGGATGGAGATCAATTCTTCATTTCACTCTTATTTAGAGTCAATTCAAGGTCCAATTTCAACTATACACAGAAACATGAATTGATTTTAATGGCATGTATGGAAAAAATTGCCTCAAATACTCTAACGAAAAGATTCCAAGAAAGTAGTTATGCTTATAATGGTTTTATTGCTCTATGCCTCAGAACTGGAATTGTTTAGTAAAAGAGAAAGAATTTGAAGCAGGAAAAGTTGAACTGGGACTAGGAGTTCTGGTGCATAAGTTCTGCTATACCATCAAGTCTTAACATTCAGCCAAGCAGTCAGTAATCAGTTTTGAAAGCACAATGTAATGTCATGTTTCTATAGCTTACACCTCTCAGAAACACAATGATAAATTTACGTGAAAGATACAGGTGGGGTTATTTAATAATAAGTACAGAAAATCAACATTTGCTTGTATTTGCTTTTAAAGATGCTAGCAAATAGTTATAAACTTTTATTATTACAAAAACAGAATTGATCTAAATTCAGAATATAAAAGTTCACATGCTCAGTGTTTATTCACTTATTCTAAGCTTGTTTTTCCCTTGCATATACTTGATTGGATACTTATGAATTTTCAAGTGGTTTGGATCAAATAAACATTGAAAAGTAAATAAGACACTACTAATATTATGATAGATTTGTGACCTAGCAAAGAATCTGTGAAGAAAATGTGTGCTTGTCAGACAAGCGTGTGTGTGTGTGTGTGTGTGTGTGTATGTGTGTGTTTGTGCGCGCTCAGTCATGTCTGACTCTTTGTGATCCCATGGAATGTAGCAGCCAGGCTCCTCTGTCCATGGGATTTTTCAGGCAAGAGTATTGAAGTGGGTTGCCATTTTCTTATCCATCATCATACTAGATCTTCTCACAATTCTCCTTTTCTGGAGACTGAATTAAAGACTGAAAACTTTCTTTTGTTGATTGTACAGTACGTATGATAGAAGTTAATTCATCAACTCATGTTCCTGAATATTATTTTACTGAAACACTTCTAAGTATAGTACGTTGCTCTTCAGTCACTAAATATGTCTGGCTCTTGGTGACCTCATGGACTGCAGTACACCAGGCTCCTCTGTCCTCCATTATCTCCCAGAGTTTGCTCAAACTCATGTCCATTGAGTCAGTGATGCCATCTAACCATTGTTGCCCCCTTCTCCTCCTGTGCTCAGTCTTTTCCAGTATTAGGATCTTTTCCAAGATTAGGATATTTTCCAATGAATTGGTTCCCCGCATCAGGTGGCCAAAATACTGGAGCTTCAGCTTCAGCATTAGTCTTTCCAATGAAAATTCAGGGTTGATTTCCTTTATGGTTGACTGGTTTGACCTCCTTGCAGTCCTAGGGACTCCCAAGAGTCTTCTCCAAGTATAGAATATGACATTTGAAAATTGCTCTTTTGGAAAAGGCACAATTGGCCTTGAGATTATTCTGTTTAGACCTCAAAAATTATTTTTACTTTCTTTTATTTCTGTTTTCTTGTTATACACATAATAGACCCTCTTACACCATTCCTCAGTGTCCCCCAAGTATAAATTTATCACATCCTGACTCCCAGCACTACTGAGATAAAAAATGCTATGAGAATCTTTGATTGCATGTAATAATGTAGAGAGATGCTGGTCAAGGGTTTGAGGGAAAGCTGATTATAGGAAATAGGACAAAGCTTGAAGTTCAGGGATGTGCAGCTGATCTCAGAAATAATTCATAAGAACAATTGCTTTACATTTTTTTTTAACCAGCCATTTTGTTACAGCTGCATCAAAACAGCTGTTTCTGTTAGAGACTATCAAAAAACAGATGGTACTCTCACAAGGTAATTAAAGAGTTTAAGGAAGGGGCTTTCACACATGTGTCATCAGGGCTAAGGAAAATAACATGGATTGCTGGAACACTCCAGAAGCAAAGCTGTAACAAACATAGCTCATAACCAAAAGTGTAGCTATAGCTTAGTTATGAACCCATTCCCTTAAAAGACAAGGGGACTCACTTGAATCTGATAGAGGCCAACTTCTAGGAGCAAAGAAAGTAGTGGATGGTGGTGAGGAGTGGATTTGGGATGGAAAATGAAAATATCGATCACAATTCTCTTCACGAGCCAGATAACCACGGTGGTGTGATCGCCCACCAAGAGCCAGACATCCCGGAATGAGAAGTCAAGTGGATCTTAGGAAGCATCACTACAAACCAAACTTGTGGAGATGACGGAAATCCAGTTGAGCTGTTTCAAAACCTAAAAGATGATGCTATGAAAGAGCCTCACTCATTATGACAGCAAATTTGGAAAACTCAGCAGTGGCCACAGGACTGGAAAAGGTCAGTTTTCATTCCAATCCCAAATAAAGGCAATGCCAAAGAATGTTCAAACTATTGCAATTGCACTCATCTCACACACTAGCAAAGTAATGCTCAAAATTCTCCAAGCCATGCTTCAGCAGTACGTGAACCATGAAATTTTAGATGTTCAAGCTGGTTTTAGAAAAGACAGAAGAACCAGAGATTAAATTGTCAACATCTGTTGGATCATAAATAAAGCAAGAGATTTCCAGAAAAGCATCTTCTTTTGTTTTATTGACTACACCAAAGCCTTTGACTTTGTGGATCACAAAAAACTGTGGAAAATTCTTAGAGAGATGGGAATAACAGACCACCTTACCTGCCTCCTGAGAAATCTGTATGCAGGTCCAGAAGCAACAGTTAGCAATGGACATGGAACAACAGACTGGTTCCAAACTGAGAAGAGAGTATGTCAAGGCTGTATATTGTCACCCTGCTTATTTAACTTATGTACTTATGCAGAGTACATCATGGGAAATGCCAGGCTGGATGAAGCACAAGCAGGAATCAGGATTGCCAGGAGAAATATCAATAACCTCAAGCTCTGGGAGTTGGTGATGTATAGGGAGACCTGGCGTGCTGCAGCCCATGGGGTCGCGGTCAGACATGACTGAGCAACTGAACTGAACTGAGCACAGTTTTACTATATTATAACTCCATGGTTTCAATGTAACCACAGTCCTAGCTACCATAAGGATGCTCTTTTTTATAATAGAAATGGGGGGCAATAGACATGGTGAAACAAATAATTAATGAAAAACATAGATTATCATTTTAGCAAAACACACACATGCACACTCAAGGGTCTTATCTTTGTTTTGTTTATTGATTTATTTGTTTTCAAATTTGTAAGATCAGATAATACCAGGATCATGTTGGGCTGTTTGCATCCCATCATCACAAAATGTCTCACAGTCAAGAGTTCAGTCTCTACTGGGACCCAGGATTCAACATGGAGTTGCCTTTAAAACAGGCAATAATATTCCCTGAAGAGGAAACAGCTTATTCCAAAGTCCAGGAAGTCTGCACTGTGATTACCTGATTGAGGTTTCTCAGTGAAACTGTTAGTCGCTTAGTCATGTCCAACTCTTTGCATCCCCATGGACCGTAGCCCACCAGGCTCTTCTGTCCATGGAATTCTCCCAGCAAGTATACCAGAGTGGGTAGCCATTCCCTTCTCCAGGGGATCTTCCTGCCTGAGGAATCGAACCCAATCTTCTGCACTGCAGGCAGATTCTTTACTATCTGAGCCACCAGGGAAGATCAAGGCTTGTCAGAGGCTCCTAGAAATCTCCACATCTCCCAGAAAATTCCAGTGCCTGTTACAACTCAAGTAGCAGGTCAGTTTGCCTGTAAGTTGGACTTGCTGTTGAAAGTGTGTATGTAGACACTTTTTATATTCTTTAAAAAAACATATAATATATACATGTGTTCTTGACAACTGCAATGGCTTCTATATTCAAGGAATACATTATTTCATTTGAAAAAAAAAGCATTGAAAGATACTATTTCATTATTATCAGATCATTTTAAGATTTTTCTGAACAAACCCTGAAGGAGGACTTTTTTCCTATGCTTCCACCCCTGTTCCTCTCTACCCCAACTCTCTCTTGCTTTTTTCTAATTATTTTCCCAACTCCTTCCCATAAGAAAATATTTTGTTCATTTTTGCACCAAATATAGGCAAACTGAGGTCACCAATATAGTTTCTGAAAGAGAAGAAGCCTGCTCATTCGTACAAGATAATGATCTCTTTTGCTTTGCTCTCTCAAAGAATGATAACTCAGATGAGGGTGAAAGCTTGACCTCTTCATTTTATATTATGAAGGTCTGTACCACAGAATCTTAATCAAGGACTTTGAGAAACTTTTGGTAGAGTAACGATTCTAGCAATGGTGCAATTCACATTATGTCTTCTGTATTAATTAGAGAAATATGATTGGCAGGCTTAGGATGATACAATGTCAGTCTTATGCACTACAGCTTGGATAAAAATGGTTGCATGTGCAATGAGGAGACTCAGGGGTTACGAGGTGAAAATTTACTTTACCAATTTGAATATTTATCTTATTGTAGGCTTCCTAGGAGGTTTCAAACTTAACTCAACATATGGTCTGTAAATTTAAAATTAAATTTATTTGTATAAATTTGACACAATAGGAGTTAAGCTCAAATGAAGGATTTAAGCATATGGTAGATTTTCAGCTATTTGAGAGACTTATGCTATGAGAAGTAAGCAGAAGAGAGGTTTGGTAGCTGTGGTTTCATTTCTATGACTATGTAACTGAATAACTTACTTATATTCTTAGTTCATTGTTATTCTAAAGTAGAGGTGAAAAAGATTCTTTTTTCTTATTAAAACACATTTAAGGAAATAACTGTTCTACTTAAAATATGTAGACTTTCATATAGGTATATATTTTCATATATATAAATACACATTTACAAACTCAGATATTTATACATACAATATTTCTCTATTTATATTTCTCTTTTTTCAGCTTTACTGAGGTGTAATTGACACTTAAAATTATAAGATAATTAAATCATAAAATGTGATGATTTGAAATACATCTATGCATTGTGAGATATTCCTCTTTAATAAGATAGTATATTTACTTACATCTGGAAGGACTCTCTAATCTCTGGACATCTTTGGTAGGAGGCATTATTGAGCCTACCACACATCTCTCACAACCTTCTCTAACCTAGCTTTTGGTTCCAAACAGGAAAAAGAGTACGTCAAGGCTGTATATTGTCACCCTGCTTATTTAACCTATATGCAGAGTACATCATGAGAAAAACTGGGCTGGAGGAAGCACAAGCTGGAAAAAAGATTGCTGGGAGATGTATCAGTAACTTCAGATATGCAGATGACACCACCCTAATGGCAGAAAGTGAAGCGGAACTAAAAAGTCTCTTTATTGTTTTTTTTTTTTTTTTTTCCATTTATTTTTATTAGTTGGAGGCTAATTACTTTACAATATTGTAGTGGTTTTTGTCATACATTGACATGAATCAGCCATGGATTTACATGTATTCCCCTTCCTGATCCCCTCTCCCACCTCCCTCTCTACACGATCCCTCTGGGTCTTCCCAGTGCACCAGACCCAAGCACTTGTCTCATGCATCCAACCTGGGCTGGTGATCTGTTTCACCCTAGATAATATACATGTTTTGAAGCTGTTCTCTCAAAGGTACCATTACACGCCAGTCAGGATGGCTGCTATCCAAAAGTCCACAAGCAATATATCCTGGGGAGGGTGTGGAGAAAAGGGAACCCTCTTACACTCTTGGTGGGAATGCAAACTAGTATAGCCGCTATGGAGAACAGCATGGAGATTTCTTAAAAAACTGGAAATAGAACTTCCATATGACCCAGCAATCCCTCTCCTGGGCATACACACCAAGGAAACCAGATCTGAAAGAGACACGTGCACCCCAATGTTCACCGCAGCCCTGTTTATAATAGCCAGGACATGGAAGCAACCTAGATGCCCATCAGCAGACGAATGGATAAGGAAGCTGTAGTACATATACACCATGGAATATTACTCGGCCATTAAAAAGAATTCATTTGAGTCAGTTCTAATGAGATGGATGAAACTGGAGCCCATTATACAGAGTGAAGTAAGCCAGAAAGATAAAGACCATTATACAGTAAAAAGCCTCTTGATGAAAGTGAAAGAAAAAGTTGGCTTAAAGCTCAACATTCAGAAAACTAAGATCAAGGCATCTGGTTCCATCACTTCATGACAAATAGATGGGGAAACAGTGGAAATAGTGTCAGATTTTATTTTGGGGGTGCTCTAAAGTCACTGCAGATGGTGATTGTAGCCATGAAATTAAAAGACGCTTACTCCTTGGAAGGAAAGTTATGACCAACCTAGACAGCATATTAAAAAGCAGAGACATTACTTTGCCAACAAAGGTCCATCTGGTCAAGGCTGTGGTTTATCCAGTGGTCATGTATGGATGTGAGAGTTGGACTGTGGAGAAAGCTGAGCACTGAAAAATTGATGATGCTTTTGGACTGTGGTGTTGGAGAAGACTCTTGAGAGTCCCTTGGACTGCAAGGAGATCCAACCAGTCCATCCTAAAGTAGATCAGTCCTGGGTGTTCATTGGAAGGACTGATGCTGAAGCTGAAACTCCAATACCTTGGCCACCTCGTATGAAGAGTTGACTCACTGGAAAAGACCCTGATGCTGGGAGGTATTGGGGGCAGGAGGAGAAGGGGACGACAGAGGATGAGATGGCTGGGTGGCATCACCGACAAAATGGACATGAGTTTGAGTAAACTCTGGGAGTTGGTGATGGACAGGGAGGCCTGGCGTGCTGCGATTCATGGGGTTGCAAAGAGTCAGACACAACTGAGCGACTGAACTGAACTGAACTGAAACATAGTGTGGGGTGGCATAGGGCCATGAGCTTTCCAGACAGTTTTAAATTTTTTATCTGATTGCTGAAGTGACAGAGCCACAAAACAGATATTCTGTCATCCCTTGTTCTACCCTTGCATTTCCAGCTACACCAAGGGAGAGCCCTGAGCACATTCTGCCAGCTTCCTGAACAATATAGTCACTTCACAAGACTTAGGCTTCTGAAATATTTTTTCTGAATCCTGAGGTTCCAAGAGTTCTATTTCCTTCCTGCCTAGACCACTTCCCTGAGCTTTCTTATAAGTCAAGACTGTGTATAGAGTTCTACTAAGAAAAGTAGTGATAGTGGAGTTATCCAACATTTTCTTTTCTCTCATTTCCCACAACTCCTCCCTGGAACTTGTGAGAGGAGACATGTGTTCTCTCCAGGTGATTTTTTTTTTTTTTTTTTTAATCCATTAATGTTTTCATTTCTAGCCTAAAAATTGTGGGCTGTGACATGAAACTTTTGCTCTATTTCTGTGACTGTAATGAAATTTTTCTGTTTGCTGGGAAATTATCTGTCAGTATTTTGACACCAATCCTAGAACCAGAGTGTTGGATACCTCTGTTGAAGTTGCTGCTATTTTGGAAACATCACTTTTTGTGTGATGTATGACTTTTGCCAATTTTTTTCAACATGCATGCCAAAGAAAATTAGAAGGTTCTCTACAATCATGCTCTGTGATTCTTTATCATCAGTTCTTGAATGCAACTAAAGGTTTCTCTTTTATACATGAATATAAACCAGGATAAAATGTATTCCTTCAAATATTTCAGAAAGTGTTTTGAGATCTACAGAGGAAAAAAGCCCTAGCATTCATACATGAATGAATTTATGATATTCATTTGGGCAGCAATTCAACTATGTACTTTGTAAATAAATCAGAAGAAGTAAATTATTTTTTTGAGAAGAGGTTCAAACATACTCTTAAAAACAATGAGAGTTAAAAGGAAGTAAGATAAAGCTTCCATGTAAAACATACTTACATATGTATATACTTGAAAAAAAAAATAAGAGTCATGGTATTTTTATACAAACTTTTAATTTTAGAATAAGTGAAATCAAATTATTGTATGGGAGTGATGATTTTCCTACTTTAGGCCTAATCTGGAAGATATAGAAAAACATGTGATTTGATGTGATAAAAATGTGATAGAAATCGAAGGTGGATCTTCCATTCCTATTCCACAAGGTACATTGTGGCTCTGAAATTTATTATACAAAATTTCAAAAATAGTCAGAGAAATAGCACATCCTTGCAACAGAAGGAAAAAAAACAAAAACAAAAACAAAAACTTTGTGCTGGAAACTGATATTTCTGTTCTTGGAAACTTTAATCCAACTGGCTCTGTGTGTGAAATAATGAGCCCTAGTGTCAACAGACATTTTTCTCCAGTAGCAAAGGTCACAAGCCTTTGGTTGTCCATGCAGCAGTTGTTTTGCTTTCAGGGTACACGATCCTTGTTTGAAAAGCTTTTCTGTGTGATGGCTACTCTGTCTTTACTAGTCAGAGCACACCATATTTCGGTGATGAAGGTAGTGCATTCCAATGTTGAATTCGGATCAAAATCTTAAGAAATTTTATGGACAATTGCAAAATATTTGGCCATTTCAGCAATATTCCAGTAAGGTTCTGTTAGGGGAAGTACACTGATTGAAACCGCCCATCCTGACCAGGCACCACAGTAATCATTTGCATGAGTTGCTTTATGACAGGAGGTCCTGGTAAGGAACATAAAACTAATAAGCCACCACCAACTGGAAGAGTTAGGGAAACGTCAAAAGGAAACACCACATGTCCGACCATCTCCCAGAATCCTTCTCTCTGGCATCCATCTTGGCTAAACAAGGCATGCACCACCAGGAAGGACTCTGAGTGAGAATGATTGGCTGAGTCAGAATGATAAGGACAACCCGGAAACTAATCCCATCACCCTAAAACCTGAGACTGCCACATGGCAGAGCAGTTCTCCTGGGTTCCCTTACCCTCCTGCTCTCCGCCCAGGTGCCCCTTCTCAATAAAATCTCTTGCTTTGTCAGCACATGAGTCTCCTCAGACAACTCATTTCTGAGTGTTAGACAAAAGCCTGGTTTCAGGCCCTGGAAGAGGTCCTCCTTCCTGCAACATTTCCACTTCAAGGGTGGTATCATTTTAGACACTGGTTTTGCAAGAGATCAGGGTGGGGAAGATCCCCTGGTGAAGAGAATGGCAAACCCATTCCAGTATTCTTGCCTGGAGAACCCCATGGACAGAGCAGCCTGGCAAGCTACTGTCCATGGGATTGTAAAGAGTAGGACATGACTGAGTGACCGAACACTTTCACTTTCACACTTGTACTTTTTCACACAACTGCTGCAGCTAAGTCGCTTCAGTTGTGTCCGGCTCTGTGTGATCCCATAGACGGCAGCCCACCAGGCTCCCCCGTCCCTGGGATTCTCCAGGCAAGAACACTGCAGTGGGTTGCCATTTCCTTCTCCAGTGCATGAAAGTGAAAAGGGAAAGTGAAGCCGCTCAGTTGTGTCCGACTCTTAGCGACCTCATGGACTGCAGCCTACCAGGCTCCTCTGTCCATGGAATTTTCCAGGCAAGAATACTTCTCCCTTTTTCACTCTAGGTATTTGTAGAACAGATTGCATGTAAATCGATGGACTCAGTAAACTAGATTGCTCTACCCAATGCAGATAACAGTTATCCAAGGCAATTAGGGCCTGAATAAAACAAACAAAAAAAAACAGAGGTCGGTACAATATATCCACTGCCTGCCTGCTGAGCTATTATCTTAGCCTTCTCCTGTCATTGAGCTGGATTATTTGTTTTGTTTCTCTGGAGAACACTGATTAATACATATATACAAGAATATTGTACTTTTGGTGCTAGTCAAATAATACAAGTAAATGAAAAATGTAAGTACTGCTGGTGTAGTTTAAGAAGAACTAAATAGGATCTCATGTTGACAATTATGCATTTGCCAAAGCTCTGCCTTCAACATCACCAGTACCTTGCATGTTCTTTCAAATTTAACAATTTCAGGTCAATTTTTTAAATATATGGATCCATCTTTAGTATAATTCTTAAAATATAAATGTAGCAATATGTGATATATCATCTTATTAATTGTCATCCTGTGAATAATTAGAAATGGCAGCAACCTCAGCACTCCTTAGAGTTATAAGAACAGAGAGGTATGATGAAAATGCAGAGGGTGCAGAGGGCACACTTTGCCTTGTGAAATAAAATTAATATTTTATGGCAAGACAAGAAAAATGTAGGCATAAAAGTTCTCCTATGCCCTTTGCCCTCCTTTTCTCCCACACTGGGCATTATGTTTCTTTGCATTATGTATCGACCAGACCATCCTCTCCGACATCAGCAGGAGTATCTATTCAACAACAAAGAGCAACTTTCTCCAAGCATCAACAGCTCCTTAAAACATAACATTCCTTCTTATTCTTGTTAGGGGTCACATGATACTTAGATCTGGATTATGTAAACTACCAAAAATACATCATTCGATGTACAGCCCTCTGTCTTTAAAAAACTTACATAAATGTGCCTTGACTTCTAACAGAGGAAGCAATTCTCATTTTCAGAACTTTCTGAGATATTCTTCCTGGGTTATAATCCTCAAGTTTGGCTTGAATAAAAGTTTTCATTTCTTTCTTAGAATGGCTGATTAATTTTTTGTCAATAGTTTCTATCACAGCTTTCCTAGAGAATGACTGTAATTGCTATAACTGTGTGGAATCAATGTCACAAAATGATGAAGAATATCAGTTCTAGAATCAAATTACCAAGGTTTGAATGTAGGCTAAAACAATTTCTAATTGTGTGAATTTGACTGTTATTTAACTTCTTTCTGCCACTGTTGCCTCATTTGCAAAATGTGAATGATGATAATGCATGCCTTACAGGGTTATTTTAAATATTAAGTATATTAAGTAAAAAGTATAACAGTGCATGACTCATTTTAATTAAGTAAATGTTAATAACTGTCAAAAATGGTGAATATTAATAATATTTGCATGGTTATTGAGTTACATATTGCTTAGAATGAAAACTGTCAAGAATGTAAGCTTATGTATGCATATTATATATTTATACATTTATATCTATAGTTATGGGCTTCGCTTGTGGCTCAGCTGGTAAAGAATCCTCCTGCAAAGCGGGAGACCTGGCTTCGATCCCTGGGTTGGGAAGATCCGCTGGAGAAGGGAAAAGCTACCCACTACAGTATTCTGGCCTAGAGAATTCCATGGACTATATAGTTAATGAGGTAACAAAGAGTCGGACATGACTGAGTGACTTTCACTTTCACTTTCATCTATAGTTATATGTTAATGATACTACTTTCCAAAAACACTTTCTCAGTAATATTTCTGTCTAGTTTTACCTGTGTTAATATATGATTTTGAGACTTCTACATACACAAAAAAATCAATGAACACTTACCAAGCTGTGTTTAAGTGGATGCCATTTTAAGATCTTACTAAGTATCTTAATTCTACAGATTAGTATAAATGTGAGCATATGTTCCCATCCCTTTATGACATATTAAACATTTTTAATTTAAACTTAACAGTTTCAATTAATTTAGCTCTTATATTTTCATGAAGCTTTCATCCTCTTAGAGATAAAATTGTACTCTACATATGTTTAATTATTTCAAATTCCAAGAAACACATACATTTTATAGTGACATAAAATGTACTTTTCATAGTTTTTATTATTTAATTATGTTCTGTATAATTGAGAAGAAATAAAGCAAAGATAAAATAATTTTCCATCACTGCCCAAACATTAAATCATGTAGGCTCTTTTTCCTCACTCTTTATCCAAATGTCATAGAATATTACTATTTAAAAATATATACTAATAATTAACTTGCATCATGATCTATAATTACTTTAAGGCATTTCTAAAATTGGTGATAGTAGGTAGAGGATAATTTTGATAATATTTGATCAAGTTGCCATTCAATATTGGTTACTGAGGTTTATGGCTCCTTGTTGTGTTTTTAACAAATCTTTTATTCCAGTGAAATACAATAAAAAAATTGTAAAGGACACTTTAGCTTTTTCATTTATTTTGTGTTGTTGTTATTTTTTTTTTTTTTTGTAGGTTAATATTTTACTATTGAGAAACCTATATGCAGGTCAGGAAGCAACAGTTAGAACTGGACATGGAACAACAGACTGGTTCCAAATATGGAAATGAGAATGTCAAGGCTGTATGTTGTCACCCTGCCTATTTAACTTATATGCAGAGTACATCATGAGAAATGTTGGTCTGGAGGAAGCACAAGATGGAATCAAGATTGCTGGGAGAAATATCAATAATCTCAGATATGCAGATGACACCATTGTTATGGCAGAAAGCAAAGAGTGACTAAAAAGCCTCTTGATGAAAGTGAAAGAGGAGAGTGAAAAAGTTGGCTTAAAGCTCAACATTCAGAAAACAAAGGTCATGGCATCTGGTCCCATCACTTCATGGGAAATAGATGGAGAAACAGTGGAAATAGTGTTAGAGTTTATTTTTGGGGGGTCTCTAAAATCACTGCATATGGTGATTGCAGCCATGAAATTAAAAGAGGCTTACTCCTTGGAAGGAAAGTTATGACCAACCTAGACAGCATAATAAAAAGCAGAGACATTACTTTGCCAGCAGAGGTCCGTCTAGCTAAGGCTATGGTTTTCCCAGTGATCATGTATGGATGTGAGAGTTGGAATGTGAAGAAAGCTGAGCACAAAAATATTGATGCTTTTGGACTGTGGTGTTGGAGAAGACTCTTGAGGGTCCCTTGGACTGCAAGGAGATCCAACCAGCCCATCCTAAAGGAGATCAGTCCTGGGTGTTCATTGGAAGGACTGATGCTGAAGCTGAAACTCCAGTACTTTGGCCACTTGATGCGAAGAGCTGACTCACTGAAAAAGACCCTGATGCTGGGAGGGACTGGGGGCAGGAGGAGAAGGGGACGACAGAGGATGAGATGGCTGGATGGCATCACTGACGCAATGGACCCAAGCTGAGTACACTCCGGGAGTTGGTGATGGACAGGGAGGCCTGGCGTGCTATGATTCATGGGGTCGCAAAGAGTCAGACACGACTGAGCGACTGAACTGACTGACTGATGTTACCACACTTACACTGTTTGTTGCTTTACTTATCTTTACTGTACCTACTTTACCAAATCAGGTATTGTACATATGAATGTACTCATACTTATCTCAATTATATATTTCATGACTGAATTTTGTATGAGATAATCCCAGAATAAAAGTATTTTCCTTGATCTTCAACATCTCTATATCTAATACATAAATGTATGGCATCCAAGGTCTCAATCCAAGTTTTTAAACATTTTAGGAAATGGGACCTTGTCAAAGTATAGCCAAATGATTTGAGACCTTATAACCCATTTCATCTTCACAACTAAGAATCGATGTGGAAGACAACCCAGGTGCTAATTTTCTTATTTAGGATGTGAGAAAGTAGACAAAGCATGCTTTAATGATTTTAAAATTTGAATCCCATGGAAGAAAATGATCATATTTAATTGAACACTAAGAATCGAATGAAAATTTTGTATCAGAAAGCATCCAATAAGATGGCAGAAATTAATGCTAATGCAAGAATATTTCCCACAGGTGTAAATGGGGTATATTAGTTTCCTAGGACTGCCATAACATTTACTATAATTTGGGCTTAAAACTACAGAAATGGATTCTGTCACAGCTCTGTAGGGCTGAAACTTTGATATCAAGGTGTCAACAGGGCTATACTTCCTTCCAAAAGCTCTCTTCTCCTTTCCCAGCTGCAGGTGAATCCAGGCATTCCTAGAACTGTGGTTGCATCAATCCAGTCTCAGTCTCCATGGTGATGTTGCCTCCCCTTTGTCTGAATGTATTCTCCTCTGTGTGTCTGTCCTAAAACTTCCTCAGGTTTTCCCTTAAGATGTATATGATCACACTTAGAGTTCACCCATATAATTGTAAATAAACTTCTCTGTTCAAGAGCCTTAACTTAACCACATTTTTTTTTTTTTTTTGGCCATATGTAATAATATTCATAGGTCCTAGTGACTATGATGTAGACATAGCTTTTTGAGGATCATGATTTATTCCATTACATAAGGAAACCCCATCAATTAGAAGAGATATTACATAACAGAAGAAGTCTAATAATATCCTGTTTGTAAGAAATTCACTGAAATGAAAATGATACACAATTTTGAAGCTATATTGTTAAAGCCAAACACAACAGGCAAGCGTAAACCTCAAAATATTAATAGAGAAATTTTAATATATAAATGATATATAATTTAAGTTAAAATGTCATAAGTAGTAGTACTTTACCTGAAGATGAGAAATAGAGTCAGAAGTTATTTGATGTAACAACTTTAAAGATGTCCTATTGATCAGTTCCCAGATGCGAACCTGTTTATAGATCTAGAATTCCTTGAGTAAAAAGAAGGCCAACTCCTCTCAAGAACAAATCCAGCTTCATTACCAAAATTCTTACTGTCCATTTTTCCCCCAGCCTTCTTAAAACAGGCATATGCCCTTTTATTAGATTTACTAAGGACTGCAGAAAAGAAATATTCAGATTTCTTGAGGATCACTGGATACTGGGTCTGAAGTGACACAAATTCCAGGAGATCTACATGTTACTGTGGTCTACTACTCAGAGTAGGGGTTAATTAATGTCAGGTGCTCAATGGTGTTTTAGCTTAGGACCATCTTGTGTTGGGTCTACTGGATCTAACCATCTTGTAGTTAATTCTTCTGTTCCAGAATGTATGACGGGAAGAATCCACACATTGGTTCCCTCAACTGTGGAGTGAGGGGTGCTATGAGAGGAAAGGTTATGTGGAAAACACTACCACTGCCTCTAACTAAGAAAATACTCAACCAAAGGCCATATCACATTCATGAAAGTATTTTTGAGATTTGTGCCACTGTCAGGGACTTCAGACATGCAGAGGAGTTGATTCCCACCACTTTCTATTCAACTTGCCTTACTTGTCCTGTGAAGAAAAGAAATGTGTCCTGGAAGATGAATACAGATTTTCATAAAGTCAACCAAATGGTTTCTCCAATTGCAGCTGCTCTTCCAGATGTAATTTTATTGCTTCAGTAAATTAATACATGCCCTTGTACCTGGTAGGCAGTCAATGCTCCTTTCTTGATCAGTTCAGTTCAGCTCAGTCGCTCAGTCATGTCCAACTCTTTGTGACCCCATGAACTGCAACACGTCAGGCCTCCCTGTCCATCATCAATTCTCTGAGTTCACCCAAACTTATGTCCATTGAGTCGGTGATGCCCTCCAACCATCTCATCCTCTGTCGTCACCTTCTCCTCCTGCCCTCAATCTTTCCCAGCATCAGGGTCTTTTCCAATGAGTCAGCTCTTCACATCAGGTGGCCAAAGTATTGAAGTTTTAGCTTCAGCATCAGTCCTTCCAATGAACATTCAGGACTGACTTTCTTTAGGATGGGCTGGTTGGATTTCCTTGCAGCCCAAGGGACTCTCAAGAGTCTTCTCCAATACCGCAGTTCAAAAGCATCAATTTTTTGGTGCTCAGCTTTCTTCACATTCCAACTCTCACATCCATACATGACCACTGGAAAAACCACAGCCTTGATTATACGGACTTTTGTTGGCAAAGTAATGCCTCTGCTTTTCAATATGATGTCTAGGTTGGTCATAACTTTCCTTCCAAGGAGTAAGCATCTTTTAATTTCATGGCTGCAATCACAGTCTGCAGTGATTTTGGAGCCCCCCCCCCCCCCCCCCCCAAATAAAGTCTGCCACTGTTTCCACTGTTTCCCCAGCTATTTGCCATGAAATGCTTGGACCAGATGCCATGATCTTAGTTTTCTGAATGTTGAGCTTTAAGCCAACTTTTTTCACTCTCCTTCATCAAGAGGCTGTTTAGTTCCTCTTCACTTTCTGCCATAAGGGTGGTGTCATCTGCATATCTGAGGTTATTGATATTTCTCCTGACAATCTTGATTCCAGCTTGTGCTTCCTCCAGCCCTCTCATGATGTATTCTGCATATAAGTTAAATAAGCAGGGTGACAATATACAACCTTGATGTACTCCTTTTCCTATTTGGAACCAGTCTGCTGTTCCATGTCCTGTTCTAACTGTTGCTTCCTGACCTGCATACAGGTTTCTCAAGAGGCAGGTCAGGTGGTCTGGTATGCCCATCTCTTTCAGAATTTTCCACAGTTTATTGTGATCCACACAGTCAAAGGCTTTGGCATAGTCAATAAAGCAGAAATAGATGTTTTTCTGGAACTCTTTTGCTTTTTTGATGATCCAGCGGATGTTGGCAATTTGATCTCTGATTCCTCTGCCTTTTCTAAAACCAGCTTGAACATCTGGAAGTTCACAGTTCACATATTACTGAAGCCTGGCTTGGAGAATTTTGAGCATTACTTTACTAGCATGTGAGATGAGTGCAATTGTGCGGTAGTTTGAGCATTCTTTGGCATTCCCTTTCTTTGGGATTAGGATGAAAACTGACCTTTTCCAGTCCAGTGGCCACTGCTGAGTTTTCCAAATTTACTGACATATTGAGTGCAGCACTTTAACAGCATCATCTTTCAGGATTTCAAATAGCCCAACTGGAATTCCATCACCTCCACTAGCTTTGTTCATAGTGGTGTTTCTTAAGGCCCACCTGACTTCACATTCCATGATGTCTGGCTCTAGGTAAGTGATCACACCATCATGATTATCTGGGTCATGAAGATCTTTTTTGTGTAGTTCTTCTGTGTATACTTGCCACCTCTTCTTAATATCTTCTGCTTCTGTTAGGTCCCTACCATTTCTGTCCTATATTGAGCCCATCTTTGCATGAAATGTTCCCTTGGTATCTCTAATTTTCTTGAAGACATCTCTCGTCTTTCCCATTCTATTTTTTTTCCCTCTATTTCTTTGCATTGATCTCTGAGGAAGGCATTCTTATCTCTCCTTGCTATTCTTTGATACACTGTAGTATAAAATTACAATAAGCAGTTTGCTCTCAGGTGGCAAGACTGGCAATTCACCTGTGCTATTCTACTTCAAGGGCTATCTCTGGCCCTATGTTATAATTTGGTATGTAGGGACTTTGATGGTTCAGTGGGAAAGAGTCTGCCTGCCAATGAAGGAGATGTGGGTTCGATTCCTGGGTTGGGAAGACCCCCTGGAGGAGGAAATGGCAATCTATTCAAGTATTCTTGCCTGGAAAATTCCAAGTACAGAGAAATTTTGTCTGGGACTGCACTCTGGTATACACAGAGGCGGATGGGGCTGAGCATACACACAATGGGCGCTGAGCAGGCAACCGATCACCTTTCCATTTTCCAAGATATAACATCAGTGCATCATATTGGAGAGGTTGCACTGATTAGATCTAATGGGCAGCTACTCTAGACTTAATGTTAAGACATTTAACTGTCAAAAGCTGAGAAATCAGTTTCACAAAAACTCAGTAGATTTCCACTTTAGTAAAATTTCAGGGATCCTGTGGTGGAGTCCCTTTCAAGATAACTCTTCTAAAGTTGAGGATAAGTTATTACATCTGTCCCCTTCTATAACCAAAAAAAAAAAAAAAAAGAAAAAGAAAGAAAGTGGCTTGATGTCTAGTTGGAATCTTTGGATTTTGGAGGCAACAATTCCCCATGTGAGTGTATTACTCTGGGCCATTTACCCAGTGACCTGAAAGGAGGCTAGTTTTGAATGGGGCTAAGAATAGAAGGAGACTGTACAATAGGTCCAGACTGCCAAGCCACATGTCCTGTCACATGGGCCATAAAGATCCAGAATACACAGAAATTAAAACTACTAACACATTTATAAAGAAGTGTTTATTCTCGCTACTGATTTAAGTGGTGTAAATAGAAAAGCAGTAAAAAAAATAGGTAAGAATTAATGGAAACCAGGTAGGTAAAATATAGAAGGTCAGGTAACATCAAGTTTGGAAAAAGATGGGGAGAATGCATAGTGTGTAATAAAGACTATAGAGTAGATGATTAGCCATCATAGAGAGAACTTTGAAAGTAATTCTTAAAATTAGGTAGATCTAGAATCTCCAATTCCCCTATTACTAATATCTGTCTAAAAAAAAAAAAATATATATATATATATATATATATTAGCACATTCATTGCATCATTTTTTTCTGGTGGAGGAATTTGGAGACCACTCACGTTTTCATCACTGAAGGAACTATAGAAAACGTGAAATATGCATGATCTTGATATACTCCCAGAAGTACAAGTAGATCTCACAGAAGATACTGTTAAGAGTAATAGATAAGAAAAATAATGAGTTCTCAAGCAGGATATCATTTATGTCAATCAAAAATACATACAGAGACAAGGAACATGGTATATTTTAGAATACTGTATGTATCTCAGGGCACGTATCAAACACATTTGAAAGGGTGTTTGTGTGAGTGAGAGAAATATGAATATGACTAGGGAGCATGGATGAAAAGGAAATAAGAAAAATAAAACTAATGATAATTGATGACTGTGCAGTAATCTGAAGAATGACCAACTTAACTGTCTAATAGACAAATAAATAGACAATGACAGAGATAGAAAGCAAAAGATATAAACTACCATTAGGAATTTTTTAAATTAACAGTGTATTTATTTAGCAATACATATTAATATTATTAAATGCAAACAATTTACCCAACAATACATTTACAGTTATGCAATTATAAGAGAATTACACTGTGGTCAAAGTTTGTGTTATACAACATTCACCAATGCACTATTCAGAAAACTGAAAAGAAAAGAAATCTAAAACACACACTAATATGGAATAAGTAAGCTTAGGAGTGATTAAATAAAATAGAAAAAAAATTATTGGAAGCAAAATTTACAGATTGTGAACACACTGACCAAAGGAAACACAGATTTTATTTTTGGGTTAAAATACTGATTATAGACTTGAATATGCAGAATATGTACAAATAGATATAAGATACATAAGGAGTGACAGAATGTATAGAAACAAAATCCTTGTTATTTAAATATAATTATGAAAACTAAGCAAACATATATTAATAATACAATAAAATGAAAATTATTCAATGAAAAAGACACAACTCTTTTTGATATATGTATTATCAAAACCCAGTAATTTTATAAGATATAAACAGATATACTATCTATACTTTCATAACAATTACTGAGCTTTGAAAATAGTGAAAGCGTTAGTGGTTCAATTGTGTCCAACTCTTTGGGGTTCCCATGCACTGTAGCCCACCAGGTTCCTCTACATGGAATCCTCCAGGCAAGAATACTGGAGTGGGTAGCCATTCCCGTCTCTGGAGGATCTTCCTGACCCAGAGATCAAACTCTTGTCTCCTGCATTGCAGGGAGATTCTTTACCATCTGAGAATTTATTATCTCCAAATTGGGCTTCCCAGATGGCACTAGTGCTAAAGAATCCACCAGCCAATACAAGAGATGTGGGTTCAATCCCTGAGTGTGGAAGATCCCCTGGAGGAGGAAATGGCACCCTACTCCAGTATTCTTGCCTGGAAATATTCATGGACAAAGAAATCTGTTGGGCTTCAGTCCATGGGGCTGCAAAGAGCAGCATGCCACCAAATTGTTATTATTACTGTGAATGTCAGACATGTAACCTTCCAGTGGCTTATTAAATACTTACCACATTGTCTGTTATATAATCTGTATACTGGGGTGAAAAAAAGGTATTTCTACCCTAGAGAAATCCACTGTAGAGACATGTATTTGTAAACAGATACATTACACAATGCTACAAGACAAAGACTCAACAAAGAAACATCGTCTAAGGGTTTTGAATTCTGGAAATGTATTATGATGTCCTATGTATCCCTCCTTGTGAGGCAAAACAGTATGGAAATAGAATAATCTGAAAATGATGTTTTAAAACATATACTAAAATTAGAATCATGCAGAGAAGATTAGTCTGGGCCCCTGGGAAGGACTTATGAAAAATTCCATACTAAAAAATTAATAGTAATCTGAGAGTGATTAAGGCGAATTTGAGATAAAAGAACATGGGATTTTAGTAAATATGTTTATATAGATGAGATACCAAACCAGATTCTGAAGTTCTTTGAAAAGTTCCATGCCCTCCAATGAGAGAGCCTGAAAAGACAAAGTCAGTGGTAAGGACCCAGCACAACTGAGCTACAGGCTACAAACGTTTTTGCTGTTTAGTGGCTGAATCATGTCTGATTCTTCTGTGACCCTATCAACTGTAGCCTGCCAGGCTCCTCTGTCCATGGGATTTCTCAGGTAAGAACAGTGTACTGGATTGCCACTTGCTTCTCCACGGGCTTTTCCTGACCCAGGGATTGAACCTGTATCTCCTGCACTGGCAGGCAGATTCGTTACCACTGAGCCATCAGGGAAACCTGGGGTACAAATTAGAATTCAAGAAATCCCTCTGCAACAGGGAAGGAACACACACAGGTTCTGGGTGCAACAGACTGAGACTACTAGGTCCACTCATCGTAGCCAAGGCTGGTGTTGAGATTTGTTTCACTATGAAGAGTGAAGTTGCCAATTCAGATGTTATAAACACAATGCAAGGGGCATAAACATTTCTGAGAAAGGCGATTACTGAACATGCTACTGTATTTCACATTTCAAAAATGTTCAAAGCATATCAGAGTCAGTGACCAATTCAATCGAAGCTAATATATAGTTTCATTTTTTCAACAGATTGACAGTATATAAGAATCATTTATCAAAGAAACTCTTCTAAAGGAAACACATGTAGGAGTGACTTTTTGGAAATAAAATAAAATTTGGTCTTTCATTTTCTACAATTAGAAGCCAGGCAGTTGATTTGAGCTATTTTCTTTTGATGACTATTTGCAAGTGGAGGCAATATTTTGTTTTTGTGGACTCTCATTTTTAGATAACAGTCATGTTAATACAGTACTGTAAAACTAAGATCCATACATCTAACTGTCTCCAAATACTTTTATAGCCATAGTCCTTCAAAATTTCCCCCAAACTCACTTCCTTCATTGAACCCTAGAGGGAATTATCAAATTAAAATATATCAATTTGAATATAAATGTTAATCTGTTCTTTTTTTATGTTTTTTTTTTTTATTGAAGAGTAATTGCTTTACAGAATTTTGTTGTTTTCTGTCAAACCTCAACATGAATCAGCCATAAGTATACATATGTCCCCTCCCTTTTGAACCTCCCTCCCATCTCCTTCCCCATCCCACCCCTCTAGGTTGATACAGAGCTCCTGTTTGCATTTCCTGAGCCAGACAGCAAATTCCCTTTGGCTATCTATTTTACATATGCTAATGTAAGTTTCCATGTTACTCTTTCCAAACATTTCACCCTCTCGGTCTTCTGTAGGATGTCTAAGACTTTCTTTAGGTTAACCTTCTAAGTAAAAATTTTCCAAGTTTAAAAATTATTTTCAAGGTTTATAGTGTATATATCACAGCCTCAAAATATGTTGATTAAAAGATTCACATATTGTAATTGTATCAGTTTACAGATCACCCTCAACTGCTTTGACTTCACAGTTTTCCTTGGCACTTAATTTAAGTTACAACACCGGCCTTCCAAATCTTGCATTTGTATGATTGTTGAATTGTACTGTGATTTTATTGATCTTTATCTTGTTTTTTGCTTACAGGCTAATTAGATACCATGCTGTCAAAAAAGCACTAACATCTTCTCTACTTCTCTTTCTATGTCGTATCTTTTGCAAGAGCATTGCTGATCATTCATAGTTTTTAGCTTGGCTAAAACCTTTGACTCACTATAACCTTTAAAACTTTCAGGGGACTATTTGTCTTTTCATCTCCTAATCTTGTGATTTATATACTAGTAAGCCCAAGGGCTACTTCTCATCCCCAAGGTTGCTACACGTATTCTCTATTTTGTTGCCAAAGCTGGTTTTTCCTTTTTTGAAAACAACCATTACTTTCTATATTCTTTGAGGATCCCTTTTTTCAAGACCAGTTCAATTTTTATTGCTGATGCTAAAGAAAACCTATTACTAAGCTACTATTAAGTCCTGCTAATATAAGATCACTATGAAGAAGTAGCCGGATGATGGCACTTTTATTTTCAAATAAGCTTAAAAATTTTATGGACTACTGAGAATCTCAGCCTTTAGTTTCTACTTGCTAATTTTACTTCTTTTAAGAAAATATACATTTAAGAAAATTTAGCTTAGAAATATTGCTCTTGCTTTATGTATTTAAATTTAACAGTGCTTGCATTTTTTAAACGCTCATCTTGAACTAAGATTTTGTTTGTCTCCTTTCCACACCCATCACTTTTGTCCATGCATGTCCCTATACTCAAAAATTGTGTGATCTCCCCAAAATGACAAAGAAATCATTTCAGAATAGTGAAGATCTTCTAGACTCAAATGGATAACTTAGATTTACGCACACATACACACCCATTGCCACAAGAATGTATATGTCTGTGCATGTACACATGTGAATATGGATTCATGTAGAATTATGTATTTATCTTTATTGGTCTCCACACATGTTTATGAATATGTGTGAATATAAAATACATTTAGTGCATACATATATTCATAAGTGTGCATCTTGTATGCACGTGCCAGTTCCTCTCCCATGTGATCATTCATGCCAGCACACAGTCTCACTTCTTTTTCACTGATGCTCTTCGGTGAGAACTTGGTGTATTTTCTCAGCTTTATTGAAATATAATTGACTAAACATTACATATGTTTACAGTGTACAAAGTGATGTTTGATATACAAATGCATTGTGAAATGACTAACAAAATAAAACTCATTTAACATATCCATCAGCTCACATAACTATCATGTGTGTGTGTGTGTGTGTGTCATGAAAACATTTAAGATCTACTATCTTAGTAGCTTCCAAATACATAATATATATTGTTAACTATAGTCACTATGCTATGTATTAGATCTCCAGAACTTAGTCATCTTGAATAACTGAAATGATATCTTTAAATGACATCTTTTAAACTGAGAACATTGAAGAAATTATCTTCATGTGTTTGTGTCCATACACTTTAACTTCTATTTATGCAGATAATCTGCCCCTGCCCTTAGCTAAGTGCAGCTTCTCCGCTTAACAGAGGACCAATCTTTTCTGACCTACTCAAGGATAATGTTCCATCAAGTTTACCCTTTCTCAGCCTCATGAAATTGTCTCATTCTCCTAAATCATTTGTATAAATTTGAAAATATTCTGTATTTCAAAAAGCTACAAAACAAAAAAAAAACTTTTTAATCATATTTTCTTCCCTGTTAATGTCTCATTTCTCTAATTTTCTTCACAGAAGGCTTTCGGTTCTTTTCATTCCTTCTTGAACCACTACTCCAGTAAGAAGTTTGCTTCCACTGCTCCAGTGAAACTCTTGACTAGGGCAATTGGACTGCAAAATTGTTAAATATAACTGTCATTTCTCAGTCACTTCCCTGCCTTACTATTTTTTTCTTAGTGTTTATGACGATCCAGCATTTAATGCATTTTACATGTATTGCTAGACTTTTCATCTCCCTGGCTAGAGTGTAAGATTTGCAAGGGCACAAATTTTTGTTCTCTGTTTTTATTTGTTTTGTGTGTTTATATATTCTTGTTTATATTTATATTATAATTCATAACTATATTCTTATTTATAATTAAATTATATATATTATATATAATATATGTATATATATGTATATCCAGAATCTCAAAGATTATTTGGAATCTTTCATAGACTTAATAAATATTTTTGAATAAAATTTAACAAACTAGAATTTATTCCATCACATTGGCTCAAAATTTCAAGATTTTAATCAATGTCTTTTCCCAAACAGATCTATTAATTCTCAGGTTATAATGTCCAGAAATACTATGAGATTACTTCTTACAATTCCGGTATTGGTCAGTATGTTTCTGATTAAATTTGAGACTTATTTTTATTTCTTCTCATTTTGTCTGTGTTTCATAGGGCCATCATTGTTATCTTTTTAAAAGGAAGATGCCTATTATAATTTCCTCCCAATATCTCTGTTTATGAGCCACTCAAAAATTAAACAAAACATTTCTATTTGTAGATCAAGGCCAATACAGCATGGACAGCAAAGAGATCAAATCAGTCCATCCTAAAAGAAATCAACCCTGAATATTCATTGGAAGGACAGATGCTGAACCTGAAGCTTCAATACTTTGGCTACCTGATGCAAAGAGCTGACTCACTGAAAAAGACCCTGATGCTGGGAAAGACTGAAGGCGGGAGGAGAAGGGGACGACAAGGAATGAAATGGTTGGATGGCATCACCGACTCAATGGACGTGAGTTTGAACAAACCCCAGGAGATCATGAAGGACAGGGAAGCCTGGCATGCTGCAGTCCATAGGGACACAAAGAGTTGTATACAACTGAGTGACTGAACAGTAAATTTGATCCTAATTTTAAATTTTGAGCTTCATCTCTAATTAGCTATATTCTTAACCCATACATTAGTATTAAAGAATCTGCCATCTTTTTCTTAGGTGTACCATTTATTTGAATATATTGTCCCTAGTCTTCTCTAAAACAAAATTTAATTGATTTCATTATATCTACCTCTGCTTACCCGGTGGGTCAGACAGTAAAGAATCTGCTGCAGTAAAAGAGACCAGGTTCAATCTCTGGGAGGGGAAGAACCCCTAGAGAACAGAATGGTTTCCCACTCCAGTATTCTTGCTTGGAGAATCCCATGGACAGAAGAGCCTGTCCATGTGTGTGTATACACACACACACACACACACACACACACACACACATGCATATATACACATACTAATATATATGCATATAAATCTATATATACATGCATATATATACATTGTATATATATTTATCAAACAGAAGATTGTGTGAGTGTACCATCTATTTTGTTGGTCAACAGAAATCTTATTAAATGCTTTAATAAATTTATCCTATCTAATTTTTTGAAATGTAAATATTAAAAAAATCTACTTTATACAATGAATTGGAATAACATTTATTTTAACACATTATTTAATCACAATAAAGAAAAATGAAGTCACAGGCATGTTAAATTCTTATATCACTAACACCCATGAAAACTGAGTATTATTCAAATCTAACATTCTATTTTTCTGAAACCAAAATAGACAAGATATGTTCACCTGTCACTAATGTTCCAGTTACTGAAGTGTAAAATTTTAATGAAAAGTCTTCTTAGGAAATTTTATACAAAAATTATTTATATGAAAAGAAAATGTGTGAAACATATTTAATGTGCTAAGTAGTTAAAGCCAGTCTATTTTCAATAGCATATTTCTTATAAAACTTCAAAATACATTATGTACAATTGAAAAAGTTTCAATTTCTTATGTTTGAGGAATTCTTTTGAAATTGTTTATCATCCTTATAACATAAAATTACTTTATAAGCTCTATTAAATTTAATCATTTACTTATGATAGCTATAAATTTTGGCAGAAATATCCATCCTGCAAACAATGCCATTATTTTCATAAAACTTCTAATAAAACCTTTCACTCAATTAAATTATTCATGTCCATTGGTCATATCACCAACAGTTTGTAGCTACATTTTTTTTTTTTTTTTTTTTAATCTTCCATCCTTTCTTTCTTCCTTCCAACCTACTAGCATCAGAGATCTGGGAAAGAATTCAGTTCAGTCGCTCAGTCACATCTGACTCTGTGACCCCATGGACTGTAGCACGCCAGGCTTCCCTGTCCATCACCAAGTTCTGGAGTTTACTCAAACTCATGTCCATTGAGTTGGTGATGCCATCCAACCATCTCATCCTCTGTCATCCCCTTCTCCTCCTGCCCTCAATCTTTCCCAGCATCAGGGCCTTTTCAAGTGAATCAGTTCTTCACATTAGGTGGCCAAAGTACTGGAGTTTCAGCTTCAGTGTCAGTTCTACCAATGAATACTCAAGACCGATTTCCCTTAGGATGGACTGGTTGGATCTCCTTGCAGTCCAAGGGACTCTCGGAAGTCTTCACCAACACCGCAGTTCAAAAGCATCAATTCTTCAGTGTTCAGCTTTTTTATAGTCCAACTCTAACATTCATACTGAAAAAACCATGGCTTTGACTAGACAGACCTTTGTTGGCAAAGAAATGCTTCTGCTTTTTAATATGCTACCTAGATTGGTCATAACTTTTCTTCCAAGGAGCAAGCATCTTTTAATTTCATGGCTGCAGTCACCGTCTGCAGTGAATTTGGAGCCCAAAAAGACAGTCTGTCACTGTTTCCATAGTTTCCCCATCTATTTGCCATGAAGTGATGGGCCCAGATGCCATGATCTTAGTTTTCTGAATGTTGAGTTTTAAGCCAACTTTTTCACTTTTCTCTTTCACTTTCATCAAGAGGCTCTCTTATTTCTCTTAGCTTCCTGCCGTAAGTGTGGTGTAATCTGCATATCTGAGTTTATTGATATTTCTCCTAGCAATCTTGATTCCAGCTTGTGTTTTATCCAGCCTGGAATTTCTTATGATATACTCTTCATGCAAGTTAAATAAACAGGTTGAAAAAATACAGCCTTGAAGTACTCCTTTCCTGATTTGGAACCAGTCTGTTGTTCCAAGGGAATGCAATATTTTACAAAATTGATGTTGAATTTTGTAAATCCCTTATCAATGTTTCAGTTTAGTAGAGAATACATATGTGTTGTTTCAAAATCATCTAGGGAGATTCCAAGATGTAATTTGAAACTGCTTTTCCCACAAGGTGGGCAGGAAGAGACTGAGGAAAGAGGGAGTCTATAACAGATTGGTATGTGGCAGGTTTTATAAGTAAGGGAGCTTACATATGACGCTTGCCCTGGGCAGCAGAAGATGAGTAGATTTCTATAACTGCCTACCAGATCTTTGAATGGAAATGATCACATGTCTAGCCCTGATGATCTCAACACGTTATTGTAAAGGCTCTATCCTTGGAACAGCTCTGACTATGGGAATGGTGGGCAGAAAGTATGTCACATGGAGAGGGGAGAGGGTTAGACAACCCTAATTGCCTGGGACCAGCTTGTGGGTCAACCACTGTTCATGTCCTCTTTATTATCTCCTCCAACCATGTGTTAACCATTGTCACAGAAAAGTGTGAAATTATGCATGTATGCATGCTAAGTCACTTCAGTTGTGCCCAACTCTTTGTGACCCCATGGACTGTAGTCCACCAGGCTCTTCTGTCCACGGGATTCTCCAGGCAAGAATACTGGAGTAGATTGCCATGTCCTCTTCCAGGGTATCTTCCCAACCCAGGGGTCAAACCTGCATCTCTTGGGGTTCCTGCATTGACAAGAAGGTTCTTTACCACTAGCACCACCTGGAAAATTTTGAAATTATAACTATGTTAAATATTATGATTAGGAAACTTCACGTGTCAATCAGAGAATATAACAGAAGAATTTTCCCTTAACAGAAGACTTATGAATATTTTGGGAAACTGAAGGTAGAGCTGAGAGTTAAAAACTAAGAGTTAACGAATAAAGGCAGAAAGAATACCATATGAATAGAAACAAAAGGTGAGAAGGCCTGTATAACAAGAAATCATGTGATGCTTCATGCAGTTGAAAAAATTCAGGATGACTGACCAAAAGAGAATAGTGAGTGTGGTATAGAATTAAAGTATGAGAGAAAGACAGAACATGTAATGCATATTTAGAATATATAATCCTCAAATAAAGAAAAAGGAATGGCTTTAATCAAGAGAGTGAAGGGTAAGCACTACTAAGACAGCACATAAACTGGAAAATTAATAAAGATGTGTAAATTAATAAAAGGGGTACTTTCTTCACAACAGTTGACTGTCATCTGTTAGGAGATTGCCAGGTTGCATGCCAAACTGCCAGGTTGTGTGCAAATTATCTTATAAACTAACAAAACTATGTAGTGAAGAATTCTACCTAAAGTTGTTTAAAAGACAACCTGTACTTCTCTAATCAGAAGCTGAGCATAACTGGAGAATACCTTGTAAAAACATCATTATATATAAGTGTGAAGCTGGCTGAAACTTGGGCAGAAACAAAAAGAGTGCAAAAACAATTCAAGAGCAACATTTACTGAAATCTGGATTTGATATTAAGGTAAAAATGGATTTAACATATAATTAAAAGATAAAATTAATACAATAATGCCACACATCAGATATGAGGAAGAGAAGGAAAGTTATTGTCAGGATGACACATTGGTTTCTGGCTTATACGAAAACCAGTACATTTACTGTGACTAGAATTCACAGAAGAGTATTTGTTCTGCATGAGAAAGAGGGAAGATTATTATTTTAGTTTTTGACTTGTTTGGAGATACATCGAAGCATTCATGTGGTGACATCAAGAGAACAGAATGGGAAGTAATCTTGGGTGAAGATAAAATTGCAATCTTTGAATTGTATGTGGAAACCGTAGTTGTATGCTTGGAAGAGGCTGCCTTGAGAGAGAGTCAGCATTGAAGAAGAGTTAAGGGTGTAGCGCATGAAAGTGGTGGGGATGAAAAGTGAAAGGGGAAGTGTGACCAAATTCAAGGGGAAAATATGAGTTTAGAGGAGGAAAGAGTGGCCAATTGTATTAAATTCTACTAAGACAGCACATAAACTGGAAAAATTAGGAAAGATTTCTTTGGTTGACTTTTTCAAGTCTGTTTAATTAAAGTGAAAAAATTAAGTTGACCTAGTTTGAAGCAGCCTATGGATTGTGTATGTAAGAAATGGAAGCAGCTATCAAATACTATTCTTGAGAAATGTGGTGGAAAAGATATAAATAGAAATCAAGAAGACATAAGAAAAATGTAACAAGAGTTTGTGCTTTTTCCATTAGCTTATTTTTGCCGTTATTCCCATTTAATGTGAGATTCTCCAGCATATTTACAAAAATAATTTTCAAAACTATTTTTAACCTTATTGAGTCTTATATTAAATATTTCATATATTGGATTATACTCTGCTTATTTCAGGAGAGCAGGCATATTAAGGGTATCAAAATCAGAGGGAAATATTAAACAAGTAGCATTGCATCTTGACTTAAAAAAATGTTAGAATGTTAGGAGCGCAAGGAGGGAAGAAGCAAAATGGCTAAGTTTTCTGTAGGATATTTGGAGAATTATGAGATAACTGCTCTGGCAGCAGTTTCTTTTTCTGTAGTCATGAGATATAAGATTGGGAAAATAAAGTAAACCTTACTAATTCAAAGTTTTGAATGTCAAGCTAAAAATGTAAGAAAGAGTAGGGAGAAGAATGAGTCTAGACATGAAAGATGAGGGTGATGAAAATATTCCTGTAGTTCATGCAGCTGTCAGAATCATCATAATGAAATCTCACTATTTTGGTCTAATTCTCAGTGATGCAAACGTGCTTAGAAGCTGCCAGATCTCCGTTCATCTGATGGTGTCACTGCTCTCGTAAAGGTCAATAAATACCTCCATGAAGTTCTTGTTGCTTCTCTTTGCCCTTCTCTATGCTTGGGTGCAGCCAAAAATCATACAAGCAGCTCTTGAAAATTTAAACCCATACAGGAATTAACTAAGGCTGAAGCATACTGTACTCGAAGATTTTTGCTTCCTTTTCCACATTAATTAAAAGAAAAAAAAAAGCAAAATATGAAATGTACCAGTTTTCTTTAAATGTTTCAAGGCGTTGAAGTGAAAATGAAAGTCTCTCAGGTACGCCAGACTCTTTGCGACCCCATGGAATTCTCTAGGCCAGAATACTCGAGTGGGTATTTCCCTTCTCCAGGGGTGCTTCACAACCCAGGGACCAAATCCAAGTTCCGCACTGCAGGTGGGTTCTTTACCAGCTGAGCCACAAGGAAAGATCAAGAATCCTGGAGTGGGCAGCCTATCCCTTCTCCAGCTAATCTTCCCGACCCAGGAATCGAACCAAGGTCTCCTGCATTGATGGTGGATTCTTTACCAACTGAGCTATCAGGGAAGCCCAATCAAGGTATTATATGGTTATAGGAATATTTTAAACAATATTTTAAACTATTAATATTTAAACCTACATTCCTACCATCCAAGTTAATCTTGCTATGTCACGCTCAGTTGCTTCAGTCAGGTCCAACTCTTTGAAACCCCATGGACTGCAGCCCACCAGGTTCCTCTATCCACGGGATTCTCCAAGCAAGAATACTAGGGTGGATAGCCATTCTCTTCTGCAGAGGATCTTCCCAACCCAAGAATCAAATCTGCATCTCCTGTGTCTCTTGCAATGCAAGAGATCCTTTATCTCTGAGCCACCCAGGAAGCCCACCAAGTTAATTATAGTTGAAAACATATAATGGCTATATTTTCTAAGTGATTACATTTATAATGCTTAGATAACAATAAATTAAAAATTTGCATTCTAAAATATTTATAGACATAGTATGAAACATACGCTCTTATTTCACCATATATTATCTTCCCTCTTCTTCTAATAGAAACTTGCCAATATTTTGGTGCATTATAATAGAATTTTATGACAACACTAGTGAAAAGACCTCAGATACCTAAAAGGACAAGGAAAAGTCCCACACAACTGGGTAAAAATGTAAGAAAGAAAAACAATAAGAGAAAATGAGACCAGCAAGGCTGGGGGAGCTGAAGAAGAGGAGAGGCTCCCTCATTTAGGATAATCCCCTCAGGGTGGGTAAATCAGCTGGATCAGAGAGGGAGCTTCAGGAGATCAGAGGGAATGCAACAACCAGTCTTTGAAAGGCAGGACAGAGTAACACCTACGTGCATTGTTCATGCTGCAGCCCTGCACCCTTCAGCCTGAGGTTTCTCTCTCCTGGTGTGGAGGGGGGCTGGGTGCTGGAAAGGGGGGGTTTGGATAGCAGACCCAGGAAAGCGACAGCTGTTGGCTGTGAAGAGACAGCCTGGAGGAACGGAACTATGGAGATTCACAACAGGAAAAGTTTGTGGAAGAAGTCTGGACCACTGTAAAAGCAAGGCGTCATTGATGAGTGGTGCATGAGGCACAGTATCACCACTGCAACTCCCTCCCCCACCCACCAGCCCCTGCCTCTGGGGGCACTGGCTGGAGCAGGGTCAACCACCCCAAAAATCCGAGCCTCTTTCACTCAACCTGAGTGCTGCCCACACCAAAGGCTCCTCTGGCCACGACAGCCTTGCCGGCCATGCTTGCTGATTCCTCCACCTCTGTCAGCCTGTGTGGTCCAGGGCAACATGAGGAGCAAGTACTGATCAGGGCAGTAAATGCAGAGGTGTGCTTGAAACCACAGATGTCCCCCAGGATGTGGGCAAGTAAAGAAAAAGAGGTGAAATCTTCCCTCATGGCTAACAGTGCATGGAGTTACACCTCCCCTGACAAGTCCCTAAATTCAGGGCTGCATAACATCTCAAAGAAAACCAGTGCTCCTTCAGCTGAGCTGGGTCTGGCTGCAGCAGCTGTGGGTTTGTGGGCACACTCGCGTGTGGGCTGGGCCAGGCCAGAATCGGAGTTGTCTCCACAGCTCCCACAGTGGGCCCAGGCACACAGCCACTGCAGTCCTGGGACCTGACCTCACTGGGTTTGTGTCAGTGGCCTGGTGAAAAGAACACCTGAGAGATTACAGGGTCACTTGCCTGTACACCCACTGTTAAGGTGGGACCAAAAGCAGTGCCAGCAGAAGTGTAGTTTGTGGGCCTGTACAATGGGCAAAAGTGGATTCAGCAGAGCACGCTCAGAGGCGAGCAGTCCCAGAGGAGAAATACTCAAGGGTTTGTCTCCCAGTGCGAGTTGCTCTGAGCCAGCCTACCTCACACCACAGAACAGAAGCACAGGTAAGACGCATATCCAGGGGCCTCTACTTAACGAGGAGGGAGCACGCCATGGGCCTGACTGCAACTGCAGAGCCAAGGGGAGACCCTGCTCAACATCCACCTCACCCACCGGGAGGCAGACACCAGAAGCAAGGAGAAACACAATCCTGCGGCCTGCAGAAAGGAGACCACAAACACAGTAAGTTAGACAAAACGAGACAACAGAGACATCTGATGCAGACAAAGGAGCAAGATAAAAAAAATCTACAAGAACAACTAAGTGGAGAGGATAGAGGCAATCTGCCTGAAAAATAATTAAGAGTAATGCTAGTAAAGATGATACAAGATCTCAGAAAATATAGTAGAGGCCACATCAAGATTGTGCAGGAATGGCTAATAAAGACAGGAGAACTAAAGAACGTACAAACAGAAATGAACAATACAATGACTGAAATGAAAATACACTGAAAAGAGTCAATAGCAGAAAAACTGAGGCAGAAGAGTGGATAAGTAACCTGAAACATGGAATAGTTGAAGTCTCTGCTGTGGAACAGAATAAAAAAACAAAAAAAATAAAATAATAAGGAGAGTCTCAAAAGACTTCTGGGACAACAAGAAGCACACCAACATTGAATTATAGGAGTCCCAGAAGAAGAAACAAAAGAGAAAGGACACAAGAAACTACTTGAAGAGATGATAGTTGAAAACTTCTCTAATGTGGGAAAGGAAAGAGTTGCCCAGTTCCAGGAAATGCAGAAAGAGTCATACATGATATGAGCAAGGAGGGAAATATTTAGACACATATTAATCAGCCTAACAAAAATTAAATACAGGGAAAAATATCAAAAGCAACAGGCAAAAATCAATAAATAACATAAAAGGGAATCCCCATAAGCTTATCTTTTGATTTTTCAGCAGAGACTCTCAGGCCAGAAAGGAGTGGCAGGATGTATTTAAAGTGATGAAAGGAAAAAAAAAAAAAAACCTACAACCAAGAACATTATTTCCAGCAATGCTCTCATTCAGATTTGACAGAGAAATCAAAAGCTTTACAGGCAAGCTAAAGTTAACAGAATTCAGCACCACCAAACAAGCTTTATAACAAATGCTAATGGAACTTTTCTAGATTGGAAACAGAATAAAAGAGAAGAACAAGAAAATATAAAAGATCTACAAACCAAAACCAATTCAAAAATGGCAATAGATACATATATATTGATAATCACTTCAAATGTAAATGAATTAAATGCTGTAACCAATTGACTTAAACTGGCAGAAAAGATACAAAAACAAAACCCATATATATACTCTCTAAAAGAAACCCACTTCACACCTGTGGACACACACAGGCTAAAAGTGAAAGGGTGAAAAAGATATATATTCCACACAAATAGAAATAAAAGAAGGCTGGAGAAGCAATTCCCATATCAGACAAAATACACTTTGAAATAAAAATTATAACAATAGACCAGGAAAGTCAGGTCATAATGATCAAGAGATCAATACAAAAAGGAAGTATATCAATTGTAAATATATACACATCTAGCATTTAGAGAAGAGTTAACACCTACCCTTCTAAAACTCTTCCAAAGTAATTTCACATGAAGGAACTCTCTCAAGTTCATTCTATGAGGCCATCATCTCCCTGATATCAAAAGCACCCAAAGATATCACACAAAAAATAAAACTGCAAACCTGAACATAGATGCAAAAATCCTCAACAAAATACTAGCAAATAGAATCTAACAGCATATTAAAAAGATGATGAGAAAAAAAAGTGAAAGTGTTGGTCGCTGAGTCGTGTTTGACTCTTTGTGACCCCATGAACTGCAGCCCACCAAGGCTACTCTATCCGTGGAAGTCCCCAGGCAAGAATGCTGGAGTGGGTAGTCATACCCTTCATTAGGGAATCTTCCCAATCCAGCGATTGAACCCAGATCTCTCTCATTTTGGGAAGAGTCTTTACTATCTGAGCCACCAGGGAAACCCCAAGAATACCAGATTGGGTAGCCATCCATTCTCCAGTGTATCTTTCCTACCCAGGGATCATACTTGGGTCTCCTGCTTTGCAGGCAGATCCTTTACCATCTCAAGTAGGTCTTATCCCAGGGATGCAAGGATTCTTCAATATAGGTAAATCAATCAATGTGATACATCACATTAACAAACTGAAGAATAAAACCCATGTGATCATCTCAATAGATGCAGAAAAAGTTTAACACCAGTTTATGACAAAAACTCTCCAGAAAGTGGATCTAGAGAGTATACCTCAATGTAATAAAGGGCATAAATGACAAACCTACAGCTAACATCATACTCAATGGTGAAAAGCTGAAAACATTTCCTCTACAATCAGATAGGAGACAAAGACGTCCACTCTTGCACTTTTATTCAACAGAGTGTTGGAAGCCCTAGCCACAGCTGTCAGCACACATAAGAAGAAGTAAAACTGTCACTGCTTGCAGATGATACAATACTAGAAATTCAAAATCCTAAAGATGCCATTAGAAAACTACTAGAGCTCATCAATGAATTTGGTAAAGTTGCAAGATACAAAAATTAATATACATACATCTCATGAATTCCTGTATACTAACAATAAAAGATCAGAATAGAGATTAAGAAAGCAATCCCATTTACAATCACATCAAAAAGAGCAAACTACTTTGTAATAAACATAATGAGGTAAAATACCTAAACTCAAAAAACAATAAGATACTGATGAAAATTATCAAATATGACACAAACAGGTGGAGAGATATACCATGTTCTTGGTTTGGAGGAATCAGTATTGTCAAAATATATATACTACTTAAAGCAATCTACAGATTCAGTGCAGTGCAATCCCTATCAAATTACCTAGAGCATTTTCCACTGAATTAGAATGAAAACATTTTACAACTTGTATGGAAACACAGGAGAGTTCAAATAACCTAAGTGATCTTGAGAGTCAAAAACAAAGCTGGATGAAACAGGCGCCCTGACGTTAGACTATACTACAAAGTTACAGTAATCAAAACAGTATGATACTAGCACAAAAACAGAAATATATATCAAGATATTAGGATAGAAAGTCCAGAGATAAACTTATACATCTATGGCCACCTCATCTATGACAAAGGAAGTTAGAATATACAATGGAGAAAAGTCAGTCTCTTCAATAAGTGTATGGAGGAACTTGGATAGTTACATGTCAGAGAATGAAATTAGAATACTTCCTAACATCATACACAAAAATAAACTCAAGATGGATAAAATCCCTAAATGTAAGGCCAGATACTATAAAACTCTTGAGGTGAAACATAGAACACACTTTGATATAAATCACAGGAAGATCTTATTTGATTAACCACATAGAGTAATAAAACTAAAATAAAAAAATAAGCACCTGGGACCTAATTAAACTTTAAAGATTTGATACATCAAAGGAAATCATAAAGAAAATGAAAATATAATCTCAGAATAGGAGAAGCTATTTGCAAATAAATCAACTAACAACAACTAATCTTTAGAATATAGAAACAGCTTATGCAGGTCAATATAAAATTAGAAACAATCAAAAGATGAGTAGAAGGCCTAAATTTCTCCATACAGATGACAAAAAAACACATTAGAAAATACTCTACATCTACATATGCAAACCAAAATGACAATAAGGTATCACTTCATACTGGTCAGAATGGCCATTATCAAAAAATCTACAATTATATTGATGTATGGCAAAAACCATCACAATATTATAAAATAATTATCCTCCAATTAAACTAAATAAATTAATTAAAACATAAATAGTGGAGCAGATTCAGAGAAGGAAAAACCCTCCTACATTGTTGATGGTAATGTAAATTGGTACAGCTGCTCTGAAGAATAGGATGAAGGTTCCTTTAAAAACTAAAAACAGAACTATTATGTGACCCAGTGATTCCACTTCTAGGTATATACCCTGAGAAAACCATATCTCAAAAATGTACAGGCACCACAATGTTCATTGCATCACTATTTACAATAGCCAGGACATGGAAGCTACCTAAATGTCCATTGACAGATGAATGGATTAAAAAACATGTGGTACATATATACAGAGTAATATTATTAAGCCATAAAGATGAATGAAATAATTCCATTTGCAGAACCATGGATGTACCTAGAGATTGTTCTACAGAGTGAAGTAAGTCAGAAAGAGAAAAACAAATATGTGTGATATCTATTATACATGAGATCTAGAAAAATGGTGCAGATGAACTTCTTTCCAAAGCAGAAATGGAGTCACAGATATAGAAAACAAACTTATGGTTACCAAGGAGGGAAGAGAAGGATGAATTGAGAGACTGGGATTGACATATACACACTGCTATATTAAAGAGGTAACTATTGGAACCTATGTACAGTACAAGGAATGCTACTCAGGGCTCTGTGATGACCTAAATGGGAAGGAAATCTAAAAAGAATACGTGTGTGTGTGTGTGTGTGTGTATACATATATAATATTTGAATAAATATTTATATATATATATATATATATATATATATATATAACTAATTCACTTTCCCATACAGTAGAAACTAATATAACATTGGAAAACAGCTATATTCCAATAAAATTTTTTTTTTTTTTTCTGAGAAAATAGTAAGTAGTAAAAACACAATGGTTAAGAGCTTGAGTTTTGGTACTAAAAAACAATCTTCTGTTTCTACACTTGTTATGTTCTTCTTTACTAAATAATCTAAGGAATATTTCCTTAACCAAAAAGGCTCACTCAAAATAGTAATAGTTCAGATATGAAGACAGCTTGTTTCTGTGTTACTTATTGGAAAGAATAATCCATTATCATCTTGTAAGTGATATTATGTCATTGTCTTTAATTTTTCACAAATTTGTATGAAAGAAACAATGCATTTTAAAGTATTGATAAATAGTAGTGTATAGATTTTCAGTCTAGACATCTGATATCTAAATGTAATTTTCTGAATTGGTTTCTCATGTCCCTGGTACATTTTTAGTTTGAGGAGTCTTTCTTCAAATTTTTAAAAATCTTATCTTTGGAAAATTTGCCTGTAATGCAGGAGACCCAGATTCGATCCTTGGGTGGGGAAGATCACCTGGAGGAGGTAATGGCTGCTCACTCCAGTATTCCTGCCTGGAGAATTCCATGGACAGAGGAGCCTAGCAGGCTATAGTCCACAGGGTCACAAGGAGCTGGACACAGCTGAGTGACTATACTTTCACTATAGTGTATGTGTGTTTATAATCTTTCTCTTTTTGAGTATAGAGAATCATTCCCACCAAGAAGTAATTTTAATAATCTTAATTTCATTTGATTTTTTGTTATTTATTGTTTTATTGTTTCATAGTTAACTCGGTAATATTCAGACACTCTTTTGGTGTTTGGTTAAATGAGTGTCCAACTTAATTAGCTTTTATTTGAATGACTATTAATCTAGGAAGTTTTCATTGAAAAATTTCCTGGGACTTAAATGTTTCCTTTGTTCATGATACACTTAAGTGTTATATGTTCTATTTCTTCTTATTTTTTTCTTATGTGGATTACACTTTATTAATATCATGTCTTTGTACTATATTTCTGTCTCTGGTAAGCCTCTTAATGGACTTCCCAGGTGGCTCAGCAGTAAAGATGCAGAAGATACAGGTTCAATCCCAGGAAGATCCCTTGGAGAAGGGAATGGCAACCCACTCCATTATTCTTGCCATTATAATCCCAAGACCAGAGGAGCATGATGAGCTATAATTCATGGGTTGCAAAGAGTTGGAAATGACTGAACAAGCACGAAATCCTTTTGAAAATACCACTTTTTGTTTGTTTGATGTATATTCTTGTCCATTTATTCTTCCATATTAACTTCAGAATCATTTGTCATACTTGGGATGAGCATATCACTGGTGAGTTTGACTTTATTTTGCCTTAATAATAAATTAGGGATTTTTGGGGGGGCTCCAAAATCACTGCAGATGGAGATTGCAGCCATGAAATTAAAAGAAGCTTACTCCTTGGAAGGAAAGTTATGACCAACCTAGATAGTATATTAAAAAGCAGAGACATTATTTTGCCAAAAAAGGTCCGTCTAGTCAAGGCTATGGTTTTTCCAGTGGTTACGTATGGATCTGAGAGTTCGGCTGTGAAGAAAGCTGAGTGCCAAAGAATTGATGCTTTTGAACTGTGGTGTTGGAGAAGACTCTTGAGAGTCCCTTGGACTGCAACGGGATCCAACCAGTCCATCCTAAAGGAAATCAGTCCTGGATGTTCATTGGAAGGACTGATGCTGAAGCCGAAACTCCAGTACTTTGGCCACCTGATGCGAAGAGTTGGCTCATTGGAAAAGACCCTGATGCTGGGAGGGATTGGGGGCAAGAGAAGAAGGGGGCTACAGAGGAAGAGATGGCTGGATGGCATCACCGACTCGATGGGCATGAGTTTGAGTAAACTCCGGGAGTTTGTGATGGACAGGGAGGCCTGGCGTGCTGCGATTCGTTGGGTTGCAAACAGTCGGACGTGACAAAGCGACTGAACTGAACTGAATTGAACTGAACTGATGCTAAAGATTTAATGTTAAAATGTGGGAAGTTAAAAGGTGGGGTCTAATGCTTCAGGTCAAGAGAAAAGGAACTGAGATTGGCCAAGTGACTGTACAATCTATAGCTTACCATTGTTTACTTAGTTATTGATTTTAATGTAGAAAAAGTGTGTCTTTAATTTATATGCAAAACCTTGAATAAATCATTTCATATAATTCTCTATATGCCATTTACATACATATAATAATTTATATATCTACAGAATCAAAAAGTCTAATGAATTATATTATCCTAAGGTATATCATTGGGTATTTTAGATTACTTTCCTTTTCAAAGATAGAGTGATTTATTACTGTTCCTAAGTAGTTTATATTGATATTTAACTCATTACAGGCCTAAAATGGAGATATTGTGGCTTTGGTTCCAGAACACAGTAATAAAGCAAGTATTGGGGGACAGAGGATGAGATGCTTGGACAGAATCACTGACTCAATGGACATGAGTTTGAGCAAACTATAGCAGATAGTGAAGGACAGCGAAGGCTGGAGGGCTGCAGTCTATGGGGTTGCAAACAGTTGGACATGACTGAGCAACTGATCAATAAGACAATAAAATGAGCCACATAGATTTTTTGATTTCCCAATGTTTAAAATTTATGTTTACATCATTTGTAGCCTGTTAATTGTGCAATAACATTGTCTAAATAATATTCATACTTTAATTAATTAATTGCTACAAAATGCGAGCCATCATCCGAACCTTCAGTGACTCATAGTAGTAAATCAAAGATCACTGGCCATAGATTACCATAACAGATGTAATAATGATGAAAATATTTGGAATATTAAAGCAATAAATAAAATGTGGCATAGTCATAAAGTGAGCAAATGCTGTTGGAAAACAGTGTCAACAGATTTGCTCGGTATAGGGTTGACACTTGACTTCAATTTGTAAAGAATACAATATCTGTAAAGCACAATAAAGCCAAGTGCAAAATAATAAGATATGCCTGTACATATTTCCCAGATGTACATACTTCCCGGGTGGCAGTGCTAGTGGTTAAGAACCCACCTGCCAATGCAAGAGACATAAGAGATGAGGGTTCTATCCCCGGGTGAGGAAGATCCTCTGGAAGAGGGCATGGTAACCCACTTTCTTGCCTGGGGAATCCCGTGGGCAGAGGAGCCTGGCAGGTTGCAGTGCATGGTGTTGCAAAGAGTTGGGCATGACTGAGGGACTTAGAATGCAGACACATGCCTGAACATACTTTTCTTATTGAATTCCATGCTTTTGTACTTGAGGCAAAGAACTTTATAACTGTTATATAACCACTGGGACTATAAAAGAAGCATTTTGTCTCATGGAATTTTTTAAAACATATTTTCTTAGGTGTCTTGAGACATCAGGACAAGTTCTATACGTTCTGAGACTATTTCAGGGATTTTTTTTTTTAACATAGAATATAATTTCAATTGTATAAACTGATTAAATTTGTTGCATTATATCATTCCTTTCTGGTTTTCATAATTACTATAGGCTTCATCTAATTGTTATATTGAAGTTTACATTTATTGAGAACTTTTGACTATGATGTTGAAAAGGTGATTATGGATGTACTCAAGTTTTCTACTTTTCTTCTAATCCATGCAATATCATTTTTATAGACATAATTTTGATTCAATAATATAATAATATCAAGCATTTTTAATGAATCTAAATTATGAATAAGAAAATTAGAGAAGAATAAAGAAGAGACCTATCAAAGATAATCAGCCTTCTGTACAGCACCATTCATCATTGGCCATTATTCTCTCTCTCTGTTGTCTCTTATTATAAAGCACATCTTATCATGTACAATTAAAAAATGATTTAGTGTCCAGTCAAATCGACTTATTATTCATCTTTAATAAAATATCACTCTATATTCAGAATACTCTAATATTCTGAAAATGTGGTTTGGTCTTTTTTCCTCACTTTCACCATAGCAGTTCAGTTCAGTCACTCAGTTGTGTCTGACTCCTTGTGACCCCATGGACTGCAGCACGCCAGGCCTCCCTGTCCATCACCAACTCCAGCAGTTTACGCAAACTCATGTCCATTGAGTTGGTGATGCCATCCAACCATCTCATCCTCCGTTGTCTCCTTCTCCTCCTGCCCTCAATCTCTCCCAGCATCAGGGTCTTTTCAAATGAGTCAGCTCTTCACACCAGGTGGCCAAAGTATTGGAGTTGCAGCTCCAACATCAGTCCTTCCAATGAACACCCAGGACTGATCTCCTTTAGGATGGACTGGTTGGATCCCCTTGAAGTCGAAGGGACTGTCAAGAGTCTTCTCCAACACCACAGTTCAAAAGCATCAATTCTTCTGTGCTCAGCTTTCCTTATAGTCCAACTCTCACACCCATACATCACCACTGGAAAAACCATAGGTTTGATTAGACAGACTTGTGTTGGCAAAGTAATGTCTCTGCTTTTTAACATGCTATTTAGGTTGGTCATAACTTTCCTTCCAAGGAGTAAGCATCTTTTAATTTCATGGCTGCAGTCACCATCTGCAGTGATGGCAATTATATCAACACAACCATAGCAATTACATCAATGTAAACAAAAAGTCAATGGTTCAACATGCAGTAGATAAATTACTAAGTTTCATTAAAGTCAGCTTATGATCCTCTTGAGTAAAGGCCCTTCGCTTCATACTATGGTGAGACCCAGTGTGAGACAGCAGTTTTTTGGTTTTGTTTCAATTGCAGTGCATATCCCCTTAGGTAATTCTATTTGTGCTACTCACATAAATCAAGGTAATTCTATGATACAGGTTTTATATTATAGTTTCTTATGTACTTATTACTTGGAGACTGATGCTTCTGAAACTTTTTTTTAACTGCAGTGTAAACTGACAGATTGCCCTGAAGGGTTCTTTATTTGAGGAGAAATGACTAGAGGCTGTATTTTATTTTTGTAACCTCAGTTCCACATTTGTAAACTGATTAAACTGAAATGCATTCATCTTACAACGGGAAAGGAAAAACTGATTCCTAATGGACTTGCCAGAACTGTTTGGGACTTTTACTCATAGAGTTACAGTTAATATCTAAATAATAATTGGTGTATCAATTAAGATAGCTTAAAGACAAAATAAAATAAATTTTAGTCTAATCCCCAAAGCAGGCAATAGTGTTTAGGTAGATTAATCATTATATATGTTTTGGGACTCCTCACTTTTTTCTTTCAAACCTAAAACGGAATATTAATAATTGTTTAACTAAAGACTTCCTCTGCATTTGAACTGTCATTCTAGAATGAGTTGTATAAACCGTAAACAAGTATTTATTTAAGGATTTTTTGATGTTTGGCACATGGTTTATACTTCCTATCTGCATAATTAGTTATTATTACTTAATCATATTTCACAAAATGTAGGCAAATAAAACAAAGAAAATGTGTATGTAAGTTCGGCCATATTTTCTCCAGGAAATATAGGATACATATGAGTAATCAAGGAAACATCATTAAAAATCATTATGAAATTGAGAGAATAGAAAAAGAGACAAGCTGGCAGAGATAATTTAAAATAATTTAAATTGATAAAAATTGTAGGGCAAAATCTTTATCTCTGGCACAAGAGTATATTAGAAGGCACATTGTTAACCACCAATGGAGGCTTGAGCATCGTTTGTTACTGATGTTGATTTAAGGAGCTGGAGGCATGGCAGAAAGAATAGGAAAAAGGCATAGATATTTGAAACCCAGAGAGAAATACTGTGTGGAAAGCTGCTGTAACCTACAAAGGCACACCTTCGAAAATTTTGCATTAACATGAGCTCATTGTAACATGAAAAGAGTGGCATGGAAAGTCAGCCCAGGCACAGGGAGGTCTGAAAGCAGACATTTACCCAATCACTGAGGATCCAAACCTGGGCGAGGGTCCTGACCTGTGTTTCAAGATAATCATCACGGATACTTATTTTCAATTAAGATTTTGGCCACACAATTTTGAAAAGCTTTTCTTTTCAAAGTATTTGCTATTTTTGTCACATGGATTTTTAAAATCTTTTTTAAATTAATTTTTGTACAGTAGATTCTTATTGGTTATCTATTTTAAATATAGCAGCATATACATGTCAATCCCAAACTCCCAATAGAATTTATTTAATGAGAATTTTACATATTTTCTCTGACTGTTGAACAATTTGGAATGTTATTAACCAGTGGTAATATAGAAGCTGAAAAAAGTGAAAGTCACTGAGTTGTTTCTGACTCTTTCAGACCCCATTGATTGTATTCTCCAAGCCAGATCTTGGCCAGATCTTTTCCAGGGGATCTCCCCAACCCGAGGATGGAACCCAGGTCTCCTGCATTGCAGACGGGTATTTTACCAGGTGAGTTACCAGGGAAGCCCATTATGGAAGCATTGAGGGTGGATTCTTTACTGGCTGAGCCACCAGAGAAGCACAATATAGAAGTTATTAACATCAAATCAGAATGCTCAGTTTTATACAATTACTATTTCTATTTTTAAAATGTTCTGATTATTTTAATTACTATTACTGAAACAATGCAATAAAATTAATGTTTTAATGAATGGACATGCCTCACACTGTAAGCCTATAAGGACTTATGGAATATTCAGTAAATACCTACAACACATTCTAAAGATTTTATAATTTCACAAAAATTCCACATTCTACATTGCTGGAAGCAGCCATGTGTTATGGTCCTGGGGAAAAACACTTATGAAACCAACAAAGCCACCTTTTTATCAACTGATACAGTGCTAATAAACAGTAGAAAATATTTTGGGCCTGGTTGTCAAGTACTGAGAAATGATACTGCACCCTTGAATACGTTCTTAATATTAGTTGACTGGTAAAGTTGCTGCAGGTGGCATTTATTGCCATGAACTATAGTGCTCACTTTATCACTCAGGCTAGATCACAATGTTCCAACGGCTGCAATCTGTTAACTCTCATCCAAATAGCTAAAATGCCCTTAAAGGAAACCTTACTTGCCTCTGAAGGTTCCCTAGCAATTTTGAAGATTTCATAAACTCTGGTAGAGCTCAATATCTGCTATTGGATCACTGCTGAATTAATTGTGAAGTAAAAGAGAAAAAGACTTTTTTTTCTCCATGAGAAACTGAGTAACAGATATTGTTACAAAACAATATTTGTAAGACCTGCACACATATTTCAGTAAAAATCAAGAATTTTATAGTCTATTGGACTGCCCTTGCAAACTACAAAAGCATAACATGCTCATGGCAATGGATGACACAAAAGAGCACTAGATAAAATTAAGTGTGCGTGTTCTAAGTCGCTTCAGTCATGTCCAACCTTTTGTGACCTCATGGCCTGTAGCCCACCAGGCTCCTCTGTCCTTGGGATTTTCCAGGCAAGAATACTAGAGTGGGTTGCCATGCCCTCCTCCAGGGGATCTTCCTGACTCAGGGATCTAACTCATCTTTTCTCCAGTCCACTTTCTCACTCCAAAAGGAAAAAAATATTAACTGTACAGTGGACATCTTTTCAAGTAAATTTTCTATGTTCATGGAAACATATGACATAAACACACACAAAATCTGTTTTTACAAAAATGTTGTCTATTATAGACGTTACTTTGCAGCTAGAGTCTTTTACCAAGTAGTACGTTTATAGAGAAAATGATTTTTTAATGATTGCTATACAATCAGATATATATAGATTGTGCTATGATTTTTTTTGTTGTTGTTATTGTCATTCTCCTATTATTGGGCATTTGGGGTCCTTTCATTTATTATCACTTCAGGGAATTTTTCTGGAAGATGTTAAGCAGTGGAACTTTTCTTTCCATATTTTTATTATGAAGTGAGAATATTGAATATAGTGGGGTGCATATTTCAATTTTAGATTCTACTAATTCAGTTTCCCAGAAGATTGCTGTGATTGGCACTTTCATCAGAAATATATGAGAGGGCCATTTTGCTTGTCCTCACCAGCATTGGATATTATTAGTCTTCAGTATATTTGCCAAGATAATCAATGAATTGTTAGTCATCGATTAGCTTTTTCCTGATTAATAAAGAGGTCAAACAGCTTTCAAAATACTTAGTGGAAAATTGAAATGATAGTCTTTCTTGCTCTGTATATTCTTGTCATAATCTCTACCAACTTTTTCATTTGGTTTAATTGTCCTTTACTTTTTAATTTGCTGGAGCTATTGGCACATTAAAATATCATTACACTCCTTTTTTTCTTTTATATGTTTAAGATCTTTTCTCCCAGCTTTTATGTTTGTCTTATTTTTCTATTCACGAAATATTAATTTCTTATACTCAAATATATTACATATGCTTCTTTCCTTGGTGTCTTGGTATCTTCTGTCTTGCAAAATGCCTTTTTAATTTTTTAAATGTGGATTTTAACATTTTTAGAATTTACTTTTACATGTGGTATGAAATAGTGGTTTAATTTTCTATTTATAATGCTTTTTGATGACTTAAAATTAATATTGTTATTATACAAATTTCCAATGATATTACTTATATACCGATATGATTCTAACAAGTAATTATTCCAGTATGGATTTTATAGCATGATACTAATTTCTTTGTTCCCGCCCCCCCCTTTCTGGTTTCGAGTCCTGAAAACATTTATGATTCTAAACAAAATCCCTGAGAATTACCTGCTGTTCTGCATTTTGTTCATGTCTGCTGCTATGTGAGCTGGGGAAGGGAGCAGAGTCCATGCATGTGTGTGTTTGCACGTGTGTGTGTTTGTGCATGTGTGTACCGTGTGGTTGTAGCTCTCTCTGCCTTTTCTTTGTGTTTGAACTGGCATAGATTCTGACAGCCTGAAGGGTTATATCCCGCTCAGACTTTTATCAGAAGGTTCTGTCTGCTGTTTTCTTTGTGACACTGTAAATATCTTCTGGCTACAGTAGCACAGGTGATTTCTGGTGAACCAGTTCAAGAAATGTCTGTAAAGCTATGAAGCTCACAGTTAGAAATTAAGTAAATTTTAGAAATTAGTTAGGAATTTGATTACTTGGGGCTAGCATCTTATTTTTTGTGTTGTTTTTTTGAAGTGATATTGGACATACAGAAATAGATTAATAAATATTTGCCTGGTCACGACTTGCTTCATTGTCATTAATGACTAAGGGTATAATATCAGTTTCGTTCTCTACTACAAAGACAAGGAATTAAAAAGGGGGAGAGCATAAAGTAGCAAAATAACTAATAATCATAATGACCATCATTTAATAATTTTTACTATCCAACACATTCTATAATAATAATCATATATGTTGAAATTTAAAATATGTGTTTAAAATTATACTTTTAAAAATGATGTTGCTGCTGTTGTCTAGATGCTAAGTCATGTCTGACTCCGCAATCCCGTAGACTGTACCCTGCCAGGCTCCTCTGTCCATAAGATTTCCCAGGCAAGAATATTGAAGTGGGTTGCCATTTCCTTCTCCAGGTGATCTTCCTGATCCAATGATTGAACTCGTGTCACCTGCATTGACAAGCCGGTTCTTTATCAATGAGCCAAAAATAATATTTCAATTTAAGTTTGAGTTTTCTTTCTTGATATAAATAATTTCCATTTATGTAAAATTTTGCCTGAAGGCTATTTTCCTAAGTAGTTGGTTAATGGGGATATTACTGTTAATGAGAATAATGAAATGAAGACAGTCAAATACTCAACAGATTTCTCCAATTCTTCTAATTTCTCTGATGTTCATAGGAAAAAAATATTTTATTCCCCTTTGAAGCATTAAGAAAAGGGATCTAAACTGTTGTAACATCGAAGTTTAAATCTGAAAAAAATGTATTCAGACTGTGACAATCACAAATGCTTGAACAAAATAGATTCTTTATTATATAAAATATTTTATTCCCTTAAAGTTTAATTTTTAAAGACTGTTTAAAGCCAAAGGAAATCAAGACTATGGCTCATAAGTTAATTCAGATAGAATACAACATTTAAAAGCAACTCTCCTAGTTATTTTTTTTGTGTATAATTATTTTACACTTTGTTCATGCTTATTTATCAAGGTACTTATAACATCAGTGAAGTCCTATTGTATCAGGGTTTTCAAAATATTAAAACAGTGATTAAGAAGGTGAATTGAAAGATTTGAGGGAAAAGCATATAATTATATCAATGAATTCAGAAAAAATAAGCCTTATCAAAATTTATTTGTAATGAAAGGAAGATTTTTAGTTACAAAATTTGAAAAATTTTAAACTAAGGTAATGGCCAAACATACAAATAAATCTAAGTCTATCATCATGTTTATAGCTATTTTAGAAATATTGCCCAAAAGATCTAGAATAGAATTACATTCTCTATCATTATTTCATTTTAATTTTATAGGTTGTATGTGTGGTCAGGAAGAGTAGCAGATCCTGGCTAATTTCAATAAATCTAGAAATTGAAACATAATATAAAATTAGGTGGAAAATGTCATTTCTTATGTAGGACAGGGAAATCTTGGAGAATCTAGAAATCATTAGAAATAAAATAGTTAAAGCAACATTGTTCAGCATAAAAATAATATTCAGAAGTCAGGACATTTTATAGTCATAATTAAATATTTTTTAAAAATCTCAAAAAAGCTAAAATTAGAAGATACACATAAGTTTAGCTACTATATGATGTATAAAACTTTCCTAAAGAAAGTTATAAAATTATAACAAAGTATTAAAAAGATCTCAAAAATTGGATAAACATACTGTGTTTGTGGACAACACTATTCAAAATATAAATATTCTAATTATAAAAAATCATTAATTTAAAAATTCTCATTTAGAATATATTGATATTTTCATAGCATTTGATTAACTAATTTGCATGCAGAGGAACAATCTTTACAAATGTCAAGAATAGCCAAAGAAATATGGGAGAAATAAAGGTACAAGATTTATAAGTAAGTGTATGTTAAGAATCAGAGGAGAAGTTCTCCTCGGAGAAAGAGAGGGATGCTGATATAATGAGTTCCCATTGGGGGAAAAAAGCAGCAAGTGAAAGCACTTCTTCCTCATATCTCAGAATAAGTGAGGAGTTTTCAAGTCAACCACTTAGAGAGCTGAACATGTGTTCTTTCAGATTTGGAAATCGTAGAGCCTGGTGTCTGGTTGTCATCTGGAGAAGGATAAAGAAGAGAAGCTGTGGTTGAAACAGTCTTATTCGCTGACTGCATTCAGAGCAAGCTGTGCTTATTAATGGTAGTAAAAGGATGCATGGCCTGTCACTTGAATTTACAGAGGCAGTGGGATTCCAATAAAAGAGCTCATAGGTTCTGTAGGACCCATCAGTAAACAAAGGAGTTTAAATTAGCCTTCCAGGCAACAGGTAGCATTTGCCAAGGGGCTTCACCCAGAAGTCACCACAAGAGAATCTCTAAAAGCACAAAAAAAGCCCACTAATAAACAGTAATAGCAACTATGATAGGCTTCCCTGTGGCTCAGCTGGTAAAGAATCCACCTGCCATGCAGGAGGCCTGGGTTCGAGCCCAGGGCTGGGAAGATCCCCCGGAGAAGGGAAAGGCTGCCCACTCCAGTATTCTGGCCTAGAGAATTCCATGGACTATACAGCCCATGGGGTCGAAAAGAGTCTGACACAACTGAGCTCCTTTCACTTCCACTTGCAACTGAACTGTCCCGAAGGAACAGAGGCCATGTTAAATATTATCCATGAAGCAGAATCTTTTATTTATTAAAGACTGATTTTCAAGATGTTTAAACAAATGGCTCAAATAAATACAAAATGTAAATGTGTCAAAGAAAAAGTAATGGAAAATGAAACCATTAAGATAGTTCAGTTCAGTTCAGTTCACTTCAGTCACTCAGTCTTATCCGACTCTTTGGGACCCCATGAATCGCAGCACGCCAGGCCTCCCTGTCCATCACCAACTCCCAGAGTTTACTCAAACCCGTGTCCATCTAGTACTTCCAGTTCAAATAACATTTGAGGACCTGAGGATTGTAGAAAATATATTAAATGAATACTAAATAAGACTGTTTGATTACTTACAAAACTTATTGATTCCTTATGGAACAAAACTCATAATTTGTAGGGCTACCTTTTCTAGCAGAAAGAAAGCGTCTGCATCTGTCTTGGACAAAATTATCCAACTTAACATGTACTAAGTCTGGAACTTTGAAATGAATTGGATAAAGTACAGTTCTCTGGATAATCCTCAGGTGGATCTTTTAAATAGTGAACTCATATGACCTTAAAGTGACATATTGCCCACCTTTTAGACTTATTTCCAAGTGCAAGATAATTTTTCTTAAAGTATGTTCATTTTGAATTCCCTTCACCGTGGCCAGTCCTCAAGGATTAAAAGCCCACCTCTAATGACATCTCCTAACCAAATTCTACTCTCCGTGACATACTTTGAGGCCTGAAGCCAATCCCCCAGATGGAGGAAAAGGAGTCTATTTAATCTGAATAATGTTCAAGGCTTTTATGACCACACTGAATTATACATTTTAGTTACTATACAGAGATTGATAATATTTTGTTATATTGTATTTTGAAAATTTTGAAAATTATACTGTATTTTGAAAATTTCCTAAGGGAGTAGAACTTATATGTTACCATCAAAACAGAGCAAAACAAAAAGATAAATATGTGAGGTGATAGATGTGTTAAGTAACTCAGTGGGGAGTTCCTTTCACAACATATTCCAAATCATCACAGTGTGTGTGTAGGCGTGCTCAGTCATGTCCAACTCTTTGAGACCCTCATGAGCTGCAGCCCACCAGGCTACTCTGTCCATAGAATTTTCCAGGCAAGAACACTGGGGAAGGTTGCTATTTCCTACTCCAGAGGATCTTCCTGACCCAGGAATCAAACCTGTGTCTCCTGCATCTCCTGTATTTTCAGGCAGATTCTTTACCACTGAACCAGATGGGAAGCCCTCATCATAATGTTCCAGTGTACTTTAAATGTCTTAAAATTTTCTTTGTCACTTACACATCAATAAGACTGAGAAAAATAAAAGAAGACTGTATTTAAGACTAAGAATGACACAAAACGTTGTGGAATGAGTCACAGATTTTCTAACAGGACATATTGAAGTGACAGTGGGGGAAAGAATAGGATTGCTTCATGAATGCACCAGAGTTCAGCTGATTTTATATAATAGTTATATTTGTAGGAAGGAAAAATTATAAATGACTGCCATTTACAGGAGAATGAACAAATAAATTGTGCTATAATCCTATAATAAAATACATTACACAATTAAAATGAATTAACTCTAAATATGATGCAATATCCTAGACTGAATCCCGGAACAATAAAAAAGCATTAATGGAAAAAATGACTAATTTCATATAAAGCATGAATTTTAGTTAATGGTAATATTCCTAGGTTGGTTTCTTGGTTTTGATAAATATTCTGTGGTGATATAAATTGATAAGATTCGGGGAATATGGGTAACAGGGTTATGGGAGCTGTGATGATTAATTTCCTGGCTCATCGTGACTGAACCACAGGGTGCCCAGACTTGCGGTCAAACATTACGAGATTAACATTTGAATTGGTAGACTAAGTAAAGCAGATTGGTCTCCCTAATCTGGATGGGCCTCGCTCATTCATTTGCCTGCCTAAATAAAACAGAAAGGGTAACACTCCTATGAATGAGAGAGAATACCTCTGCCTGAGCTCTTTGGAGCTGAGACATCTTTTTGTTTTTTCCTGTCTTCTAATCTAAACTGAAATATAAGCTCATCCTGGTTCTAGAGACAATGGATGTTTAGACTAGAATAGTGTCAGAGGCTTTCTTGGGTCTCTGAGTTACCCACTGAATATCATAGAACTTGTCAGTCTCCATCACTGTGTCAGACAACCTCTTATTAGAATAAGTCTCATGTGTATGGTATTGATACACATCTCTTCAAGAAGGGGGATGTGGTCATTGTGCTGACCAGGTGGCCCCTAGGTTCCAGCTTCACCAATACCATGCATGTAGCGCCCACACTGTGCTGGGCCCCAGAACCCTTCCTCCAGGCCCTGTTCCATCCCCTTCTCCAGCCCATCCTTGGAGTCAGCAAGGCCTGCAATGTTCACTTGGAGCTGCAGTGTGACACTGGCAGGCTGGGACCCCAGGGAAGACTCTGGTCCTGACCTTACTTGCTTCTCTAATCCCCTCAGCTTGCATTGGAAAGTCAAGAGAACATGAAAAGAAAAGAAATGTACATATATATATATATGTATATGTGTATGTATGTATGCATTGGGTTTCCCCATGGCTCAGCAGTAAAGAATTCTCCTGCAGGCAGGAGACACAGGTTTTATCCCTTGATCAGATCCCCTGGAGGAGGGCATGGCAACCCACTACATTATTCTTCCTGGGAGAATCCCATGGACAGAGGAGCCTAGCAGGTTATGGTTCATGGGATTGCAAAGTCGGACATGACTGAGGTGACAAGGCACACACACACACACACACACACACACACATATACATCCACATATTCAGTGAGAATAATTTTTAATGTTTAAATCAGTGAGCATTGACTCTTTCTTCTTCTTTTTCAGCCCCACACACAGGCCTAATGGCCAACATGTGCAGGGGAAATGACCTCTTGCTGTGTCCACCACAGTCCCCGCTCTGTGGCCGAATCGCTGTCAGGCCTCCCTTCTTGCAGCAAAAACAGAAGCTCACCGTGGCTGCGCGACACTGCAGCGGTAATGTGTTTCATATCGTGTCCACATCCCTTCTCAGTATCTCCCCTCTTGCAGAGAAAACAGAAACGGTTGTTAATGGTCAGAGGTGCATGTCTCCCTATGATATGGGTTCCCACCTCACAGTAAGAAAGTGAAGAGATGTTCCTATTAGGGAGATACATGCACTAACGCATGTGTGCTAGCCAACGTGCTCAAAACCCATGTCCTATAGATCTCACATTATCACACGCTAGAATATGGCATTTCATTTCTCCCTAATAAACTTTGATTTTCCTTTCACTTAAGAAAGAGTCGGACACGACTGAGCTACTGAACTGAACTGAGAAAAGGAAAACTCAGTCACATAAATGGCTGTACCTCTCCCCCTCCCTACACTCCATAATCAGGGCAAATGTACTCAATATGCACATTAGAGATGAAGCAGCCCCACGTCCGTTTCTCTAAAACAGTCAAATGGCTGTTTCACATAAATTGTTCCTGAAGTGTAACAAAAACCTGTTTGCAGGTCAGAGTCCCCTGAATGTACATTAGCTTTACTTGATTAAACCAGGGAGTGTTAATGAACCTATCAATTGTTTTGGTCTTTATACTTTCCTCTTACAAGTAGCGAGAACGGTGGATAGCTTTGTGCTAACTGCCTTGTTCAATAGAAGCCCATAATTAGTGAGAGATGTAGAAAATTTCAAATCCAATTGCTATTTGTAAGAATTCATTTTACTCATATGTCTTTGCCTATTGTGCAAAAGGTTATCTATTGTTGTAATTGCCTTTTTATTTTCTAATTCTCTAGGATTCCCTTTCTTTTTAATCACCTTCCCACTTACTAAAAACTCAAGAACTTCCTATTTGCAAAGCAAATGAAACCATGGCACCTGGGAATTCTCCAGGCAAGAATACTGGAGTGGGTTGCCATGCCCTCCTCCAGGGGATTTTCTCAACTCAGGGATCAAACCCAGGCCTCCCACATTGCATATGGATTCTTTACCATCTGAGCCATCAGGGAAGCCTATATGAAGCCATATTATAATTTTTACTATTTTTTATTCTAGTCTCCTTAAAAGTCCCACATAATAACACATTTTTATTTGATTTATGAAAATGTTATCCTAAATATTTGCAGCTAGTACTGCCAGTATCTTAACTTTGTTGTGTCAGATGATACAGCAAATTACAAATGTTTGTTTTCGTTACTGCATAGATCAATATAAATAAAGAAAACAAAGAGTCATGTCTGACTCTTTGTGACCCTATGGACTACAGCCTGACAGTCTCCTCTGTCCATGGGATTCTCCAAGCAAGAATACTGGAGTGGGTTGCCATGCCCTGCTTCAGCATGTATTTCGGTAATAAGTAATTAAGTCTATGTAAAATCTCGTCCCCTCCTCTGAAGATATACCTATTGAAGACCATTGCTATCATTCCCTCCCCCCCAAAAAAGCTTTTTTTGTGCTTTTATTTCAGCATCTGTCACTTTGTACATAGTAATAATTTTATTAAATATTACAGTTCTGGAGCTAGTTATACTGATAATCTATAGTATATTCTGTTTTGTATCTATTCACATAGACTAATATAAAAAAGTATGACATTTCACTAATCTGCATTTCTTGTCTTTCTTCTGTTCATGACTTATTAAGAAAAAAAAAATATAATACAGTCTTCTGATCTAGTTCATGGTATATGCAGCTAAGTCTCTCCAAAGAGACAGTTTTGGGGAGCTCCCTGGTGGTTTTGTGGTTAGGACTCAATGTTTTCACTGCCATGGCCTGGAGTCAATTCTTGATCTGGGAGCTAAGATTCTGTAAGCTGCCCGGCAGGGCCAAACAAAAAAAAGACAATCCTTGAGGCAAAATTCAAGCTCCCTTGTATGGCCTTGGAGAGTTTTTCTCTAGAGGTCACTCACATGACTAATAAATTCTTTATTAGAATGCAGTGCATCAGTTGTTTCAGATCCTACTTTTTGTTTCAAGAAACAATATTGTTCCAAGCTCCAGAATATTTCTGGCTGATCATTTTTCTTTCATTTTCTAACCATATTTCTGTGTTCTTTATCCAAACACAGAAACGGTGAAGCTTTTCCTTTCATTTCTTTTTCGTCTCATTAATACAAGTAGAATGGGAAGAAAACAATTTGCTGTTTGGATTGAGTTTACTAAAGTGTAAGTTACAGTAGGAAAGGAAATAATTTAGAATAACGTTGCCTATTTGAAGAACGATGACAGAGGAAGCTCAGGGTAAGGATAAAACTTCAGGACAGAATGTTGCCCTACAAACTGAAAACTCAGCTAATTGAAATCTTTAGGCATCTGGTAACTCTAAGTGAAAATTCAATATAAAATTTTTGCCTTCAGTTCTTCCTATTCATTTAACAGACTAAGCAAACGTATCATTCAATCTTGCATAAAGGAAAAAACATAAAAATCATTGACTGAGTTACCCTGTGGATTTGATAAATTATACACCAGGATTGAACACCAGATGCATTCTCTTCCTTTGTCCTTTCCTGGAAACAGCCTACAGGGAAAGAAAGAAAAGCAGAAGGAAATCTCGATTCGTTCCTTCTACTTGATTCCCGTCTTAAACTTCTCCACCTCAGCCCCACCCCAAGGTCCTTTCACCTTTTGAATGTTAGAATTTGCTAGATAGCTTTCCAATTTCTGAAAATATTTTAAAAATAGCTTATTTCTGGTATGCTATTTCTTGCATCACTTTCTGGCATTTTCAGGTTGTAGGAATGGTTTTGCTCATGGAAATATTTTGCTCATGCAAAACTCAGAACTAACATTTAGATGTTTTTGGCAATCAGAGAAATATCATATTCATTTTTATTTTGTATGTATTTATTTCTGGGTGTTTTTCTCTTTTTAAAAATATTTATTTATTTGCTTATGCAGGGTCTTTGTTGCTGCACAGGGCAACAAAGCTTGTTGCTAGTTGGGGCAAGCGGGGGCTACTCATCGTCGTGGTATACGGGCTTCTCATTGCTGTGGCTTCTTTTGTTTCGGAGCACAAGCTCTGAGCATGCAAGCTTCAGCATGGACTCAATAGTTGTGACTCCCAGGCTTGAGAGCACAGGCTCAGTAGTTGGGGAGCACAGGCTTGGTTGCTCCACAATATGTTGAATCTTCCCCTACCAGGGATCAAACCCATGTCTTCTGCATTGGCAGGAGAATTCTTTACCACTGAGCCAGCAGGGAAGTCCTCTGAGTGCTTTTCTTGATTAGCAACACTACAGGTCAGGTAACAAATTTGTCACAACTATGATATTAATAGAACATTGAAAGCATTATTGTAATCTTTGTATTGGGAAACATGTAATTCCCAGTTTCATGCTTACTCCCAGCTGCACAAGTTTTATTCCGAATTTGTGCCATCATCGACTCAATGGACATGAATTTTAGCAAACACCAGTAGATAGTGAAGGACAGGGAAGCCTGGCGTGCTGCAGTCCATGGGGGGGCAAAGAGTCAGACGTGACTGAGTGACTGAACAGAAATGGCACTACTCCATCATAATCCATCAAGAATCTGGACAAATGTCTTTTTTTCAGAGCTCCACTACAAGAATAGTTCCCACTTTAAAACCATTTTCACTACATTTTTAAGATATAAGAATCCTGTGAAACACACTTAGTTTGGAAACAAATGTTCTCTGAATTGTAATGTTAGTCAAAATCCTCTTTCAGAAAAGCAAACACATATTACTTGATAGATTGAAGTATTCTAATATTTTTAATTACTGGTTCATGATTCTTAGTCAAACTCTTACCAATGAAAAGGCTTTCCTATTTAGTTATTGCAGAGGTCTTCTGTATCAACAGTCTATTTTTACTATGGGTTGTGGTATCCCCACCAAGGCTAAATGAACATGTTTCCATCTCACTGGAGTAAGTGAATTTTTCCCAAAGGTAGAGAAGGTATCTCCTTCATTTTTATTTATTTTGTTGTTACTGTTGTTAATTTATTTACTTTTAATTGGAAGATAATTGTTTTACAATATTGTGTGGGTGTCTGCCATATATCGGCATGAATCAGCCATAGGTCTACATATGGCCTTTCTTCTTGAACCTCCCTCTCACCTCCCACACCATCCCGCCCCCCAGTTGGTCACAGAACACCAGATTTGACCTCCTTGCCTCATATAGCAAACTTCCACTGGTTATCTGACTTTACCTGTGGTGATGCATATGCTTCAGTGCTACTCTCCCAATTTGTCCCAGCTTCTCCTTCCCCCTCTGGGTCCACAAGCTTGTTCTCTATGTATGCATCTCCACTGCTGCCTTCAGACAGGTTCATCAGTACCATATTAAAAGGTGAGAGAACGCAAAGTCAAAAAATCAGCAAGCAGTAGCTTCTTTCTCCGAGATATTCCTTTAATCCAACAGTGTAATTGTCAAATTCTTAGATCCAATTCTGTTACTGGCATTTCCTGTATCTTTCTTTCATTCTTCTGAAGCTATTTCTTTACACCTGAAAATGAATCCATACCTTTCTTGAATCATGACACATACTTGGTGGATTCAATGGAGTGTGTCCAATGGCATATTTATTTTCTCCAAACTAAATTGCTAAGTCTAAAGACAAATAGATGTCCTTTCTCCATTACTTCATTAAAATTATATATGACTTTGAAGTATTTCTAGGAACACTTTCTCCCCTCCCCAGTTTAGAATGATTCATGTAGTATTACACTGAATAGATCTATGAATGCAGCAATCCATCCATTATTCCAAGTCTGTAATTACACTCTAAAAACCCTATACAAATGAAATATTTAATAAAATATACAAATGCAATAAAATGTGAGAAAAGAACTGATGTAAAGTGTTTGAAACTGTCTTATATACCTTTGTTCTTGTGATAACCCCAGTAATTCTCACCTTCATTTCATTTTCCTACTTCTCAAAATAATCATCAGGTTGGAGGAATTTCTTCCTGCTTGCAGTTTCACAATTTGAGATTTCGTATTTTCTCAATATCCTTGTCACTTCACACTGTCAAAACTTCAAGGAGTAAGGCTGCAGTTTCAACCCATATATGACAATATCTCATTTTTTCCTAATTGTTAATTTACTAATTAGAATTTTTGGGTACATATATGTATCATTCATGAATTTTCCCTTTGTTCAGGATCTGAAACACACTATATCTAAATGTGGGGTGTTTCTTATATTCTAACTTAAATAACAAGATATATCACTCCACATTTAACATCAATTTAACACGTTTGGTAAAGATCTCTTCTATTAGACCCTAGAGAAAAAAAAATGCACAAAAGATGTTGCTTATTTGGTTGTTTGCCTCCTACCCAGATAACTTCTATTATTTCAAAAATGCTGCTACAGATATCGTGATTTTCTCACTTGGCATTTTTCTCTAAAAGAAGTTTCACTAAAAAAATATGTACATGTATGTCTGTAACTCATACATCCATGAAGCCTTAAGTGTTTCAGAAAAAATTGGAATGAGTGATGATTGTTTAACAATCTTTAGATTGTTATTTAGAAGGGTGCTAAATCATTTCTGTGTGAGAAATGTGGCTTCCTAGGTGGTGATAGTAGTAAAGAAACCACCTGCCAATGCAGTAGACACAAGAGACATGGGTTTGATACCTGGGTAGGGAAGATCTCCTGAAGGAGGTTACCACAACCCGCTCCAATAGTCTTTCAGAATTCCGTGGACAGAGCCTGGTGGGCTAGAGTCCATTGGGTCACAAAGAGTCAGATATTACTGAATCGACTTAGCATGCAAAACCTGGTGTTTGCATTATGAATGATCTATGATCGGTCTTTGTTATTAATTGACAGCAAAATGATTCTGAGGGTCTGCATCTTTGAGGTTGTTATTATGTTGAAATGAAATCATAGTCAAAAGCTTAATTGAAATGTTTGTACTATATTGAAATAATTGAAGTATTTTAATGGCTACTGCTTCAATTCCAGGTAATTTTCCTGGAAAAATTTCCTGGAAAATCCCAAAGCTACAGACTTTTTATATTTTATGCTTTGAGTTTGGTTCTCAAATGTCAAATTCTTTGTTTGTCTTTGGTTCTCTCTTTAACAATAAATTCTGTACTGCAGATATGATTTGAGTAGATGACCTTCGATTAAGCACTTTCTCTGTTATTCTCACTGTAGTGCCAATATCCTGGCAGCAATATAAAGGTTTTAGTAGCAACTTTTCCCTTGCATGAGATAAAACAGATAATAAAGGTTGGCTTTCCCTGGATACAGGCTGACCAATAGTAGCTTTAAAAGACACAAAATGTGCTCTTCACATGAGTTATCTACTAAATAAAATAGGAATATAAACAGAGGACTCACAACTATATCAAAACATGTTCTAATGCAGAAATGAACATTTTAAAAAATCAGCAATACAGCAAATTTATGAAAAATCTAACATTAATACTAATAATATATTTAGAGGTAGTTGCATTATGTTCAATATTTATTGAACAATTTCTATGACTGTTGCAGTGGGTTAAATATTTTATATGCATTATCTTAAGTTCCACCATAATAACCCTGAGGTAGCTTTTATTATTACTCTGGTTGTTTTTACATGAAAAACAGGTTATCTGAATTATCTGGCTAGAAATGATCACAGTTGTGTTTTATTCCTAGGTGTGCCTGTCATGTTCAAGTTCCTAGTCACTTTCTCACTCTGCTTTAAGAATAATAAGTTCATCTTGGGACACTTTTACTGACATTTATTTTATCTGGGTTCTTATCTAGAATGCTCTGCTTCATTCACAAATTAATATCTATCTTAATATTTATTAGAACTCTTTCTATTATGTTATTATATGCATTAGTAGTTTTCTTGTAATTGTGTGCTATATTTGTCTATGCTACATATGATCCAATGGCATTTTCAAAAAAAATTTTTTTCTATAACCAGTGTTGTCAAGGTCACTTAACACATATTGAGTTTTTCTAACAAGTTTTAATGCAGTGCTCTAATTTGTTGATAATAAGGAATGCTGTTTTAAAAACACTGTCAGGAAATGTTGTAACAGTTGCAACATTCACTAGAAATCCTTGCTAGAGAGCCTCAAAGGATCCATTCTGGCTCCTCCTTCTTCTCTTTGGTTGGCTGGACTCCAGAGTGAATTTCAGCAAGGTTCTTGTACACTAATGGCTTCCAGTTGTTGTAGCCCATAAGTGAGCATGCAAGGAGCTTCTCTGGTGTCTCAGTGGTAAAGAATCTGCCTGCCAATGCAGGAGACACAGGTTTGATCTCCCGGTCGGGAAGATCCCTTGGAGAAGGAAGTGTCAACCCACTCCAGTATTCTTGCCTGGAGAATTCCATGGACAGAGAAGCTTGGTGGGCTACAATTCATGTTGTCACAGAAGAGTTGGATATGACTTAGTAATTAAACAACAACCAGGTAAGAGATTGAGGGAAAGGAAAAGAGTAAGATTACTCTGCGTTTTCTATATGAGACTTCAGTTTTTAGAGCAGTTTTAGGTTCATAACAGATGTGAGCATAAAGTGCAGGGCATTTCAGCAGATCTCATGGCATCACACAAGTTACCGACTCCCTCACCATCACCAAAGGAAACTGAAGACCTAAATAAATGAACAAATATTTCATCTTCCTGGAATCAACACCATCACACTGTCAAGATGAAAATGACTGTGTTTTAAATTCCAGGCCCCATGAAGGCAAAATCATGCGCTCTCACATCTCTTCTCTTCCATCCCTCAGCTCCGAGCTCCGTGTTCAGCTGACTAGTGACCTGCACGTGTGATGCTCCTGAAAGTGCTGTCTCTTTGTCCTGTGCATCCACGAAACTCAAGGCCCTTTCCTTCTCTTCCCAGGAGATGCTCTCCGTCTACACATTCCTCTCTCAGGAAGCCATCTCTCACTTGCACTAGATTAGCAAATTAATTCCCAAAATTAGAGATGGAAAACAGATTGCTTTAGAAAAGTGATATATCTAATGCTGTAACAGCCTTAACCACAAATGAAGTGGTTTGGCAAGTGTGTAAAGGCACATGGAGTGGCTATCGTTGTAAAAGGTAATATTGACAAATCCCACAAAACAAATTTACCAAGGAGCGCTGAAGGTTTAAACAAACATGAGGGCACCGAAAGAATGATAGCATCAGAACTATACAAATCAATAAAGAGTATCAGAAAAGCTTCTCCTCTTCTGGGCTCTTTCAAATATTACAGTCTCATTTTTTGTGCTAAGTATTTGAATTTCCTTCACATTTGGTTTCTCACTTAGCCTCCAACCATAACTGTGACCTAGACAGACATAGAATTCTGACATTTGGAACACATTTACAAAACAGAGCTATAGAAATAATTACTTTACCCAATTGTAACAGAACAGAAATGCCATATTTGTTATATTTCTTTCATCCTAGGCTCTTTAATGATTCTAGATTATGTTTTTAATATACCCATGGACAACATAAGAATTGTAATTTTTATAATGCTTATAAACAAAACACCAAAAAGACACAAGGAGTAAAAGAGAATTAATGATTATTTTTAAAAAAAGCTAGATTATGAGAAACTAACAGTAATGAAGAATTTAAGACTAGAAGTCAACAGGTTACATATAATTATCAATCACTACATGCAATCAAGAAAGAAAATCCTAATGAGTAAACAGAATAAGATAAAGTAACACAAATAAGTCAAATAGGAGACTTGCAAATTTGAGATAGTTAAGACTTTATGCAGGTTTGGGAGCCAAATAGTTGAACCATAGATTTATGTTACCTCATGTAATGAAAAGCTGTAGTTAGTAGACATACACAAAGGGAAAACAGGCTGTATTTTGAGATCACAGACGAGGCCTTTTTAATATGTCCTGCTTTTTTTTATGCAGACACTGTCTAATATTAGTTCATAAAAAATAGTCATGCTTTTCTGACTTATAGCATCCCTTAAAAATGCTAGTTTACCATGACAGCTGGCTAGAATATTTTTGTATACAGAAAGCTAAAAATATATTGCCCTCAACTAAGTCTCCATGTAGGTCCTAGTAAAATAATTTATATTGAAAAGATTGTTTAGCTCCCTCTCCAAAGCAAAATTTTGTGTCTAGAAGAAAGGGCTTTCATCAGGTCTGTGTGATTAAGCAGCACACTATCCCATCAATTAAACTCACCATTCTCTGTACCCGAGGGTCTTAGGTGTGCTCCATTTTTTCAGAGAAAAAAAAAAGCAATTTTTATAAAGCATGTCTACATCACAGGAAAAGGGTGTTTTGGTTTTCTTTTTTTTTTCCTTATAAAAATGTTTATGTTTTAAGTTAGCCTCAAATCAGAATCTCGATCACTTTCAAAGTTTATGTTCTACTGGATTGCACTAAAGGCAGGAAACAATTGAGCAGGTACCTATTGATTCCGGAATGTATTCTGGAATCGTTTCTAACTCCAATTCTTTAAAAAGATACAACCCACACAAACATAACATCCACCCACCTACTTGCAGTTGCCACAAGTTTAACCCCAGGAATTATGCAAGAGAAGGATTTTTTCAGTTTAGACTCTCTAATGATTCTAAATTATGCTTTTATATGTAGTCATGAAAAACACAATTATGCATGTTTTCTATTGATGCTTATAAACAAAACCAATAATGTTAAATCTTGAGTCTTTTGAATTTACTGCATGCTTCACTCACAGGCAACAAATCCATTAACTAGTAGCTAACATTGAAAATGCAGTATTTTTAATACAAGTGTTTCTGGGTATATTAAAAACTCGTCTACAGCGTTCAACATTGGACAATACAGCTCTCTGGTATTAAAAAAAAAAAAAAGGATATTTTTGTGGGATACAACTTCTATACTGACAGTAATATATTATGAGAATTCCTTAGGAAAAGACGCCCCTTCCCTTATACTGTGAGATTTTGTAGAGAAATAAATTACATTCCACTTACTGAAAATCTTATTGTCATAACTGGTTGGTTAATTAGCTGCTTTTGAAAGGGATAGTGACATTTCAGGAAAGCTCCACTACTTTGGAGCTTTAAAAGTGTAATGGAATTTCAGAAGAAAATGAAGAGTAAAAGGAAAATACTAGAAGTAAAATATGTTTAGCTATTTTGAAAAATATCAAGTAGACAAGGAAGATAGGGTTTATTTACCAATTTTGATGAATTCAACTATCCTCCATATGCCATGTACTGTATTAGCTCCCAGACCTAGACTTCCAGACTGACCAAATGTATGCATTCAGGGAATTTATACATAGTTAGGATAATAGAACAAGTAAGAACATAAGTGGGGACTTCCCCGTAGCTCAGATGGTAAAGAATCTGCCTATAATGTAGGAGACCTGCATTGGGTTCAGTTACTGGGTTAGGAAGATCCTCTGGAGAAGGGACTGGCCAACCCACTCCAGTATTTTTGCCTGGAGAATCCCATGGATGGAGGAGCCTGGCAGGCTATAGTCCATGAGGCCTCAAAGAGTCAGACACAACTGAACAACTAACACTACTACTAAGAATATAAAATCAAAGCTTTGGTTTTTCCAGTGGTCATGTATGGATGTGAGAGTTGGACTATAAAGAAAGCTGAGCGCCAAGAACTGATGCTTTTGAATTGTGGTGTCAGAGAAGACTCTTGAGAGTCCCTTGGACTGCAAGGAGATCCAACCAGTTAATCCTAAAAGAATTAAGTCCTGAATGTTCATTGGAAGCAGTGATACTGAAGCTCCAATATTTACCTGATGTGAAGAACTGACTCATTGGAAAAGACCCTGATGCTGAGAAAGATTGAAAGCAGGAGAAGGGGACGACAGAGGATGGGATGGTTGGATGGCATCACCAACTGGATGAACATGAGTTTGAGCAAGCTCCGGGAGTTGATGATGGACAGGGAAGCCTGGTGTGCTGGAGTCCATGGGGTTGCAAAGAAGTGGACATGACTGAACTGAACTGAACTGAAGAACATAAATAGGTTAAATAATTATAAATCGTGATAAAGACTGAAAAGAGAGCCAATTAGGATATCTAACATAGGTAAAAGCTTAGAACTATGGGTAAAATGGAAGTGAATGTATAAGTAAAGGTTCTTAATCTGTTGAAAGCATGATATTATGGAGGGTATCAGGGCAGTTGGTAAGAACAACATGAGATGAAGCAGAAGACGTAAGCAGAACTGAGATCGTGCAGGGCTTCTAAAATTATCTTGAAGAATTTGAATTTTATTCAAGGAATAGTTTGGAAGGTGCAAGAATTAAAGCATAAAGACTGGTTAGAAAGATACCATAGTTCAAGGAAGGAGAGTTGATGATCTTAAGCAAATTGCTATATGAATATAAATCTGCTGATGGTTTGGAGATCTGATGGAAGAATGAAATAGTTAATAAATGTGGATTTCTCATTTCAATAAATGGAAAAATGGTATTATTTACTATGATACGAAACATCTGTATAGGGATACAGATTTCAGAGGTAAGAAAAATGCTCTTTTGGACACGTGAGTTCTGAGATATATAGACAATGACATAGAATTGACAAGTAGGTAATTGAATCCATGCTTTCAAGAGGTATTAGGCTAGCGATACACATCTGAAACCCAGCATATGATAACTTAAATGTCTTGAGAATAGTGGAGATGATCTGGAGAGAACATGTAAGGAGAAAAAGATAGAGAATTAATACTCATGTAGTAGAATAAATAAGCATATATGACACTACAGAACTCAGAAAAGGAAATTGTTTCCATTAACATAATGGAAAAGATGCTTAAATGCTATTTAAATTTCAAATATTTAAAATTCAAATTAATTTTATAGGCAGAAAGAAGTCTTTAAGAGCTTTTCAATATGAAAGTCATGAAATCTTCATTGTGGTATCATAAGACCATTCTAACAATGTTGTCTGGAATAGCCTGAGTGAGAAGCAGTTATCAACAAATTAACAGGCTAAGAGCAAAGTACACAGTAGACCCAATGAATGAGACGCAAGACAATGCTAAATTACTTGATGCTGGTGTTAATGGGAATAGAAAGCAGAGGTTATAGTTAAATACATGTAAAACCAATGTGGGCTTCCTAGGCCGTGCAGTTGTAAAGAATCATCTGCTGATACAGGAGACTCAGGAGCCACAGGTTCAATCTCTGGGTCGGGAAGATCCCCTGGAGTAGGAAATGGCAACCCACTCTGGTATTCTTGTCTGGAAAATTCCATGGATAGAGGAGCCTGGCAGTTTACAATCCATGGAGTCACAAAGAGTTGGACATGACTGAATAACTGAGCCTGCATGCAAGGCTAATATCTCCAGTATATTGCAGTGAGGGGAAAAATAAATTTGGTTATTATCAAAAATTCATTAAATAAATTCTTTCCAAAAGCATCTGGAAGCAAGGAGGAGGAACTGGATATTTTTTTCATAAATTGTTGTGGATGGGCCTAATGACCATCCTGTTGGAAATGCCCATAAAATTTTTAAAAATTTCCCAGAAGTTATTGGTATTTTTCATGAGAACAATTTTTTAGAATCATGAGCACAGATACTATCACCAACGGAGAGGGATGACACTGTATCTAATGAGAGTGATGGGAAAGTGGTAGCAGAAAAACTGCTGGCACAGGAACTGAAGAACAGAATGTATGTTCCAAAGGAGTTAAATTGGAGAGGCTGGCATTTTTATAGTCTAGAGAAAAGGCTTCCCAAGGGAAAATAGTCAACAGCAGCAAATGCTGCAAGGTTGGAAAAAAATGCAGAGTCTGCAGATACCTTTTTGTTTGGGCATAAGATATGGGATATTTTATAAAATTTTCTTTAGGGTATTTTTCTTCCATATTTTTAGCTTAATTTCTCTTTTCTTTTTTTTTTAAACTAATCTTTATTTCACTCTTAAAAATTGAGACAAGGTGAAGGGTTGGAGGAAATAGGTGAAGGGGATTAAGATGAATAAAATTTGTTTATAAAATAATTAGGTCACAGGGAGGTAAAATATAGTATAAAGGAATAGAGTCAATATCACTGGAATGACTTTGTATGGTGACAGATGGTTTACTAGGCTTGTCGGGTAATCATTTCACAATATATTTTAAATGTTGAATCACTAAGTTGTACATGTGAAACTAACATAATATTGTATGTTAACTAAACTTCAATTTTTAAAATTGAGATGCATTCTATCAAAGATGTTTTGGGATTCAACTTTACCATATTTAACCTGCATGCCAGAAGAATTCTAAGTATTAAGAAAACATTTGTTGGTTTGATTTTATTTTCTTCTTCACGTTCTCTAGCTTCTTTCATTTTCCTCCAAATTAGATCACTAAAATAAGGTGATTTACTGATCACATTCTCTAAATGATAGGATTAATCTTCTTATGAGTCAGCAGCTGCCATGTATGTGTTAATTTTTAACCAATTTTCTGTGATAATGAGAAAAGAGTTGGGTTAGCTTTGAAATTTTTGGTCCATGTAGTTTCAACATTTGTTAAATTTTCCAAAGTTGCATATGTAGTCCATTTTTTTTTTGTTATATAAATACTTAATGTTTTCAAAGTACAGGTATAATAAAACATGATCCTTACATTACTCTTTTCAGAGAATAAGGCAAAAAATAATCACATCAATGTTTATGAAAACAGTATTTCAAAATGAAGGATTATTTACAGTTAAAATCTAAAGATCACTAGCATAATGTATTTTTAGGATTTGCTGATCATCTCTTTTTTAATTTTTTTATGGAAGAATAGTTTATTTATAATGTTGCATTAATTTCAGATGTACAGCAAAGTGAATCAGCTATACACACACATATATCCACTTTTTTAAAGATTTTTTTTTTTTCTTTCTCATAGAGGCCATTACAGAGTATTGAGTTCCTGATGCTATCCAGTAGGCTCTTATTAGTGATCTATTTTCACACCATCTTCATACGCTGCCCTCAAGTCTCAGTTTTTCTTGAGTTGGGTTTAGGACACGGAAAGTAATGGGATTCTTCAGTGATCCTTTTCAATTATTTACAAAATGGAATTTTTTTTAAAAAATCTGTTCTAAAAATGCAGTCTTATAATACATAACATTGTGTTCCTCAATACTTTAAACGTATAAAACATGTGTTTTCCCAGATTCTGGAGAGGACATAAATTTTATCCTCTTTCAATCATTTTTATTGTAGCCCCAAGTTTGTGAGATGATTGAAGTTTATACACTTAATTATGCTGTTTACTTGAACATGAAGACACTTTATCTTGAAAACATTTATACTTTTCTACTTCCAAAAGCAGAACATGTTTATTGCACATTGTTGGTAGTGTCCTGGTATACAAATATTTATACATCAATTAGATTATTGATTTGGCTGCTTTAGCACAGGCTGAAATAACTGAGATTTTAAACAAGATAGGTATTTTATTTCTTTTCCTAATAAAAGGCAGAGATGGTTAACAGTGAATTCATTAAAATTTTGCTTATTTAAGGCCACTTTAAAAATTGAAGAGGCAAGCTTCATATACAGAAAAATATTACACAAAGCCATTATAATCTGTAGCTATGGCCTTATTTATCTACCTGCCTATCATCTATCTATGGCATGCATCATATACATTTAATATAAATATATATTTATATATACATATATGTCCTATGATCCATGGCTCAGATCATGAACTCCTTATTGCAAAATTAAGACTTAAATTGAAGAAAGTAGGGAAAGCCACTGGACAATTCAGTTCACTTCAGTTCAGTTCAGTTCAGTTGCTCAGTCGTGGCCGACTCTTTGCAACCCCATGAACCAGAGCATGCCAGGCCTCCCTGTCCATCACCAACTCCTGGAGTTTACTCAAACTCATGTCTGTTGAGTCAGTGATGCCATCTAACCATCTCATCCTTTTTCATCCCCTTCTCTTCCTGCCTTCATTCTTTCCCAGCATCAGGGTCTTTTCCAAAGAGATGGTACTTTGCATCAAGTGGTCAAAGTATTGGGTTTCAGCTTCACCATCAGTCCTTCCAGTGAATATTCAGGACTGATTTCCTTTAGGATGGACTGGTTGGATCTCCTTGCCAAAGGACTCTCGAGTATTCTCCAACACCACAGTTCAAAAGCATTAATTCTTCAGCTCTCAGATTTCTTTACAGTCCAACTCTCACATCCATACATGACTACTGGAAAAACCATAGCCTTGACTAAACAGACCTTTGTTGACAAAGTAATGTCTCTGCTTTTGAATATGCTATCTAGGTTGGTTATGACTTTCCTTCCAAGGAGTAAGCATCTTTTAATTTCATGGCTGGGTCAACATCTGCAGTGATTTTGGAGTCCCCCAAAATAAAGTCAGCCACTGTTTCCACATCTATTTGCCATGAAGTGATGGGACCAGATGCCATGATCTTAGTTTTCTGAATGTTGAGCTTTAAGCCAACTTTTTCACTCTCCTCTTTCACTTTCATCAAGAGGCTTTTTAGTTCCTCTTCACTTTCTGACATAAGGGTGGTGTCATCTGCATAACTGAGGTTATTGATATTTCTCCCGGCAAGCTTGATTCCATCTTGTGATTCCTCCAGCCCAGCGTTTCTCATGATGTACTCTGCATATAAGTTAAATAAGCAGGGTGACAATATACAGCCTTGACATACTCCTTTTCCTATTTGGGACCAGTCTGTTGTTCCATGTCCAGTTCTAACTGTTGCTTCCTGGCCTGCATACAGGTTTCTCAAGAGACAGGTCAGGTGGTCTGGTATACCCATCTCTTTCAGAATTTTCCACAGTTTATTGTGATCCACACAATCAAAGGCTTTGGCATAGTCAATAAAGCAGAAATAGATGTTTTTCTGGAACTCTTTTGTTTTTTCAATGATCCAGCGAATGTTGACAATTTGATCTCTGATTCCTCTGCCTTTTCTAAAACCAGCTTGAACATCTGAAAGTTCACAGTTGACATATTACTGAAGCCCCACTTGAAGAATTTTTAGTATTACTTTGCTAACGTGTGAGATGAGTATAATTGTGCGGTAGTTTGAGCATTCTTTGGCATTGCCTTTCTTTGGGATTGGAATGAAAACTGACATGTGGCCACTGCTGAGTTTTCCAAATTTGCTGACATATTGAGTGCGACACTTTCATAGCATCATCTTTTAGGATTTGAAATAACTTAACAGGAATTCCATCACCTCCAATAGCTTTGTCTGTAATGATACTTCCTAAGGCGCACTTGACTTAACATTTCAGAATGTCTGGCTCTAGGTGAATGATCACACCATTGTGATTGACCTAAACCAAATCCTTTATGATTTTACAGTGGAAATAGCAAATAGATTCAAGGGAGTAGATCTGATAGACAGAGTGCCTGAAGAACTATGGATGGAGATTCATGACATTGTACAGGAGGCAGGAATCAAGACCATCCACAGGAAAACAAATGCAAAAAGGCAAAATAGTTGTCTGAGGAGGCCTTACAAATAGCTGAGAGAAGAAGAGAAGCTAAAGGCAAAGGAGAAAAGGAAAGTATACCCATTTGAATACAGAATTCCAAAGAATAGCAAGGAGAGATAAGAAAGCCTTCCTAAGTGATCAATGTAAGAAATAAAGGAAAACAATAGAATGGGAAAGACTAGAGATCTCTGCCAGAAAATTAGAGACACCAAGTTAACATTTCATGCCAAGATGGGCACAATAAAGGACACAAATGGTATGGACTTAACAGAAGCAGAAGATAGTAAGAGTGGCGAAAATACACAGAAGAACTGTACAAAAAAGTTCTTCAAGACCCAGATAACCACGATGGTGTGATAACTCACCTAGAGCCACACATCTTGGGATGTGAAGTCAAGCAGGCTTTGGGAAGCATCATTATGAACAAAGTTAGTGGAGGTGAAGGAATTCCAGTTGAACTCTTTCAAATCCTTAAAGATGATGCTGTGAAAGTGCTACACTCAATACACCAGCAGATATGGAAAACTCAGGAGTGTCCACAGCACTGGAAAATGTCAGTTTTCATTCCAATCCCAAAGAAAGGCAATGCCAAAGAATGCTCAAACTACCGCACAATCCCATGCATCTCACACCGTAGCAAAGTAACGATCACAATTCTCCAAGACAGGCTTCAACATTAGGTGAATGGAGAACTTTCAGATGTTCAAACTGGATTTAGAAAAGTCAGAAGAACCAGAGACCAACTGCCAACATCCGTTGGACCATAGAAAAAGCAAGAAAGTTTCAGAAAAATATCTACTTCTGCTTTATTGACTGTGCCAAAGCCTTTGATTATGTGGATCACAATAAACTGTGGGAAATTCTTCAAAAGATGGGAATACCATACCACCTTACCTGCCTCCTGAGAAATCTGAATGCGGGTCAAGAAACAACAGTTAGAACTGGACATGGAACAACAGACTGGTTCCAAATTGGGAAAGGAGTACATCAAGGCCATATATTGTCATCCTGCTTATTTAACTTATATGCAGAGTATATCATGCAAAATGCTCAGCTGGATGAAACACAAGCTGGAATCAGGCTTGCCAGGAGAAACATCTATAACTTCAGATATGCAGGTGACACCACCCTTATGGCAGAAAGTGAAGAGGAACTAAAAAAGCCTCTTGATGAAAGTGAAAGAGGAGAGTGAAAAAGTTGGCTTAAAACTCAACGTTCAAGAAATTAAGATCATGGAATCCAGTCCCATCACTTCAAAGCAAATAGTTGGGGAAGCAATGAAAACAGTGACAGACTTTATTTTGGGGGGCTCCAAAATCACTGCAGATGGTGACTGCCACCATTAAATCAAAAGCCATTGGCTCCTTGAAAGAAAAGCTATGACCAACCTAGACAGCATATTAAAAAGCAGAGACATTACCAACAAATGTCCATCTAGTCAAAGCTATGGTTTTTCCAGTAGTCATGTATGAATGTGAGAGTTGGACTATAAATAAGGCTGAGTGCCAAAGACTGATGCTTTTGAGCTGTGGTGTTGGAGAAGACACTTGAGAGTCCCTTGGGCTCCAAGGAGATCCATCCAGTCAATCCTAAAGGAAACAGGTCCTGAATATTTATTGGAGGGACTGATACTCCAATATTTTGGCCACCTGATGCAAAGAACTGACTCTTTGTAAAAGATCCTGATGCTGGTAAGGATTGAAGTGAGAAGGACAAGGGGATAACAGAGGATGAGATGGTTGGATGGCATCACCAACTCAAGGGACGTGAGTCTGAGCAAGCTCCAGGAATTGGTGATGGACAGGGAGATCTGGCCTGCTACAGTTGGGTCACAAGGAGTCAGACAGGACTGAGAGACTGTTCTGAACTTATGTCTTTACATTACAATCAATTTGTCTTTTATGTAAGGAACACTTATTATCAATAGGAAGACAAATACATTTAAAAAAGTGACAAACTATTTGAAGGACATTTCATAAATGAAATTATTAAAATGGCAACAAACATTAAATTGCTCAGAATCATTAATCAACAATAAGAATAGCTTAAAAGAATGCTGGAAACATTGGCAATATCAAATACAGGTAAAGATGTAGAAAAACTGAAGCTTCTTTGCCACAATTTGTTAAAAAGTAAACATGGGGGTTTTCTGGTGGCTCAGATGGTGAAGAATCTGCTTAGGGCAGGAGACTCAGATTCCATCCCAGGGTTGGGAAGATCCCCTGTTTAAGGGAATGACTATCCATTCCAATAGTCTTGCCTGTAGAATCCATGGACAGAGGAGCCTGGTAGGCTCCAGTCTATGGGGTGGCAAAAAGTCAGAGACTACTAAATGACTAACATGTTTAACACTTTCACACTTACAGTATGACCTTGAAATTTACCCTAGTTATTTATCAAAAAGAAATGGAGCATTTTCCCATACAAAGACTTGCTTACAAGTGTTCATAGAAGCATTATTCATAATAGTTCTTATATGGACAAAATCCAGTATCTTTCAAGTGATGAATGAATTAAAAAAAAAGTGGTAGACTCACAAAATGTAATCTACTCAGCAATGAAAGGGAACACACTATCAGAAAACAATGTGGGCAAATCTCAAAAACACCATGTTACATAATACGTAATTATTTTGTTGTTCAGTTGCTGGGTCATGTTCAACCCTTTATGACCCCATGAACTGCAGCAGGCCAGGATTCCCTGTCTTTCACTATCTCCCGAAGTTTGTTCAAACTCATGTCCATTTAATCATTGATGTCATCCAATCATCTCACCCTCTGTTGCCCTCTTCTCTTCTTGCCCTCAATCTTTCCCAATATCAGGGTCTTTTCCAATGAGTTGGCTCTTATCAGGTGGCCAAACTGTTGGGAACTTCAGCTTTATCATCAGTCCTTCCAGTGGATTTTCAGGATTGATTTCCTTTAGGATAGACTGGTTTGATCTCCTCTCTGTCCAAGGCACTCTCAAAAGTCTCCTCCAGTACCACAGTTTGAAAATATCAAATCTTCGGTTCTTAGCTTTCTTTATGCATATATAATTATAGTCATATAAAATACTGTAAAGGTCAAACTGTAGTGATAATCCAGATCAGTTGTTCCCAGGGGTTGAAAATAAGGGTGAAAAGTGACTGCAGAAGAACCTCAGGGAGCTTTCTGGGGTGAGGAGGGTGTTCTAAATCTTGACTCTGAGGGTGGCTGCACAGCTGTGTGCATTTATCAAAGCTTACCAAACTGAACAAGCAAAAGGGTGAATTTCATTTTATATTTATTTCAATTTGTGAGGAAAAAAAGAAACAAACTGCTGAGCTGTTCTAGGAAGAGAAGCACTCAGCTTCTCCAGGTCTTCATTCAGGTCCGTCTCTTCTACTGTGTTGTTGCAGCCTAGCCTCGTGTGCCTGGTTAGAGCCAGCTGCCCACTGCCATTCCCGCATCTCAGCCAGAAAGACAAGGAAGAATACGAAAATGGAGAGTCAGTGTCCTGGCTTACACTGCCCTGAGCTTGGGCATGTGGTTGTATACAGCTGGAAGAAGACTGAAAAATATAGTCTCTTGATGGGTGACATGTGTCCTTCTAAATCTCAGGAGATTTTATTATGAAAGCATGAAAAAGAAATGTGATATTAATAGATATTTAGTAGTTTCTACTAGCTGGATATTTATACATGTATATTTACATGTACATCTATCTAGCTATTTATCTAAACTTGAAGGTGTATTATACATACTCTACTATAATTTGAAGCAGTTTCATTAAGATTGTATAATTATCATGGAAAACTTGACAAATATATAGAAGTTCACAAATAAGGTCAAACTACATGTAATGACACATTGGTTTCTATTTACTGCAATATATTAATATCGACCTGGAGAACCCCTTGGACTGAGGAGCCTGGCAGGTATGTGTTCCCACAGAGTCAGATACAAACAACTGAGTGACTAACACTTTTCTATTAACATTAATATTTGAGATGCCAAATGGTATTCTTATCTTTTGTTAGCCCAATGAGAATAAATATACTAGTAATGATTTCTCTGTATTGTAAGAAAAAGCTATTAAAATGGATGATCCTCTAAAACTTGAATTTGGGGCTTATTTCTGTAGTTAAGATGATGATTTGCCATAATTGCCATAGTCAGTTGAAGCCCATAAGTTATAAAGCAATGTCAGACTTGATATTCCTGAATATTTTTGCTCCAATACCAGATGGAAAATTACTTATAACGACTACTTTATAACAGACAAGAAATATATATTTGTTTGAAGAATAAAGGGAGAAAATGACAAATATATAGATGCTTCTAAGAAATTTGCATGAGTACATCTTTTTAACCTCACAGTAAGAATCTTATTAATATATGGCACTTGAAAAGTAAGATGAATTAAAAATGTCAGTAGTAATAAAATGCTGTAACCAAAATTAAACCAAAATAAAGATTTCCTGGGTTTCCCAGGTGGTGCTAGTGGTAAAGAATCTGCCTGCCAGTGCAGGAGATCCAAGTAATAAGAGTTTGATCCCTGGGTCTGGAAGATCCCCTGGAGGAGAAACTGGAAACCCACTCTCGTATTAGTACCTGGAAAATCCATGGGCAGAGGAATCTGGTGGGCTACATTCCATGGGGTTGTAAAGAGTTGGACATGACAGCACACACACATAACAGTTTCCTACAGAATTCTCTAGCATCTTCTTGCAGCTGACAAAATATTTTCTAGTTAAAAAATATTTGTAATTTGCCCATGACTAATGTTGATTTACATGCATGCCCTTCAGTGATAGTCTCTCTGCTTAGAACACCTTCCAATGTTTTGCATGTGTCAAATATCTATTAAACATGTACTATTTATAATTGTGTAGTCTTTCTCCACTTTTTGAACTGAACACAGTGTTTCTTCTCTCTCTTCCTCCTTCCTACCTTGTATATTTCTACCAAGCCTCCCGTTACAGCTTGTGAACCTTACATTCAGATTTGTATAGCTAGGGAACAGGTATCATGTCTAAAACACTCTTGGGATGCAAGGAATGTCTTATAAATTAATGAATGAAGAGCATTTCTATTGAAAAACTTTAAAAATGACGGAGCATTTACAAAAGCAAAGTGGACAGTGCTGATAACTTTGGGCAATATCAAATTTTGCAAAGAGCTTCCTGAGAACAAAGTCAATTGGCTACAGGCACTGGATCTGGGTGTTCAATTTCGTTTTTCTTAGAGTAAAGGGCACATTTCTATCTCTCAAACAAATTGGTGCAATTACTGGAACCAGATAGAATTACACTGCTTACTATTGTATGTGTTCAGTTTCCCAGAATAAGGAGTATACCTTCAGGGATTTATTAGCAACTTTCTGTAGTCAAGACTATTTTAATGTTATGAATGCCCTGGACACTGAATCCTCAAGATATAAAAATAGTTTTTTTCCAGAAGTTTTTGCATAGTACTCCTATAATTTGATAGGAATAATACAAAATTTAACACATAAGAGTTCACTGGTCTCTTTTTTTTTTCTCCCATTCTTCAAATCCTCTTAATAGTATACTGACTTTAATTGGCTTTCCAATCCTTATTCTGGCACATTTGGATAGTAAATTATGGGTGGGGAATGCTAACGGGGAATAGATGAATTAGAGAATTGGAGATATAGAAGGAGTTTATATTTTGGGGTGGAACATAACTGGCAGGAGAGAGCATAATAGAAGGAAAAGGAAAGAGAGAGGGGAGAAGTAGAGGATAAATGCAGATAGAATACAGATGAAGTTGTAGAGTTTAAGAGTGGAGCTGTTAATAGACTTTTGGTCATCTGTATATTGTGAGAGAATGCGGGAGAGAGGTAGAAAGTGCAACAATGAAAAAGATGATTTGAAGATATTTCTGAGACCAATTCACAGTCAAGGGTAGTATATTCAACCCATGTACATTGAGTCGGTGATGCTATCCAAACATCTCATCCTCTGTCGTCCCCTTCTCCTCCTGCTCTCAATCTTTTCCAGCATCAGGGTCTTTTCGAATGAGTCAGCTCTTCGCATTAGGTGGCTGAAGTATTGGAGTTTCAGCTTCAATATCAGTCCTTCCAATGAACACCCAGCATTAATCTCCTTTAGGATGGACTGGTTGGATCTCCTTGCAGTCCAAGGGACACTCAAGAGTCTTCTCCAACACCACAGTTCAAAAGCATCAATTCTTCGGTGCCCAGCTTTGTTTATAGTCCAACTCTCACATCCATACATGACCACTGGAAAAACCACAGCTTTGACAAGATGGGCCTTTGTTGACAAAGTGATGTCTCTGCTTTTTAATATGCTGTCTATGGATTAAGAGGTACAACCTTCCAGTTGTAAAATAAATAAGTCATTGTTATGTAATGTACCCATAAGTAATATAGTCAATGATACTTTAACAGCTTTGCATTATAAGAATAACAAATCTTATTGCAGTGATAATTTCATAATGTATGAAAATATCAAATCAATATATTTTATACCTGAAACTAATATATCATGCTAATTGTATATCAGTAGCATTTTTTAATTATAGAAAAATATTGCTGAACACAATATGTTTCTCTTTTAGCAACACTTTCAGATTACATATTTCAACTGTGCAATTGTGTATTTGTCTACAAACAGTGGTTCAAAAATTTGGTCTTATGAGATAATCTTATGAAATACACCTTTACTGATCTTTCTTCTTTCCCTCCTTCATTGCATTTTTCTTTTTCAAATGAGTGAATACACATGAAGTTATCATAACAGGATCTGCAACAAAGTAAGCATTCAATAAAAGGTATACATTATTACTGCCTAAAATGCAAGGAATATTTCATGATCATAATTAAATTAGAAAAAACAACAGTTTTATCTTTATAATCTTTGGTGATGATTCACACCATGAAAAATACCATGCCAAATCTTAAAATAAATATAAACCTGTCACTTCTATTAATAAATTTAACATTTTTAACCTACAAAGTTAATAAAACATGTGAATCAGAAAACTTAGAGATGGAATGTGTGTGTGGTGGGGAGGGTATCAGAACAGCATTTTCTTTAAGTTTATCGAACTATTCAAAAATAGCTCATGGATTGACAAATGGACAATCTCTATATCAGATTAAATACAGATTTTCAATTTGGGGCTTTCTGTGTAGCTAATATTATCCACTAGCAATAGGGCTAGTTTATCTTTTCCATCTGCTTTATTTCCTATCTTTTTTGATTCATCATTGTAGGACTAGCTTAAGTTGAACATTCTTTATAAAGTCCTCCTAATAAAAGTTTCTATGCTGAATAGAATTACGGACATGGGGAGAGGGGAAGAGAGGGTGAGATGTATGGAGAGAGTAACATGGAAACTTACATTACCGTATGTAAATTAGATAGCCAACGGGAATTTGCGGTAGGGCTCAGGAAATTCAAACAGGAGCTCTGTATCAACCTAGAGGGGTGGGATGGGGAGGGAGATGGGAGGGGGGTTCAGAAGGGAGGAGACATATGTATACCTATGGCTGATTCAGGTTGAGGTTTGACAGAAGGTAGCAAAATTACACAAAGCAATTATCCTTCAATAAAAAAATAATTTAAAAAAAAAGTTTCTCTGCTGAAAGCTCACAGTCTGTATAGACTTTCATGCTTTATCTAAACTCATACTGCCTCAATTTTTTTCATAAGTGTCAGCTTTTTTTTTTCTTATCTTGTAAACAAAATTGTGAATTTTTTCAGTAAATAATACTTTATAAACAGCAAATACCCAAGTGCCAGGCATATGACAGGTATTTACTGAAGATTTTTGGTGTCACCTAAAACTTCATTCCTCAACTTCTACCTTTAATTAGCTGAACATGTCTGGTGACTTTCACTTCTCTAATATCAACCAAAGAAAGTTTCATTGCTATTGTCATTGTGTCATATCTTTAAGCTATCATTTCTCACAAGGGCTATCACTAGGCATTTAATTGAAATCTCTATCTCCCCCCAGTCTGTCATCCAGTCCAAAAAAATAGGTAGAATCTTGAATTGTAAATCTCATATTTGTCCTTTACAGAATTAGAAAAGGATGCTACAGCCTAACATATCTGTGTTCAGAATATCAAACAAAAAGGAGGTCTCAAACCTCAATGATTCAAGTAAGATAAATACTCATTTCTCTCTCAAATAATATGATGAGTAGGCTTTCTTCTCACAAGATAATCTAGCCATTTAGGTAGGACCTTTTATCATTCATTAAGATGTCACCTCACACCACCAAGTCTGTGTTTCTGAAATCAGGAAAAGAGAAAAAGAAAGGAGAGCAAGTAGCTTTAAGATATGACCTATAATTTGTACACATAGCATTTATTTACCTTCCATTGACCAGAAATATTTTACATTCGAATGCAGTCTCTAGATGGTGAGCATTCTATTTCAAAAAGGAAAAAATTCCACAACACAACCCCTTTTCATACATGAAACATAGTCTTCAATACACGCACACACACACACACACACACACACACACACACACAAAGAAACACATTCTGGGAAGACCTCTCAATCTCCTATCAAGGGTCTCTACCTAGCTCCAGGTCTGCCCAAGATATCTGGATGAAAAATAGCCCGTCCAACGGGTCCAAATATGGCTCCTTACATTATGTCGGCCTATGTAACACACGGATTCCTTTGCTCCTTCCTGCTCAGTTTATGGCAGTGGAGTCTGAGTAGATTTATTACATTAAATTCTTCATTTAAAAAAAAAAAAAAAACTGAAATAATGAGGATCATGTGACATTCACCATTCCAAGTTAGTTATAAAATTCTGGTTGGCAAAAATTGTGAAGAGTCATTCTTTGGTAGCTAGGAAGACCACCTGTTACCTCAGTTGCTGTCTCTTGCTCATTATTATTTTCTGTGGCCTCCTTTATAGTTGGCATTAGAGAGTGTGCCCTACTAAGGACTGCTCAGCTTTATGCTGGTACTATTTGCTGTCCCCAACTGTTTTTTGAAATTGAAGAGACATGAACTTGTACAGGTTAGGGTTGTAGTTTATTTGGCAAAATATTTCAACTGTAAAAGTGAAAGTCACTCAGTCATGTCCAACTCTTTGGGACCCCCCAGGGACTATAGAGTCCATGGAATTCTCCAGATCAGAATACTGGAGTGGGTAGCCTTTCCCTTCTCCAGGGGATCTTCCCAACCCAGGGATTGAACCCAGGTCTCCAATGTTGCAGATGGATTCTTTAATAGCTGAGCCACAAGGGAAACCCAAGAATACTGGAGTGGGTAGCCTATCCCTTCTTCAACAGATCCTCCGTACCCAGGAATCAAACTGGGGTGTCCTGCTTTGCAGGAGGATTCTTTACCAACTGAGCTATCAGGGAAGCCCATTTCAACTGTATTAGCTTCCAAATATATGATTTCAATTAGTTCCATTTACAAGTGCCTTCAGCCAAATAGTTCATCTATACGTATTTCCTAAGCCTTACATGTCTGTGTTCAAAATATCCTCTTTCCCCTCAGGTTATGTGTGATTGCCTTAATGACATTTGAAATAAGATGTCTTGTGAAACTGGAACAACATGAATCTAATATTTGCTACTGAGCTAATGTCCACTAGGTAGCAAAGAACATTTAAATAAAAACTCTGAGACAAACTTGAGGTCACAAGTATAAATTCTGCTGTCTGAGGTTAAGAAGTAGTTGGCCATGATATCATGGCAAAACTTCAAATAACTGAACTCCAAGTCACTTTAGACTGCAGGATGTGGTCAGAAAAAAATCTTCCATATAACTACATCCCTTTACTTTTCTGCTTCAAGCAGTCTAATTATAGTAAAAGTTCATATTTTTGATGATCTCTTGACAAGGGCTACATGATAGGAACCATAAAAGGGATATTCTAACATTTGTTACCATATTCTAGCATTTTATAACCAGAGTTCCAGATTATGTAGAGATGTCAACAGCTTTCTGAATTGTCAAAGACAACTATTTTTAAAATGTTTCCACAGCTGAAGAGGATCAAAAGCTTTCCAGCGTGTTGGGTCTGTATCCTCACTGTTCAGCTTGTGGTTATTAAGCCAATGTTACATGCTTTACAAATTTTATTGCAGACACACCTTATTGTCATGTACCATTTTTTTTCCCATTGATTAGGATGAAATTTCTACAACTAATAGACCCCCAAATATAGTGGGTTAAATAAAATAAATCTTAATACATTTCTTGATATAATAGTTTTCGGGTTGATGAATGATCTTGAAAGAGTTTGGCTGCTCCTCTGTATATTTTCTGGGGATGCAGATTCTTTCTATCTTTACGGTCTGATTTCTTCTCAGGTATAGTTCTCATGCACATGATTATATCCGGCTCATGTGACCAGAATAACATTTCAGTCCTCAGGAAGGGAGAAAAAGGGTGGAGGAAAGCAGCTTTTTTTTTTTTTTTTTTTCAGTTCTACATGAAAAAAGAAATGTTATTGGAGCATAGTTGGTTTACAACGTTGTGTTATGATCAGGAATACAGCAAAGTTCCTCAGTTATACCTATACATACATTCACTCTTTGTTAGATTATTTTTCCATAACTTAAGGCCACTACTTAGAGTTTACATTATTTTGCTTGTATCCCACTGTCAAGAACTGAATTTCATAGGTATCTCTGTTCGAAGGGAGACAATGAAAGAGTTCTAGCTTTTCAAACATTAGTCCAGTTAAAATTGGAAGAAGGAGTCTATTTTTTTTAACTTCAAAAAGTTCACTTTTATTTACTGTCAAACCATGTTAAATGTTGGGTATTAGTGATGGTCTGATTATTAACAGGCTTACACAAAGGGATGAAAAGAAAATAGAATTTTGCTGAAACAGTTTGCATGTCATTAGATCTTTATCAAAAACTAAATTAATTTCTAAATATAGACAGAAGGAATATGGAAGAGCAATATTTCTGTTTCTGTTTTATTTTATTTTTTTAAAAAGAATTGGTACCTTTAGTTCACTAGAAAGTATTGAGAAGTACTTAATGCTCTTTGTCCCAGTTCATGAACAGAAGAGTGATGCACCATCTTTGCTAGATTTCACCACATTTGTGCAAGGCATGGCATAACTGGCTTCAAAGAAGTTTCCCTGCCCACTCCCAATAGGGATTCTACTAATTAAGGGGAAAAGGGGAAAACAGACATTTGAGAGACATAATAAAACCCTTAGTCCTGGGACTTCCCTGGTAGTCCAATGGCTACCACTTGCCGATGCAGGGGACACAGGGTTCGATCCCTGGTCCGGGAAGACCCAGCACACCGTGGGGCGACTAAGCCTGAGAGCCGCAACTACTGAGCCTGTGCACCCTAGAGCACCGTGCTCCACACTAACATCGTAGTCCTCACTCACCGCAACTGGGGAAAGGGAGTGTGCAGCAATGAGGACCCAGAGCAGCCAAACAAAAATAAAACAGTACTTCCCATTCCATTAGCTGCTGACAAGGTACAAGGATAAAGTACAAGCTATTTTGTATGTTATACAGTTTTCTCCATGCAAATCTTTTTAAATAATAAAGTTGAGATGGTGAAATACATAGTATATAGTATATTTCTTTATATCAAATCACATTATAGCTACTTTGTCTTCTGATATAACAATAAAAACTCAATCATAATATCTTAAGGTTCTCTAAAGTCCACAAACAATCCTTAAATACAAAGTTTTGATTAGTTTTGATTAGTGAAAAGTGAAAGTGAAATCGCTCAGTCGTGTCCAAGTCTTAGCGACCCCATGGACCACAGCCTACCAGGCTCCTCCATCCATGGGATTTTCCAGGCAAGAGTACTGGAGTGGGGTGCAATTGCCTTCTCCAGTAATAACTGCCAATTGAACTGAAATTTCTCCAAGTTTGTGGGAGAATTATGGTGGGAAAATATAGCAAAAACCATTGTCTTAAGTAGGGTGACTTCTATGAAATCTATTATTCTGAGCCATTTATTAAAGCAATTTGCCATTCAGAATCATCTTTTTCCCTTGTCACATATATGAGGAAACCAGCTTTATTTTAGTCAGTAGTGCTGAAGCATTAGAAGACACTTCCAATAATAACAATATTTTTCCCTAGGAACAGAGTCCTGAATTGCAAGGGTGAAGCAGGAGAAAGAAGGTTGAAACTATTCTTTAAAAATGCAGTTGATTCACTGAGCAAAGTCTAAAATTCTTTTGGTTTAAGTGAACTTGTCTCAAGATACTGGACATGTTACATTCAAATTTCAATCAAAGAATCCAGAAATGGATAAAGCATAGTTCTGTTATAGAAAAGCTCTTTTCTGTGAAAGAAGAGATCATTTGCCTTTTTGTTAAGAATATTGTTAAATGACTCTCAAGGAGTTGAAAAAAGTGCTGCTCAAAATTTATCTTTGCTCAAGACAGATAATTGGTGTCTCTGATTTATAGCTTTGTTTGTATTTTAAAATCCTCTTCATTGTACTTTGGTATACTTACTGAGCAAAGTACAATGGAGAGAATTATATATATATTATATATATATATATATACTATATATATATATATATATATATAAACCAAAGTTAATTGTAAACAAAAAAGCCCTTCTTAAGTCATTGAAATTAGTGTGAAATATTATATTTCATGCACAATGTACAGATGAAATTTCAAAATTTTGCTAAGTTTAAAACCTACTCAAAATGTGATTTTGATCTTGAATCAAATTTAAATCTTTCCTGAATTCAGGGGAATTGATACTATACTTGTATCAAAAGTGTCATACTTGATTCAAAGAACATTTTATGGATAAGTTAAATAAAAAAAAATCATAAACTTTATCAATCAACCACTACATCATAGAAAACACCATTCTGGAAAACTTCACTTCTGTCATTTGTTAACATGCTATGTTTTCAAGGTATGGTGTATTTGGACTTAAATTACTTACATGGATTTTTAGGTTTTCTTTAGAAAGTGTCCTAGCCTTCAGTCACTTCTGACTTATTTGAAAAAATGACAAGGATAATCTTCTGTAATTGATTTTTATATTTTGAATTAACATGTACATATTTCAACACAAACTTATGTCTAACAATATATATTCTATATATTCTGTCTTGAATTTACTATTTTCAACATTAAAAAATGTTTATTTTATAATGAAGCATAGTTTATTAACAATGCTGTGTTAGTTTCAGTTGTACATCAAAGTGATTCAGTTATACAGATACATGTATCTACTCTTTTTTGAATTATTTGCTCATTTAGGTTATTACAGAATATTAATCACAATTCCCTGTGGTATACAGTAGGTCTTTCCTGGTTATTTATTTTGAATATAACAGTGTGTACATGTCAATCCCAAACTCCCAATCTATCCATCCCATACACTTCCCTTCAAGTAATTCCATTAATAACTTCATTCTCTAAGTCTGGGAGTCTGTTTTCAGCTAAATGACGTACTCAGTGGTGAAAAGCTAAAAGCATTTCTTCTAAGATCAGGAACAAGACAAAATGTCCACTCTTGCTACTTTTATTCAACACATATTGGGAAGTCCTAGGGATAGCAATCAGAGAAGAAAAAGAAATAAAAACAATCCAATTGGAAAAGAAGTAAAACTGTCACTATTCACAGATGGCACGATACTATACATAGGAAATCCTAAAGGTGTTATCAGAAGACTACCAGGGCTCGCCAGTGAATTCAGTAAAGTTACAGGCTATTCAGTTAATGTAGAGAAACCTGTTGAATTTCTATACATTAACAACAAAACATTAGAAAGATAAATTAAGGGAACAGTCCCACTTACCATCACATCAAAAAGAATAAAAATAACAAGTAATAAACCTACTTAAGGAAACAAAAGATATTTATTTTGAACAATGTGAGACACTGATGAAAGAAATTAAAGATGACACAAACAGATGGAAAGATATAACATGTTCTTGGATTGGAAGACTCAATACTGCCAAAATGACTGTACTACCCAAGGAAATCTACAGATTCAATGCAATCCCTTTCATGCTACCAATCGTATTTTTCATGGAAGTAGAAGAAAAAATCTTAAAACTTGTATCAAGACACAAAAGACCACGAATAGCCAAAGCAACCTTGAGAAAGAAAACTGAGATGGAGGGATTAAGCTCACTGACTTCAGACTATAGGTTCAAATTTATAAAAATTATGTGTATAAAGGCTGGCATTTATTTCCTTATTTATTCACATTTTAAAACCGCTGAAAACTATTCACTTATATTTTTATGTTATCTGTTGACTTATTATTACATTTTTACATTCTCATGCATTTTTTTTGGGGGGGCACCCCTAGAATCCCTCCATCAGTTTACCTCCATGATTTGGTCAAGCACATCTTCTAATATCTTCCTAAGGGTGAATGGAGAAAAACTTTTTATGTTTTACTTGCTAGAAATTATCTTGATTTTGCAATTTTCCTTAGTTTATAGTTTTTCAATTTGAAGATTTTAAGATAAAAATAATTTATCTCAGACTTCTGAAAGCAATCTACTGCTTTCAGAGTCAGGATTGCAAGAGTCAGACAGGACTGAGCACTACTATTATTACATTGAAAGCAATGCTTCATTACATCTTACTGCCCAATAGAATGGTACTAAAGAATTTATTTTCAGGGCAGCAATAGAGAAACAGACATAGCGAACAGACTTATGGACACTGGGAGACAGGAGGAGAGGTGAGATGTATGGAGAGAGTAACATGGAAACTCACATTACCATATGTAAACTAGATAGCCAAGGGGAATCTGCTGTCTGGCTCAGGAAATTCAAACAGGGGCTCAGTATCAACATAGAGGGGTGGGGTGGGGAGGGAGATGGGAGGGGGGGGGGGCATATGTGTACCTGTGGCTGATTCATGTTGAGGTTTGACAGAAAACCACAAAGTTCTGTAAAGCAATTATCCTTCAATTAAATAATAAATAATAAATAAATTAACTCCCAATATTTTTGAGTAATTTAATGCAATTCTTGAATATTTTACCACAACCTTATTTACACCTTGCAAAATTTAGACTACTTGACTCTGATGACATGAAATTTCAAAATTATGTTAAATGATGCACCTACTTTTCATTCATTATTTGGACATGGTAGACTTTTTTCCATCTAGATTTTTATGCCTTTGTGTTTTAATGATATTTCATAAGAAAATTCTTCCCTACTGTGTTATTTGGAACTCTTAATTAGTCAGACATTGCTATTGCTTCTTTCAATTTTCTAACTTTTTCCCCTTACCTCTAAACTCTTTGTTTTAATCCTCTGGGAGGTCAACTTTAACTTCTAATCTATCTAGTGAATTTTTATAACATTTCAACTTTCATAATTTTTATTGCCAATTGTTAGTTCTTGGGTTTCTTTGCTTATTTGTTTGTTTATATGGTGGCATATACTTGTTTCACAATGAAACACCTTATTTCTGATAGATTTTTAAGAAAAAAATTTTTTAAGAAAATCTCTAATGATTTCTTTTACTTCCTCCCTTTCATGTTTAGTTCAGTTCAGTCACTCAGTCATGTGTGACTCTCTGTGACCCCATGGACTGTAGCAGGCCAGGCTTCCCTGTACATCACCAACTCCCAAAGCTTGCTCAAAATCATGTCCATTGAGTCAGTGATGCCATCCAACCATCTCATCTTCTGTTGTCCCCTTCTCCTCCTGCCTTCAGTCTTTCCCAGAATCAGGATCTTTTCCGATGATTCAGTTCTTCCATCAGGTGGCCAAAGTATTGGAGCTTCAGCTTCAACATAAGTCCTTCCAATGAATAGTCAGGACTGATTTCCTATAGGATTGACTGGCTGGATCTCCTTTCAGTCCAAGGGACTCTCAAGAATCTTCTCAAAAAAAAAAAAAAAAAAAAAAAGAATCTTCTTCAACAACACAGTTCAAAAGCATCAATTCTTCAGTGCTCAGCTTTCTTTGTAGTCCAACTCTCACATCCATACATGACTACTGGAAAAACCATAGCTTTGACTATGACTACCCACAACAAATTTCCTAACCTGGGGATCTGGCAAAGGAACTGAGAATCCCCAGGGAATTTGACCTTGGAGACCAGTGGGATTTCATTACAGAACTTACACGGGGCTGGGGAAATAGACTCTTGGGGAGTACAAACGAAACCCTTTCATATTAGATGTTTTTCATTTTTAAAAAGTCATATGTAAAGTTAAATATCAAAAAAAGCTTACTGAAAATTTCCTATGGGTTGACCAGTTTGTCAAGTGGTGAGATAGCTTTACTGTCTATTTTCTGTTGTTGTTGTTGTTGATATTTTTCAGTGGGGTCCTTTCTCCACAATGTAGTTCCTGTCAGTCAATCTTCTAAAGACATTCTGAAAGTGAAAGAGGAGAGTTAAAAATTTGGTTTTAAACTCAACATTCAGAAAACTAAGATCCTGGCATCTGGTCCCATCACTTCATGCCAAATAGATGGAGAAACAGTGGAAACAGTGGCTGACTTTATTTTTCTGGGCTCCAAAATCAGTGCAGATGGTGACTGCAGCCATGAATTTAAAAGACACTTGCTCCGTGGAAGAAAAGCTATGAACAACTTAGACAGCATATTAAAAAGCAGAGACATTACTTTGCCAACAAAGGTACGTCTAGTCAAAGCCATGGTTTTTCAGTAGTTGTGTATGGATGTGAGTCGAACTATAAAGAAAGCTGAGCACTGAATAATTGATGCTTTTGAACTGTGGTGTTGGAGAAGACTCTTGAGAGTCCCTTGGACTGCAAGGAGATCCAACCAGTCTATCCTAAAGGAAAGCAGTCCTGAATATTAATTGGAAGGACTTATGTTGAAGCTGAAACTCCAACACTTTGGCCACTTGATGCAAAGAACTGACTCACTACAAGAGACCCTGATTCTGGGGAAGACTGAAGGCAGGAGGAGAAGGGGACGACAGAGGATGAGATGGTTGGATGGCATCACCGGCTCAATGACATAAATTTGAGTAAACTCTGGGAGTTCGTGATGGACAGGGAGGCCTGGAGTGCTGCAGCCCATGGGGTCACAAAGAGTTGGACACAACTGAGCAACTGAACTGAACTGAACTGAATTGTAACAAGGTTATGGGAATGAGTGGAAAAGACAGGGAGGAGTAAAGAGCCTCACCTGCATTCTGGGTCCTTAGTGAGGGAAGGCCACTGGTGCCATACAGTTTATTATGGTGACCATCATTTATTATCTCTTTCCTCCTCTTTGGGCTTCCCAGGTGGCGCTAGTGGAAAAGAACCTATCTGCCAATACAGGAGATGCAGGAGCCCCTGACTCCATCCCTGGTTGGGAAGATCCCCTGGAGGAGGAAATGGCAACCCACTCAATTATCCTTGCCTGGAGAATCCCATGGACAGAAGAGTCCAGTGGGCTACAGTCCATAGGGTCACAGACACGACCAGGTCCACTTAGCAAACATGCCTCATCTTTATCTGTGCTTTGCTCTGGAACCTCTCATGTCTAAGTTCTCAAACACATTTTCTAGGACTGGCAGTGAAGGGAAATGTATCCGCCTCACAACTATATTAATAGACATCTAAGCAGTTTCTTTCAGCACCTTCCTCCACTTCACCCCTATTTCCTAAGAAGGCTTTGTCTTCCATTTTCTGTAATTTTCATAATTTCTATCATGGAAACTATTTGCTTCTTATTCATGTTATTCTCTGCAATCCTCATTCATCTACCTTTGCTCTTCAGGTAACTCAAGGTTACAAACATCCTTTAATTTCTTCAAATTTAAGCATTAGGATACAGCCAAATTTCCAGTTATATCAGTACTTGTGAATGATTTCTAAGTCTAACAGAAATGTTCCATATAAACAAGGATAGCTGAGTTGTTTGTAAGAAATATAGTCAATAAAGTGGTAATTATTTTCTCTTACATTTTCTTATAGAACTAAAAAAAAAAAAAAAAGAAAGAAAGAAAGAAATGCATTCTCATTCAAGATATTTCCTCTTTTTCCAAAACAAAAATAAACCAAAAGTTACCTTGTGAATTTACTCATCCACTCTCTGACTTTTTTTTTTTTTTTTTTTAACTAATGTGCCAGGCATTGTGTTGTTGACTGGTGATTCAAGGATGACCAAGTTATTTTGCATCTGGAAAGGGGTACAGATAATTAACCAGGCAATCACACACTAGTAGAACAGTGTTTTACAGGAGCTCATAACAACAGCATCTGTCTTGGAATTATGGGGTCAGGCAAGGGTTAGTACCTAGCACAGAAAATTATGTCTAAGTTGACATTTGAATGATGAGTACAAGCTAGCCAGGTTAAATTTGGAGTGAAAAAATGCCACAGCAGAAGTGTAGAAAGACCTGAAGGAGAGAGATGACAGAGTCCTTTCAAATAAATGAAAAAGTACTTATCAAGGATTGTGGGAACAGAGATGAGATGGGGAGAGGAGCCTGAAGAGGTCAGTAGAGGTCAGAATCTCAGTACTTTAAATCAGTGTGAAGATGTTTGAATAGTTATTAAGGTAAGCAGGGCACACCTCTGTAGGTTAAGTGGATGGAAGAAAGTCATAATAAGCCTAAGAGATGTTAGAATATTTTGCAGTCCAACTTATATACATCAGAGGCTTCTTACAGAACTATAATAAAGATGATTGCAAGAATTGCATAGATCAACACCATCATTTTAATAATGCACAATTAGAAAACTGGGCAAAAAAAAGAATATTTTTATTATTTTCCCATTTTTACTCATCTTCATGTTTAAAATGAAACCAATATCTGCCTTTTTGAGTTTCAGCTTCAGCATCAGTCCCTCAAATATTCAGGACTGATTTCCTATAGGAAAGGGACTCTCAAGAGTCCACTCCAACACCACAGTTCAAAAGCATCAATTCTTCAGCGCTCAGGTTACTCTATGGTCCAACTCTCACATCCACACGTTACTACTAGAAAAACCATAGCTTTGACTAGATGGCCCTTTGTTGGTAAAGCAATGTCCCTGCATTTTACTCTGCTGTCTAGATTTGTCGTAGCTTGTCTTCCAAGGAGAGGTCTCTTTTAATTTCACGGCTGCAGTCACCATCTGCAGTGATTTTGGAACCCCCCAAAATTAAGTCTGTCACTTTTTCCATTGTTTCCCCATCTATTTGACATGAAGTGATGGGACTGGATACCATGATCCTAGTTTTCTGAAAGTTGAGTTTTAAGCCAACTTTTTCACTCTCCTCTTTCACTTTCAGCAAGAGACTCTTTAGATCTTCTTTACTTTCTGCCATATGGATGGTGTCATCTGCATATCTGAAGTTGTTGATATTTCTCCCAGCAATTTTGATTCCATCTTGTGCTTCATCCGGTTGGACATTTCACATGATGTACTCTGCATATACGTTCAATAAACAGGGTGACAATATACAGCCTTGACATACTCCTTTACCAATTTGGAACCAGTCTGTTGTTTTATTTCCATCTCTAAGTGTTGCTTCTTGACCTGCATTCAGATTTCTAGGCAGCAGGTAAGGTGGTCTGGTATTCCCATCTCTTTAAGGCTTTGTGACAGTTTGTTGTAATCCACACAGTCAAAGGCTTTGGTGTAGTCAATAAAGCAGAAGTAGACATTTTTCTGGAACTCTCTTGCTTTTTTGATGATCCAACAGATGTTGGCAACTTGATCTGGTTCCTCTGCCCTTTATAAATCCAGTTTGAACATGTGGATGTTCATGGTTCACATACTGTTGAAGCCTTGCTTGGAGAATTTTGAGCATTACTTTGCAAGTGTGTGAGATGAGGGCAATAGTATGATAGTCTGAACAATCTTTGGCATTGCCTTTTTTTGCGACTGGAATTAAAACTGACCTTTTCCAGTTCTGTGGTCAATGTTGTTTTCCAAATTTGCTGGCATATTGAGTGCAGCACTTTAACAGCATCATATTTTAGGATTTAAATAGCTCAACTGGAATCCCATAACCTCCATTAACTTTGTTCATAGTGATGCTTCCTAAGGCCCATTTGACTTCACATTCCAGGATGTCTGATTCTAGGTGAGTGATCACACCATCATGGTTATCTGAGCCATCAAGATCTTTTTTGTATAGTTCCTCTGCATATTCTTGCCACTTCTTCAGTTCAGTCACTCAGTCATGTCTGACTCTTTGTGACTCCATGGACTGCAGCATGCCAGGCTTCCCTATCCATCACCAACTGTCAGAGCTTGCTCAAATTCATGACCAGTGAGTTAGTGATGCCATCCAAATATCTCATCCTCTGTCATCCCCTTCTCCTCCTGACTTCAACCATTCCCAGCATAGTGGCTTTTCCAGTGAGTCAGTTCTTCACGTCACGTAGCCAAAGTATTGAAGTTTCAGCTTCAGCATCAGTCCTTGCAATGAATATCCAAGATGGATTTCCTTTTGGATGGACCAGCATGTTCTCTTGGCAGAACTCTGTTAGCTTTTGATCTGCTTTGTTTTGTAGTCCAAGGCCAAATTTGCTTGTTACTGCAGGTATCTGTTGACTTCCTACTTTTTTTTTTTTACTTCCTATTTTTGCATTCCAGTTCTCTATAGTGAAAAGGACACCTTTTTGGGGTATTAGTTCTAGAGGGTCTTGTAGGTCTTCATAGAACCATTTAACCTCAGCTTGTTCGGTATTACTGGTTGGGGCACAGACTTGGATTACTGTGATATTGAAAGGTTTGCTTTGGAAACAAAGAGATCATTCTGTTGTTGTTGACACTGCATCAGAGTACTGCATTTTGGACTCTTTTGTTGACTATGATGGCTACTCCATTTCTTCTAAAGGATTCTTGACCACAGTAGTAGATACAATAGTCATTTGAGTTAAATTTACCCATTCCAGTCCATCTTAGTTCACTGATTCCTAAAATGTCGATGCTCACTCTTACCATCTCCTGTTTGACCACTTCCAATTTGCCTTGATTCATGGACCTAACATTCCAGGTTCCTATGAAATGTTGCCCTATACAGCATCAGACTTTACTTCCATCACTAGTTACATCCACACCTGGGAGTTTCTGCTTTGGCTCCATCGCCTCACTCTTTCTGGATTTATCTCGCCACTGATCTCCAGTAGCATATTGGGCACCTACTGACCTGGGGAGTTCCTCTTTCAGTATCCTATCTTTTTGCCTTTTCACACTGTTCATGGGGTTCTCAAGGCAAGAATACTGAAGTGGTTTGCCATTCCCTTTTCCAGTAGACCCCATTTTTCCAGAACTCTCCACCATGACCTGTCCATCTTAGGTGGCCCTACACGGCATGGCTCATATTTCATTGAGTTAGACAGTGTTGTGGTCCATGTGATCATTTTGGTTAGTTTTCTGTGATTGTGATTTTCATTCTGTCTGCCCTCTGATGGATATGGATAAGAAGTTTATGGAAGCTTCCTGGTGGGAGAGGCTGACTGAGGGGAAAACTGGGTCTTGTTCTGATGGATGGGGCCATGCTCAGTAAATCTTCTCAGTTAACTTCTTAATATCTTCTTTTTCTGTTAGGGCCATACCATTTCTGTCCTATATTGTGCCCATCTTTGCATGAAATGTTCCCTTAGTATCTCTAATTTTCTTGAAGAGATCTTTAGTGTTTCCCATTCTGTTTTTTTTCCCTCTATTTCTTTGCACTGATAACTGAGGAAGGCTTTCTTATCTCTCCTTGCTATTCTTTGGAACTTTGCATTCAGATGGGTATATAATTCCTTTTTTCCTTTGCCTTTAGCATCTCTTCTTTTCTCAGCAATTTGTAAGTCATGCTCAGACAACCATTTTGTCTTTTTGCATTTCTTTTTATGGGGATGGTCTTAATCACTGTCTCCTATACAGTGTCACAAAACTTTGTCCATGCTACTTCAGGCACTCTATCACATCTAATCCCTTGAATCTATTTGTCACTTCCACTGTATAATCACAAGGGATTTGATTTAGGCCATACCAAATAAATAAATAAAGTATGACCTAAATCATGGATGTCTAGTTAAACCTATGGTTTTTCCAGTAGTTATCCATGGATGTGAGAATTGGACTACAAAGAAAGCTGAGAGCTGAAGAATCAATGCTTTGAACTGTGGTGTTGAAGAAGACTCTAAGAGTCCCTTGTGCTACAAGGAGATCAAACCAGTCAACCTTAAATGAAATAAGTCCTAAATGTTCATTGGAAGGAACAGTGCTGAAGCTGAAACTCCAATACTTTAGCGACCTGATGCAAAGAACTGACTCACTGGAAAAGACCTTGATGCTGGGAAAGATTGAAGGCAGGAGGAGAAGGGAACAACAGAGGATGAGATGGTAGAATGGAATCAGCGACTCAATGGACATGATTTTGAGCAAGTTCCGGGAGTTGGTGATGGAGAGGGAGGCCTGGCGTGCTGCAGTCCATGGGTTCGCAAAGAGTCAGACAGAATTGAGTGAGCTCAGACAGGTTTCCCAGGTGTCTCAGTGATAAAGAATTCACATATCCATGGAAGATATACAGGAGATGTGGGTTCAATCCCTGGGTTGGAAAGAGCCCGTGGAGGAGGGTATGGCACCCCACTCCAGTATTCTTGCCTGGAAAATCCCATGGACAGAGGAGCCTGGCGGGCTACTGTTCATAGGGTCACAAAGAATTGAACATGACTGAATGACTGAGTACACATACATTTGCTCAGACATAAACAACAGGTTTTGAGAGATAAAATTAATGCATATTTATGTTATCAAATTCTCAGTGGATAAAAATTAGACGTATGCTAGTCTATACCTTGTACTAACAGAAGAATTGACAATCCCTCAAATCAGTAACTATCTAATTGTTACACTATCAGCAAGGGGCAGAGCCAGGATTTAGAATCAGATTTGGCCATCATTATTCATTCTTATATCATGTTCCCCTACTCATAGTCTTTAAAAATATACCTTAATAAAGCACAAGTCAGGTGATTAGTGTTTTGTTTTTACTTATGGCTTGCTTTCCTAATTGTGTGTGCTTTACTTTGGTATTATTTGTATATACACTAACCTTCACTAGTTAGTCATATACATTATTCAATAGTCATATACACTATCCCTTCATCAAAAAGTATTTATCGAATGTGCTCAGATGCTCAGTCATGTCTAACTCTTTGTGGCCTCTTGGACTGTAGCTCACCAGGCTCTTCTCTGCATGGAATTCTGGAAGTCATACTGGAATGAGTTGCCACTTCCTCCTCCAGGGGATCTTCCCAACCCAGGGATCAACCTGCGTCTCTTAAGTGTTCTGCATTGGCAGGCAGGTTCTTTACCACTAGCGCCACCTGGGAGGTCCTATTCATTGAATAAATTCACATAATATGTTGCCCCTGCCTTAAGGAATTTTTTCTGTCTTGGAAAGTTAATTAACAATGCAAGAGGAAAGAAAGTGTGATACAAGAGAATATATTATCAATGGCTAATGGCATTGTACACATACAGATGCTTTTGGAATTCAGAAAAGAGCAAGCTAACTGTGCTTAATCAGGAATAAGATAATAATTTTTGAAAAGCATGAAGTTTACGAAAAATAAATATTCTCCAACTCCTTCGAAGATCACTATTTCAGAATTAGCCTACTGGATGATTCCAAAATACTTTTATCTTTCATCATTAATCTCCCTGAAATTTAATTCATATTGCTTGTGTTACAAGTTAGATTCTGACACTGCATGCCGCCATCATTGAAAGGATTCAATAAAACATTGATACTTCAGTTAGCCTCAATGTGATGTTCAGTTCCCTTCCACAAATTCTCCAATGCATTCTGTACAAGTACAGAATCATATGAGTCAATAAAGTACAACTGTCCTCCTACAATCAGACAATGGAATACAATAGAACAGAGAATGCACATCCTAAACAGGCACATGATAAAGCAAATATTGTACATGAAACTCCAACTTTGTCAACAATATTTGCCTTTAGTTCACATAAATTTCATAATGCAACATATATTTCCAATCTTTCCCACTTTCTTTACTAACCTCTAACTTACAAGTTTAATTCAATATAAATAATTAAATTTATCAAGTGAAATTTTCACATACAAAAAACAAAAAAACAAAAAGCTTTGCAACAGCTCAGACTTTCATGAAATTAACCACAACAAGGATAAAAAGATGAGTTACTTTTAATGAGATAATAAAAGAAAGGTAACTGAGATGAACAGTGGGTGAGAATCTGTATCTCTACCCTTCCTCCTTTTTTGGATAGACTTTTTGGTCAGCTTTCCTCATGTGAAACACTAGTAACTCGGAAAAGAGAAGTGCTAAACAGAAAACAAAGGTTAGTTGAGGTATCAGACGAAAGATGAGTAGGTTTTAAAACCTTGAAAGAGAAAAGTTGCAAAAATTGGCCAAGTAAATGAACACTATCTACGCATAGTTTGTCTAAAATTTTGGATAAAAATTACATGGGTTCATCAGGCAATGGTAGATACCAAGAGACTTTGGTGGCATCTGGGTACCAGTGGGAGCACTGAGCCCCATGGGAAAAGAATAAATTCTTGTGAGGATACATAAAAGAGGGGCTGAAAAAAGTTTTGAGGTAAAATTGGAGTGGAGTTGGTATTATGCATTCAGTGGAATTACAACAATAAAAGTTTTACTTTGCATATTTACCCCATGTAAGGTAGAATGCTAGATTGCTACATGCAGTATCTAACTAATGCAATTCTTATAGTACTTCTGTAATTAAGTATTTATGAACATGTTAGAAACAGTGTCCTGTCTCAAAAGAAGGATGTAACTTTCCAAACTGAACCTATAAATAATAGGTTGGCATTTGAATCCAGCTATGTCTTATCCCAAGTCATACACTTGCCCATCAATGCTGTGATGATTAATTATTAATAAAATATTTGCCCAGGCATTTTTCTTAATCAATAGAGATTATTCATGTACTATTAAGACATAAAAATACTTGGTAAATACATACACACACATGTGCATATATACATATGTTTATATATATGTGCACACACACACACTTATTTCCCCTTTGATTCAGTCAATTATTGTTAGTAGATAAAATTTTGGATTTTTCTTCTTGGAAATACTTGCTGGTCCTTTTCTTTAAACATCAGACAGAAGAGTAGAAAAGACAGAATACTGGGAAGTTTTGATCATTCTGCTAAGTTTATATTAATAATTGGATTTCCCAGGCAAGGCTACTGAAGTGGGTTTCCATTTCCTTTTCCAGGGGATCATTCTGACCCAGGGAATGAACCTGGGTTTCTTGTATTGCAGGCAGATTCTTTACCAACTGAATCATCAGGAAGACCCTTAATATTTCAAGGAGATGTTTGTAAGGAGACACAGATTTCACTGATTCAGTCTGTTCTTTTAACGGCAAATGATTTTCATGGGTTATTTCTACTGTGGATTGAACTCACAAGCTTTTTCTCATGTAAGCAGAAATTAAAGGGATTTCTAATGTCAAAATTGTGTTGTTAGCTGTACATTTACATTTTCACTTTGCTTTTGTAGAACATACGCTCACACTTTGGCATACGCTTGACTACCTCAGGCAGAATATCATCTTTTTCTCCTTAATTTGGATTGATGCCTGAGCCTTGGTTGAAGTTGACCATTACTCTGTTAAACATCTTTGGTTATTGATGTACTCAGAACACCTTCAGTCAGCCCAAGAATTACTTATAATTCAGTACAGGTTACCATGTATCCTCACTTAGTATACCTTGCCACTTTGCAAAGCTATATCTTCTTTCTTAAATCTATTTTTATTAACATATAATTAACTTACAATGTATGAACTTCTGCTGTACAGCAAAGCAATTCAGTTATACATATATATACAATTTTCATTTCAGCTATATATATAGAATAACATAATTCAGTTTATATATATATATATATATATATACAGTTATTTTCCATTATGATTAATTATAGGATATTGACTATAGTTCTCTGTGCTATTCATTGTTGCTTATCCATTCTATATATAACAGCTTACAAGCGCTAACCCCAACCTCCCACTTCATCTGTCCCCCAATGCCCAATGCCCTCCCTCTTGTCAACCTCGTTTGTCCTCCGTCAGTAAAGTTAATATTCCTAAAGAACTCCCTCTGATATCACAGTGTTTACTGGATTGTTAGCCATTCACCTGCCATGCTTTAAGAATTACTGACTGGAATTACTGAGCAACTGGTGAAAATTATTTTCAAAACTACTATAACAAACAAGGCAAAATTTTCTTCTAATATGTTCAAGAGCTTAAGACCTTAAATTCGCTTATTTTCTAGCATTTAAAACAAGTAACTGGGAGTTTATTTTTTCACTCTTCTCTATTTCAGTAGATGCCTTCTTAAATTCTATATTAATTTATGGTTTCCTCTATCTATACTGCTTGTCTCACCTGACATTTTCTTTTACTTTCTTTTTGTATCTTTACCCTTAAATTTATGTCTTCTTTCACAGATTCTCTTTTCTCATGTTTCCTGTGACAAATTCATCTTTAACTTGTTACAGAAGCTTCCTCACAATATGATAAATATTCAAGTTAATATGAATTCCCTTCCTGTTTTTATAAAGATATATAGATTATTTAGAGGCCTAACTCCTCTTCTCATTATTTTTCTGGCAAGGACAGATTTCAGTTATTTAAGATCTGCTCACAACTTTTACTTCCTTATCCTATAAAAAAAATCCTCCTTCACTCTTATCTTTTGAACTTTGTGCATATTTATTTTGAAGTTTCCAGCAAAGCAGAAAGATACTTAAATAGCCTGCTTCCCACAAGAATCTTCAAGCCTGTTCAATTTTTCATAGATGTAGTAAACTCAGTTCTTTAAAATCCACTAGAGAGCTCATGGTTTCAAATCAGAGAGAAGGATTTTAGCAGCCCACATCTAATTTAATTGGGGAAATTTGTTGAAGTCCTCCCCAAGTGTATTCTGAAACAATGTTGTTGTTGTTTTTTCCAAAGCTCTCTCATTCAATAAAAGCTTATTAATTTTGAAATCAACTTGATGTCACCACTAAATGTATTTTAGGGTTTTATCACAGATCAATGTAAGCAATTATATTCTACAAGACAGTAAAATGAATAATGAACATTTTATGGCATGTTTTCTTTATTTGCAATGGTGATTATTAAAATAAGAATTTAAAATTTGACGGCATACCCTACAGCACTTATATCCAGATGACTACCATCTATTACTTCTTTCTTAGAGCAAAGATTCAAGGTTTCTTTTTTGTTTCAAATAAACTGATTATTTTCCATCAATTTATTTTCATGTCCTGTTGCGCCTCTGGAAGAGCAGCTTCAGACTACTCAGACACTCGGCGGTGTTCTCTGGGCGTTCAGCGGGCTAGGCAGTGTCTGGGCCGCTCAGGCCTGGGAGTGGCAGGGGGACCTGTGCCCACAGACCAGACCTAGACCTTGGTGGGGTGGGGCGGGGGGCGGGTAGCAGCAAGCTTTGGAGCTGGAACAGCTCACTGGCCCCAATGTTTCTCCTTGAGCACAACTTTTCCATCAATGGCCTGCTCTTCCTCTTCACAATCTTCAGGATATCCAGAGAGGCAGAGATCATGCTAGACCTCTCAGGATGGTCCATGGGAGAAAGTACCACTCATGCGCAGAACGTCCGGGGACAGCATCCACCACCTCCGATGAGCTGAGAGAGCTCCCTTGTTATTGCCTAGAGGGTAATGTCCCTACAGCACTTAAGAGAGGCCTGTGACACAGGACAGTGGTGACAAGTCGCCACAGGGCACCTCTGGGAGATGCTGGTGAGCAGCCCTGGAACCAGTAACCACCAGGAGCCTTGGCTCCTGGAAGGCTGCCTGGATCTGGTTAGTGAGGTTCCAGGAACGAAGCCCCACCTTCCTACCAGGTATGGTCTATTGGCAGGACAAACCTCAGCGCGGATCATCAGCCATTATTCCTGGGCAACAGGACATGACAGAGGTCTGTTTTTAATAGCAACAGTGGCACAACCTGCCGGCAGAAGCTTCTCCCAAGTGCTCTTCAGATTTATGGTGTAGGTACCATCACTTTTCCTTTTTCAGACAGATCATTTCATTGGGAAGTCAACACTGGTGCCATGCAAGTGGGTTCTTGCTGCAAGAAATTTGAGGATATCCTCCCCTTTCATTTGCAGGACATCAGGGGCTCTGGACATGGTGAAAGTTTCCCTTTAAGTGAGGACAGAAACCCAGCACAACACTGTATGAATCCTTCTCTGGGGAGTGCAGAAAAAGCCTACATTTCTTAATTAAATTTTAAAAAGACTATTTCAGTTATTATAATTATAAACTTGAAAATGGAAAGACTATTACATGAGCTCTTATCCAGTTCTTTATACCTGATGAAACCAAGGCGCAGAGACAAGTGACACAGAGAGGAAACAGTTCTGTTTGATGAAACCTGAAAAATCTAGGTTGCTACCTTCACGTTGAACCCAGTGCATTAATCTTTCTACTTATCTTTATGTTCTTTGGCCTGTTTCCAACCAAAATTAAGTGTTTTTGCTACTGCAAAATATTAAGTGATTCATTAGTGATCACTATATAGAGCATTGCAATAATTTCTTAAGAAAGAATGGTATACAAGTAGAATGATTTGGGGCTTCCCTGGTGGTTCAGAAGGTAAAGAATCTGCGTGCAATTCAGGAGACCCAGGTTCAATCCCTGGGTCCGGAAGATCCTGTGGAGAAGGCAATAATAGCAACCCACTACAGTATTCTAGATGAGAGTTCCATGAACTGTGGAGCCTGGTGGGCTAAGAGTTGGACATGACTGACAGACTGACACTTTCACTTTTTCAGGGTGATTTTAAACTGTGGATTTCCAGATATAGATTTCTAATTGATTGACCTAATTATTTTAAATGACAAAAAATATATATTTTCATGAAAATTTATTTCTAAAAAGTAACTTTGTGTAATAGTTACCTTCTTTTCTACATGTTTTCCTATTTTCAATTATTTAATGCATGGTATTTGTTTGTTGGCATATAAATACAGCTAATGAATACCTGATTTTTATCTTATGATGGTAGTTTGAGAGTCTCTGGAAATGTGATGCTAGCATGAGTGAACTAATGGATGGACAATGATAGGTAGTTCAGTTCAGTTCAGATGCTCAGTCGTGTCCAACTCTTTGCAACCCCATGGACTGTAGCACAACAGGCTTCCCTGTCCATCACCAACTTCCAGAGCTTGCTCAAATTCGTGTCCTTCAAGTTTGGGATGCCATCCAACCATCTCATCTTCTGACTCCTCCTTCTTCTCCTGCCCTCAATCTTCCCCAGCATCAAGGTCTTTTCCAGTGATTCGAATCTGTACATCAGGTGGCCAAAGTATTGAAGCTTCGGCTTCAGCATCAGTCCTTCCAATGAATATTCAGGACTGATTTCCTTTAGGATGGCCTGGTTGGATCTCCTTGCTGTCCAAGGGACTCTCAAGAGACTTCTCCAACAGCACAACTCAAAAGATCAATTCTTTCAGCGCTTGACCCTCTTTATGGTCCAACTGTCACATGACTATAACAAAAAACATAGCTTTGATTACACAGACCTTTGTCGGCAAAGTGATGTCTCTGCTTTTTAATGCTCTGTCTAGGTGTGTCATAGCTTTTCTTCCCAGGAGCAAGCTCTTTTAATATAATGGCTGCAGTCATTGTCCATAGTGATTTTGGAGCCAAATAAAATAAAATCTGTCACTATTTCCATTTTTCTTCACCTATTTGCCTTGAAGTGATGGGGAATATTGAGGAATATTTATGATCACACATGTGCATGCAATTTATATGTATATATATTCATTTGCTGTCTTTACTGGGAGAGTTAGAAATGCCTCTTGCCTCATTATGGAATACACAGTCCTGGGCCTTTAAGATGCTTTCTAAATATTATATGAATGAGGAAAGAATGGGAAATTCTGATATTTGTTGGTTTTCGCTTTGCCTTAAATTTATATCTGTTGATATTTAATCACTACCAAAGAAGCCCCATTTTAAAATAAGCCTATTATAATGTATTTTCCTTTTTCACATTAAAAGTGAAAATAGCATCTTTATAAAATAATCACAAAATATTATGTAATCAATTTTGAAAGAAAATATTTTAATAGCAGTGATAGTAATGTGTGTTAGATCTTTATAGTATGTAAAGAAGTATGTTATTCATAGTAAATTAATAAGCTTACTTAAATCTCAAAATAACATTGTTATTTATCTACTATTATCAATTCCATTTTATAGATGAGGAAACTTAGGCTAGAACAGTAATTTCACTAAATTTAGACATTCTGCAAAGGCTGGAATTGAGATTACCATCCAACAATCTGACTCAGGGTCCATGATACAGCCTTCCTCAAGTGTGAATAATTAGACATTATTTTATTCTTTATACTTTTAGGAAAGTTGTGGTTTCTTTGATGAGCAAGTAATATTTTGAAATACATGGGAAAAATCAGCACTGATACAATCAAAAGTCTTTCATGGAATGAATAAAAAAAGGAACTTTGCTCAGTTGTTCATAGAAATCCAGATATTTCGATTCAGACTGAACATGTGTATTGAACAGATGGCACTAGGCAACAGTCCTTGTTTCTTTTTACTAAACTGCCTTGAGTTTGAAGAAACGATACATTTTAAAGAATTATACAGCTAGTGCCAGAAAATGAATTCTAAATTTCAAAAGTGGTTAGGTAATTATGGAATGAACTTTATTTTTTGTGTCTATGTTTTGAAGTGCAAATCTCACGAAGTGTCTCAATTATGAAGAATCTGTGATCTTTCAAGTGTTAATTTCCTAAAGAGCCTAAAATAAACTAGGTGCACTAAAACTCACTGTAAAATAGGAATTTCAGGAATAAGTAGATGTGTTTCTCAGACCATGAGCAATATACAAAAACTACCATTCATGTTTGGGTTCATGGTTCTGTAACTTCCCCTCTATTAAATCTCCTTTCTTTCATGTAATTTCTGAAGATAAAGCTAAGTGCCACTAGTAACAATGCAAAATAGGTGATATGACTGAGATTTAGACTTAACTGATTCACTTCTTCACTCTTAAGTTTATTTCAGGACATGAGGGTATCAAGTTGATCAGAGATGATCAGTGACTACTTACTGAGACTCTGCCGTCAAAAAACAAAGTTTATGAAGTGCTTATAAAAATACAAGAACATAAAAGTAATACATGGTATACGCAGACACTAGACATATGATGCAAAATCCATAATTGAAATATCAAGTATTGGCAATCTGATTGTGTTTTTTATGTTACCAAGTATGCACACACACCTTACCTAATAAAACATCTGAAAATAAAATGATAAATACCTTTTGACTAGATAGCTGTGCTTGAAGTATAATTCGACTAGATAGAGACACTCTGAATGCAAGTCTTGAGGAAATGGAACTGTAATATATGTTGATTATTTTAAATATTTCATTTTTTTAAAGGCTCTACTAAGGATATTAGTATAAACAGATGTAAATATTGAACTATATACTAAAAGGCTTTGGGATAGAGGAACTAAAACGGAGTCTGGAAGGGAGATAGAAAGAAAAATAAAAAAGCAAAGAGAGAAAGAAAAGGAGAGGCTCAGAAGTAATCGTGTGCATGCATGTTTGGAAAGGTAGGACACATTTCCTGAATTTCTTCATACCAGAACATTGTTCATTCCCAAAGCCTCTTCCTGCCCAATTTATATTCTCTCTGAAAAATAAATCTTGTTAGCATGATATGAATGTTAACAAGTGCTCCAGGCATCTTACAGAAAATATCACCAAATTAAAATCTCAGGAAGGAAACCCATTTCCTATCCTCTAATAACTCTACCAACTCTCGTCTACATTCCTAGCTGGTAGTTCACATTTTAGTTTTAATATGTATAAAACTTTGCTTGACTCCAACATCCCTGAAGAGCTGTTAAAGGGAAGCAAGTTTTAAATTACATGCATTTGATGGGAACTCAGGCTCAATGGATTTAGAGGCAGAGTGATAAGAAAAAAAGGTGGGAATATAGAAAAGGCAAGAAAGCAGAAGAGACAATTATGCAATTTTTAATGACCTGGAGACAGGTCTTCATTAAATAACATACTTAATTTCAAATAAAGAAGTGCAAAACATGCATATCTTCTTATGCTTCATTCACATTTGTTTAACAGACATACTTTTATACTACTTCATATTTCCCAACTCCAATTTTTTTTTTCTTGGCTTTTATCCTGGGGAAATGTTGAGGCAACCTAAGTGTAGCAGGTTGTCAGACATATATATATATATATATATATATACACATATATATATAAAAACATATTTATATGAATAAATATATCTATATAAATAATATAAATTTATATAAATATATGAATTGTAGCCATAAGACAGCAAACTGATATTTTATGGGTTCTTGCTTTTGCAAAGGAATCATTCCAAACAGTAGGGGAAAACATTCTAGTTTCATACTTTAAAACAATAAACCAAGTAGTAAGCACAGAGAGAAAATTCTTTAAATAAAAACTGCATGTTATGGCTTAGGGGTATAGTCTAAATCTGGGGGATAAATGTAATTCAGCTTGATGAATCTGGTGGGAGGACGTCATTATAAAAACATTGTAAAACTGTATACAGTCTCGTATTATGTTTTTGGATGTACAATTATTATTGTACTCAATTTACAGCATGAAGGAAAACTGTGAACAAATGTGTAAACACCAGTACTTACCCTAGAACTTGAAGATGGAATTTAATGGAGATAGAGAAGTCTCACTAGGTAAAGAAGGTTAAATGCATTGAACTGTGAATTTAAAGATCTAGTGTGTGTCAGTTTTAAGAGGACCATCTGCCACAGCAATCAGACACCTTCCGAGTCTATAGGACAATTTCCCAAAGAGCAGGGATAATGAATAACTGCCTTTACTAAAGAAATCTGCCTGTTTTGCATATAGGGTTATCAAGACACAGATGTACAGAACAGACTTTTGGACTCTGTGGGAGAAGGTGAGGGTGGGATGTTCTGAGAGAATAGCATTGAAACAAGTATACTATCAAGGGTGAAACAGATCACCAGCCCAGGTGGGATGCATGAGACAAGTGCTCGGGGCTGGTGCACTGGGAAGACCCAGAGGGATCGGGTGGAGAGGGAGGTGGGAGGGGGGATCGGGATGGGGAATACGTGTAAATCCATGGCTGATTCATGTCAATGTATGGCAAAAACCACTACAATACTGTAAAGTAATTAGCCTACAACTAATAAAAATTAAAAAAAAAAAAAAGAAATCTGCCTAATGGCTCAAAGGGACGTTGTTGACTCCTTTACAGAGGTCACTGAACCAGAGCTCTCATGTGATAGGTAACACAGAGATCAAATTCAGCTACCTTATACAGTCTTTGCACCCTATATGCAAAGACTTTGTGCTTGTGTGTGCTAAGTCATTTCAGTCGTGTCTGACTCTTTGCAACCCCATGGACTGTAGCCTGCCAGATTCCTCTGCCCATGGAATTCTCCAGGCAAGGATACTGGAGAGGGTTGCCATGCCCCCCTCCGGGGGATCTTCTTGACCCAGGGATCGAACTCGCATCTCTTATGTCTCCTGCACTGGCAGCTGGCTTCTTTACCACTAGTACCATCTAGGAAGCACCTATATATCTTTATGGGTTTATATTTCAGACTCACAATCTTCTCGCTTAAACAAAGGCATTTACTTCCCCAAGGTGACGATCTTTAAATCCCAGACCCTTACAACCAAGAAAATTTTTTGGATAAATACTTACCCAAAAGTGTACTTAATTTTTCAACTCAGGCCCGAAGGCAATAAGGAGGTAAACTGTAGTGTTAGTTCTCTAATGTTATACAACAAATTACCACAAATAATGATTTAAAACCACACATATTTTACATCATCCTCTCTGTGGGTTAGGAGTGCATGTGTGTGCTCAGTCACTCAGTTGTGTCCGACTCTTTGCCCCCACATGGACTGTAGTCCCCCAGGCTCCTCTACCCATGGAATTTTCCAGACAAGAATACTGGCCTGGGTTGAATACAAAGCTGGATCATTTCCTTGGGGTCTCATAGGCTACTACTATCAAAGTGTCAGCGAGGTTGCAGTCTCATTTAGAAGCTACACAGGGGAAGGCTCTTGCAAATTCATTCAAGTTGTTGGTAGAATTCATCGTCACAAAGCTATATTCCTAAAAAAGTAAAAGTCGCTCAACCATGTCCAACTCTTTCTGATCCCATGGACTGTAGCCCACCAGTCTCCCCTGTTCATGGAATTCTTCAGGCAAGAATACTGGAGTGGGTAGCTGTTCCCTCTTCCAGGGGATCTTCCCAACCCAGGGATCAAACCCAGGTCTCCCTCATTGCAGGCAGATTCTTTACTGTCTAAACTACCAGGGAAACCCAGTCATATTCCTGGGACACTGGCTTTTTGCTTTTCCTAGAGATTGTCAGCCTTTCTCTGCCACAAAGATTCTCTATAATGGCCACTTATTTTATTAAGCTACAAGAAGAATTTCTTGTTTTAGTCTGCTAAAAACAAACAAACAAACAAACTTTATATATTGTCTAACATCTCATAACCTTTAGCAAACACGATTAGTTAGAAGAAAGTTACAGATTCTTCCCACACTGGAGACAGGCTTAACCACAGGCGTAAACATAAAGATGAAAATCATTAGTATTTGGACTGGATTGGTCCTCCAAAACTATTTAAATTCACAGAACAAGTTAAAGGAAAAACTTGAGTAAAAGCACATTTCTTTTGCAAGCCACATCACTATTTCCTTCAATTTCTGCCTGACCTCAGGATTCTTGCTGTTCCTATTGTTCCATTAGCCATTACAATGGATTTTAATGGAAAAATCGCTGATTTTATTTGGAATCAAACATTAACATCCCATCACAACATATCTTAAATGATTCTCTATGTTATGGCTCTAAGTTAAATTCTTGAAAATCGTTTTTTCTACCTCTATCCTAATGTAAATATACAAGATAAAGTATTGGTAGGGGTAAAATACAACAAACAAAATAAATTATTTTTATTTTATAATTATATATAAATAGATTATATATTTGTATTGCATTTCTTAATCTGCTGCAATAAACATCTCATTTTAGGGGCTTTGAAAATTACTGAAATTAAATCAGGAGAGTTTTAACCATGTCTTCATGACATTTTCTCATATTGCTATAGTATTGCAAATGAGATGCTACATTATAATATTGGAATTTGAAATCTACTGCCATCTGGCCTAGAAAACTATGGTGAATCCTTTAAACAGTTTGAATCTTATATTTTTATTAATTGAATGGATAAAAATATAATTTTTATAAAGTTAGTTAAAGGACTAAAGAAGTTCCACTATTGAAATATTTGTTTGTTTTGATGGAAATAACTGAACTATATTTGTACTAAATTTTCCTTCAACTTTGATTTTTCACAATTCTATAGGAATAAAAGTTAATACCTAAGATCATTCCTGGGATTGATAGAGGTCTGTTGAAAGTCTTTGGCCATGTCTAGTGGTCTAAGTCTGTTCATACAGAGTCTGGACCATGAAGAAATAGAGACTGGGTTTTTGGAAGTATATTTGATAGTTTGTTTTATTTTATTTTTGCAGTTGGAACACACATGGTTCTCAGATGTTATTAATGTATTTTCCTCTTTTTAAATTTTTTTTTAATTTAATTTAATTTTTTTTTTTCTGTGAAGAAAACTATTCAGCCAGTTATCTCTGGAAGGATTATGATTTGTTGTGTCCAGAAATACACAAAATTACTGTGGTATATAACAGAAATTCCTTAATTTTTATTTGTAATGTTCAGGACATTTCTAGGGCTATATTATTCAAATTCAATGTCTTTTCCCTTAAATGCATATCAAGCCTTTCTCTATATGCATGACATTGTTTTTTTGTTTTGTTTTTTTGCCCATTTTCAACTGCTGTGAGCCTCTGTAGACCATTTCAAATAGCACCAATCTCAAAATCTTTGACTGATTTATCTTCCTTCTAATTTAATCCTTTATAGCCCAATCATACCTTAAGTATTTGGAAAGGTTCGTGAAAGTAAAGTCTCAAGAGGCAGTGGTTTAAAGTAATGAAAATTTTCTTTGAATATGATACCTCATCCCTATTAAATCCCTTAAAAACCATTTGCTGTTTTCTGTCAACTGTGTTTTGCCTGAAAGGAAGAAAGTAATTACTATGAACAGGATTAGATTAGTTTGGGAAATATTTTCATGGCTCCCTATAAGCATTTTAGTCGACTTTGAAACTATAGCTAAAATAAATTGGCTTTATTTCCCTTCCTGATTTTGTAGCTTTCTTGCTCCCAGAGAGTTATAACATAGTGACTGGTGTTGCTTACAAGCATATTGGATTTCATTGGGTGCCAGATCATAACATTCTTTTTTAACCATGTTACTTTCATAGATGATTTGCCTTACTGTAAAATCATTAAGGATATTCATTAAGCATGCCACTTTTTTGTAGGGGATCAATATTTCTAAAATAAAAGGCAGGGTTGTTTGCATTTAATTTCAGTCATGTTTTCTTTTAGGCTTTCAATATTTTGGTTTTAATATGCCAGGGTAGCTCCTCATGTAATGAGATGACACCTTGTATAATGAGCTACTGTTTATTGTTATTCCTGGCAACAGACCATACAAGGGCAAGGCCTGTTAAATACACACGCATCTATAAGCTGCTCCTTCAACCTGGAGGAAATGCCTATTTGAGCAGAGGAAGGACAATATTTTGCCTTCTGTTTAGTCTCCGGGCAGATTATTATGGCTCCAGCCTTTGTCTAGAGGCCTGGATCTGCTATGCTTGACGACTCATTCCCCTGCAAGTTCACTGATATTTTGCAATCCTCACAAACTCAGAAGCACAAAGCAGGAGGCATTTGCTTCGTACTATGTTAAGTCAACTAAAAAAAAAAAAAATGTAGGACCATATTTAAGGCGGCTTAACTCAATCCACCATGAACTCAACTTACACTGGGCTGGAGCAGCATAGGGCTTTAGCCAAGCAACACATGCTTAGTGAACTAACCAATTCTTTGTTCTCACTTGAGTTACTTTTTCCAAGCATTATAAATACTTTGCCTTTAATCTGGAGCTTGAGTATTTTTTTTAATGTTTACTTTTTTTAACACAATTTCAATTGATAAGACCCCCAAAATGTTGAAAATACTCAAATTATTTTAAGTTATTTAGTAGTTGACCATCTACTAATTATCTAAGCTGAATGAGATGCAGTCTTGGTAAATTGAAATGAACAGGGCAGGGGGAATAAGAGAACATATGAAGACACAACTCAAAATGAATTTAGACAGAAAATAAAATTGCATATGCAAAATAGAAATGGCTTCAACTGAGAAGGAAGGAAATCCATGGGAAAACCACTATATGGCATGAAATTTTTAAAATGTTATACTGTGTTTTGACTATTTGATAAAATGGTAAAGAATAAAATCTGATTACTGTCATTTCTGACCTGGTGAAAATAGAAACAAGAAAGAAAACATTTTTGGGTACAATAAATTTGACATCACATATATATGATATATCTTATTTAACAACAACAAATATATATATACATATATATGTATATATATAGACACAATATGACACATTATGAGAGCACAACTCTTGAGTATTCAGTATGGATCCATGAGCCTTTAGCCTTCCTACCACTACGGCTCTCTCTCAGTGAAGATTTGGAATAGTTTATAAGATTCATCACAGATATGTAATTCTATGACCATAATGTTTTTCAGTTCAGTTCAGTTACTCAGTCGTGTCTGACTCTGTGACCCCATGGACTGCAGCATGCCTGGCTTCCCTGTCCATATCTGTAAATATATACCCAAACACAAATAATCCAGTCTGAATCTTAATCTGATGCCATCAAGGCTGCTTCCTGCATAGTAGAATGATTCATGTCAATGTATGACAAAAACCACTACAATATTGTAAAGTAATTAGCCTCCAACTAATAAAAATAAATGAAAAAAAAATGAAACTTTGAAATGAATACAACTTTATTTTAGTTCTTTACCTAAGCATATACAACTGATACAATTTTTTTTTTTTTTTTGTATTTTCCTCCAGACACTTCCAACAAAAGCAAAGTAGCTTAGCGGCTAATTTTGAACTATTGACTTTCAATCTACACACTATATTGTTGTTGCTGACAAATGATTCAATGTAAAATTTAAGATCTCTTTATACATTCTTTTCGGAGAAGGCAATGGCACCCCACTCCAGTTCTCTTGCCGGGGAAATCCCATGGATAGAGGAGCCTGGTAGGCTGCAGTCCACAGGTTCGCGAAGAGTCGGACACGACTGAGCGACTTCACTTTTACTTTTCACTTTCATGCACTGGAGAAGGCAATGGCAACCCACTCCAGTGTTCTTGCCTGGAGAATCCAGGGACGGGGGTCCTGGCGGGCTGCCCTCTACGTCTACGGGGTCGCACAGAGTCGGACACTACTGAAGCGACTTAGCAGCAGCAGCAGCATACATTCTTTTAGGTGGCTCAGTGGTAAAGAACCGGCCTCCCAATGCGGGAGACACAGGAGATATGCGTTTGATCCCTGAGTCCAGAAGATCCTCTGGAGGAGGAAATAGCAACCCACTCCAGTATTCTTGCCTGGAAAATCTCATAGACAGAGGAGCCTGGTGGGTGCAATCCATGGGGGTCTCAGAGAGTCGCACACACACACATGCATACTTATGAGAACTTCCTATTAGCTTTACTCTGTATCTTTCTAGGCTTAAAAAAAAAAAAGTCAGAAATATTGCATTACATAATATCCATTTTCTAGAAGAAGTGTAACATTTTGTAAATTTATAACATTATACATTTAATTATAATTTATATGCAAAGGTAAAACTAGGGTTGAAAAGTGAAAGTGAAGGCGCCCAGTCGTGTCCGACTCTTTGCGACCCCGTGGACTGTAGCCCATCAGGCTCCGATTCCATCCATTGAATTTTCTAAGACAAGAGTACTGGAGTGGGTTGCCATTTCCTTCTCCAGGAGTTCTTCCCAACCCAGGGATCGAACCCAGGTCTCCCGCATTTCGGGCAGTCGCTTTACCAGCTGAGCCACCAGGGAATTAGGCCCTAATTTAGTTAATGTTGCACAGTGTTACTGGTGGGCACTGAATATGTAGTGGGCAATAAAAGCATGTGGAATCTGGCAAAAAATACAGGTGTCTCATTGCCAGTAGTTGAAAATGAGCTATATAAGTTTTTTTCCTCCCATCTTTTAAAAAATAACAAGTCACAGTATGAAATCATTTTAATAGTGTTTATGAATAATATATAAAATTTATAATTCTATTTTAAAAGTTTTTTTTTAGATTTTGAAAGATGTTCATAAGATTATTTCTCATACTGAAAAAATGTAGGTAAGAGCTTACTATGTCTGTAAGAATATATTTCTCAGAGAATAACAAGGGATTTTATAGATTGAATGAGTAAAGTGTAGGTAGATAGTATCTTAATGTGAATAGTAGGGGAAACCAGAAGAGAGTTCTCTATTATTTTTGCAACTTTTCTATAAATCTAAACTTAACTCCAAAATGAAAACACTTCTTTTTAAGTAAGTAAACAAACAAACAAATAAAATTAAGATATAGAGAAGGGAAATTTACCAACACTAGAGATTAAAAAGAAATTGACAGTACTGTAATAGCCTTGCATAACAGTAGTCAACAAAAAGAAGTCCTTTATTTTAGCAAATTAAACTACCATGACTAAATAAACTGTTGTATACAAAAGATCTTCCTACAGCTTCCCTAAAATAACTGTCATTAATGCTCTATTGATACATTAACTGTAAAGTGGAATCCATAGTTACAGCAGATACTATGGGACTTGCAGAAATAGAGAAGAAACTAGAAATCACCATAATCCTATCATTCAGATAATATGTTTTCCTGTTTCTCTTTGTCTTTTTTGATATGCCTCTGTCTACATATAAAAAAAATGGGGAATTTAAACTGTATATTGTTTTATACCTTACTTTTTTGTGTTTATTTTCTAATTATAGAATTTGTACATAAATGTATTTCAGAAGTTTTATGCATTTTTCATTTCATTTTGTATAGATTTTTATAATATATACAACATACAGCACATTTTGACATAAATTTGATCACACAACTGTGTTTCTCAGAGTCGTAATTTTTCTTTATTACTACAGTGGTTTATATCAATGTCTCTCTCATACATGAACTCTAAATTCTATAAGGGCACATGCCAAGTGTTTTGCAGTCTTTGTAAACGCAGCTTTTAGGATCAATTCTGGCATGGCTATAAAATCAATACCTCTCCATAAGCCTATACATTAATTTTAATTCTTCTCCAGATATGTCACCAGATTTTCTATAATTATTCTTTGCTTGTTTTTGTGTGTAATAATAAAAATTCATTTTTCTAATTCTTTTAAAATATAGATTAGTGTTATCATTTTAAAAAGGTTGAAACTTGAGCTGCATAAGTTATATCTTAATCTTATCTGTGCACTCAGTGTTGTTAAAAGTAAAATTACCAACAGAATAAATTTTAGAAGTTGTGAAAACTGAAGCAAAGTATTGCTTTTTTATTTAACGTCCTCAAAGAGTATTCAGGAGATACTTCTCCTGAGGGTGAAATCTGAGTTATCTCTATGACAGTATTCTTCTCATTGTCCTCCTGTTGTCAGTTTTCCTGTAGAAAGGCATTTGAAACTGATCAGATTTTCCTGCTGCATATTTTCCTTCATAATACTTTCCTTGTAGCTTCTCATTTATCACCTATATTTCCCACTAGATTGTAATGAGAAGAGAGAGAAAATGTCACACTTTCTTACCTAAAATCTGCTTGACACGTAGTTATTTGTCGAGTTGAAGTGAGCAGACCAGTGCCAGCCCTGGGTAGTATGCTGGATCTTCTAGATCAGTGCTTCCTGGCCAAGAAAATGTTATCATATAAAATTCAAAATCAGGAGGTGTAGTTAGACAGTATCACCAATGTATATCATAAATCTTCACCTGAACCTTCCATGACAGTGCCTATAAACACAGAATAGGTGCTTGGTAAGCATTTATTGAATGATGTATGATTTATTGAATGATCAAAAAATATAAATAATAAATACTGTGCAGGTGGATGAGACAAGATGTCAATTATGAAACGCTGTCCTTGTAATGAGTCCATTTTGTTACTTGCTGAGTTATCACTCAACTCAGATTACTTGAACAGGCTTTCTTTGCATGGGGAATATACATAATACTTGTCACTGGATTATTCTGGGGCTTTAAAAAGATTATATCCATGAAAGCACCTAGTAATATGTTTGGTACATAATGAATATGAAGTACATATCCTGAAGTCTGGCCACCATAAGCAATTCCACTACTAGTGTGGATTTGAATATTCAACATGTTGGTTGTTTTTTTCTTTGTTTGTTTTTGCTTTTATTTGTCTTGGAGAGGGAGAAAGTTGGACATTTTTTATTCTAGACTGTTTAATACATAACTTAAATGATTCCCATGAATTTTATAAAATAATATTATCCTCATTAAAATATTTAGGACATGAATTAAATTGCATCCTGTGAGGTTATTTTTATCTGATAAAACCTTTTTTAAAAATTTGCTTTGCAAAGTTCTCCAATTACATAAGTTTATAATGGGACATATTATTTCTAAGATGTTTTCTGATGCCTTTTTACTAGTAACTAAATTTTCTGCTCACTTTTCCTGCTTCAATCATCAATAATTCCTGAAGCCTACTCACTGACTTACTTAGAACAGTGTGACTAACTAAAATATTGAAGATCAAGGAAGAAGGCAGTATGCAGAGGTAGTGTTTAAAGGGATTATTTTATAGTAAAAATGTTTATTGTTTTAGTATGTCAACCGAAATCAGATTGATTATATTCTTTGCAGCCAAAGATGGAGAAGCTCTATACAGTCAGCAAAAACAAGATCAGGAGCTGACTATGGCTCAGATCATGAACTCCTTATTGCCAAATTCAGACAAAAATGGAAGAAAGTAGAGAAAACCACTAGACCATTCAGGTATGACCTAAATCACATCCCTTATGACTATACAGTGGAAGTGAGAAATAGATTTAAGGGACTAGATCTAATAGACAGAGAGCCTGATGAACTATGGATGGAAGTTCATGACATTGTACAGAAGACAGGGATCAAGAACATCCCCATGGAAAAGAATGCAAAAAGGCAAACTGGCTGTCTGAGGAGGCCTTACAAATAGCTGTGAAAAGAAGAGAAGTGAAAAGAAAAGGAGAAAAGGAATGTTATTCCCATCTGACTGCAGAGTACCACAGAATAGCAAGGAGAGATAAGAAAGCCTTCCTCAGCGATCAATGCAAAGAAATAGAGGAAAACAACAGAATGGGAAAGACTAGAGATCTCTTCAGGAAAATTAGAGATACCAAAGGAACATTTCACGCAAAGATGGATTCGATAAAGGACAGAAATGGTATGGACCTAACAGAAGCAGAAGATATTAAGAAGAGGTGGCAAGAATACACAGAAGAACTGTACAAAAAAGGGCTTCATGACCCAGATAATCATGGTGGTGTGATCACTCACCTAGAGCCAGATATCCTGGAATGTGAAGTGAGGTGGGCCTTAGAAATCACCACTACGAACAAAGCTGGTGGAGGTGATGGAATTCCCATTGAGCTATTTCAAATCCTGAAAGATGATGCTGTGAAAGTGCTGCACTCAATATGCCAGCAAATTTGGAAAACTCAGCAGTGGCCACGGGACTGGAAAAGGTCCGTTTTCATTCCAATCACTAAGAACGGCAATTCCAAAGAATGCTCAAACTACCACACAATTGCACTCATCTCACACACTAGTAAAGTAATGCTCAAAATTCTCCAAGCCAGGCTTCAGCAATATGTGAACCATGAAATTCATGATGCTCAAGCTGGTTTTAGAAAAGACAGAGGAACCAGAAATCAAATTGCCAATATCCACTGGATCATCAAAAAAGCAAAAGAATTCCAGAAAACATCTATTTCTGCTTTATTGACTAAGCCAAAGCCTTCAACTGTGTGGATCACAATAAACTGTTAAAAATTCTGAAAGGAATGGGAATACCAGACCACATGACCTGCCTCTTGAGAAACCTATATGCAGGTCAGGAAGCAACAGTTAGAACTGGCATGGAACAACAGACTGGTTCCAAATAGGAAAAGGAGTACACCAAGGCTGTATTTTGTCACCCTGCTTATTTAACTTATATGCAGAGTGCATCATGAGAAATGCTGGTCTGGAAGAAGCACAAGCTGGAATCAAGATTGCCGGGAGAAATATCAATAACCTCAGATATGCAGATGACACCACCCTTATGGCAGAAAGTGAAGAGGAACTAAGAGGTATCTTGATGAAAGTGAAAGAGGAGAGTGAAAAAGTTGACTTAAAGCTTAGCATTCAGAAAGCTAAGATCATGGCATCTGGTCCCATCACTTCATGGGAAATAGATGGGAAGACAGTGGAAAGAGTGTCAGACTTTATTTTTGGGGGCTCCAAAATCACTGCAGATGGTTACTGCAGTGAAATTAAAAGATGAAATTAAAAGATGCTTACTCCATGGAAGGAAAGTTATGACCAAACTTGATAGCATATTAAAAAGCAGAGACATTACTTTGCCAACTAAGGTCCGTCTGGTCAAGGCTATGGTTTTTCCAGTGGTCATGTATGGATGTGAGAGTTGGACTGTGAAGAAAGCTGAGCACCAAAAAATTGATGCTTTTGAACTGTGGTGTTGGAGAAGACTCTTGAGAGTCCCTTGGACTGCAAGGAGATCCAACCTGTCCATCCTTAAGGAGATCAGTCCTGGGTGTTCATTTGAAGGACTGATGCTGAAGCTGAAACTCCAATACCCTGGCCACCACATGCGAAGAGTTGACTCATTGGAAAAGACCCTGATGCTGGGAGGGATTGGGGGCAGGAGGAGAAGGGGATGACAGAGGATGAGATGGCTGGATGGCATTACTGACTTGATGGACATGAGTCTGAGTAAACTCCGGGAGTTTGTGATGGACAGGGAGGCCTGGCGTGCTGCGATTCATGGGGTCACAGAGTTGGACACGACTGAGCAACTGAACTGAACTGAAATTTATTTCATGTTGTTATCAAAGAAAGTTTGAATTATTGATATTTACTATTAAACATGACATTTTTGTAGTAATTGGACATTATCTGCCTTCCTTTGTTGGGGCTTCCCAGGTGGCACTAGGGGTAAAGAAGGTACCTGCCTATGCAGTAGATGTAAGAGACACGGGTTTGATCCCTGTATCTGAAGATCCCCTGGAGGAGGGCATGGCAACCGGCTCCAGTATTCTTGCCTGGGAGAACTCCATGGACAGAAGAGCCTGGTGGGCTACAGTCCATGGAGTGGCAAAGAGTTGGACACAACTGAAGCAAGTTAGCACACAGGCACACCTTCCTTTATAGCATCAAGCTTTTTGAAGAGGTATATGGTTACTTCTGTACTCTCATTCACTGTGTGTTGCTGCACATTACATATTCTGACTCTCTTCTTAAACTTCAGATTGCTTCCTTTTCTTCTTCATTTGGAGTTCAAATCACAAGCCTCAAGACCCCTGATCTCTCCAGACCTCAATGTGCTCAGGCAGCAAAGGTATTTTAGGATACTTACCAGAGTCAGGAGTTTATGATTCCATTTCTTTAAAGACCTTCTTTCTTATATCACCTTCTAAACATATGTATTTCTCAAAGCTTATTCCTTGCCTTTTCTCTACTCTCCTACACACAAATAGGTGATCTTATCAATCTCTCCTTCAAAATTCACCTCTATAGAAACTGCTGAATCAATACCCCCGCAGTACTATTTTGCAGTACTCTATCTTCACTGAAACACTTCAACCTATTATGTCTCTGAAACTCTTCAGGAAACAGAGTAGAAGAAGGCCCGTGAGACATCTCTCAGGGTTCTGAACAGGCCGAGTATATCTTCTCTGTTTATTTATGTTATTTCATCCACCAAATGAAACAAACCTCCATGAGTAGAAACAAAATCTAGCCTTCAGCATCAGAATAAACCCACCTTTCACCAGAAGCTTTGGTACGTTCACTATTCAGTCAGAATGTTGCCGGGCCCTTTGTAAGGTACTTGGAATAGAATGCAAATAAAAATACAGAAGGCTCCCATTCTTACAGAACACATGTTCTGGTTCACACCCTCAAACCCAGTTGGAAGAAACTCCCTCTCTCCTTTGTTCTTGAAGTTGGAGTAGGTGTCTCTCCTCTGAGATGCATCATCTCAGTATTCCTTGCAGGGCATTTTGCATACTAGGCATCCCCATGGCTTTTAGTAAATGAAAGACACGTCTAATTTTAGATAGTGTGTGAAACAGAAAGCAATTTAACCTGTCTGATAGTGTAACTTCACCAAGGAAATCAGAAAAATGGAAGGTCACCTGTGTAGATTTGGATGCTCATGACAGGATGGTAAAGAGTGCGGAAGGAGGAGGATGGCCCGCCATGGGGCAAGGGGTAACTTGTGTGTGCCTTTGGAAGCAGAGAAAGAGGAGAGCCAGATCTAGGATCTCCATTACTCACAGCACACACTCAAAATAATATCAATAAAAGATTTGAATCAGGTTTGTTAGGATTTGACATTGGAAAGAGATCCCAATAGCCCAGAACAGTCCCGGGGTGAAAAAAGACAACTGTAGTTAGCTACCAAACAGCAAGGAACCCTGAGAGAAATGTGTCAGGAGTGAGTCTTCAGGCCCATGCCTGACATTTGATTAAAGGATTTTGGTTCTTATAAAAGAGATTTTTGAAAACCAAATAGAACACCAAGCCTTACAACCAGGACCTTGACTATGTGACCAAGACAAGGACTCGGGCATTGTGAACTGAGGCAAGAATTCACTTACCAAACTCCAGTTCAAGGGTATAGTGGTTTTTAGAATAAGACCTTTGTCTGGCTATGGGGACGCTGGGTGGTGTGTGAGTGCTCTAATTTGCAAGTATAAGTTTAAGTTTATGAAAGCTGGACTGTAGCTTCCCTGGTGGCTCAAAAGGTAAAGAATCCACCTGTGATGAAAGACCTGGGTTCAATCCCTGGGCTGGGAAGGTCCCCTGGAGGAGGGCATGGAAACCCACTCCAGTATTCTTGCCTGGAGAATCCCATGGACAGAGGAGTTTACTCAGATTCATGTGCATCGAGTCGGTGATGGCATCCAACCATCTCATCCTCTGTCTTCCCCTTCTCCTCCTGCTCCCAATCCCTACCAGCATCACGGTCTTTTCCAATGAGTCAACTCTACTCATGAGCTGACCAAAGTATTGGAGTTTCAGCTTCAGCATCAGTCCTTCCAATGGACACCCAGGACTCATCTCCTTTAGGATGTACTGGTTGGACCTCCTTGCAGTCCAAGGGACTCTCAAGAGTCTTCTCCAACACCACAGTTCAAAAGCATCAATTCTTCAGCACTCAGCTTTCTTCACAGTCCAACTCTCACATCCATACATGTCTACTGGAAAAACCATAGCCTTGATTAGATGGACCTTTGTTGGCAAAGCAATGTGTCTGCTTTTTAATATGCTATCTAGGTTTGTCATAACTTTCCTTCCAAATAGTAAGTGTCTTTTAATTTCATGGCTGCAGTCACCATCTGCAGTGATTTCAGAGCCCCCCAAAATAAAGTCTGACACTGTTTCTACTGCTTCCCCATCTATTTCCCATGAGGTGATGGGAGCAGATGCCATGATCTTAGTTTTCTGAATGTTAAGCTTTAAGCCAACTTTTTTACTCTCCTCTTTCACTTTCATCAAGAAGCTTTTCACTTTCTGCCATAAGGGTGGTGTTATTTGCATATCTGAGGTTATTGATATTTCTCCCAGCAATCTTGATTCCAGCTTGTGCTTCTTCCAGACCAGAATTTCTCATGATGTACTCTGCATATAAGTTAAATAAGCAGGGTGACAAAATACAGCCTTGGTGTACTCCTTTTCCTATTTGGAACCAGTCTGCTGTTCCATGCCAGTTCTAACTGTTGCTTCCTGACCTACATATAGGTTTCTCAAGAGGCAGGTCACGTGGCCTGGTATGCCCATCCCTTTCAGAATTTTTAACAGTTTATTGTGATCCACACAGTTGAAGGCTTTGGCATAGTCAATAAAGCAGAAATAGATGTTTTCTGGAATTCTTTTGCTTTTTTGATGATCCAGTAGATATTGGCAATTTGATCTCTGGTTCCTCTGCCTTTTCTAAAACCCGCTTGAATATCATGAAGTTCATGGTTCACATATTGCTGAAGCCTGGCTTGGAGAATTTTGACCATTACTTTACTAGTGTGTGAGATGTGTGCAATTGTGCAGTATTTTGAGCATTCTTCAGGATTACCTCTCTTTGGGACTGAAATGAAAACGGACTTTTTCCAGTCCTGCGGCCACTACTGAATTTTCCAAATTTGCTGGCATATTGAGTGCAGCACTTTCACAGCATCATCTTTCAGGATTTGAAATAGCTCAACGGGAATTCCATCACCTCCACTACCTTTGTTCGTAGTGATGCTTTAAGGCCCACCTGACTTCACATTCCAGGATGTCTGGCTCTAGGTGAGTGATCACACCATCGTGATTATCTGGATCATGAAGCTCTTTTTTGTACAGTTCTTCTGTGTATTCTTGCCACCTCTTCTTAATATCTTCTGCTTCTGTTGGGTCCATACCATTTCTGTCCTTTATTGAACCCATCTTTGTATGAAATGTTCCCTTGGTATGTCTAATTTGTTTGAAGAGATCTCCAGTCTTTCCCATTCTGTTGTTTTCCTCTATTTCTTTGCATTGATCGCTGAGGAAGGCTTTCTTATCTCTCTTTGCTATTCTGTAGAACTCTTCATTCAAATGGGAATATTTTTCCTTTTCTCCTTTGCTTTTCACTTCTCTTCTTTTCACAGCTGTTTGTAAGGCCTTCTCAGGCAACCATTTTGCCTTTTTGCATTCTTTTCCATGGGGATGGTTTTGATTCTTGTCTCCTGTACAATGTCACAAACCTCCGTCCATAATTCATCAGGCTCTCTGTCTATCAGATCTAGTCCCTTAAATCTATTTCTCACTTCCACCGTATAGTCATAAGGGATTTGATTTAGGTCATACCTGAATGGTCTAGTGGTTTTCCCTAGTTTCTTCCGTTTAAGTTTGAATTTGGCAATAAGGAGTTCATGATCTGAGCTACAGTCAGCTGCCATTCTTTTTTTTTTTTTTTTGCTGACTGTATAGAGCTTCTCCATTTTTGACTGCAAATAATATAATCAATCTGATTTCAGTGTTGACCATTTGGTGATGTCCATGTGTAGGGTCTTCTCTTGTGTTGTTGGAAGAGGGTGTTTGCTATGACCAGTGCGTTCTCTTGGCAAAACTCTATTAGCCTTTGCCCTGCTTCATTCAGTACTCCAAGGCCAAATTTGCCTGTTACTCCAGTTGTTTCTTGACTTCCTACTTTCGCATTCCAGTCCCCTATAATGAAAAGGACATCTTTTGGGGGTATTAGTTATAAAAGGTCTTATAGGTCTTCATAGAACCATTCAACTTCAGCTTCTTCAGCATTACTGGTTGGGGCATAGGCTTTGATTACCATGATATTGAATGGTTTGCCTTGGAAATGAACAGAGATCATTCTGTCATTTTTGAATTTGCATCCAAGTACTGCATTTCAGACTCTTTTGTTGACCATGATGGCTACTCCATTTCTTCTCAGGGATTCCTGCCCACAGTAGTATATATAATGGTCATCTGAGTTAAATTAACCCATTCCAGTCCATTTTAGTTTGCTGATTCCTAGAATGTAGACGTTCATTCTTGCCATCTCCTCTTTGACCACTTCCAATTTGCCTTGATTCATGGACCTAACATTCCAGGTTTCTATGCAATATTGCTTTTTATAGCATTGGACCTTGCTTCTATCACCAGTCCCATCCACAGCTGGGTATTGTTTTTGCTTTGGTTCCATCCCTTCATTCTTTCTGAAGTTATTTCTCCACTGACCTCCAGTAGCATATTGGGCACCTACCGACCTGGGGAGTTCATCTTCCAGTGTGCTATCATTTTGCCTTTTCATACTGTTCATGGGGTTCTCAAGGCAAGAATACTGAAGTGGTTTGCCATTCCCTTCTCCAGTGGACCACATTCTGTCAGACCTCTCCACCATGACCCGCCGTCTTGGGTGGCCCCACACGGCATGGCTTAGTTTCATTGAGTTAGACAAGGCTGTGGTCCTGTGATCAGACTGGCTAGTTTTCTGTGATTATGGTTTTAGTGTGTCTGCCCTCTGATGCCCTCTCACAACACCTACCGTCTTACTTGGGTTTCTCTCACCTCAGATGTGGGGTCTCTCTTCATGGCTGGTCTAGCAAAGCGCAGCTGCTGCTCCTTACCTTGGACGACGGGTATCTCCTCACTGCCGCCCCTCCTGACCTTGAACGTGGAGTAGCTCATCTCGGCCCTCCTGCCCCCGCGCAGCCGCTCCTTGGAGGTGGGGTAGCTCCTCTCGGCCTCCGCCCCTGACCTCAGACATGGGCCAACTCCACTCTGCAGCCGCCCCAACCTCAGACGTGGCATAGCTCGTCTCGGCCGTCGCCCCTTACCTCTTAAAATGGAGATGCCATCAAATCTATCAAAGGGAATGAGGGATTTTGAAAATATACTAATAGGAACAGTTTTCATAGTAACATAGGCTGACTCATCAATGAAATGGTGATGTAGAATTTTAATTTATCTTCTAAGTTGAACAATTTCCTGGATTTGTCCAGAATTTGAGGTCTTCTACTCTCCTGGCACCAACAGATGGTGAGGAAGGAATGTGTGTGGGGGAGCTAAGTCTATTTTATTAAACTCCACCATGGACCCCAGTAACAGTATTTTTTTCTTTGTAATGGTCCTTCAGTGAAATGGTTTAATGAGGATTTACTAACTTATTGTCATCAAATAACTTGATTTTGTTATCTATTATGAAATGTATACCCTTTTGAGCAATATCTTGAGATAAAAAAGCATAAACCATTAACTAAAAAGTGGCAAACAGTGAAGACCTTGCAAAAAGTATAGTGATTTTCTAATTTGGTGAAATTCTATAGTTAATTTAATAGCAAACACTATAATATATAAAGAAATTTTGCATAGCTATGAACAAAATTTTGGAGGTCACACTATATCTTTGAGTAACAGAAATAGAAATTTTAAAAGTGAACTTGCTTTATTTTAATTAATTTGTGAATACCAAAGAAAGAACAAGGATAATTTTTTCTGATAAATGTTAGGCTCTATTCAACAAAGAAAAAAATATTCATTCTACCACAATGCTGGGAGCTATATGAAGAAAAACATTTCACAAATATAAATTATGCTTATTTTAAAATATTATGCAACTTTATAAAATGTAAGCTCTGTTGTTATGTCTACTTCTGGTTCTAGGAAAATAGGCAATATATTATCTAACACACATTTCCAATTTCTTTAGTGATTTTAAACTTCCAAGGCAAAATATTACTTAGACCTGAAGACATCCAAGGAAGTGCTTATTTTTAAAATTATAAATGCAGATAATTATCCTTTTCCTCAGTACTCCAAATAAAAAAGAAGTTAAACAAGAAAAACAAAAATCTCCCTTTGCTGTTGGACATTTAATTAGATTGAACAGCAGGCCTTAGCACTGATAAGACTCACAGTCATTTCCAACTCTGGGTAGAAGAATTGCTGGAGGTCTGTTAATTGCAGGAACTACTATTGTTTCTCTGTTTTTATCTTCATTTAAGTTTACTCTCATGTTGTCCAAAACAAGCAAAAGTTTAGCTACATGGATCAGAATATAACTAGGCTTTCACAGTTAGCAGCTAAGTATTTGTTCTGTGTCAGTTGTCAGAGAAGCCCAAGGAAGTGAAAGTATTAAATTTTGAATATGCATTAACAGGAAAAAGTGATTATGATGAAGTATGCATAGCACTGGCTTTTGACTCTGAAAGAGCAGGTTTGGAGGCCAAGATCTGCATTTATGAATAGTGTGGCCTCTGATAAGCTTCTTAATTTCTTTAAACCTGTTTCCTTATGGGAAAACTAATCACATCTTTAGGGATATTCTAAGGATTAAAAGATATAACATATGTAAATTACTTCCTACAATGTTTGGCTTAGAGCAGGCACTCAAAATGGCTAGATCTCTTTTCTATGATGAACTGAGATAGTTGGGGGTTATACCCTAGTTGGTAACAGTGGGTCTCATTTTGCTTTCTTAACTTGGTGGTTCATACGATGAGTTACTGATGGGAAAATCTGGTCAACTCTAAAAACACCACCTGTTAGCGACATTTACAGAGACAGAGATGTTTATCTACTATTTGTCTGCTTATCCTGTGCTTTGCTTTCTCTCTTGTAGATAGATAAACTCTCAGAGTAATTATCCGAAGACAAACCTTCCTCTTGGGCATCAGATCTCAAGCCCTCTTGCCTAATGAAAAACATCCTCTATGTCTGTCTTCTCTCTTACGGCATCAGTTTTTCTCCAAATGACACTGGGTCATTCCTTTTCGTTTTCACCTTAAAGTCTTCTCTTGACCACCTTGGTGGAAGAATCAGTCTGCTCACAGAGTGGACAATATTAAGAGATGATTATATGGTGTTATATATGTTGTTTTTTGGTCACTATATGCGTCCAACTCTTTGAGACCCCATGACCTGTAGCCTGCCAGGATTCTCTGTCCATGGGATTTCCCAGACAAGAATACTGGAGTGGATTGCCACTTCCTTCTCCAGGGGATCATTCTGACCCAGGATCAAAATTGTGACTCTTGCTTTGGCTGCTGGATTCTTTACCACCAAGTCACCTGGTGTTGTATATATATAATGTTATATAATGTGCATGAATGTGTGGTTAAAATTGCAAATATATTACTTCTCCCTTCACAAACCTTACATTTACATGGAAGTTAATTTCTAGAACTCCAGGTATAGACTTTTACTGACACATGAGAATTCAGATACATTTGTTCATTTTGAGGATTAATTAATAAGTGGAATTATTTGAGCTAGCTTCAGATAGAATTCATGTCTTTCACCCCAGTACATGGCATTACAAAAAAAAAGGAAAAAATAATAGATTCATGCATCTAAATTAATGCAATGAATTATCTAAGGAAAGGAGAAAAGTAGATGAAGGGATGCTTCAGTAAGGCTTAGAAAATGATTTGTGCCTAGAATGACAGGATTGAAGTAACTCAAGGTCTGTTTTCCATGTTTATAATCATTGTGTTCTCCTTCCAGTGTTATATTAAGAACAGCCACAAAAATAAACATCTTATTTACTTAAGAAAGCAGCTATTTGAATAGAACAATTGTCTTATATATTAGATTAAAATATATGGTAAAGCAAGAGGAAATTTTCTTGTTTCTTTACAAGTCTATGGGTGATCTTTTTTTCTCTCTTTTAGCTAAGCAAAGTGTTTCAAACTTTACAAAGAGCATTGAATCTTGCTAGGCCATCTTTGAAAATCAGACTTGTCAGTGACGTGAGTGGTTGAGTATGAGTCTTCTGAAATCGCTTTACAAGATCTGCATGCAAAAAGCATCTCTTGGGAGCATCCTGATGATATCAAACTGCACACTTAAGCTCCTTCAGCTCTCAAAGAGTTCATTTACTCTTAGGCTTGTTAATTGATGCATTTTTGCAAGATTGTCAGATCATCTCAACAATTTCAAAATAAAAATCTCTTTTTACTTATAAGAGTCTTAAGAATGAATTCAATATCTTATCTACAAGATGACTATTTTATTCTTACCCGTATTTATTATCTGGCCTTTCTACATTTTGTCACTCTAAAACATTTTGCTAGCATGATCTCATTTATCATTTAGTGCCTCTCTTATCATTTTTGCTACTGGCAGGACATTCTCTGAATTGTGTACCTTTTCAAAGTAACACATGCTCCATGAGGCAAAGTGCCAAGTATCACTCCCCAGGTTACCTTCTCTTTTTCGAAATATTGATTTTCTTCTCTGAGGTTGATCCAAGAGTCTCATGATGTTGGTGGCTGTCTACTGATCTGCCCAATGAGGGGGAGGACCCCCAGGTTGTCAGTCTTGGCAAGCTGTCATAGCTTTAAAAACTGGCACATGCTCTGTCAGGAAAGAGATCAAAGTGTAACCTAGCTGTTTCATACTTCACTGCTAATACCAGGGCCTTCTATGAGAAGTACTCTTTCTTTGGAGGTGACTACTGCTGCTTCTGCTATAATATCACCTGTGTGTCATTTTAAAACCGTGTGATATAGATAATTGCAAAAAATAATAGATTTTATAGGGAAAAAAAAATCTGTGCAACTTTGTAACTAGATTAACAGCTTTAAACAGTGACAAAATAAACCAGAGACACTAGTACAGTTAAAAACACATTAAATTACTAATGACCTCTCCTTTAAAGCAATAATGGTAGACTGATGGGAAGCATGCAAGGGAAGTATTGTAATAATTGAGATGTTTAGATACGGATCATATATACAAAGGTAGTGGAGAACTCCAACAAACACTTCTAGAGTAGAGTATGTGGAATAAAAAAATAAAGAATAGTAGATGAATGACATCTTAGGTAGCAAATATAGCTCCACTATTTAGGACACTAAAAAGTAGTGTCTAATATGGGTTCAGGTGCACTTTAATGGGACAAAATATGAATGCATTAGGGAAAAACACAAGGAAGCAACACAGTTTCATTCTTTAAGGATTGAAATGGACAGTTTTCTCTGATGAACCAGAAGAAAGTAAGTAGCCCTACCTTCTTATCCACAATCATCCCTGAAAAGAGTTGTATTTTCAGGCATTATCACTACTGTGGTAAGGAGACCATAATATGTATAAATATCAATTCCCAAAGGCTTCCCTGGTGGCTCAGTGGTAAAGAAACCACTTGACAATGCAGGAGATGTGGATTTGAGCCTTGGATCAGGAAGATCCCCTGGAGAAGGAAGTGGCAAACCACAATCTGCGCAGCCCACCCCGATTCTCGTCTGGGAAATCCCATGGTCAGAGGAGCAAGGCGGGCTATCGTCCGTGGGGTCACAGAAGAGTTGGACATGACTTAGTGACTAAACAACAGCAGTCAATTTTCAAAAAGAGAAAAAGAAACAAAATTTGTGAAAATTAAAATTTTAGTTATTTTGTATCCCTACATGTTCACATATTTAAGTATTTTACATTATCTTACATTTAGCTTATTATTTTCAGTTTAAAGGTAGCTGAATATGGTCAGCAAAAGTAAAATGACCAGAATTATAATAATTTCATAACAAAATTAAATATGTATGAGATTTGAAATAATGGATCATTATACTGCTGATGATTTCATTTAGTTTTTTTTCTTTTTGTTTTTAATTTGCAACATTCTCTTATAACGAACAACAAAGATTTTGAAAGTCAGATTTGAATAATTGATAATTCTAATTAAGAAATTTTGTGGGCCAGTACCATGATTATATGCTGATTTGAGTTGTTTCTAAAGGTGACAACCACTTTACATAGTGCATATTATTGGTAGTTATACTTTACAAATAAGAAAACTGAGGCTAAGGAATATTACATAAATTCCTATGTTATAACTACTTTAGTAAGTGCTAGCTTTGTGATTAAAATGCAGGTCGTTTTATTCACACCTTGTGCTTTTAGCAATACAACATATTAAAACATGGCACTAAACACTGAATCTCAGTGTAAATAAAATGATCTAGGAAAGGTCCATAGGGAGAAGCTGACTACAGAAAATGGTTCCAGAGGAAGCAGAACATGCAATATCCTAGGCAAAGAATAAACAGGGAGAAAAAGTTGTATGGAAAGGGAAAGGAAATATATCCTCTTTCCTGCGGAACAAATAGCAAGACCTTTGGTATCTTATAACCTTGGGATTCAGAATCAGCCTGGTACAGTCACAGTTACAGTGCTTGCAGTATGAACAAGGAGGTTCCAAGAATATCATCAAATTTAACAATTTAACAATAGCATCTTAAGATCTATGACCTACCTAAACTTAACAAAATCAAGTTAGAACCTTATCTCATATTTCACAGTCACCAGTTAAGCCTTACACCTATTCTGAAAAGAAAGTCAAATACAGACACACTGGGGCCTGGAATGTTTATCAGACACATATGTGTGCATGCAGTGTGTGATAAGTTGCTTCAGTCACGTCCAACTCTGTGCGACCCCATGGACCATAACTCCTCAGGCTCCTCTGTATATGTGATTCTCCAGGCAAGAATACTGGAGTGGGTTGCCTTTCCCTTCTCCAGGGCATTCTCCCGACCCAGGGATCAAACCCAAGTCACTTAGGTCTCCCACATTGACAGGTGTGTTCTTTACTACCAGTACCACCTGGGAAGCCCCATCAGATACATATATCAATTACTAATTAACACTGCTTTATATTATTCACAATATTTTTAGCAAAAAGCCATTTATTACTACCATCTTCTTAGAAGAGTTAGGAAAAAGGAAAATATTTCAATATTGTGGTATTTCATGGATATATTTAGCTAGAAAATTTCACATAAAGATGTCTTTGCTAAATGTACTTACTATAAACAGGCAACATTTTTTCCTTTTCCACTTCAACTATTGGCCTAATCTCACTAAAGAAGCTTCTTCATGAACAGTCACCAAGATAAACTGCAAGAGATAATAATGTATTTGGACTGATGACACAGTGAACTGCACAAAATGTACATACCACCTTTTGTAAATTATACTAGTAATTTCATGCTATGGATTCCATAAAAAATTAACTTGTGTTTTCAAATTCATTTAAATGGATCTCAATTTCAGGAATATTAAAAGAAAACAGAAAGAAGAAAAGATAAAAAGAGACAATCTTCAAAAGAGAAATACATTAATTGCCAAAATGTCATTATTTAAAACAAGTCTACTCCAGTATTTTATTAACATGAAAATTTATATAAATCTATAAAATTTAATCAGCATATATTTAAATCATCATTAATTCCATCATAAAAGATTAACATTCTGTTGATCAACCTTTTAAGCACATTGTATCGGTAACCAGTAGATGATAGCCAGCTAGCTATTAAGGTAAACTATTGATAATAGTCTCTTGTCTATTGCCTCAAATTCTCCCTCTTATAGTCTCTTCTGTGTCATAGAAAGTTGGAAGCTTTAAAATTGCTTTTCTCAGTTCAGTTCAGTTGCTTAGTGGTGTCTGACTCTTTGCGACCCCATGAACTGCACACGCCAGGCTTCCCTGTCCAGCACCAACTCCCGGAGTTTACTCAAACCCATGTCCACTGAGCCGCTGATGCCATCCAATCATCTCATCCTCTGTCGTCCCCTTCTCTTCCCACCTTCAATCTTTCCGAGCATCAGAGTCTTTTCCAGTGAGTCAGCTCTTCACATCAGGTGGTCAAAGGATTGGAGCTTCAGCTTTAGCATCAGTCCTTATTTTTCAGTATGGAAGAAAAAAAGCCGTGGGGGGGGGGGGGGGGGATGCTTTTCTCAGATTCCCTTGCTATTTAGGTTCTAGTTAGTATCAGCTAACAGAAGGCTGGCACATAAGAAGACAGGAAGAGAAAAGCCATTCTTCTTGTTCTAGCAGTGGTAGAGGCCGCAGCAGGGGCCAGTGACTGGCTGGATCGTGGCTCCAGCAGAGTCTGTTTTCTCAGTAGGGGCAGAGGGATAAGAGACCTGAAGAAGCAGCAGCTTTGCCTGTAGCAATCTGGGCTAGAGTTGGGTTGGGAAGGTCCCCTGGAATAGGAAATGGCAATCCACTCCAGGATTCCTGCCTGGAGAACTCCATGGACAGAGGAGCCTGCTCCACAGGGTCGCAAGAAGTCGGACATGATTGAGCAACTAACACTGTTACTACTTACAGCGGACTCGGGCAGTCCAAGGAGAGCCTCAACTTTTTGCTTTCTAACAGCTTTTTACTTTCATTGCTCTCCTAGCCTTTCCAAGAATTTTGTAATTTTTTTTTTTTGTGTGTGTGTGTAAATCTCTCTGAAATAAAGAAGGAAAGGAGGGAAGAAAAAAGAAGAAAACATATTATTTCATCATTGGAAGCCTTCTTCACTTTCTTCTGTTTTTCTTTGTAGACTCCTGGGACTTTATGACATTATCTAGAATTTGGTTGATGAGAAACAGAAAATGCCAAAGCTAAGTTAGATTGATTTATGTTATAAAACACTGAGTGCAAAGCATACAAGAAAAGAATAAATTAAAGGGCCACTCAGACAGATGATCAAAAGAAAGAGGTGAGAATGTCGAAAGAAAAAAGGGCAAGACAGGAATTTGGGAGAGAACATATGGAAGAAATATTGGGTTAAACTCTATCATATTTAATGCTTTGGGACTTGAATTCTACTTTGATATCAGATTCATAAATCTACTTTCTTTTTGCCTCAATTTGACTTTTTTTTTAATCCCTTTTTAAAATATGTATTGCTTGTCACTGTAATACTTTTTTCTCTTCACTGGGGTGTAGCATATAGTTAGTTGGCTTTCAACTTTGAGTCCAACTGAAATCTTGTTTTCTTTTGGTAGGTAAGTTTGTTGACTTTCACTAGTTGATAACACAAGACTTATTTGTTCTCACTGCTTTGTTAAGAGTCTATTATAATTATTATGCATATCATTTTATATTTGCTGAATTTGTTTAGGTTTCTTTGCTTTAGAAAAGATGTTTTGGTATTTGTAAAAGTTGTCATTTTTATTCAAGTGGTTACCTTTATGCCTTGTTAGTTTTTTAATCTACCTTCACACTTTCATAACTTTGTTTTACTAACTGCTTTGGCAGTTTTTAAACAAATCCTTTAACACTCATCTGTTGCTTAATCAATGGGTTAATTTTTCTTTTCTCCTTTTCTCTTCTTATATTTTTATTTCATCTCTTGATTTTTAGTCTATATCTCCTTGATTTTCTATTATCCAAATATGTATCTTTAATGTAATGCAACTTTAATCATAGTTTAAGCTTATATAATAATAAGATACTTCAAGCAATGTAAGAACTTTTGATTGCTAAAACATTTTTATACCCCCCACCACCAATTTGCTATATCCAACAATATATTTCTGCAATTTTTTCTTAGATGGATATATTGTACTTTAAGGTTTGTTTTATATTTAATCAGAACTTTTTTTCTTTTTTGATATCCTATTCGCTTTTAAAGCTACAAGAAATACTTTTTTTTTTTTTTTTTTTTCAAATTACAGCATATCTGACATCTCTTTGTGTCAAAGGAAATCTTCTTGGCTCTGGAAGACCACCCAGTTTTCTGCTCTCAGGAATTCTGCCTTGTTTCTCAGACTGCATCCTTTCTAGAGCAGCTGCAGTGCACTGGATGAAGGGTTGGAGAGCCTTGGAAAGATTTCCTCCACGTGCCTCCAGTTGACTTGGTGAAAATCAAGTGTACCACATTAAAAACCTCTCCAAGTTCTGTTTCCTAGTCTCCAGCTCAAATGCAGTGACAAGTATACAGTAGTTTGTTTGTAAACATACTCACAAATTGACTAAGAGAACTGCTAGAAAAGAGACTGGTTATATATCAATGGGTAAGATTTAAGTAAACAGACTAGTTGAAGTGAAAAAAAAAAAAAATTGTCCATGCTCACTAAAAACAATGCATTCTTTGATAATGAATTTCAAGTCTTGTTCTCTATAGCAAAGTATCAATTGAGTATATGAGAAAATAATCTAAAAATGTTGATATATGTATAACTCTTTCAATTTGCTATACATCATAAATCAATTATACCCAATAGTTTTTTTTTTTTTTTAAAGAAAAATAAAATGAATACATTTTAATAAAAATGAGGTATTATTTTATGGTAGGTCAAGAAAAATGCATTTTCAGGAAAAAAAAAAAAGATGCAACAATGAAGAATGAGGCAATGCAACAGTCAAGGGATGACTTAAAGTGATATTCCTATAAAGACATGCCCATTCCTCACACTGAAATACTAGATGTCATAAGCATCCCTTACCATAAATACAAACAGTATACTTAGTTCCTTAAGCTATGGCATTTTCAACTAATATAATAAATGCTATGGAAAATAAAGACAATTGTTTTTCACTGTTGCTTATGGATGATTTTATCTGATCAAAATTTTGGGAATCAGGCCTATTCCAAGCTGTCAACCTCTTGACAAAAAGATGTTTTATAAACATGTGATATTTCCTAGTTTAAAAATAATTAATAGAATGATCTGAAACAAAAAGTTGTAAAGTAGTATTCTTAGACGTTCGTCCTTAAGTCTATTTAACTGCAGTTATTACCTCATACCAAAGAGAGTCATAAACAGAAAACCTCTGTTATGGTGGAGACGAATACAAAGTTTCATGAAGAGATTTTGAATTTGGAATTTCTTTGATGGGAATTTCAGCATGTTACAGAAGAAAGATCATCATCTACAGAGGGTGTGTTCAGTGCGAAATGAGAGGTGGTAATAAAGTTTAGAGACAGCAAAATCTTACTCTTCTCTCCCCGAGTTCTAATTTACCATTAACTGTAAAATGGCATTTCTCTGTCCAGGCTTAGTTCATTGACCACTCTGCTCCGGCCACTCCACCCTGATGAAGCCGCCATCACTCTCCTGGATTCCTGCAGAATGACGCCTGCTCCCAGCATCCCTTGCGCCACCTCCACCAGCGGCTCCGCTCCAATCACGCCGGCGTGTGTGTGACACGTCAGGCGAGCTCCTGCCTCGGCGCTTTTGCCTTTTCTGTCTTCTTTACTTGGCACAATTTTTTCCCCAGATATTTGCACACTTTATTCTTTTTTGTTGTTGTTGTTTTGTTTTGATCTTTAATCAAATACCAGTTTCCCAAAAAACCAGAGTTGGCCACTAACCTAAATTGAAAGCCCCATTTTACTTTGTCGTCCCCCTCGCTTTTAGAGTCAGTAAATTATGTTACACTAACTTTGCCAATGGTTTCTTTAACAATGCTTTACTGGGGTAATTAAAGTAATTTCACAAGCCAATACCATACAGGATAATGTCTCTTAATAAGACAATAAAGAAATAGCATGTTCCAAATAAGTGATGGATTAATTACACTGTTGCTCCAAGCAAGGGGAGATGACAGAAATAAAATCCAAATTCAGATGAGAAGTGCCTTTTCTAGGAGGTTGGCCCTCTAGAGAGGTGACTTAACCAACGAGCAGCTGATGCCAGCTGCCTGCTGAATGGAGGTGAAACGTCTCCCTGTGGCTGGAGCACGTTGCTAGGGAAGCAGGGACCAGTGTTGGCAAGCAAGGTGACCATCTCTCTCGGGGCCACGTCACTGAAGGTTAAGAGCTGATTTTACCAGGCAGGAGATAATGTTCCAAGGTCTTTGAAGAGCCAGATCAGCAAAACGTGGCTGTGCCCAGTTGGAACTTTCAGAGCATCCCTAGGAACTCTGGATGTGCATAATCTAAATGTCCTCTCACCAGAGCTGCATTCTTCATATTTTTGTTTTTAATCAATAAGCCCCCAGTAGGCACTTCTCTGTAGCTGATCTCTGAGTGCTTATCAACCACAACAGCTGAGATCACATCTTGACACAACTTGCTTCATTCTTAAAAACAACTTTACTTCTACTACCTTTTTTTTACCCTGGTCATAAACAAGTGGATTAAAATAGTTTCACTAGAGTCATAAACAAGTGGCTTTGAAAAGCATATCAAACTAATATACAACATCACTTATCATCTAACGTGATAAAGTCAAATCAATCATATCTATCTTGTTGATTTCCAGTCTCCTCACAAAACCAGTTCATGTAAGCTTAGGGAGGGGTGACGGGGTCTTCTCTGTTCTCCATAGTGTCCACTGTGCCAAGTGAATGATCTAGCACTGAATACCCTGAGAAATAAGCATCTGAACAATAGTGACCCAAAAACTAGAGATGGAGGATCAGTGAAAATACCCTGCACTTGGTGGGTACAGATCTAAAAGGTTCTAAGATTTGGCAAACGATTAGAACCCTTTATCTGCAGAAGCTTCCCTTGGTGGCTCAGAAGGTAAAAAATCTACCTGCAATGCAGGAGACCTGGGTTGGATCCCTGGGTTGGGAAGATCCCCTGGAGGAGGGCATGGCAACCCACTCCAGTATTCTTGCCTGGAGAATCCCCATGGTCAGAGGAGCCTGGTGGGCTACAGTCCATGGGGTTGCTAAGAGTCAGACAGGATAAAGTGACTAAGCACACACATTTGCAGAAGCACCTGAAATCTCAAGTTCTTTGTTATGTGTACTTTCTGGCAAGAAGGTAGCAATATATACAAAGGAATTCTTTCAATCTGAGATGGTCACCAAACAAGAAAACCCCAGAAAAATAAAATAGGAGAGTGTTGAATAGAATTCTTCATTGGTTTTAGAAAATCCTCAGCATTACAGAAGGCTGAAAGGCATTTACAAGAGAAAAATAAAAATAAGAATTCACAGCTACTTAAAAGTTCAACAAAGCAGCCAACATTTGAAACAGCAGCAGTGTTTTGCTTGCTGGTGAAAGTGAGCTCATTAGCAAAGTGATGGCTTAGAGCTGACTCTGGGGGAGGAAACGGGCTGAACTTTACACAATCAGTCCTGCAGAGCTGATTGTGAAATATCCTTGGTCTCACTTTGTTGGAAGCTGCTCAGCTTGCTTTCTGGCCTAAGGTAACATAGGAGTCAGTACAAAGGCAGAAGGACAGGGGCCAACATTTTGAAATAAACAAAATGAAAGGCTACCATAAAAGTTGGCATAGTATAAAGCAAGAACCCAAATTCCTGTGTGAATCCTTTGAACACAGAATGTGCCAAAGCCATTGTTGACGCACAGTAGAAGTCTCAACACATGATCCTAAGTACATATATTGTATATGTAAACACACACATACCCGCACAGTGCGTATCAGTACAACCATTTGATGCTGCTGATTCTAGGAGAAATTTCCTTTAAAAAAATGCCACTAAAACTTTTTGTAACTGGGTAAGAATATAAAAGACATCTAATTTTAATCACTTTAGGTTGATTAGAAATTGGACAAGATATGGTCTAAGCTACTCTCAGTTTCAGAGACAATTCTTTAATGAATAAACAAAACAAAAATATGACTGCAGCTAACTAATGTTTTACATATTCATAGTTCAAAGGAAAATTACTAACAATAACAGAAACCACATGTGCATTTTTAAATAAAATGAACATAAGTCATCATACTATCCCTGAGATTTCTGTATTTTTTAGTAATTATTTACTATTACAAATTTCCCAAGGTTATCAATTTTGGGACTTCAGAAAAATGTTGTAATCATGTAATATTTATGGAAAATAATAACATTAAATTTAAATTTAGTATTGTATCAATCAGGTACTGTATCAAATAATATGAAGAGAAGTGAGGAACAATGGCAATGCCAACTGAAAAAAAATGCACAGTCTAAAAGCTGAGAATTATCTTTTACTTGGCAGACTTTCTGAGGACTTCAAATACAGGAGATAAAGTCTCAGATAGCTTTAAGGTATTGCTCCAAAGAGGTAAGGGAAAAGCCAGGTTATACTGGGAGATTTTGCAACAAATACCAGCTAGTCAGAACATTAAAATATGTTAGTTAAAAAAACTAGATATCTCAAGTTAATTAGTTTAGAACTTTTGTATGTATGAGAAGATGCAAGAGTCTGAGATCAATGAATTTCTTCCTTTTGTTATTGAACTCAGATTTGGCTATTTGAAGCTCAAAAGCCAATAATTCAAGAACCAATCAGTAGAAAGGAGAGGTGATTTAATCGAAAAGCTGGCAATCTGAGGAGATGGTGGACTCATGTCCAGATACCAGCTTAGAAGTTCTGCAGAATCATGAGTTTTTAAAGGGAAAAATGAGAGTGAAAAATCTCAGTGAATCATTGAGGCAGGATGTCAGGTTCTGCGTCCTTCTATAACAGGGAAGAACAAACTGTGACTGTGTTTCTTTATCTTAACCTTTGCTTTCTGTTGCATTTACTCATATAACCACTAAAAGGATTCTGTCTATGGTTATAAGCATACATAATGGCCTGCTTCAGGAAACCCTTCCCTTCTGCCTGGGTGGTAAAGTGCCTTTGTACTGCTTTTAGGGAGTCACCCTAACCCTGCCCACCTGTGAACGGCTGCAGGCAAGAGGAGACCAACACATGCCCTCCCGAGGCTAACCAAGTTTACAAGATGTATGGCCTTTTTACTTTTCCTCACCTCCTCCCCAGCTGAGTTAAATTCTCCTGTTCCAGTCCATTTTACTTCGCTGATTCCTAAAATGTCAGTGTTAACTCTTGCCATCTCCTGTTTGACCAATTCCAACTTGCCTTGATTCATGGACCTAACATTCCAGGTTCCTATGCAATATTGCTCTTTACAGCATCAGACCTTGCTTCCATCACCAGTCACAACCACAACTGGGTGTTGTTTTTGCTTTGGCTCTGCTCTTCATTCTTTCTGGAGTTATTTCTCCACTGATCTCCAGTAGCATATTGGACACCTACCAACCGGGGGAGTTCCTCTTTCTGTATCCTATCATTTTGCCTTTTCATACTGTTCATGGGGTTCTCAAGGCAAGAATGCTGAAGTGGTTTGCCATTCCCTTCTCCAGTGGACCACATTTTGTCAGAACTCTCCACCATGACCCATCCATCTAGAGTTGCCCTACATGGCATGGCTCATAGTTTCACTGAGTTAAACAAGGCTGTGGTCCATGTGATCAATTTGATTAGTTTTCTGGGTTTGTGATTTTCATTCTGTCTGCCCTCTGATGGAGAAGGATAAGAGGCTTATGGAAGCTTCCTGATGGGAGAGACTGACTGTTGGGGAAACTGGGTCTTGTTCTGATGGGTGGGGCCATGCTCAGTAAATATTTAATCCAATTTTCTGTTGATGGGTGGGGCTGTGTTCCCTTCCTGTTGTTTAACATGAGGCCAAACTATGGTGGAGGTAATGAAGACAACAGTGACCTCCTTCAAAGGTCACATGCACACACTGCCACACTCAGTGCCCCTGACCCTGCAGCAGGCCACCGCCGACCCATGCCTCCGCCAGAGACTCCTGGACACTCAGAGGCAAGTCTGGATCAATCTCTTGTGGGGTCACTGCTCCTTTCTCCTGGGTCCTGGTGCACACAAGGTTCTGTTTGTGCCCTCCAAGAGTCTGTTACCCCAGGACTGTGTAAGTTCTGGCAGCTCTATGTGGGGTTAATGGCGATCTCCTCCAAGAGGGCTTATACTATACCCAAGTCTCCTGTAACCAGAGCCTCTGCTCCTGCGGCAGGCCACTGCTGACCCATCCCTATGCAGGAGACACTGAAACACTCAAAGGCAAGCCTAGCTAAGTGTGAGGTCTCCTGGAGCACATAAGGTTTTGTTTGAGCCCTCTGAGAATCACTGATGCATATGGGGTTTAACTCTAAATCCAATTTTGCCCCTCCTACCATCTTGCTGGGGCTTCTCCTTTTCCATTGGACATAAAGTATCCTTTTTTGGCAGGATCCAACATTCTCCTGTTGATGGTTGTTCAGGAGTAAGTTGTAATTTTGAAGTTCTCACAGGAGAAGATGAGCACATGTTCTTCTACTCCACCATCTTGGGGAAATCACCATTATATCTACTACTGTGGGCAAGAATCCTTTAGAAGAAATGGAATAGCCATCATAGTCAACAAAAGAGCCTGAAATGCAGTATTTGGATGCAGTCTCAAAAAGGACAGAATGATCTCTGTTCATTTCCAAGGCAAACCATTCAATATCATAGTAAGGCAAGTTTATGCCCCAAGCAGTAATGCTGAAGAAGCTGAAGTCTAAAGGTTCTATGAAGACCTACAAGACCTTCTAGAACTAATACCCAAAAAAGATGTCCTTTTCATTATAGGGGACTGGAATGCGAAAGTAGGAAGTCAAGAGACACCTGGAGTAAATGGTAAATTTGGACTATGAGTACGGAATGAAGCAGGGCAAAGGCTAACAGAGTTCTGCTAAGAGAATGCACTGGTCATAGCAAACACCCTCTTCAACAATGCAAGAGAAGACTCTACACATGGACATCATCAGATGGTCAATAACAAAATCAGATTGATTATATTCTTTGCATCCAAAGAGGGTGAAGGTCTATACAGTAAGCAAAAGCAAGACCAAGAGCTGACTCTTGCTCAGATCATGACCTCTTTATTGCAAACTTCAGACCTAAATTGAATAAAGTAGGGAAAACCACTAGACCATTCAGTTATGACCTACATTAAATCCCTAGTGATCATACAGTGGAAGTGACAAACATATTCAAGGGATTAGATCTGATAAACAGAGTGCATGAAGAACTATGGACAGAGGTTCATGGCATTGTACAGGAGGCAGGGCTCAAGACCATCCCCAAGAAAACGAAATGCAAAAAGGCAATGGAGGCCTTACTAATAGCATAGAAAAGAAGAGACGCTAAAGGCAAAGGAGAAAAGGAAAGATATACCCATTTAAAGGCAGAGTTTAAAAGAATAGCAAGGAAAGATAAGAAAGTCATCCCCAGTGATCAATGCAAAGAAATAGAGGAAAACAAAAGAATGGGAAAGACTAGAGATCTTTTCAAGAAAATTAGCTATATGCAAGGGAATATTTCATGGAAAGATGAGCACAGTGAAGGACATAAATAGTAGGGACCTAGCAGAAGCAGAAGATATTAAGAAGAGGTGGCAAGAATACACAGAAGAACTATACAAAAAAGATATTCACGACCCAGATAACCATGATGGTGTGATCACTCACCAAACATCCTGGAATGAGAAGTCAAGTGGGCCTTAGGAAGCATCACCACAAACAAAGCTACTGGAGAGATCTATTCCAGTTGAGCTATTTCAAATTCTAAAAGATGATGCTGTGAAAGTGCTGCACTCAATAAGCCAGCAAATTTGGAAAACTCAGCAGTGACTACAGAACTGGAAAAGATCAGTTTTCATCCCAATGCCAAAGAAAGACAATGCCAAAGAATGTTCACACTACCACACAATTGTTCTCATCTCACACACTAGCAAAGCAATGCTTAAAATTTTCCAAGTCAGGCATCAACAGTATGTGAACTGTGAGCATCTAGATGTTCAAGATGGATTTAGAAATATCAGAGGAAGCAGAGATCAATTTGCCAACATCCATTAGATCATCAAAAAAGCAAGATAGTTCCAGAAAACCATCCACTTCTGCTTTATTGACTATGCCAGATCCTTTGACTGTGTGTTTCACAACAAACTGTAGAAAATTGTTCAAGAGATGAGAATACCAGACCATCTTACCTGCCTGGTAGGAAGTCTGTATGTAGGTCAAGAAGCAACAGATAGAAACGGACATGGAAAAACAGACTGGTTCCAAATTGGGAAAAAAGTACTTTAGGGCTGTATATTGTCACCCTGCTTATTTAACTTATATGCAGAGTACATTATGTGAGATGCAGGGCCTGATGAAGCACACGCTATAATCAAGATTGCCAGGAGAAATATCAATAACTTCAGATACACAGATGACACCACTCTTATGGCAGAAAGCAAAAAAACTAAAGAGCCTCTTGATGAAAGTTAAAGAGGAGAATGAGAAGTTTGCATTAAAACTCAACATTCAGAAAACTAAGATCATGACATCCAGTCCTATCACTTCATGTCATATAGATGGGGAAGCAATGGAAATAGTGACAGACTTTACTTTCTTGGGCTCCAAAATCATGGCAGATGGCGACTGCAGCCATTTAATTAAAAGACACTTGCTCCTTGGAATAAAAACCATGAGCAACCTAGACAGCATATTAAAAACCAGAGACTTTACTTTGTCAACAAAGGTCTAGCTAGTCAAAGCTATGGTTTTTCCATTAGTCATGTATGGACATGAGATTTGGACTATAAAGAAAGCTGAGAGGGGAAGAAATGATGCTTTTGAACTGTGGTGTTGGAGAAGACTCTTGAGTGTCCCTTGGAATACAAGGAAGTCCAACCAGTTCATCCTAAAGGAAATCAGTAAGGAATATTATTTGGAAGGACTGATGCTGAAGCTGAAACTCCAATATTTTGGCAACCTGATGTGAAGAATTGACTCATTGGAAAAGACCCTGATGCTGGGAAAGATTGAAGGCAGGAGGATAAGGGGACAACAGAGTATCAGATGGTTGGATGGCATCACTGACTCTATGGACATGAGATTGAGTAAGCTCCAGGAGTTGGCGATGGACAGGGAAGCCTGACATGCTTCAGTCCTTGGGGTTGCAATGAGTTGAACACAACTGAGCGACTGAACTGAACTCATCCCCATCTGTGTTCTATTAAAGAAACCGGCATTACACCCCATAAGAGGGTTCTGTCATGCACTAGTCCACCATCTTCTCAGACTCCCAGCTTTCTGAATAGAGCCACTATTCCTTGCCTCAGCACCTCATCTCCATTATTGTCCTGCCATATGGTGAGCAGACAGAGCTTATATTCAATAACAATCATCTACTGAGTGTGTAGGGGCTCACTCTCTTCAGATCTTGTCCTGCTGGAGTAATCTGCCTTTAAGATTGCTTGGTGGGAGGGGTGCTGTGAGGGTGGAGAGCTAGTCATTTCTTTAACAGCTTAATTTTTCATTCTTCTTTTTATCTAGGAAAAGAATGAACAGGTTAGACAGAAATGTGTGCATTTAGGAGAGCATAAGCCAAGCATTAGGTTAAGCAGGCAAGTTATGTCATTCCCAAGTGTGTGCTAAGTCACTTAGTCAGGTCCAGCTCTGCGGTCCCATGGACTGTGGCCCGCCAGTCTCCTCTGTGCATGGGGTTTCCCAAGCAAGAACAATGGAGTGGCTTGCCATTTCCTCCTCCAAGGGATCTTCCTGTCTCAGGGATCAAACCTGTGTCGCCTGCATCTCCTGAATCGGCAGGTGTACTCTACTTCCCATAATTAGCTTATTCCAAGGTTAGAGGGGAACAGGAAAGGCACATAGAGCCGCTTTCACTTTGATAGGCTCTTTACCCGTGTAGAGCCAGTGTCTCTTTCTCTCCTATCCGGAAGCCCCTCGGGGTGCACTGTTGGGGTAGCTGCAATGGCTGAGGACTTGCAGGGGTCATCCTGAGTTCTCCCAGGAGCTCCGGATGGTGGTGGGCGGGGTGAGGGGTGTGGTCCACAATGGCCTCATGGCTGTCATGCATTCAGGGAAGCAGCATTTTTCATTCACAGTAGTCATAACCAGCCAGAATTCCAGCAGCGCAAGGAACTAGTTAGAACAGGATGGTTGGGATATCTACAAGATGCCGAGCGAAGTAGCATCCTTGAGAAAGAGCTGTATGTGTGCAAATTGTTTTCTAATCAGCTTGTGAAAGCAATGGGGTCAGTTTCACAACAGGGTCCAAAGAAACGACACCAAGTGGGAAGCATTCTGGGCAGTAACAGCAGCCCGAGGCTGGAAAGATGGGACCGTGTTCTGGAGCCCTGAGGCAGGAGGAGAGGTAAATGTCATTGCATGCAGGAGAGTAGGGTCAAACCCTGAGCAGCAGGAACAAGAGCTGAACTGGGAAGTCCACCCAAGCAGAAATGAAGCAGACCTTCAGCAAGTCAGGCAGATGGCAGGAAGCAGAGTTTGAAAGGCAAAAGAGATCTGGATCAGTGTGTAATATAGTAGAAGCCTCCTTCCCAGACCTAGGCAACCATTAATTCAGGCAGAACAAGAACAGTTCTTTTAGGAACACTCCCTTTATCTCCCCATCGCTCAGAAAGCCTCTCCAGAGTTCTACATGTAGGGACACAGGGAATTAAATGCATTGGTCCTGATGAACTGTTCCTTTCTGTTTGAATCACTCTCTCACATCGAAATCACAGAGGAACATTGCTGGGTAATAGTAAATGCTTAAAGCATATATATTAAATTGTATTCATAGCCCATGAGGGCTGGTCCTTGGTCTGATCATGATTAGTTCCGCCAGTACTTTTGATATTAAAATGTAGCACCTTTTCATTAAATACTCTAAGAACATCAATATTGTGACATAGCAGCTACCTCAGAGAATAGTTTTAAAACTCAATTTGACCATGACAAATTGTGGAAGCAAGCACAAATAAATCAGATAAAGTCTGAAAACACAGATGCATGCTTCAGTTTTCTTATTGAAATCCGTTGACTTAAAAAGGGTTTATTATTATCATATTCTTTCTTTGATTTATTAATTAATGCAGTGTGGAGATTAAGTAGCAGGCTTTCCCAATGGTTTCCAGTAAACTGATGTCAGGATAGAATTTTACTTTTTCTTTCAAAATAGCTCATCTAGAATTGCTTGCTAATTTAAAGGAAAAAATGCTCCTTTCAAGCATAATTTTCAGTTTAGCCAAGATGAGAAACACTTCACTCCACATTTTCCTTCAGATTGCTCTGAATGAATACTTTGTTAGGTATGTTCTTTCATTTTTTTTTATTCAGACAAATTACATGAATTGTAAATTCAAACCGTGGAAATGAACTTTTTTCCTATTCTTTATGGATGCTAGTTAAAAGTTAAAAAATGCACTGCCTGATAAGTGAACCATTGGCAATTCTTTCATAAAGGACAAAAGAGTGACATGAAAAGTGTTACTGTTGGAATATTAGAAAGATGAACATCGTTGATCAAAATTTGGAGCTGATCTTGATTAGCAGTGCTTCCAGTCATTCTAATCAAGAAGGCTTTCAAGGTGTCATTATCCAAAAATATTTCAAGTGGTTCATATTTATTGCATTAGCTTGCCAAATAAAGAAATTCAGACTTAGTAAGAAGAGACTTTATATATGTATGCATGTATTGAAGTATAGTTCACTTACAGTATTCCTTCAGTTTCAGGTGATTCCACAACATAGTGATTCAAGGAAAGATTTATTCAAAAAGTTTTATGGAAGGGGGAAAAGAAGGGACCTTTACAGTGGTGGGGGCAAGGGACCCATTGCACTGTGGAGAGTGCTCTGACAATAAGATCTGCAAATATCTCAAAGGGAAAGCAAAAAGATTTTCTTTCAAATAAACTGGAATAAATAGAGCCTGAAAGAACCAGGTATAAGGAAGTGACAGTGGTCTGTTTAAAGGGAAATTTTTTGCTACTCAGGTTATGAGTGGGAAGAAATTCAGGAATCTGACAGAAGAAGAGAATTTTAACCAAGCTTATTTAACAAGTATTTTGTTCCAGTTGATGACTGAGGAGGAATAATTCAGGCAAACATTTATGAGTCAAAGAATGGGAATATGGGAGAGGGGGTATCTATGTCTATGCTCTGGTTAGAGGTAAATAAGTAAGTAAGAGTCAGACTTTGGTTCTGTCTAAGTCATACGGAAAAGGTGGTTCTTCCAGTAAGACCGTAATAGAGAAGAACAAACCCGACTCCATGTTGGGCCTATTCCTTTAGCTCTAACCCTCTGCTTTATTGCCTGTACTTCGTCATGCCGGCTCTGCACCCTTTGCAAAAGAGTATTGCCTATAGCCTGAAATAAGCAGGATATCCCACGCTCGAAGCTCTGACCTTTGAAGATACAGCATTTTCCCATTCCCATAGAGACAGAAGTTACAGAACAGAGAATAACACTTGTCTTAGAGGTTTATAAGAACATCCTGACCAGACCTACATGGACAATTGCGAGAACAAAAGACACCAGTACCAAGAAGTTTGCAAAAACCAGCCATAACCCCTCCCCATTTAGTATAAAATAAGTTTGAATTCTCACAAGTAAGGTGGTTCTTTGGGACACTCGGCGATATCTTCTTGGTCTGCCAGCTTTCAGAATAAAGTCGTTACTCCTTGTCCCAACAAGTCATCTCTTGACTGATTGGCCTATTGTGTGGTGAGCAGTATGAGCTTGGACTCAGCAGCTAGGTGTTTCCCAGATCACAAAAGAACAAGGAAATTGCTTAGCCTTTGACATTTTCCAGGCGCACAGGGCTAAGTTAAAATTCAGTACCATCAATGTATCAAGGTTCCATTTTGTTAATATCACTATTCTTGCTCTCTAACTACTATTATTTTAAATATGTATTCTTAAAACAAATGTATTCTTAAAACAGATAAACCCTTACTATATTTTAGCTCTATGAATAATCTAAAACTTTTATATCATTTTGAAATAGGAAAAAGACTATGTATTTATTTGCTTTTCATGAAATCTGCATGCAAACAAGTGAAGATATTATTTATTGAAAGATTTATGTGTCTTCTAAACTGTCAATATGCTAAGGTGAAAATATTTCATTCTCTGCCTTTTCTCAAATTTAACATGCATGAGATGGAGAGGTACTCATGATTTACTGCTCAGTATTTCCCCTCTCTTTATCAGAAAATCTGCAAGAGACACAATTTAAGTTGAATGCATAAACTGGTCACTTTTCTTTTCCCTAATGAGGCTCATACTGCTTTCTACAAACATACAGCTTGGTAGAGAATAATCAAAAAGTTGCAATGTTGAATGCACTTGCAGGCAAAATTATTAAAATTTAACTTAAATGACTTTTATTTAGTAGACTGATTGACAGCTTCTTTCAAGTAGCAACTTATCATGTATAAATACTTATAATTTATTTCTAGACATTTATCTAGTTCACTGAGAAAGTTTACCAGTGACCGTGGATATCTGTTGGCACATGTAAGGAAACCAAGGGCTGAATTTGGAGAATCGGTTTGACTGTAGCAAAATGTTCTTGGGGAGCTTTCTCTCTCTTCTGGAAGAGTTCACTAACAGATGGCAACTTGTCATTGTTAATGGAGTGTTATCCTGAAAAACTTCAAGGATCCATGCAGAGTGTGACACTCATCCCCCTCCTCTTTTCAAGCCACCTCACAGAAATAGCCAATAATGACCTCTTTCTTTTCACAGATGATTCCACCGTATGTCGGCTGATTCCTTCCAAGCCACATCGTGGCTGCTCTCATCCAAATATGACAAAAGACTTTTTGCTGTTTGACAGCTAATCTATGTACTAAGCAGGAAAGACATCTTGATGCATTAGGAAGGGTATTATGGCACACAGGAGTCTTGAGTTCTAGTCCCATCTCTCTGAGTCGTTGGTCAAATCACTTCTCCACTCAGAATCTCACTGTTCTCACTAAAACAGGAGCAGATTGCCTTACACAGACCAGAGGGTCATGGCAGGTACATTTGTGATATTCCAAATTCCTTTAATATAAACAAAGAAAGCATTGGTTGCTAGCTGAGTATGTGTGACCGTTTAACATCCAGTTTACTTTAGTCGCCTAAGATTGCATTTTCATAGAAAAATTGGCAATTTGGTTTCTAAAGTATTCAATTGCTATGAAACAACAGAAACATTTTGATTTCCTATATTTATTTAGCAGTATTACATGAATTTAAGAGTTCATTCACAGCATATTGTTTCTGTAAATCCATTAGCAATTTACCACTTCAGATTTGACAATATAAAATGATAAGATCTTGCCCCAGATCATACAATGTGAAGAGATTTGTGCAGATTGTAATGGAGATGACTATAGACTGTCATTTGTGCAGACTGTAACCTGGCACTAAGCTTTGTTCACTTAAGCCATTACTTTATTAGTGATAATTAATAGTCACACTTCACTTGCTAGTTGCATCTGTTTTGCAATTTAAAATGCTTTTTTGATATAATTTTACTTAACTATGGACAAAAATATTCAGAAGAAAGTATGTCCAAGGTAACAGAGTCACCAATTATAAATTAGGGAAAATCATCAATTAAGAGGCAGATTGGGGAAGATATCCCAGTGGAGGATTCCTCCATTCCCTCAATATTCTAAACCCCACTTCGGTGATTAAATCAGCCACTTCTCCAGAAAATAATTAGGCTGGACACCAAATGCCCATTATAAAAGTGGAAGTGTTAGTCACTCAGTCGTGTCCAACTCTTTGCAACCCCATGAACTGTAGCCCGCTAGGCTACTCCATCCACGGAATTCTCCATGCAGGTATACTGGAGTGAGCTGTCATTTCCTTCTCCAGGGGGTCTTTCTGATCCAGGGATCGAACCGAGTCTCCTGCATTGAATACTCATTCTTTACCATCTGAGCCACCAGGGAAGCCCCATTGAATAATTAGAAATCGATGATTTTAAGCAGACATTTTCCCTGAAGCTTGCTCTAATGTTTTATAACCACTCCTGCCCCTTCCGTTTTTTCTTCATTCCTTCTTTGCTTGCTCCCTCCTTCCCTCCCTCTCTCCATTTCTCCCCCCTCCCTCCCTCCTTTTCTTCTTCCCTTCTTTCCTTCCTTTTTCTTTACATCAGCTTCTATTCCTTTTACTTCATTCTACCCATCGCTGTTCACATTGTTATCTCATGCTGTTCCCATACATAGTTAAATCTGTTGTTTCCTTAAGAATTACTATTCAGTGAATCTAACAAATACACAGAATTCAACTTCCTTTGGAATTAGGTGCCAGGATTTTCACAGGTTTTGCTTTTTGTGATTAGAAAAATACTGGTAGTGTTTGCCTGCAAATGTATATTAGTAGCACTGTGAGAAAATTAACATTCTTATTGCATAGGATTTGTTACTTCCTGAATGAATAGGAGAATAGCTAATGCTAATGCAGTTTAAAACTCAAATGAAATGTAAATAGAATTGGAGTTTTATTTCCTGGAAAGTATTTTTCTTGAATAAACAGAATCCTTAAAGACAATGGCTCTAGTTTTAGACAAGAGGCTCTACTCAAATACTAGCGGTCACTTTACAATACCTTTTTGTCTTAATAAACAGTGATAATTATATTTTTGATTGGTATCATAGTTTATGTCTTCCAAGACAAAAAAAAAAAAAAAGGGAACTAAGGTTATGAGATCAGGTTTGCTCTAAAGTGCAGATGGTGTGCCTATGGACTCTAAAATGATATCTTGTGTATAAAGGAAGCAATGTGCTCAGGCATGCAACCTATTTTAAGGCAGAGATTTCACAGAAATAAAAATATATTTATTTTATACTGTAGCAGACTTCATTTTACTGATTGACTGAATATTAATCCTTAATAAATCATAGTCATAGGATGGTAAGACAAGTACCCTAAAAGTTCATTTTAATCATTCTGTTCAGGCAACACATATAATATATCATTTAAATGGATATTAAAAAAGAAAATAGATAAAATAATTTAAGCAGTATGTATCAGTATGCATTTCTGTTATACTGGGATACTACATAACAAAACAAAAACAAAATTCCAATATAAAAATTAATGGCAACTTTTATTTTAAAATATAAGCTTCATTAAAATGCATAACTTTTCAAGGAGATCTCAGATGTGTTCCATAATGTTATGCAAAATTTTGAAAAGTGACTTATCTTCCCTGCTACACTCATTATGTTATATAACATATATAACCTATTTAGGTGAAAAGACATTTTTCTTAAAGATGGGTGAATTGTACAGATGAATTTATTAAAAAGGGATCCATTAAAGCTAGCATCCCAAAAGGAATTCTGTTCTTGCAAAACTCCTTAGTTACTGATAGTGTACATTGCAATTAAATGTGTTTAACTGCTAAGGCTAGTGGCAGCCCTGATCAGTGCCAGGGAAGTGGCTGGTACTCAGTCAATGGGGAATCGCTGAGCTCCAAGGGCACACCTGTTTCTAAGGTTCTGTCCAAACTTGTGCTATCAGTCTCTCCCCCAGTTATATCATGGCGAGTCAATGAAACCTTAAATCACATAATATGATGTTTCCAGAATTCCACGATTGAAGTTTTTTCTTCCAAGTGTGATATCTAACAAGTTGTATGCCTGTAAATATTAACCACTTCTGAGGCAGGGTTTTGTAGTGTGATTGATAATATGTGGTTCTAATGTCCATTGTTTAAATATTCTTATCAAAGTTGAGTTCAAGATGTATATGTGCTATCACTGTACAAAAAATTGGGAAGAGATGCTCCACAACAGTCATGTAATATTCTCACTGTACAAATACAAGAGACATAAATAGCCTCAAAAGCGTAGATGCTAATAAAATACAGTAAAATGATTAGAAAGGATGAATTTTGGGTACTTATTACCTTTTATTTTAATGAAGTTTTTAAATTAGACTTATATAGTTTAATTCATAATAATGATAACGTTTAACCACTGACCAAATCTGACCAAGTGTTTGTCGCTCAGTAGTGTCGAACTCTTGGCGACCCCATGGATTGTAGCCCGCCAGGCTCCTCTATCCACAGAATTCTTTAGGCAAGAATACTGGAGTGATTCGGTAAAGCAATTATCTTTGAATTAATAAAAAAGAAAAAGAAAAGAAATGTGTAGTGGGTTGCCATTCCCTTCTGCAGGGAATCTTCCCAACCCAGGAACTGAACCCTGGTCTCCTACGTTGCAAGCAGATTGTTGACAGTCTGCACCATCAGGGAAGCTCATGATTATCACTAGGGAGCAAAATTCCTGAAAATGTATTTGGAATAGGAATGATATAGGCACTGGAGCTTCACTGATAGCTCAGTTGGTAAAGAATCTGCCTGCAATGCAGGAGACCCCAGTTTGATTCCTGGGTCAGGAAGATCCCCTGGAAAAGGGAATGGCTACACTCTCCAATATTCTGGCCTGGAGAATTCCGTGGACTGTATAGACTTTTAAGGACTGAGTGACTTTCACCTTCATTTTCAGGCACTGGAGACCTGGAAATCCAATATGCTTCTTTCTCAGCAAGTTCTTTTTCTGCAGCTGCTAAAGTTGCCAAGTGAGTGCTGCCTGATCTGTTTTACTTTTCAAAAACAGCTGTAAGAAAATCTAATAAGAGTATATTATATCTACTTTCTTTGTTAAGTTACCCAGAACTCAAAAATTCAAAAAAAATTTTTACAGAACTAAAACTTAAAGTGAAAATCTCTCAGTTGTTTCTGACTCTTTGCGACCCTATGGACAATAGAGAAGCCCTATATTTGTATAAGCTTTATTTGTTGATAATTGCATACCATGTTCAGTTCAGTTCAGCCACTCAGTCATGTCTGACTCTTTGTGAGCCCATGGACTAAAGCATACCAGGCCTCCCTGTCCATCACAAACTCCCAGAGGTTACTCAAACTCTTGTCCATTGAGTCAGTGATGCCATCCAAACATCTCATCCTCTGTCATCCCCTTCTCCTCCCGCCTTCAATCTTTCCCAACATCAGGGCCTTTTCCATCAAGTGACCAAAGTATTGGCGTTTCAGCTTCAGCATCAGTCCTTCCAATGAACACCCAGGACTCATCTCCTCTAGGATGGACTGGTTGGATCTCCTCGCTGTCTGTAAAGTGCTTTACTGACACCATCTTCACATTAGAAACTACTATGCTGCTATGCCTGCTTCATTAAGGAGCATATAATTGTTGAAGAAAGTAAGTGAATTGCTCAAGGGAAGTCAGGAAGTAACTGAATGAAGAAAGATTCATTTGAAATTGTGATTTTCAAAGTGAAGCTTGGTACTCTAGCATTGCTTTGCAATTTCACCCATTCCATCAGAAGGATGCGGCAGATGAGACTTCAACATTGACATTCAACAAATGATAGTAATTTTCAGCCATGCTCTTCTTCATTATCCTTTCTCTCAGGGCAGCAAAAAGGCAACTGAGACCACATCACCTGAAGAGTCCTGGCAGTCTGTGAGGAGTCTTCCAAAACAAGTGCGAAGAAGGATTCTGAATAGGGTCCTTGAAAGCCTTTTGAGATTGGGCTCCATAATCACTGAAGATGGTGACTGCAGCCATGACATTAAAAGATACTTGCTTCTTCGAAGAAAAGCTTGAGAAACACAGCATTAAAAAACAGAGGCATCACTTTGCCGACACAGGTCCGTATAGTCAAAACTATGGTTTTTCCGGTAGTCATGTATGGATATGACAGTTGGACCATAAAGAAGATTGAGCACCGAAGAACTGATGCTTTTGAATTGTGGTGCTGGAAAAGACTCTTGAGAGTCCCTTGGGCTTCAAGGAGATCAAATTAGTCAATCCTAAAGGGAATCAAAACTGGATATTCATTGGAAGGACTGATGCTGAATCTGAAACTCTAATTCTTTGGCCACCTGATCCAGATAGCTGACTCATGGATAAAGAGTGATGGCAAAAGGAGACAGGGACAGCATAAGATGGTTAGATAGCACCACCGACTCAGTTCACATGATTTTGAGCAAACTCTGGGAGATAGTGGAGGACAGGGAAGCCTGTTGTGCTGTAGTCCATGGGATTGCAAAGAATTGGACATGACTTAGCAACCGATCAACAATAATGTTATTACTTTGTATATATGTGCCAGATTTTCTTTTGTTGAATCTATTTACAGAGCAAGAATAGAGAAGCAGATATAGAGAACAGATTTGTAGACACAGTGGAGGAACATGAGGGGGGCAACAATTAAGAAAGTAGTATTGACTTGCATACACTAACATGTGTAAAATAAATGGCTGATGGGAAGCTATTATGTAACAGAGGGAACCCAGCTTGGTCTCTGCAAGACCTAGAGGTAGGATGGGGGATGATGGGGATAGGAAGAAGGCTCAAAAGGGAGGGTATATGTGTACCTATGGCTGGTTCCAGTTTCTGTATGGCAGAATCAACACAACATTGTAAAGCAACCATCCTCCAATTGCTTCGTTTTTTTTAATAAATAAAATTGATTTAAGCTGGAAGCAATCACCTCATCTGGATGTGTGTCAGTTTCCTCATCTGTAGCACGTGACTAGAGTATCCCCAGGGTTATGTCTGTCATCTGTTAGTAGTATAGAATAAAGAAGGAAGTACGTCAGTAATCAAAAGTCATAAAATGTCACAACACTTCAGATAATGTATAGCGCTTATATAATTTATAATGTGTTGTGCTGTAACAAACAACATTGACTTTTCGGGTATTCAATCCTCAGATAATTTCTCTTTGTGTTCATTCACTCCCAAGGTGATATCCTGTCTAAAGTTTTTCTGTTGCTAATTTCCAAAGTTGTATTTTTTATATCCCATCTCACTGGAGTGAGATCCTAATTTCTTACCATGATGAACCCCCACATATATCTATCTCTTGTTATTGCCCACTTTCTCATATTTTCTTTCTATCCTGTTGTCTCTTAAACAACTTGGTGGTCTCCTGACTCAGGGCCTTTGCTCTCTGCTCTGATTTAAATGTCCTCACTCAGGTATCAACAAAACTGTTCTCTCACTTCCTTTGACTTTCTTCTTGAATATCACTTTATCAGAGATAAAAATATCACTTTCTTCCTCCATTCCTCTCTATCTCCATTAGTCCATTTTATTTTCTTTATAGCACAAATGTCCAGCTAACTAGCACACTGAATAGCGATTAGTTCATTTTCTTATTCCATTAGAATAAGAATCACAGGAGTAGAGATTTTGTCATTCCCAGCCCCAGGACTTAATACATAGTAGATACTTAAAAATTAGTCATTAAATGAATTATTGAGTAGCACACATCACTTGCTGGCAACAGTGGCTGCTTAATTATTAAGAGTTGCTTCACTTACTGTTCTGTCAGGAATCTGAACATCTAGATAGCTGTAGATTCTATCTCTTGAATTCTAGTATTTATGTATCTGTCAGTTGTATTTACTGATGGTGGTGGGTGAAATTGTTTTCAGTTGTCTCACCGACTTAGGTCTACTTACTTATATAATAAATATTGATTGAAACATGTGCTATGGAAGATATCTATATTCACAATCAAATGAATATGATAATATCACTAAAACTGTATCTCATAGTATCTTCTTATGTTCCAGAAGTAGAGTGGAGCTTTTCATATATTAATGTTATTTCTACTCCCTCAAGCAGTTCTGTAAGGTTCACATATTTTTCTTCACCTACAGGTGACAAAACTAAGTATCAAAAAGTGTAAGTAACTTAACCAAATTAACAAAGCCTTTTTAGTGTTGGAATTCAGGTTTGTCTCAATTCACATTCCATACCCACCATCACATTGCTTGTTGTCTTATTTTCAAGTACAAAATATTATGGGAATAAGGTAATGCAGTTATGCACAAGAATTTTCTCACTTACAGAACCTATTATGTGGGTTTGTATTGATTCATAAACTCATACATTTTAGTAGTCCTTAATATATTTCTGAAATCTGTTAAAGAATCTGAGTTCTTTCTTCTGACTTTCTCCTTTTATAGATCTGGGAGGGTGGCCTAAGGAATATTGCTTCACCCAAAATCATATAGGTTCCCTGTTACTCAAACCCTTCTAACCTCTCTGGTCACTGGTCACTCACTGGTCACTGTTGTTCACTGTTTGAGCCTTCTCTAAGCCTGATCTATACCATGTAAGATTAGAAACTATATAAACTGTTGTGGGTCACCTGAAAATTCCTATATGTTTGGAAGAAAGTGAACAAGACTTTCTTTTAGGCCCAGAGAATTGACTGCATACACTATAGGAATTGCTTTTAGCCACTCAACAGTATGTTCCTGAAGGAGTGTTTCTAAGATGAGTGGGAAAACCAGGCAGAAGAGAATGAATTATATGTGATAGTGATTGGAAGTCATCATGCAACTAAAGAGATGGACTGATACCTAGTACCTCAGAGGCTGTTTCTGGCTAAGGTGCCTGCCACAGAGCTCTGAGTAGTAAAGTATAGTGATCACCGGTTACTTCAAGGGTATGCATTTTACTTTAAAATGCCAACAACATCAATGAAACAAGGCAGTGAGTGCTGCAAATTAAAAGTAAATGTGTCTATTACAAACACACATAGATACAGAAACCATCTAATATATATGCAGCATAAAAAGATAAAAATACGAGGCGTGTTATGACAGTGTGTTAGTCATTCAGCTCTATCTGATTCTTTGTGACCCCATGGACTCCTCCAGGCTTTTCTGTCCATGGGATTCTCCAGGCAAGAATACTGGAGTGGGTTGCCATCGTATTCTCCAGGGGATCTTCCCGACCCGGAGATGTAACCTGGGTCTCCTGCATTGCAGACAGCTTCTTTACCATCTAAGCTATCAGGGAAATCCAAGATATGATATATATATACTTACAGACATGACTCTTTTTTAAAAAACTTTACCGTCAAAGCTTCAATCCTAGTATTATCTGGAAAAAGCCTTATATATAAATTATGATTTTTCTGTATACTTAGTTATAGATTGATTGTAACCACCTCTCATTTGATCGGAGCACACATTTCTGTGCTGTAAGTACCTTAAAGCTTGTTATTTTCATACGTACAATCAGTATTTCAGTAAGATGTTCTATTGAAACAAGACTTGAGTGACTGTAAAAATCTATATTATGGTCAATTTATGTCTTGGCTTTATTCACTCATTATTCCTAAAGCAAATAGTTCAGAAACAGCCAAATTGTTTCCATTCCATAATTTACTGTTTTAAATGACTGAAAAATAAAGAGAAATAAGAGTAGAGAATTTTGCAAATTATAGACCTGAAAGAGTCATAAACAAGTCTTTCTGGACAAAAAATTTCCCCTTAGTCCTTGTAAACCTGAGTTGCTGAAAATGTTTGAATGTATATGGTTTATGTTATCTATACAAATGCTCAAATTATTTTCCTGATTTAATCTTTGCTTAATATTATGCACTTGGAGTTTGGAATGCTGGATACAGAATTTTGTGGATAATAAGAAACTTGAACCCTAAATGACTAATTTTCACTCTAGGTTAAAGGAAAACAATGGTAGGAAACAAATTTGGCTTTTAAGAAAACAAACAAAATTGTAGATCATAATGTCTTAGTTGAATCATATTGTGTAACAATATTATTCCTCTTTTGTTGTTATTATTAAGACACGCTTTGCTTTGAATACTAGGCAATCATTCTCAACCTTATTTGGAACAAAAGGAAAACAAGATCAGTGCAATAAAGTTTTAAATAGTAAGAGTTACAATTTATTAAATAATAAGAGCTATGATGAAAAACTAGTTTGTTAACATTGGAACTGCTTGAAATTGTGTCCTAAAGACCAATACATATAATCTTATTTTCTAGGCATGTTGTTTGAAAAAGGTTGCTATGAGCTAGTCAAGGAATCAAATGCCTATTTTAGGCATTATTTCTATGGTGGGGAAAAGAATTCTGAATTTTAAAAATTAATTTAAAAATAACAATCCATAGTATTTTTATGCTTCCAATTCACCCTTAATTTAATACACATTCTGCCTAAAGGATGATTTCCCCCCAAAGATTTTTCTTATTACAGAATGAAAAATTTAAATATATATTATCCATTAAATCATGCTACATATTTTCCTGGATTTAACATATATATTCTTCATTGTCTTTGTTTATCCTCCATTTACACATAAAATTGCAGGTTTTTGATCTGACCTAAAATTCTACTACAATCATTGCCCATTAAAATTTTTATTTATATTCTTTAAAATGACCCCTTTTTCCTCTTTCATTAGTCACTTTGACGCTTAAGATTATTAGTTGTCTTCAATCAGCAACAAAATTAAATGCCACATGCTTAATATATATACATTTTTTTTACCTTCAAAGCAGTGAGAGAATGGAACATATGGATAGATTCAAGAATGATTGTAAATGTCAAGTCAACAAACATATGCTGATTTGATATGGAGCAACTTTAGAAAAGATGTCAATGATTATGGTTTAAAAGGATGGACAGCTGAGACAGTAGTGGTGACATACACCTAAATTAGAAGGTTAAGGGGTGAGGTTTCCTTGGAATTGGGAAAAAGTAAGATTGGACTTTGACTTGTGGAGTTTGTTTTGTTATTGTGACAATTGGAAAATATTTGGAAATGTGGTTTATAATCTCATGGAAGAGGCCAAATGTCAAGATATATAGATTGCATTCAATTCAACAAATTCTTATATTTATTCTGTGTATTAGAATTTTCTGAGGAACGACGTCCAGATATAGAATTAAATGGAGCCTTTTCTTAGGAATTCTTCTGTTTCAATAAGAAGAAATCAATATACATAATGACGTACAGTTATATATATGGAAGTACCTATACTATACTACAGAAACCCCCTCAAGAAGAAGAAATTCAACTTGCCTTGGTGGCTTGGGTGAAACCACATGAAGCCACGGTGTTGTAGTTTATACAGTTGACCACTGAGTATCAGTTGCTCTAATCCTAACTGCGGTCTCTTCTGTTTTGTATCACTTTGTGCAAAGATAGTGCAATGACAAGATGGGGCTCCTCCATATATTCTATTTTCTGCAGGTCTATCTCTTCTGACTAATTCCTTCTATACTCTCAGATTTGGCCCTATTAATGCTTTTTCATTAAATTTTTTCTTATTCTCTTGGACTATATTCTCTTTATGAGCTCTTCTCATGAGAGTATGTAATCACTGGTATCTTAATATTATTAAACAGTGTTCAAATTAACTGTTTGCTAAATCTCTCATTAGACTCTGAACTACTTAAAGAGGAGACTGATTTCATTTCTAGATCCCAGAGGTTAGTATAATACTTGACAATACTTTATCTAGATGTTTGATAAATCTTGTGGAAAAAGCGGAAAGGAACAGATGAGAAAAGTATAGTAGCAGGAATGAAATACATAGTTTAGGAAATTCTCAGGACAGAATCTAAAATTGTTCAGCTCAGTTCAGTTGCTCAGTCGTGTCTGACTCTTTGTGACCCATGAACTGCAGCAAGCTAGGCTTCCCTGAAAATGTTATAATTGTTATGTGATATAAATAGATGTCATAGACGGGAAAAATGGATAGGACTGTAAAAGAAAATTAAACAGCAATTTATACTACATTGACTTAAGGATAAGGAAGGAAATAGTTCAATATTGTGGGGACTAGTGGACTGAGGGAGAAATATGGTTAATAAGTAAAATACTCTTCAGATTTCTATAAAGATGAGACTGGTTTGGTTATTAAGAAGTCACATGTGGGATGCCAGGGAAAACGACAGCCTACAGAATTCTAAGAGCCCAACCAATCTCCAATAGAGCCCAACCAATCTCCAAAAGAAATGATCAGAATATGTTAAAATTAACTTTGTCAAAACTCCAGACAATAATAGATATTTTACAGCATCCAAGCAAATCCTGAATCAGGAAGTTGTTGTTCAGTCCCTCAGTAGTGTCCGACTCTTTGAGACCCCATGAACTGCAGCACACCAGGCTTCCCTGTCCATCACCAACTCCCGGAGCTTGCTCAAACTCATCTCCATTGAGTCGGTGATGCCATCCAACCATCTTATCCTCTGTCGTCCCCTTCTCCTGCCTTCAATCTTTCCCTGCATCAGGGTCTTTTCCAAGGAGTCAGTTCTTCACATCAGGTGGCCGAAGTATCAGAGCTTCAGCTTCATCATCAGCCCTTCCAAAGAATATTCAGGACTGATCTCCTGTAGGATGGACTGGCTTGATCTCCTTGATAAGGAAGAAAACAGATTAAACCTGAGGACTCTGTTATTTTAACATAGTCTTTCCCTGTGCATCCCTGTCCTCATCATGACTGATATTAAACACAGCAGCCTATGTTCCTAGTGTGAGTGCCTAGATCAGGTATAATCATAGCAGACCTCCCAAAACTTTCCAAAATGCTTGTTCAAAGCTTTTGGGACTATAATTTTCTTTCTTTTGATATGTCTGTCTCATCTTGGTATCAGGGTGCTGGTTGCATCATAGAATAAGTTTGGGAGCATTCCTCCCTTTGAATTTTTTGGAAGAGTTAGATTAGGTTAGATGTTAGCTTTTCCCTATTCTTTGATAGAATTCACCTGTGAAGGTCTTGGAATTTTGTATAGTGGAAGTTTGTAAATTACAATCTCAATTTCATTATTTATCATTGGTCTGTTTATATTTTCTAATGCATCCTGGTTCCATCTTGGAAAGTTGAACCTTTCTAAGAATTTGCCCATTTATTCCAGGTTATCCATTTTATTGGCATATATGCTGTTTATAGTAATATCCTATGATCCTTTGTATTTCTGCAGTGCCAGTTGTAACAGAAGAAAATGTTTACAAACAAAGTGACTGACAAAGGGTTGATCTGCAAAAATACAAGCAGTTCATGCAGCTCAATTTAAAAAAAAAAAAGGATGGAAGACCTAAGCAGACATTTCTCCAAAATAATGTCCAATACATATGCACAATATCGCTCATTGCTAGAGAAAGACAAATCAAAACTACAATGAGATATCACCTCATACCAATTAGAATGGCCATTATCAAAAAAATCTACAAATTCTAGGGAGGATGTGGAGAAAAGGGAGCACTCTTGAACTGTTGGTTAAAATGTAAATGTAAAATATAAACTAATCAATATAACACTATGGAAAAACAGTATGGGTTTCTTAAAAGAAAAAAAAAAAAGCTAAAAATAAAACTATTATGTTTTGTGTTAGTTTCTCAATTGTGTCCAACTCTTTGCAACTATGGACCATAGCCTTCTGGGCTCCATGGAATTTGCCAGGCAAGAAAACTGGAGTGGGTTGCCAGACTCTTCTCCATGGGATCATCCTCACCAATGGAATGATTTTCTGTATTGCGGGTGGATTCTTTACCATCTGAGCCATCAGGGAAGTCCCAAAATAACATATCACCTAACAATCCCACAACTGAGTATATACATTGAGAAAAACATAATTCAAAATTACACATGCATTCAGTGCAGCACTGTTTACAATAGCCAGGAAATGGAAACAACATAGATTCCCATCAACAAATGAATGGATAAAGAAGTTGTGGTAACATATATACAATGGAATATTCAGATCAGTTCAGTGCAGTTGCTCATTACTGTCTGACTCTTTTGTACCCCATGGACTGCAGCTCGCCAGGCTTCCCTGTCCATCACCAACTCCCAGAGCTTGCTCAATCTCACATAATCAAGTTGGCGATGCCATCCAACCATCTCATCCTCTATCGTCCCCTTCTCCTAACTTCAACCTTTACAAGCATCAGGGTCTTTTCCAATGAGTCAGTTCTTCACATTAGGTGGCCAAATTATATGAGCTTCAGCTTCAGTATAAGTCCTTCCAATGAATATTCAGGACTGATTTCCTTTAGGATGGACTGTTTGGATCTCCTTGTAGTCCAGGGGTATCACAAGAGTCTTCTCCAACACCACAGTCAAAACCATCAAATCTTCAGTGCTCAGCTTTGTTTATGGTCCAACTCTCACATCCATACATGACTACTGGAAAAAAACATAGCTTTGGTTAGACAGACCTTTGTAGGCCAGTTAATGTCCCTGCTTTTTAATATGCTGTCTAGGTTTGTCACAGCTTTTCTTCCAAGGAGCAAGCATCTTTTAATTTCATGGTGGCAATCACCATCTGTAATAATTTTGGAGCCCAGGTAAATAAAGTCTGTCACTGTTTCCATTGTTTCCCCATCCGTTTGCCATGAAGTGATGGGGCCAGATGCCATGATCTTAGTCTTATGAATGCTGAGTTTTAAGTCAACCATTTCACTCTCCTCTTTCACTTTCATCAAGAGGCTTTTCAGTTCTTCTTTGCTTTCTGCCATAAGGGTGGCATCATCTGCATATCTAAGGTTATTGATATTTCTCCTGGCAATCTTATTTACAACTTGTGTTTCAAGTAACCTGGCATTTCTCATGATGTACTCTGAATATTAGTTAAATAATCACAGTGACAATATACCACTTTGACGCACTCCTTTCCCGATTTTCAACCAGTCTGTTGTTCCATGTCTGTTTCTATCTGTTGCTTCTTGACCTGCATATAGATTTCTTAGGAGACAGGTAAGGTGGTCTGGTATTCTCATCTCTTGAAGAATGTTCCACAGTTTGTTGTGATCCACACAGTCAAAGGCTTTGGCATAGTCAATAAAGCAGAAGTAGAAGCTTTTCTGGAACTCTCTTGCTTTTTTGATGATCCAGTGGATGTTTTCAATTTGATCTCTGGTTTCTCTGCCCTTTGTGAATACAGCTTGAACATCTGTAAGTTCTCAGTTCATGTACTGTTGAAGCCTGGCTTGGAGAATTTTGAGCATTACTTTACTAGCGTGTGAGATGAGTGTGATTGTGCGGTAGTTTGAGCATTCTTTGGGATTGCCTTTCTTAAGGATTGGAATGAAAACCGACCTTTTCCAGTCCTATGGCCACTCCTAGGCTTTCCCAATTTGCTGGCATATTGTGTGTAGCACTTTTACTGCATCATCTTTTAGGATTTGAAATAGCTCAACTGGAATTCCATCACCTCCACTAGCTTTGTTCGTAGTGATGCTTCTAAGGCCCATTTGACTTTGGACTAACCGATATCTGGCTGTAGGTAAGTGATCACACCATCGTGGTTATCTGAGTCATGAAGATCTTTTTTGTACAGTTTTTCTGTGTATTTTTGCCACCTCTTCTTAATATCTTCTGCTTCTGTTAGGTCCATACATTTCTGTCCTTTATTGTGTCCATCTTTGCATGAAATGTTCCCTTGGTATCTCTAATTTTCTTGAAGACGTCTCTAGCCTTTCCCATTCTATTGTTTTCCTCTATTTCTTTGCATCAATCGCTGAACAAGACTTTCTTAAAGAAACTCTGCATTCAAAGGGTATATGTTTCCTTTACTCCTTTGCCTTTAGCTTCTCTTCTTTTCCCAACTATTTGCAAGGACTCCTCAGACAACCATTTTGCTGTTTTACATTTCTTTTTCTTTAGGATGATCTCAATCACTGTGTCCTATACAATGTAACAAACCTTTGCCCATAGTTCTTCAGGCATTCTATCAGGTCTAATACCTTGAATCTGTTTGTCACTTACACTGTATAATCATAAGGGATTTGACTTAGGTCACCCCTGAATGATCTAGTGGTTTTCCCTACTTTCTTCAGTTTAATTCTGAATTTTTCAGTAAGCAGTTCATGATCTGAGCCAGAGTCAGCTCCCAGTCTTGCTTTTACTGACTGTAGAGCTTCTCCATCTTCAGGTACAAAGAATATAATCAACCTGATTTCAGTATTGACCATCTGGTGATGTCCATGTGTAGAGTCTTCTCTTGTGTTATTGGAAGAGGGTGTTTGCTATGACCAGTGTGTTCTCTTGACAAATCTCTGTTAGCCTTTGCCCTGCTTCATTCTGTACTTCAAAGCCAAACTTTCCTGTTAGTACAGGTATCTCTTGACTTCCTACTTGTGCATTCCAGTCCCCTTTGATGAAAAGGATGCTTTTTTGGTGTTTGTTCTAGAAGGTCTTGTAGGTTATCATAGAACCATTTAATTTCCATTCCTTTGGCAGTTGTGGTTGGGGCATAGAGTTAGATTACTGTGATATTGAATGGTTTGCCTTGAAAACTAACAGAGATTATCCTGTCATTTTTGAAATTGCACCCAAGTAATGCTATTTGGGCTCTTGTTTACTAGGAGGGCTACTCCATTTCTTTTCAGGGATTCTTGCCCACAGTAGTAGATATAACAGTCATCTGAATTAAATTGCCCATTCCAGTGCATTTTAGTTCACTGATTCCTAATCCACGATTACTCATCCATAATAAGGAATGAAGCTGGATAATTTATAATGATGTGGATGAACCCAGAGTCTGTCATACAGAGTGAAGTAAGAAAGGAAAAAAAAATCATACATTAACACCTATATATGGAATCTAGGCAAATGGTACTGATGAACATATTTGCAAGACAGGAATAGAGATGCAGACATTGAGAATGGATTTGTGGGCACATGGGGGGAAGGAGAGGGTGGGACAAATTGAGAAGGTAGCATTACTTACAACTGTATGTAAAATAAATAACTAGTGTGGAAGGTGCTGTATTTCACAGGGAGCTCAGCTCAGTGCTCTGTGATGACCTGGAGGGTGATATAGGGGCGGGTGGGAGGGAGGTTCAAGAGAGAGGGAATATGTGTGTGTGTGTATATCATGTTGTTGTACAGCACAAAGTAACAAAACATTTAAAGCAATTATACTCCAACTAAGGAAAAAAAGAAAAGAAAACTTTCAGGACATTACCCGAAGGACAGATGCAATGCACTTGTCTTTGTTTCTCCTAACTTGGAACTTTTTCAGAGTGGAAAACCTACTGAATAAAAGACATTATTCAAAAATATTAAAAGACACATGAATAAGCCTCAACCACCTGAGGCAAAAGACATTACAGATGGGGACAAAAGTAAACATACTGAAAATTTAAGGGGAAAATCTGGGAAGATAACTGCTTTGAGTATAGGGCTTAAAAATCTCCTGCATGTAACAGGGGATCTCAACAGGTAGATGTGTAACTGTGGAAAGAAACATAATCAGTCAAGACCCAAGAAGACTGTAGGGTTTCAAGTCCAGCTGAGTTTCACACTCAGCACAAAGAGAAAGCAAATGCTAAAACAGAGTTATAAATATCCCGACTAAGCATTGAAGGAGCACCTCAAAACAGAGCCAGGATGAAAAAGACAAGGAGAGTATTGCTTTTTGTTTGTTGCTGGTTCCAAGCATTTAAGGAAATCTCCGACTAGCTGACTGCAAGCTAAAGAAACAAAGACATCAAGGATCACCTGTGACAAGGAATAAATTCTTTAAAAGAGTTTGGAAAAGTTGTTAAACAAATAACTACAAATGATAATAAGTAACAAAAGCAAACCCTGAAAAAGGAGAAGAATCAGAGATCAGACAAAAAGGACATTATATAATGATGAAGATGCTAATTAAGGATATATAACAATTTAAGACATATATACACCTAACAGCAATGTTTCACATAATATGAAGCAAAAATTGACGGAACTGAAAGGAGACATAGACAATTCTACAATAGCCAGAGACATCAATACCCTCCTTTCAATAATAGATACAACAGTCACAGAAGGTTAATAGATACATAGAGGGCTTGAATAGCAATATAAACCAACCAGAGCTAACATAAAACGAACCTCCACACAAAAACATCAAAATACACATTGTTTCCAAGGGCACATGGAGCATTTTAAAGGATAAACCATACGTTAGGGCACAAAACCAGTCTCAATAGATTTAGCAAAATACATATCAAACAGAATATTTTGGAATCACAATGGAGTGATATGAGAAATTATTAACGGAAGGAAAACTAGAAAATTAACAAATATGTAGAAATTAAATATCATACTCTTAAAGATCCAATGGGTCAAAAGAGAAATCATAACAGAATTTAGAAAATATCTTCAGGTAAATGAAAATAAAAACACAATACACCAAAACGTATAAGATGCATCAAAAACAAGGATAAAAGATCATGAATCAAACACTTATTTTATATTTTAAGAAACTAGATAAAGAAGGCAAGACTAAAGGCATGCTGGCAGAAATCAAAGAGGGGATGTTATAGAACATAAAGAGACTATAATAGAGTAATACAAATAGCTATATGCCAACAATTTGGATAAGCTGGATGGAACGGACTAATTCATAGAAACACATTATCAAAAGTGAATAAAGAAGAAATAGAAATCTGAATGAGTATATGAGAGCTAAAGAAATAGAATCAGTAATAACCTACCAACAAAGAAAGCTCAAGACTGGATACTTTTATAGTGGAATTATATCAAATATTTAAAGTTAAATTAATACAATTTCTTTTCAAACTCTTCCAACAAGCAGTAAGGCAGAAAAACCCTTTCTAAATCATTCTATGAGGTCACATTACCCAGATTCAAAACAAGGCAAAGACATCACAAGTAAAGAAAAGTACAGTTAAAATTCTTTATGAATCTATTCAATTCAGTTCAGTTTCTCAGTTGTGTCTGATTCTTTGTGACCCCATGAAATGCAGCACACCAGGCTTCCCTGTCTTTCACTATCTCCTGGAGTTTGCTCAAACTTCTGTTCATTGAGTTGATGATGCCATCCAAACATCTCTTCCTCTGTCACCGCCTTCTCCTCCTTCCCTCAAACTTTCCCAACATCAGAGTCTTTTCCAGTGTCTCGGCTCTTCGCATCAGGTAGCCAATGCATTGGAGCTTCAACTTCAGCATCAGTCCTTCCAATGAATATTCAGGGTTGATTTCTTTAGGATTCACTGGCTTGATCTCCTTGCAGTCCGAGGCACCCTCGAGAGTCTTCTCCAGCAGTACAGTTTGAAAGCATCAGTGTTTTGGCGCTCAGCCTTTTTTATGACCTAACTCTCACATCTGTACCTGACTACTGAAAATGCTGAAACTCTCAACACAGTACTAGCAAACTGAATCCAGTGACATATCATAAAGGGTTTTGCATCATGACCAAGCAGGATTTATCCCAGGAGGCAAGAATGGTTAAACATAAAAATCAAGTAAATGCAACATATTATGAATAAAAAGCTACATGATTACCTCAGTTGATGCAGGGCTTCCCAGGTGGCTTTATTGGTTAAAACAAACAAACAAACAAACAAACAAAAACAATCTGCCTGCCAATGCAGGAGACATAAGAGATGTTGGTTTGATCCCTAGGTTGGGAAAATTCCTGAAGAGGGGAATGACAACCCCCTCCAGTATTTTCACCTGGGAAATTCCATGGACAGAGGAACCTGGTGGGCTACAGTCCATAGCATTTCAAAGAGTTGGACAAAACTGAATAACTGAGTACCACAAGCATTTTATGGTGGGCTTCTCAAGTAGCATAAGTAGTAAAGAACCTACCTGCCAATGCAGCAGATGCAAGAGACTGGCGTTCCATCCCTGTGTTGGGAAGATCCCCTGGAGGGGGAAATGTCAACCTATTCTAGCATTCTTGCTAGGATGGACAGAGGAGCCTGGCAGGCTACAGTCCACTAGGTCACAAAGAGTGGGGCACAACTGAGTATGCACATAAGTATTTTACAAACTTCAACATATTTCATGATAAAAACACTCAGGAAATAAGGATTACTGTTTCCTGAATGTTTTTTCTTCAACCTGATGAAGGGAATCTATGAAAGGTCTAACTATTAATATCACACCCAAAGATAAAATACTGAGAGTTTTCCCACTTAGATCAGGAACAAGACTAGGGTACCTTCTTCCACCACTTCTATTTAGCATTTTACAGGAAGTCCTAGCCAGGGAATTTAGAAAAGGTAGTGAAATAAAATGCATCCAAAATGAAAAAAAAGTAAAACTACCTTCATTCACAGATTATCTTTTTATAGAAAATCTTAAAGAATCCATGAGAAAACTATTACAGCTACTAAAAATTTAAAAAGATTTGCAGAAAACAAGATCAATATGTGAAAACTGGTGGCATTTCTACAAACTGGAAATGAAAAATCTGAAAATGAAATAGAAGCAATTATATTTCCAATCACATCAAAAAAGAAAAAAAAATATTTAGGAATTAATTGAATAAGGCATGTACAACAATTATAAAACTTTGCTGCAAGAAAATTAAGGAACTCGTAAGTAAATGGAAAGACATCCAAAGTTTATGGACTAGAAGACTTAATAATGTTTAGAATAAAATATGTTCAAAGCAATCTATATATTCATGCAATTCTTCCTTTTTTGCATAAAAGAAAAGCATGTATTTTTAAATTCATATGAAATTGCAAGGGACTCTGAAAAGTCAGAACAGCCTTGAAAAGGAGAGCAAAGTTGGAAAACTCAGGCTTACTCTTTGAAAATTTAATACAAAGCCACATATTCAATAATTTTCAGTTGAACACCTTAAAATGTTGTTCAAATGATTACTGACATGGGTAACAGGACCATTCAGTGGAGAAAAAATAATGCTTTCAAAAATAATGCTGGGACAACTAGATTTCTATGTCCAAAAAAAAAGGATGTTAGCTTACATATCACATTAAAAAAATAATAATGCAAATGGTAAAAAACCTAAATTAAGAGCAAAAACTCCAAAACTCATATTTGGAAATCAATGTGACACAAAAGTCAAATGTAATAAAACAAAAAAGATAAACAGGACTTCACTGAAATTAAAAACGTTATGCATCAAAAGACACCATGAGATAGTGAAAAGGAGAAAATGTTTGCAAATCTGATAGGTGTCTAACATCCAGAATATATGAATAACAACTCATCAACAAAAAGACAAGCAACACAATTAAAAATTAATCGATGGACTTATAAAACTGCCCAGTGAAGATATTAAAATTGTCAACAAGCATATGAAAAGGTGGTCAACATCATTCATCATTAGTGAATTGCAATTCAAAACCACAGTGAAATAACCCTTCATACTTACTAAGATGGCTACAATTTAAAATAAAAAATAATCTTGGCAAGGATATAGAGAAATTATAACACTTACATTGCTGGTGGGAATATAGAATTGTGCATCCACTGTGGAAAGCAATATGGAAATTTCTCAATAATTTAAACAAAATGTTACCCTATCACCCAGAAAATTCACTCTTAGGTATATACCAAAAAGAATTGAAAACAATTTTCAAATAAAGCTTGTACATGAGTATTCATAGTAATACAATTCACAAATAGCCCAAAAGTTCATCAATGGTTGAATGCATAAACAAAATGTGTTATAACCATACGATGGGATATTTTTAAGCACAGAAAGTAAGTACTTCTTACATAAGTTACAATGTGGATGAATACTGAAAACATGCTAAGTATAGCCAGGCATGAAAAGGCACATAATGGATGACTCCATTTCTTTGAAATACCCAGAATAGGTAAAATCTTCAGTCAGAACGTGTATCAGTGGTTGCTGGGGACTGAGGGAAGGATGTAAAGGAGAATCATATCTCAATGAGTACAGGGACTCCTTTGGGGACAATCAGAATATTTTGAAAGTAGAGCTGATGATCACACAACATTGAGAAGATATTTAATGCCCTGACTGAATTTCCAAGTGGCTAATTTATATTCTTTTCAATTTCACCTCAGGGAATTCCCTAGTGGTCTAGTGGTTAGGACTCTACACACACTTCTGAGGGCCTAGGTTTGATTGCTGGTTGGAGAACTATGATCTTGCAACGTGTATGGCCAGGAAAAAATAATCACTACAGTAAGAAAGTCAGCAATGACACTTTAGAGGTAATTGGATGCAGCAGTCATATAACTATAAGTAATCTGTCGAGTTACTTCATCTTTGAAGCTCAGTTTCATGCTCTGTAGAATGGAGGAAATGGGAGCAATTTGTAGGAATATCTTAAAGATTTATATAAGGCAATAAATATGAAACATCATCTTGTCCCCAAATATGAACTTTCAGTTATATTTGCAGGTTTAGGAACTATATTATTATTGTTGCAAGAATAAAAAAGAATGGCTAGTGAGGAAAAACAGGTAGCCTTATACAATATTTTATAGACTTGACTTTTAGCAACTTAGTCTTAGAGAAAGGGGAAAACTTACATATCATGATACAGAAAAAATATTTTGAAGTATAACTAAGATAAAGGAAGATGCAGAGTCATAAGGGATAGGGAGGTTCAGAAGAGAAATGGAAAATGCAAATAAGAGATGAAAAATTTAATGGAGGATATTTCAAGAGGAAGTAGAAATAGATGGAATGATGAGATTTGAAAATAAGGAATAGCAGTTTTTGTTCAAAAGGAAAGGAGGAGAATAGCAAAGTACTCCATGAGTCTGAGTTACTAAGAATTTACATTGGCCCCAACTGGAGTGGTTTTGTTACCCACAGCTGACATGACTTTGGAGGGATGCTAAAAAGCACAGAGCAGAAGCGGTCCCAGAGCCGGACATTGTCAGGATGGGCAAAGGGAAAGAGAAAGGAAACATTATGGAAAAAAAAAAAAATAGGATTTTAAGTGGATTAGAGAAGTCAGTGGAATCAGAAATAAGCTAATGGATTAAAAAGACAAAAAGGAGTTAGGAATGCGACTATAATAATGAAGGGGAAATTTCATTGAAACTTTCATTGAAAGAAATAAGAGAAGAGGTCATTGTATTCAAAGAGGAGAGTTCAGAGTTTAAACCTACATTTAGAAAATTTTCAAGTAATGAGAAAAATTCAAGTTAGGTATTCTTGTTGGGTAATGGAATAAAGATCAAGAAATGAACAAAAATTAGCCAATACTTATTCACTGTAAACTATGTGCCAGAAACTGTGGAAGGTGCAGACAGCAGGTCCCACAAGAAAAAAAATTTCCCTCTAACAACCAAAGTCCAGTTAGAGAGATACACAAATAGGTGAAAAATGTCAGTCTACCTCTGTAGACTGTGTTATGATGGGAGATATGAAAAAGTATTATAGGAACATACAAGGAGGAGTCACTAGGGCAAGTCAGTCTAAACTGAGTTTTACGGGATGGTTAGTAACTATTCAGTCAGAAAGGATGAGGTTTGCAGGCTGAAGGAGCAAATACAGAGATGTAATCAGGAAGGGTGAGGAAGTGGAGCTAGATGAGGGAACCACTAGAGTTTCAGTGTAAGAGAAGCACCTTTAAGCAACTTTTTGACCGGATTGATTCTCTCCAGTTCCGTTGTAATATATACCAATCTGTGCCCACAACACAGTAAATACTCCCGATCGTTAACTTTCCTACACAGCGGGCTTGTTCAGAATTTTGTTGTTTTCACCAGTTATATGTTTGTTAAGAGACATTTGTATCTTCTTTCAAACCTTACTTATAACAATCATCAATGCATGAATATAACTGTCTACTAAGTTGAGTAATAAAAATATTCTTATATACATAAAGTCACTACAATACGAGGATTCACTAAAGAACTTTACTATTGAAAGTTGGGAAAAACAAGCAGAAATTATTGGGAAAACAGTAAAGAATTGAAAATACAAGTTTCTTCTCAAATGCCTTCAACTTGTTTTAATTTAAAGAAGTGAAACTAGAAATCATAGATGCTTTTAGACATCATGAAGTAAAATTAATCAGAATTCAAAGCAGCTGACTCATATTTAAAGAAAAGATGGTAGCTCTACATTAAAAGATAAGAAAATGAATGTATATTTATTAGCTTTACATAACATACTTAAAATTAATTTTAATGCATACATCTTTAACTGATTTTCATATCGGAGTAACTATGTGTCCTCATTGTGGTGGATAAGCAGTGCTTCTAGTCTATGAGTCTTCTATATGGTCTTCTATATGGGTTTTATATACATGTGTCTGTATATATATGGGTATATATATATAGACTAGAAGCATATATATATATATATATATGAATGTATATACAAATATATGGATCTTTTATATATAAGGGTATTACATATGGGCCTTATATTATAGAAGCAGTGCTTCTAGTCTATAAGAAAAGAAAGTGAAATAGGTTAATCATTGCAGTCTGTTCCTGAAGGGACTTTGCTAAAGTGCTAAGCAACATAGCATAGTGCCCTGCATAGAAATGCCATTGATCAACATTTGCTGAATGAAAAAAGTGGAGTTTAGAACTTATGGGCAACAGCAAGACATTGATTGGTTTTAGCAAGTAAAATTGTATGTAGATGGATTATTTTTTCTTGTTGAGAGGACAACACTAAAGTTTGACAGAAGTGGGTGGCAGAAAATGAAGCACCCATGAGAACCACTAAGGACCTAAAAGTGAGTTAAATTCCATAGGGGTTCATTTCCTATATCATACATCTAACTAATTGTTGTTGCACAGCTACAGTTGGCCAGATTTTGGATTAGATGCTGAGGACTTATTTATGAATCAGAAGGGATAGGAGAGAAATCATAGACAATACCTAAGAAGCTATGGTAGAAATCCAAATAAAAGATAATCATGAGCCAGAGCAGAAAGGGAGCAATAGAGGGAATGAGAAGTGATTTAGTTAGAAAATATTTAGAAGGAAAAACAAACAGGATATGAAGGGAAGTGTATAAAAGACAGTCTAGTTCATGATAACTAATATTTTGAGCCTGAGCAAGTGGAAAACTAGGGTGTGACATTTGCTGAGATGGGGAAGCTGAAGAAGCAAACTTGGACGGGGAGAGAGTTTAGGAGTTCACTTTTAAATGCTAAGCTTGAGATGTCTTTTAAACCTCTAAGGGGAGATGTCAAGTAGGCAGAAGTATGTGTGAAGTTCAGTGTAAGTTCAATTGCATGAAATAAATTTGGAAGACAGCTATCATCTATAATTTTTTTAAAATTTAATTTTATGAAAGAAAAAAACACTGATGAATTTTGGTCTTCATATATTTTCTGATTTCTGAGCTTTTTATTTTTTAATTAATTTTTAAATTGGAGGATAATTACTTTATGATATTGTGATGGTTTTTCCATGCTTCAACATAAATTGGCCACAGGTATACAACACCTCATCCTGAATCCCCCTTCCCCCTCCCTCTCCACCCCATCCCTCTGGGTTGTCCCAGAGCACCTGCTTTGGATGCCCTGTTCCGTGCATCAAACTTGCACTGCTCATCTATCATATATATGGTAATGTATATTAAGAAAGCTACCTTTTCTTTGTTTTACCATCAAGCTGTAATTGCAACAATAATTTACTCTTCTGACAGTGCAAACAGAATAATATAAGAAACACAGAGTGCCACAAATAAATGAGTAAGAAATCTCCATGTTAAAATGCCCAGAATTTAGAACTCATCACCAGAGTTTTTGCTCAGAACCATATACAAATTATGAGAGTGTGAAACAAGTCAAATTCAGCAAAGGAATAAAAAAATCTCTTGGGGCAGAAGAAGTAAAGGATGGTGGTAGATTGCATGCTTTAAAAACTTTCACAAAGACTCAGCCAGAAGACAAAAAGGAAAAAAAAAAAAAAAAATGCTAGAGTCTAACAATAAATTGCAAAGAAAAGTCAAGCAAAACCACATTGATTTTATGCACATTGTCATGCAACTGTAATGTTTACTAAAGGAGAGAAGAGCTTACCAGCTCTCATGATAGATTAAAAGATTATTCTAGGTCTTAATATTCTCTCTTCAGTGCTCAACATGCAAAAATAATAAAGATTAATTTCTGGTGGATCTTATGATAAGTTCATAGGTCACCCTGTTGCATTTTGTGCTCTGTTGCTCTGGTCCCTTTGCTGTCTCCTTTCCTTGCAGCATTATTTATTCAATCTGTTTAGTCTGCTTTACAGGCTGTGGCAGCCTTCATGGGTGGACCTATTGAACCAGGCTGTAATAGATGTAATACATCAATACATTTCAGCTGAACAGCTTTAATTAGGCCTTGCTGGTCATTTCATCAATTCAGTTGCGTACCATCGGGATTTGGATAACACCGAGCCTCCTGTGGAGCATGAGAATTACAGCGCGCCAGCAGGGCTCCCCCAGTCACAACAGAAGGTTAGGCGGTCAACGACCATTCACGCAGGGAAGAGCCCATGCCCAGCCTATAAACTTACCCTTCCAGTAATGTCTTTCAAATCCTAACACCTTTAAACCCCAGTGTCACTTTGGAACGCAGGCTGCCTGAAAAATCCCAAGAAAAGACACATAAAACTCTTTTCCTGCTCAATAAAAGAACAGGAGTTCACTTTGTTGCTATGCAAAGGTCTGGACAGGACTTAGAGACTGAACAACAACTGATAAATATATATAATCAAGATACCATTTCTGCAGCAGTTAGGTTGATGGGCAGGATCTAACAAGATGCAAAAACTGTGCTAAGTATAAATTTTAAGTATACCATATGAAGTTTCAACAACACAGTTGGTTTATATCTCGCACTGTACTTCTCACATACAGCCCAGAATAAATATGCTGAAAGTAATCTGATGCAGGAAATCTCTACAAATGAATGTTAGAGCAGGGCAAAACCACTTCTATCTTGAAAAGGCAGACTAATTTACTCTCAATTTTGGAGAACCTTATGACAAATTTTTCCATACAAAATATCTTCAAAGTGAAACATTGGGAAAACAACAACAACAACAAAATAACAAAACAGTGATGCATTGGCCTGTATGGTTGGCCAAAACCCAGGTAGCAAAGACATTTACATTTATGTAGAAAGACATCCAAGGAACAATCTGAATTTTCTCCAGTGCATATATAATGTGGAGGCCAGACTCCTTGGGGCATCCAGTGAAGATGTGATTGAGAAGAGCCAGCTAGCACCAGGAGGGCAGTGCTCCACGCAGCCAGCAAGGAACTGAGCTTCAGGGCTCCCACGGCAAAGCAGCCGCCTGACTTTGAGAAGTGAAGGGATGGGGCCAGGTGGTTAGACTGAGGTCTCCAAGTCCTCAAATGCAGAGGATCAAATCAGCAGGTTCATGGGGAACATCATGTCTGGGGAAAATAGGAGTTCTTACTGGGTAGGATGGCAAGTCTCTCCTCGTTCTTTTTCATCCTAGTGGGCTCCTGCCCTGAGGGTAAGTATTCTGGAAGCCTGGCTTCTTTGGTAGCCACATCTGGTCAAATAGAGCCTGCACATTTTCCAGTACTATGTATGAATCAAGGGATAACCAGGCCAATTTATTGTGCCTATGAAAGTTTTCAATTGTCTCTATATTTACTGAAATGACAAGTCAGGTTCCTTTAAAAATTTGACCTTGTGGAAAAACTGTTTTAGCAAAAATGGAAAAAATTTCAATGTACCAGATTAGAATATAAGAACTGGGAAAAGAATAAGTGAGTTTGTTACTTTAAAAAAATAACCACATTGCTATGAGCTGAAAGGGTTATGCCATTTACATTTTAAAATAATACTAGACATAATACAGGTTAATTTGAAATCCCCTTTCTCTCAGCTGCAGACAAGAAAACCAAATTAGTCTTAATTGTGTCTTGTTTAACTTGACCATTTAAATTAGAGATTCTTTGCTAATCTAGGTGCTTTTATAGTTACCACATCTTTTTACATGAGATTCTTTTTTTATTTGACTTCTTTGACCCATGGAATGTTTTCAAGTGGATATTTTTATCTTTGCAGATGCTAAGAGTGATGTTATTTATAATTATACCGAAAGGCCTCTATGAGTATATATATGAATACAGGGATCTCTGCAATGTTCTACTGAACAATATTGATCTTCTAAGTTCATGTATAAACATTTAATTTGATAGCAAACATTGTTAGTTCATTTCTTTTAATGTAAGAGAAAATATTAGTCCAATAGATATGAATATTACAAACTGATAGAAATGAGGTAAATTGTAGTAGGATTTAATTTCTCATATTCTAAAATGCTTCATGAGTTTTGATAATGAATTGTCCTGTCAATCAATGCTGGTTGTTACACTTGAGGTAATATGTCAAGAAATCTCATTGCAAAGTATATTAATCCCGAAAATGAAAATATATCATATAAAATAATACAAGATATGCTTTCTAATGTACATTAATGACCTGGAGCAAGAACAGTTAGAATATATAAACCATAAATATTGTACAATTGAATTAAAATATCAATTTAATATCTTCTTCTCCCATCTTTTCCTAATGTCCTTCCCACTCTGCCACAGTTCCCTGGCACCTTCATTACTGTGGCTAAAAACTGGACTTGAAAAAATGTTTAGGTATGATCTCAACATCTACAATATGTTCTTTATAAAACTCCTTTTTTTGTGTGGAGATATATACCACTATATCCTTTCAAAAATCTATGTGACTCAAGAAAAAACACTGGAGTAAAAGTGAAAAACAACTTTTAGTTGTTTCATAACCTTAGGACAAATGAATTTATGTAGAAAAATTCTCGTATAATAATTTTAATAATTCATTTAATATTGGTTGTAGCAAAAATAAAAATAATAGTAAAATACTTAAGTAAAATGCATACCTGTTAGGAACAAACACTGCTATTATTTTAGTGTATATCCTTTTAGATATTTGAAATGCATAATTTAACATTTTTATAAACAAAGTATTTCTTTGGCACAACTTAGAGATTTGTGTCTAAGAAATTGATGTTAATAGAAACTTTGATGTCTTATGATATATATTTATTTAAATATCCCAAAAAAGAATAAAAAGAATGGATATCCTTAAAGAAGACGAGTAACATTAATACATGAAATAGAAAGATAGATTTAAAACAATAAGATATGAATCATAGATACTAAAATTTTAATCCCTGGAAAACTTTTTAAACTGCTAGTTAAATATTGACAAGGTAGAGAGGAGAAAGAAAAGCAATAGAATGTATCATAATCAGGTTGTTCTAGAAGAGACGTGAACAATGCAGTGTAAAACTTAAGTATTCTGTTTGTATTTGTTCCATAAGGACTGCAGAAAGAGACTGGATGAAAGTCAATATTAAAAGAGTTAATGGCTAATGCATTTCCAGAAACAAGAAAAGGAATGAATTCTCAGATTTAAAAAGTTCCACCTAGTGCTAGGAATGATAATATCTGTAATTTTATACCTTGTCAAGTCATAAGGAAAATAAAGGCATCAAGGATAAGGGAAAATAATAAATGATAACAGAAATACCTGAATATCTATCAAAGATGAATTATTAGGAGATATATCCTCAGCTACTATAGTTGACAGAAGACAACAGAAAAGTACCTTGTACTGCTAAGAAGAAACATTTTTAACATATATCATCAAATTATAAAGATAAAATAAAGATTATACTTGGAATATAGTAATTCATAAATTTTATTGCCCCTAGAATCTCAAAAAGAAAATATTATGATATGTCTTCAGCTAAAGAAACATAAATTCAAGAAAGAGTGGAAAGTGGAAAACAAGAAAAATTAAAAGAGCATAAAAGAAAATCAGTAAAAGATCATGATAAATCTAACTAAGCTTTTATTATTGAGTTAGATCATATTAACAGTTATTTGGGAATGTGTTTAATAAATTACATTTTCAAATGACATTAACATTATTTGAGTGTTTGTTTTGAAAAGAAAATGAAAATAGACTAAAATATAATGGGGAATTTTGTGGGGCATTTACTGAGAAGTGTGATATAGTACTTACCTACTTTGAGAGGAGGCCAGAGATAATATTCAAATTAGGCTATGTTAGAATACATGAATTATCTGTGTTAACATGTTAAAAGTGCTGCTAAAAGTATAGATAAGAAGTTTATTATTTCCATTCATTAGAAGACAATGAGAAACAAGCCAACAAAAACGGACCGATGCAACAAATAAACTTGGAAGCCAATAATCCCAGAAGCAAAGAGGAAGCGTAGTATAAAAAAGCCACAAAATATGATGACATACATTCATCAAACAAATTAAAGTCAAAATAAAAGAAAATAGCTCAAAAATATATATTGAAAACCACTCAAAAAGCTCACGGGTGGGGGTGTGGGGAGGTTGGTGTGGACCACCTGTTCTTCACTCCTGGTATGTTCTTCTCTTTGAAGAGACAACCTAGAGTTACACTTCTGTGTTCACACCATCCTTCTCTTCTTTCAGTTTGGAGTTTTTTGAGTGTGTGACCCGAGATTTCCATCTCTACCCTCTCTTCGTTTTTTGACTTTGTGATCCTGCTTCCCCTTGGGCATGTGTTTACTGGTTTTTGGCTGCATGATGCCAAGTTAAATAGAAGCGTGAACTATTAATATTAAAAGGTAAATGGGGGCATAGTAAACATTCTTAAGAGTTTATCTTAGCAAAAATCAGATGGAATCAGGCAGCACCGAAAAGGAAGTGATTTGGAGCCCTGCACCGAGAGGAGTGAAGAGGTGAAAGACTCGCATAGAGGAAAGGCAGGAGAGAAACAATGGAATTATCTGATTGGCTGTGATTTAAGCATTTGCCTTATTTGAAGAGGCTGATTGACCGTGCTTGATTGGTTGTCCTTCGGTGTTCTTTTCTTAACCCAGAACCATTTAGAAACTTAGGTTTTGCTTTGCTTCTAAAGGCCGCTGAGATATAACGCTACCTCAGACTAATTTGGGGTTTCCCGGTGGCCCCGTGGTAAAAGATTTGCCTGCCAACGCAGGAAACACAGGAGGTGGTTGGTTCTGCCCCTGGGTTGGGAAGATCAAATGGCAACCCACTCCAGTGTTCTTGCCTGGAAAGTCCCGTGGACCGAGGAGCCTGTCGGACTGCAGTCTACGGGGTTGCAAAAGAGACGGGACTGGGCAACTGAGCACAAACTAATTCACCTCCTGGTTAATTAGCTGAAGGGAGCTAACACAGGAAGGCCTGTAGTTGCGTGGTTCTGTCTGTGACTGGGTAACGCTAAGGTTCCACTGTGTTGGCTCAGTATTATGAAGCTCCCTGTTAGTGAACACCAGGGCAATATTGTTAATACTAGGCTCAGTGCTGTAGATTAAATACTTTTTTATATTTGTTTACCTCTTACTATTTTTATTTCCAATCTCATTGATGTTCTTTGTTTCAATTAGCACAAGTTCAGCCCTGTGGCTCAGATGGTAAAGCGTCTGCCTACAATGCGGGAGACACGGGTTCAATCTCTGGATTAGGAAGATCTGGAGAAGGAAATGGCACCCCACTCCAGTACTCTTGCCGGGAAAATCCCATGGACGGAGGAGCCTGGTAGGCTACAGTCCACGGGGTTGCAAAGAATTGGACACGACTGAGCGACTTCAGTTAAACCCTATAAGAAAGATAGGAGTTTAAATTTTTAATAAACTTTAATAGCATTCAATTTGTTATTGTATATACATTTTTGCTATTAGAAAAAGCCTCTTCAAACTTCATTAATTTCACCTTTAAGTATATTTTGCCCACTCTCATGCTGAGCAGTTTTGTTTTTTTTTTTTTAACTAGGAATATCAGGACACACTTAATATAAACTGTTAGGCCAATGAAAGAAGTCACGTGATAGATATTTATAGGATGAGATGGGTATCCTGTGGCGCTGATGACTTTTTCAAAAGCTATTTACTTTCTAATACACAAAGAAGCTATTTTGCCTTTTAAATGCCACATTACCTTTCAAGAATGGGGCACAGTTCATTCTTAAAAAATGTCATCAACTTTAAATAATGGCAGCAGTTTACAAAAAAGAAAAGCAAAAGCAACCCCCCCCCCCCCCCATAATTTAGCTTTGCAGCAAAAGGAACATATGGTCAAATTTATTGAAAATTAAAAGGGAAACATCTGAGTTTGGCTGCATATGAGAAATTTTACACTATACTCATTGGTTGGCTGAATTCATTACTTGTCAACTCTAATTTATTCTAAAAATGTCACCTTGCCAAATGCCCAGGTTTTCATTGTTCCTACATTTAGTAATGTAATTCTGACAACAAGCACCGCAATTCTCCCACCTCCTGTATGTGTTTATAATAGATGCATTTGTATATTTTTCTTCTGTTTTGCTTGCACTATATTCTCTCTGATTTTGTGTAAGTAGCATAAATATGGATCGATTCTGCAGAAATGTTGGGTTAATCATGTTATCAAAAAGCAAATGCATATACCAGAGATACAGCATTAAGTTTAGTAGTGGAAAATCTTTAGCAAGACATTGATAGTAGACTTGGCAGCTAAATGATGTATTTCTGGAAAAGGGAGATGTCCTAGAAGTAACTTGTGGCTGTTCCTAAAGATTTATTAAAACTAAGCTGACACTCGCATCGTTGATAGAGGTAATTTTAAAGCTCTTGAAATTCTACTGACCCTAAGATAATGAAACCACCACCTTCCACACATTTGTATTCTGTGGCATTGAGTGTGGATAGTGGTACGGAATGCGAAATGCTATCATTATCCTCCAGAAGAATTCACAAAAGTAACTTAGGGCAAATGCATGGACCAAGAGACACAGCAAAGAAAGGCAGATACAGTGCTGAGTACGTGATGAGTGGTTTTGTATGAAAACAAACAATAATGATAAGGGATTATTTAGGCAGTTAATAAATCATGAGGCTTGGCGATGCACACAGCCGCATAACCAACACAGATTTCTTAAAAAGTATTTCCATTGTCGTGTATCACAGCAGAGAATTTATATTATGCCCTAAAACAAATCAAATCCAGTGCATATGAAAAGCACCATGAAATGTACTTAGGAAGAACCTTGCTAAGGCAGAGATATGTGCATATTTATGACACAGACTGCATGAGCTCCACAAATGAAAGCTCTGCTTATAATCCAAATAACATTTCTAACAGTATTTTCAGATAAGGAAAACGTGTGTTAAACTGCTCAGAAGCCTCAAATCTTTAGGCTCATTCAAAATATGGATTGTCCATAGGAAGTAGGATGATTATACTGAAATTCGGCAGAAATATTAATGATAATCTATGAAGATGGCTAACATTCAACTGCTTTCAGAGATTTAGCTAAACTAAACTATGATTTATTAATCACATATTCATGGAAATAGTTTATTACACTGTTCTAGTCCTTCCCTTTCAAAACTGATATTCACCAGTACTGGGTAACAAGATCAGCTTTCAGGACCAAAAAAAAAAAAAAAATGTGTAATACAGGTGGAGTATGAGGGGGTGAGAGATTATATAAAGATAAAAGATATAATGCATGAATGATTTTAGCAGAGGTTGCAAGTTAAGGATGTGAAACAGCCTCTTCTCTCAGAATTTCACTTTGCTTTGGCAACTCCATTACCTTAGTTATCAGACATAATTCTTTTCTGTTTCCTTGGTCTAAGTCCTCCACCATTGCCCAAGATAGATATTGCAAAGCCATCCCCCTATAATCCAATCTCCTATTTCACTCCACTCCCCATTTTCAGTAGATCGTTTCATCTACAAGTTCACAAAGACAAGAACTGCCTTAATTAAATGCCACAATGTTATACAATAACTGAATCCATAATTATTCTTTCAAGCTTCTTTCCTCAGTGGAAATTGTATTTCTCTTGACTCAAGTTTGATTCTACTGCTTCCTATTGCTTCATTCATTATCCACTTTTTATTCATTTCTTTCTCCCTCCTGACACCTTTTCTCTGTGCCTTTGACTATCCAGTCTGCTTTTACTTCTTTCCTATCATGCAGTTTATTTCCATTAATATTTGTTTCTTTAAATCACATATGTGTGTGTGTGTGTGTGTGTGTGTGTGTGTGTGAAAATATGTAGATCCATGTGTGCTCAATCGTGTCTGACCCTTTGCAACCCCATGGACTGTAGCATACCACCAGGCTTTTCTGTCTGTGGAATTTTCCAGGCAAAAACACTGGATTGGGTTTCCATTTCCTCCTCCAGGGGATCTTCCTGACCCAGGGTTTGAACCCACATCTCCTGCATTGGCAGGCAGATTCTTTACCTCTGTGCCACCTGGGAAGTCCATATCTTTCTTGTACATTCTGAATTATTTCCAGTTTTCTATAATGTATCATTTCAACCTATTTCTACATATTTGCATACACTATTTTTTTTTCTCTTTGGAACACTTGTATTTTTTGACTTGCAGTAGCTTTAACTGCACTCATCAATCAGTCCTTAGCTGATGCATATTTAGAAAACTTCCCTTAATCTTCATACTTTTTTGAGACACCTATTTTCAGTGTTTTCCTGAAACACTGTACACAAACATATTGTCACACTTCACAGAGATTTATCTATGTTCTCAGGGAGACATAAAGTGGCCTGAAGCTAAAGGCATTGATTTAGTTACTACTCTATCCATAGTGAGTATTGCAATGCTTGGTAAATAGTGTCCATTACATATCTGTTGGACGGACAATAAATTTGTGACTGAACTAAACTGTCTCATTCATAACCATTTGCTTGTTTTACTAGATCATGCTTCCAGTTCCAGTAGTTGATCAATTTATTTCTTTTCCTGACTTTTTAGGTGAATTTTATTGTTCATTTGGTGAGCATTTGCTTATCACTACAGTGATGTGTGTCTTGCTAATCTCTGGCAGTACAATGAGACTTCCACTGGTGGGGAAGAAGGAAAAACAAGTGGTACTAAAATGGAACAAGACCTTGTGGTCCTTCCCACCTCTCCCTCCCTGCACCATGACCTCCACCTGCCTTTTGTTAGTGGAAAACTTTAGACAAAGAACCAGTTCAATCAGAGAAATGAGAAATACAGAAACAAAGGAGACTGAATAGTAATAATGTAGTCATTAAGCATAGTGAAAGACCTTTAGTTCTTTCTCAAGGGCTATTGATAATATTCTGAGCCATATCAAGTGAGATATCTTACAGAAACTAAAACGCCAGGTGGAGAATTTAAGTACATGATGACCGGACTGTAACCAAGACATGAGCTGTAACAATTCCAAGAAATGGAAACATATGAACCGTGGAACTGTAGATTAACTGTGCCTAAAACAATCAAGATGATGCTGGTCAAACCATTGATGACCAATTTGAAGATGACTGTCATAGCTGACTCTGTTGTTTCTGCGTGTAGTTCCCCCCCAGTTCTGTCTATAAAAGCTCTTGCCCCGTGGCTGCCAGTGGGTGGAGGGAGTTGGCTTTTGAACTAATGTCCACCACCATCACCCCCAGGTGCCGGCTGCTGAAATAAAGAAACTTTCCTTTTCAGCAACCTAGCCTGTTTATGGGCTTTTGAGCGGTGAGCAGCCAGACCCCACACCTTTCAGTAACAATAGCAATACTATTAGAATGTCAAAGTGCCACAAGATGACAAATATAAGATCCATAAAATCTCTAACATCAGGAGTTCAGATATTTGGGGAGTGAGGTGGGGGAGGAGAGAGGACAAATGGCAAGAGAACACTTGGGATGAAACAGAACAATAGATTGAGACATGATTGTTGAGTGGGAGTTATCCAGGAAGAGAGAAAGGGAGGAGGAAGAACCCAATGGAGAATCTTGACACACAGTCTCAATCATTACTTCTCCAATCTACCAGGAATTTTGTCTTCACCGCTGTGAACCTGGGCCCACGGGAAAGCAGCCCACTGTTCTATGGCTGTGATGGGGCTTCACTGAGGCCAGAGTCAGGGAAGACCTGTCTGGTGGCACCCGGCAGGGGCAAACCCTGTCAGCTGATGCTCCTCAAGCTCTGATTTAAGAAAGATGGAGGTAGCAGGAAATGGGCCAGCACAGCTAGTGAAACATTAGAAACTCAATATCTTAACAGATATTTGATTATGTTCTGTCTAGGTATAACTCAAAAAAGGAGAAACAGAAATGAAACAGAAAATGGAGTATATCCAGGAGCAGAAGTTTAAACAGCATCACAAGCATGTAGGCCAGGAAGCAAGAGCTGAATTTTTAATTTAATAGGAACAACCAAAGGTATCATATAGAAAGGAGGTACATTTCTAAAGGGATTTCAGATATGGAGAGGTTATGGTGAAAATAGTAAGGAGTAACTACAGAAAAATTTTGACAGAGGGCAGTGAAACCTTCTAAATGGTAACTATTTGTTTCTCTTGATGATGGAGTTGGGCATTTGATAGCATCACTCTCCTTCAGCATTTTATACAGCATGGCACAATATGCGACCTTGGGCAGGTTAATTAACTTGCCTCAGTTTCTTCATCTATAAAATGTGGAGAAGTGTATATCATTGAGATGATGTCAGTATTAAGTACAATCATTCAGTTTGGGATATTGCTATTCAATTACATGAATTATCTAATCCCTAACAATATGAAATGTTATATGAAAAAAAAAAATGATCCATAGTAACTTCTAAAATTATAATGAGACTTTTGCCAAGTTTAAATATATCCTAAAATTCTTTCCTGAAACTTAATCCTCATATTATCTTTTTAGTTCAGTTCAGTCACTCAGTCGTGTCCAACTCTTTGCAACCCCATGGACCACAGCAACCCAGGCTTCCCTGTCCATTACCAACTTCCAGAGCTTGCTCAAACTCATTTCTATCATATTGGTGATGCCATCCAACTATCTCATCCTCTGTTGTTCCCTCCTTCGGATTTCAATCTTTCCCAGCATCAGGATCTTTTCCAAACTGTCAGTTCTTCACATCAGGTGCCCAGAGTATTGGAGTTTCAGCTTCAGCATTAGTCCTTCCAATGAATATTCAGGACTGATTTCCTTCATGATTGACAGGTTTATCTCCTTGCAGTTCAAGGGACTCTCAAGAGTCTTCTCCAACACCACAGTTCAAAAGCATCAATTATTCTGTGCTCAGCTCTCTTTAGAGTGCAATACTTATATCCATACATGACTACTGGAAAAACCATAGCTTTGCCAGCAAAGTAATGTAGAGACATTTTAGCAGAGGCTTTTTATTATGCTGTATAGGTTGGTCATAGCTTTTCTTCCAAGGAGAAAATGTCTTTTAATTTCATGGCTGCAGTCACCATCTACAGTGATTTCAGAGCCCCCCCAAAATAAATTCTGTCACTGTCACCATCGTTTCCCCATCTATTTGCCATGAAGTGGTGGGATCAGAAGCCATGATCTTAGTTTTACGAATGTTGAGTTTTAAGCCAATCTTTTCACTCTCCTCTTTCACTTTAATCAAGAGGCTTTTAATTTTTCTTCTCTTTCTGCCATAAGGGAGGCATCATCTGAATATCTGAGGTTATTGATATTTCTCCCAGCAATCTTGATTCCAGCTTGTGCTTCACCTAGTCCAGCATTTTGCATGATGTACTCTGCATATAAGTTAAATAAGCAGGGTAACAATATACAGCCTTGATGTGCTCCTTTTCTAATTTGGAACCAGTCTGTTGTTCCATGTCCTGTTCTAACTGTTGCTTCCTGACCTGCATACAGATTTCTCAGGAGGCAGGTCAGGTGGTCTGGGATTCCTATCTCTTGAAGAATTTTCCACAGTTTGTTGTGATCCACACAGTCAAAGACTTTGGTGCAGTCAACAAAGCAGGGTTAGATGTTTTTCTCGAACTCTCTTGCTTTTTTGATGAGTCAGTAGGTGTTGGCAATTTGATCTCTGGTCCCTCTGCCTTTTCTGAAAGCAGCTTGAACAACTGGAAGTTTACGGTTCATGTACTACTGAAGCCTGGCTTGGAGAATTTTGAGCATTACTTTGCTAGCATCTGAGATGAGTGCAAGTGTGTGGTAGTTCAAATATTCTTTGCCATTGCCTTTCTTTGGGATTGGGATTTCTTTTCCAGTCCTATGGCCACTGCTCAGTTTTCCAAATTTTTTGGCATATTGAATACAGCTGTCTAACAGCATCATCTTTTAGGATCTGAAGTAGTTCAACTGGAATTCCATCACCTCCACTAGCTTTGTTCATGGTGATGCTGCCTAAGGCCCACTTACTTGATTTCACATTCCAGGATGTCTGTTTCTAGATGAGTGGTCACACCACCATTGTTATCTGGGTCATGAAGATCTTGTTTGTACAGTTCTTCTGTGTATCCTTGCCACCTCTTCTTAATACCTTCTACTTCTCTTAGCTCTATATCATTTCTGTCCTTTATTGAGCCAATCTTTGCATGGAATGTTCCCTTGGTATCTCTAATTTTCTTGAAGAGATCTCTAAAATAAAAAATGCTAGAAATGGGAAATATAGCATCTGGGTATCTAAAATAGTTGAGCAATCTTAGATTATAGGACAATATGAAGAGTACATATATTTCAGGAATTTTATAATAGTCTATGATGAACACAAACATGTCACAAGCTATATAAGCATACATATTCCCTTTTGAACTCAGTGGACATGAGTTTGAGCAAACTCTGGGAGATATTAAAAGACAGGGAAGTCTGGCATACTGCAGTCCACGGGGTTGCAAAGAGTCAGACAGGACTAAGCGACCAAACAAAAACAACAATATTCTTTTGGAACTATCTTAAGGAAATAAATCATGATCATGAAAGAATAGTAACCTGAATGTTAGAGCTTTATTAGCAAAAATTGAAGATCATTTGTTAAAACAGTCTCCTTTGGTTCACAGGTGGTTCATTGGTAAGGAATCTGCCTGCCAGTGCAGGAGAAACAGGAGATGTGGGTTCAATCCCTGGGTCGGGAAGATCCCCTGGAGGAGGAAATGGCAACCCAGTCCAATGTTCTTGCCTGGAAAAATCCCATGGACAGAGGAGCCTGCTGGGCTATGGCCCACGGGGTCACAGAGAGTCTGCTGTAACTGAGCACACACACACACACACACACAAAACAAAACAAATTTCTTTGGTTTATCCTATAACGAATACATTTTTCAGATTTCATAAACAAGGTGAAAGACATATCTGTGATGTAGTAAGTCAACTGAAAACTTGTAAAAGCAGATTGGTTTGTATTCCATTTTTTAAGTGGAATGGAAATGGCTTTAACCTTCCCTCTTCCTGATTAAATTGCACACACGTTTCTTCTTGACTTAGGCCCCGAGCTCCCTTTTCTCAGAATGCATGCTGCATTTACGTATTTCTTTTTCATTTTCGGCTGTGCTGGGCCTTCGCCTCTTGCGCAGTCTGTCTTTCTCTGGTCGCGGGAGCCGGGCCTGTTCCCGCAGTGCGCAGGCCTCTCCCTGGGGCTTTCCTCCCTGGGGAGCGCAGGCTCGTGGAGCGCCGGCTCAGCAGCTGGGTGCGCGGGCTTGGTTGCTTGATGGCGAGTGAAATGTTCCCAGACCAGGGATTAAACCCACGGTCCCTCCTGTGGCGGGTGACTCTTATCCACTGTGCCACTAAAGAAGCCCAAACACTTAGGTTAGAAAATCATAATTACAGATCTTTCTCTGCCCCTTTTAGATGTAAATTTTCTCTCTCTCTTTTTTTTTTTTTTTTTTTTGGCCAATTTTACAACCCAGGATTGTCTTTCTCAAGGACCTGGGAATCTTTCTTTTGAAATGTAATCACTGAAGGTCTAAGTGCCCCTCTTTTTCAATAAACCACAAACTCAGATGGCCTAATCCTATGTATCAACTTCTCCCACTCCAGTCCTTCAATACTTTTCCATTTGCTAAAAATTCCTCTCCCCCTTCCCTCATTATCTTCTGTTTCATGGAGATTGAATTCAAACTCTTTTCCCAAATTCAACAGTCTTGAAAAACTCTTCCGTGTCTGCTTAACCTTATCTGCTGCAAATTTTCTTTGACAATTGAAAATCATTGACATATTTAAAGATGACCCCACAGAAGTCAAAATTAGGGGAAAAGATGGGATATGTTACTTAAAGTTTCATTTTCTACATTAAGCATTTAGGTTATAAATTAAATAGAACCATTTTCAAAATTGTTGCATATACCAAAACAAGTGAGTATTAAATTTTGGATTCCTAGAAAATGCTTAAGTTCAAAGAAAATCATAACTTTTGGTCTCTTTATTTATCTCTTAAAATATGTTCATTTGTGATATTATTTGAACTATCAGGAAATAAATTCCAAAACCGATTTCTTATCCTGCTTCCAAGCAATTGATGTTCTATTCAGGAAGGTAGGATTATCTGTTTAAAAATGCATTAACTTTTACACAACCTCAATATGTTTACCAAAATTCATTTTAAATTTATATTAGCGCTGTGAAAGCTTTGAAATTGCTGTCTAACAAATTATTCACAGAGGTATTCAAAATGGCTCTCTCTGTGTTTCAATCCTAAAGGGCTGCTATCACAAAACTTATATGAGGTTGAAACATTGATTAGATTTCCATCTGCCAGGTAAATAAATTTTAAAAATTTGGTTGTAATAAATTAAAATACAATTTTAGCCTACCATCAGAAATTAACATAGCATCAGAATATCTGTATTGGAACATTGTAGAAGCTTGTACACAATTCTAGACTTAATAGTTTCCAAGCCACAAGAAAGTGAGCTAGCCAGTCATCTACATGCATAGGACAAGGTGTCCAACAAAAGCAAAACAAGTCTTGTTCCTGCTTCTTCACTGTCCCACCAATATTACTCATAATTAATCAGCTATCAATTGTAGGTATTTCTATATGAAAATATTTCCCTGCACCTATAGTTTGTGCCCAAGAGTATACATTTTCCTGTAATTGCCAAAAGTAGCTAGTTTGGGGCTCATTAGGAATCTTCGAGCACAATAAAGTAGCATTTTCTCAATAACTATGTAGTGCACAGTGCATTATTCCTTTATATGATAGTTTCCAGAAAATCTAAACTTAAGTTCTAGAAATACCCTCATTAAAAATGAAAATTATAAAGAAGTAAAATAAAAAGAATGGAATAATGATAACAGAATATTTTACCTTGATTTACTAGTTCATATGGCTAGAACTTGAATATTAAAAGATGGATGTGTTCCTGAGACTGATTTGAAAAGGTGAACATTTTTTAAGTTAGCCATATCTGAAAAGCAATAATGCAGTGCTCTGTATAAAGGCAGTCATTATGAAACCTTTGAAAAGCAGAGAACACTTTTAGTACAAGAAAATAACACCAACTAAATTATTTGATTTGAGTTAAAGGTGAATATAAGTGTATAGCAATACATTTAAGTTTAAAATCTATGAAATATGTATAGCACGGTGAAATGATGCTTTGGGTGTATGGGTGGTATTAAGTGTTTCAGTAGACACAGGAATAATGCATATCAGCAATATGACATTGAAAAATTCAAAGAGGTGAACAAATGAAAAGAAACACTGAATCTTAAAGTTCACTGATAGAGAATTAAAGAAGGTTACATCAGGGGAGTTTGTAATTTCCTTGGTTCTGTCTCACCGCAGCAAAAATTTGAAGTAACAAGCGGACCACTGTTACAGCTCAGTTTTATTTGGCAAGCAAAGGAAAACACATCCTCAAGGTGTGAGGGCAGGCCGACCCAAAAGACACAAAGAGAAGAGAGGCCAGAAGCCATATTTTGGCTCCTCTTTTTATACATTTTTTTCCTCCTCCCCCTGGGCCTGCCCTATGTAAATTGGGCTAGCCAAGAGAGCTGTTTGTGTCACCTGAGGTTCTCACTCTGGTCCTCGGGCCTTCCTTTGTTCTATTTTTGTGGGATTTTCCTTTGTTTGTCTTTTAGCCACTGCCATTCTGGACTTCTTTTTTCCTTTTCTAACTATCTAACATTCCCCCCTCAAGAAATGGGAGGCCCAGTTCTCTGGGAATAGGAGTGTCAATGTCTCTCTGGCTGCTTCCTGCTGAACTAGGACAATGAGGGGCATTGGGCCTTCCCCTCTTGCTAGTCTCAAGCCTCAGAGTCCTTACAGTGGTGTCCATCTGGGGTGAGTGATATTTTTCATGGTCAGCTGTAGTTTTATATATCCTTGTTGAACTCTCACTGCATGTTGTAGCTTCTTCACCTGGGCAGAGACAAAATGGGTTCAGTCAGTTCAGTTCAGTCACTCAGTCATGTCTGACTCTTTGTGACCCCATGAATTGCAGCACGCCAGGCCTCCCTGTCCATCACCAACTCCCAGAGTTTACTCAAACTCATGCCCATTGAGTCGGTGACACCATCCAGCCATCTCATCCTTTGCCTTCCCCTTCTCCTCCTGCCTCCAATCCCTCCCAGCATCAGGGACTTTTCCAATGAGTCAACTCTTCACATGAGGTAGCCAAAGTATTGGAGTTTCAGCTTCAGCATCAGTCCTTCCAATGAACACCCAGGAATGAGCGCCTTCAGGATGGACTGGTTGGATCTCCTTGCAGTCCAAGGGACTCTCAAGAGTCTTCTCTAACACCACAGTTCAAAAGCATTAATTTTTCAGCGCTCAGCTTTCTTCACAGTCCAACTCTCACATCCATACATGACTACTGGAAAAACCATAGCCTTGACTAGATGGACCTTTGTTGGCAAAGCAATGTCTCTGCTTTTTAATATGCTATCTAGGTTGGTCATAACATTCCTTCCAAGGAGTAAGCATCTTTTAATTTCTGGCTGCAGTCACCATCTGCAGTGATTTTGGAGCCCCAAAAAATAAAGTCTGACACTGTTTCCACTGTCTCCCATCTATTTCCCATGAAGTGATGGGACCAGAGGCCATGATCTTAGTTTTCTGAATGTTGAGCATTAAGCCAACTTTTTCACTCTCCTCTTTCACTTTCATCAAGAGGCTTTTTAGTTCCTCTTCACTTTCTGCCATAAGGGTTACAAAATGTGTTAGACAACGGATAATGCATGGAGTAATCATAAGCAGCATCAATATGGTGAAAACAAGCATTGGCCAACTCCAAATTTTCTCTTGCCAGAAGAAAGATTCCCCCAGAGGGAAATTGTAGCCACCCTGAGAACTCTCTAGCTCGTTCTTTGAGACTCAGTAAGATCTGAAAGTTTTTCTTGAAGACTGTGAGACTTTTTTTAAACTTGACTGGAGGTATTTACCCAGAAACAACAAATCTCAATCAAGATGGCTGAAGTACCCCCTTGTTCAGGGATCAGGACATCTATCTCCTGTCTATTTTGTTTTGTCCCCGCCAAGCTGTGTTGGCTCTTTAGAGCTATCTTGAGAAATTTTATCCCCAGAAACTTAATTTTGGGGTTGTTCACTAGAATGGCACTCACTTGTAGTCCTGAATAGGTATCTGAGAGCTCCCAGGGGCTCTCAGGAGTATTGTATGTCCTCTTCTGTTTTCTTCCATGGCTTGATTCATGAATAGTGAATCCAGGAGGCATATCCTGGCATCTTGACTGCTGTGGGGGTAGAAAGTATTACAGGGTAGGGGCCCTTCAATGTGGGCTGGAGTTGAGCCTTTGAGGACCCATCTTTCCAGACTTTAATTAGGACTTGATCTCCTGGAGCATATAGTTGTGGCTCTTTAGAATCTTTTGGGTCCTGGTTGACACCCCACAAGCATATATCCTGTTGAAATTGTCCAGTAACCATGGTATAAGACTAGAGCACCTAAGTCTCTGGATCTAAGAAGAGGTCATTGACATTTAAAAAAAAAAAAAAAAAGTCACCCATATAGCATCTCACAAGGACTAAGATCAGTCTGATCCTTAGGGGCAATACAGGTGCAGAGGAGAGCTATTGGTAAAGCCTCCTTCCATCCCAGAGAGGTCTCCTGGGTTATCCTTTTTACCACTGATTTTAAGAATTGGTTGCCCCTTTCTACTTTTCCTGAAGACTGAGGCCTCCAGGCACAATGGAGATAATAAGTAATACCCAATGCTTTAGAGACCCCTTGGGTGACCTTACAAATAAATGATTCTGCATTGTCACTTTGTAATGACTTGAGCAGACCAAATCCCAGAATGATTTCATGGAGCAGTTTTTATACCACCTCCTCAGACTTCTCAGTCTGAGTGGGAAAGCCTTCAATCCATCCTATGAATGTAGCTATCATTAGTAATAGGTATTTATACCCTTGAGAAACTGGCATCTGGGTGAAGTCCATCTGCCAGTCTTCTCCTGGGTAGGTCCCATGTTGTTGGACAGGGTGGGCCAGCTGGGGTCTTCGAGCTCCTTGGGGGTTGTTTAACTGGCAAGTGGTTTAAGAGGAGACCTCTTGCCTTATAGTCATTTGGAGGTCTGCTCCTCTGAAGGACCTTTCTAGTAATCTTTGGAAGGCTTTTTCCCCTAAATGAATGATGGCATGTAAGGAGTTAACAAACTTCCATTGGAGGTTCCCAGACAGAAGAAGGAGTCCCTTCTTTTGGAACCACCCCATACAATCTTCATGAAAGCCCTCATTCTTACCTTTAAGAGTCTCACCTTCAGCAAATGAAGGTGGCAAATTAGCCTGAGGCAAATTAGTCTGTAGACCTAAGGTGGCAACCCCTATTAGGTCACTGTTCTGTACTGCTGCTCTCTTAGCTGCCTGATCAGCTGCTTGGTTCCCTCGTGCCGCTTCTGTGCTCCCCTTTTGGTGTCCTTTACAGTGGGAGAGTGAAACCTCAGCGGGCAGATGGACTGCCTACAAGAGTGTAAGAATCTGATCACCATATTTGACTGGGGACCCTCGGGTGGTCAAGTGGGCTCTTTCTTTCCAAATAGCAGCATGTGCATGCAGCACCAGAAAGGCATACTTGGAGTCAGTGTAAATGGATACTCATTTTCCTTTTCCTGGCTGTAAAGCTCAAGCCAGAGATATGAGATCTGTTAATTTGGCCTAAATACCTGGTGGCAAAGGTTTAGCCTCTGTGGCCTCAAAATTGGAGAATACTGCATACCCGGCTCTTCTTTTTCCATCCAAGACAAAGCTGCTTCCATTAGTGTACCAGATTTCCTCAGGGTTGGTCAGAGGATATTTTGATAATCCCTCTTAGGGTTTTGTCCAGTGGTCCAAGGTTTCCGGGCAAGAGTGAAAAGGGAGAGAGCCCTCGGGGGTAGGCAGGAGGGTGGCTGGGCTGAGAACCTCCCAAGAGTATATAGTCAGGCCTGGATTTTCCATCAGCATTACTTGATGTCTGAGGATCCTTTGATCAGACATCCGTAAATGGCCTCTCCCATTCAGGAGTTGTTTCACTTGGTGGCTGGTAAAGATAGCTAGTTTGCCCCCAAGATAGAGTTTAAAGCATCTTTTGTCAGGGCTGCAGTAGCTGCATGATTTCAAAGGCAGGGAGAGATCTCTTCCCAATAAGGGAGTAGGACACTTGGGGGCCACCAGAAACTGGTGGGAAAATATTTGTCCATCCCAGAAACAAAGTGCTCATGTGAATCTTTTGTAGTATTTTTTCCTGTATCATCCAAAATGGTACAGGTTTCAGAGAAGGCTCTAGAGTAGGAGGTCAGGATAGAGTAGGTAGCCCCTGTGTCAACCAAGAAATTCTCGGACCTACCTGCCACATGCAGTTGCACCGTTGGCTCCAGCCCTGTGATGATTATCTGTGACAAGCAGGCTGGCTGGAGTAGGCCACTTCAGTCCTGTTGAACCATCATGAGAGAAGGCTTGGCACTTGACCTTGAGGTTCTTGGGTCCCAAGGGCAGAGTGCAGTCCAATGTCCCAGATGATGGCATTTGTAGTAAGCTGTTCTAGGAGACTTGTCATGGCTTGGACACTTTTTGGCCCAATGTCCCTCTTGTCTACAGATTAGGCATTTGCCTCATGCCTTGTCCTTTAAGGAGTCAAGGTTTGCCATAGCATTTCCCTAGAGGGCGGCCAGCATCTGGGAATGCCTTGTCTCTTTCCTTCTCTCCTCCTAGGCCTTGACCTCCCTCTCCTGTTCTCTGTTATAAAAGGTGTTGGTGGCTGTCTGGATTATCACAACTAAAGAGGCAGCAGGGTCTGGCTTCTGTAGCTGTTGTAACTTTATCCTGATATCTGATGCATTCTGGGAAAGGAATTTCTCCTTTTAAACCACCTGTCCCTCATAAGAGTCTAAGTTCACATTGGTAAACTTTTAGAGGGCTTCTTTTAGCCTTTCCAGAAAGGCAATGGGATTCTTGTTATTGCTGAGACTGGGCACAGTTCCACAACTATTTGGCTTCCTTCTATTTCCATGGTTGGACTTCCTTAGGGGTTAGCCTTTCTGAAGCTTACCCTCCCCAGTACAGTTGCAACCTGAGAACTGGGCATCCCTGGGTCAGAATGCAGATCCCCAGACAGGCTGAGGCATGACAGCCTCCTGGAGATCGAATCCCTGGGCAGGTCGAGGTGTGTTGACCTCCTGGGACCCCTGGACTGGTAGATCCCCAAGCAGTTTGAGGCGTGACAAATTTCTGAGGACCAGATCCCTAGTTAGGCCAAAGCAAGTAGACCTCCTGGGACCCCTGGACTGGAGTTGGGCTTCCACAATTTTTCCAGCATGACTAGTGCTGGGTAGGATTAAGGGGTTGTAATCTTAACTCATTGCTGGTTTGCCCACCACAGATGGGAATAGATACCATGATGTAAAGCAATCCGAGCCTGTGCCCTGAGACTGGGAACCTGGTGAAAGAGCCATAAGCTTTATCCTCTTACTGCTCTAAGGGAAGGTAGGTCACTGATTTCCTCCCCTAGTCCTCCATAAGAGCAACTTAGAGTGTTTCCAAAGGTAAACATTTCATTGTCAGAGACCCACTTTAGGTAATGACAGAAGTAATGACAAAGGAGTGAGTTATCTGGCCCTGTTAGGGGCATTAAAGTATTTTAATGATAAGCAGAGTGGAGCAAGGCAAGCAATGTTATCTACAAGGGGAGACGGTCCTAGTTGTAGGAGTTAGTAAGTGGCTTAAGAACAAATTGATAACAAATCCATAAGAGTGGAGTGAAGATTTGATCTGGGGGTATGTTTGTAACTTTAGGAGAAGGGTGGTAAGAGTTTGGGCCCAAAAGGCCTGCAGGGAGAACTCCCAAAGTGGCAAACATTATCCCTGGAAGCCTAATTGCCTTTGAAGGGATGCCAACAGATGGACTTGTAGCAGGTACTGTGTAGCTGTGTCCTGCCCTAGCGGGTTTACTGAGAGATGCTGATCTTGCACATGTTGTAGGAAACATGGAAGATGAAGGCCTGAATATCTAGAGCGATTGGATATTATTTCCCTCCCAAGGGCCAGCTATTTTCTGGTTGTCCCTCCAGAAGATTATAGAGGCTACACTGTGGGCCCTGACGGGGCTCAGGAAAAGAGCATGGAACAGGAGGGAAGGGGGCAGGGCACAACTTTTGAATGGATGACAGCCCAAGGGCATAACATAAACTGGTTAAAATCAAGAGTGCAAGATGACAGATAAGTCAAATTCAACTAAACCTTGATCCTCAATCTGCAAGCTAAATGATACACCCTGAGGCGCCAGGAAGTTTCAAGTCACTGCCAAAAGAGGGAGGAGTGGGTGGTTCCCCAATTGTTGGAATGATCCTCCCACTCATTAGCATGTGAAATTACCCAGCTTGCAGAAACTAGACACACCACATTCCATGGCTGCAGCACTTGCCCTCTGCAATGGCCCACACCCTGTGAAGTTTGCTTCTCTCTGGATCTGAACAGATCTACCTCTTACCTATCACTGTGTCTCTCACTGAATCTTTTTGCAATGAGACATCAAGAGCCTGAGCTTCATTAGATCCTAAAACCAGGCACCATGGGTTTCGGCTGGGCTCAAGTTCCAGGAGAGAGGAGCTGAAGGAAAGGAGGAAAAAGCAGTGGGGAAACATGCAGAGGAATCCCTTTCATAACCTGCCAGAAAATCTGCTAAATACTTGACCTGTGCTCCCAGTTTTCATTGGTCTGATCCTTGGCACAAAGAAGATTAAGGACAGATGAACCCCCATCCACTTGAGCAACAGCTACTAAGGCACAGCAGATAGTAGAGCCTTGATGACACCCTGGGGCACACACTGCCACTCACCTGTTCACAGGGGTACAAGGAAACAAGAAATGAGAGATTGCAAAGGAAGTATCATTTTGTTAGCTGTATGTCCTTCCAGCCATAGTGGCAAGGACTTCCTACCCTAATCAGAGGTCTTCTGGAATCTGAGACTGAGCCGCGAGAGCTTTCTGCCAAGTTTATTTTTGCTGTTGCGGTTTCTAAAATGCTGGGCTTCTTGTCACTTCCACTGTGCTGGGTTTTCTTCATGTTCGGCTTCCACCTCAGGAGTTTTCACCGAGTTGGGTTTCTGCTGTGCTTGGCTTCTGCCTCATGGGGGCTGAGCTGATGTTGTTTCAGTCAGGTTAAATCCAAGAAACAGCACTATATTTGTCAGGGTAGTTTGCTTGTAATTTCCTCAGTTCTGTTTCACTGCAGCAATAATTTGAAGCATCGGCTGGACCAGTGTTGCAGCTAAGTTTTATTTGGCAAGCAAAGGAAAATACATCCTCAAGGTGTGAGGGCGGGCCGACCCAAAGGACCGAAGAGAAAAGAGGCCCAATTTTGGCTCCTCTTTTTATGTTTTTTCTCCTCCCCCTGAGCCTGCCCTATGTAAATTGAGCTAGCCAGGAGAACTGTTTGTTTCACCTGAGGTTCTCACTCTGGTCCTCAGACCTTCCTTTGTTCTATTTTTGTGGGCTTTTCCCTTTGTCTTTTAGCCATCATCATTCTGGACTTCTTTTTCCTATTCTAATTGCCTAGCAGTTACAATCCCAACATTCTTTTTGGTGGAACTATACTTGGTGATTTTGGGAAATTTAACATGGTCATAAATGCAACCTTTCCAGAGGGATTATGAGTCTTGAAAACATATAGTACTGCTGTTTCCTAATAATTTAATGTATATATTTAGATGATTGTTTCTTGTCAGGAAAGTGAGGACAAACCTAGTCAGTGTATTAGAAAGCAAAGATATTGCTTTACTGACAAAGGTCTGCATAGTCAAGGCTGTAGTCTTTCCAGTAGTCATGTACAGATGTGACAGTGGGCCATAACAAATGCAGAGCACCGAAGAATTGATGCTTTCAAATTTTGGTGCTGGAGAAGACTCTTGAAAGTCCCTAGGACAGCAAGGAGATCAAACTAATCAATCTTAAAGTAAATCAACCCTGGATACTCATTGAAAGGACTGATGCTGAAGCTGAAGTCCCAATACTTTGGTCACCTGATGCAAAGAGCCAACTCATTGGAACAGATCCTGATTCTGGGAAAGATCGAGGGCAGGAGGAGAAGAGAGCAACAAAGGATGGGATGGTTGGATTGCATTACTGATTCAATGGACATGAACTTGGTCAAACTTTGGGAAATGGTTAGGAAGCTTGCTGTGGTTCAGTCCATGAGTCGCAGAGTCAGGCATGATTTGGCAAGTGAACAACAACATCTTTAGCCTAATTCTAAAGAAACAAGAAAGAGGTTAGAATAGATAACTGTCTTTGAATAGGATTGCCAGAGGAAACATAGAATTTCAAGTTCAATTTGAATTTTAGAAAAACAGAAAATGATTTTAAAGTATTAGCATGCCCAACCCTGCATGGGGAAAATGCATGGAGCATACTTAAGGTAAAAAGTTACTGCTGTTTACTTGAAATTCACGTTTAGTTGGGTGTCTTTTATTTTTATTTGCTAATTCAGCAGGTTTATATTATCAAAGACCTTTATGTGAAAAAACAGATTTCACTTATTTCATATACTTTCAGTAAGTAGAATAACAGGGAGGTGTAATTAGACTAAAATATAAAATATACAAGGTTCACAAAAAACAACAACAAGAAGCAAGCAAACAACAACAAAACAAAGATTTCAACTATGGAAATATTCAAGTAGTGCTTGTCAATGACATCATAGCAAAGATGCTCTTTGACCCAGATGATGACCTCAACCCTTCTTGTGATTAAAAATTCTGTAAGTAAAGTTTGGAATGTATCAGATTTGACAATGAACCTTATTTGTTAGCATTATTTAGGGGCCAGTAACACTTCCTATTCAAAGTGTTTTCAACAAATTCCACATGATATCCTATAATTTTAACCATTATTAATATAAGTAAAATAATTCTGTATAAAAACAGACATAATATCCACTATGGAATTCAAATGCTATAGTAAATTTTCATTTCTAAAAACTGTCCCTGATATTTTAAAAACAATAATTAAACATTTGATATCTCATTTGAAAATTGTTCTTTGCTATTTCAAATTGTTTTCTTCAGAATATTCATAAATTCCATCTTGAGAATTGTTATTTAAATAGTCTTAGATATACTAAGGTAAACAGACTGATGATATATTTCCCATAAAACTAAACACAATATATTTTAAAAATCCAGTCACAATCATAAAATTAAGTGATTTGAGACACATCTTGTTTTCTAGGGGTAAATAAAAAAGTTATTTTAAGTATTAAAGAATAAATTTTGGTATAAAACTATGTGTGTTTACAAAAGGAAAGTCTAGATTGAAGAGAATCTAACTTAACTTGTAACCAAGTATGCATAAAATGAATAACTGTAGGAATGAGTTATTTAGAACTTAGAAAGAATGATTAAATATGCATATCATATTTAGATGAAAAATGTGGTGATTGAAGAAGGTGGTGTCTTAAATCCTAATATCATTTTGTTTTTCATTGCACCAGGTAGGTAATTGTGCCCCACTTCAATTATATTATTTCACAACATGTATGATAACACCTTAAACTTGAAAAGCACTTTGCAATCATTGCCAATGAAAATTATTTGTAACAAGTATTATTTTTTTTCAGTTGTCATAGTAAGTGAAAAAAAATGAGTTTTTTTTTTTTTTTTTATGACAGAAAGAGACAAACCAAAATAGGAACTTAAAAGCAGAGATGCCAAAAAAAAAAAAAAAAAAGCAGAGATGCCAATACTTAAGAAGAAAGCTGTACCATCTAATGAAAAATAAGGAGTGAAAATTTCACTGAGTACAATTAGTTCAGAGCAAAAAACATTTACTGAATATTTGTACACATTCAAGTGGAAGAATGGTGATAAAGGCATGGATACAAAAAGACATGTTTCTTGATGTCTAGCAATAGATGATATAGATAAGGAGAAAACAGTAATCCAAAGTACTCTAGGAAAAAAAAGAGATGGGTTTGATCAAGTTGAGTTCAGAGCACTAGGAAATATTCCTAGATGAAGTCTCATTTGATGGGTAACTTGGATGAAAAGATATTTTCAACAAATAGACATAAAAAGAAGTGTTTAAATAAAAGGTAAAAATATAGGAATGTGGCTCAAACACAGAAACACTTTTGTACAAGGAGAGAAAGTGAGTGTCTTATACATTTTCAGTGAGTAAAGAAATCATTTACAGAGAAAGGAGGAGAAGCACTGGTGTCTACATAACTACTGCTACTTGGAATTACGCCCTTCTCTAAGAGTTTTCTGCTATGCTATGCCAGAATTATGAGAGTTGAACAATAAAGAAGGCTGATTGTCGAAGAATCAATGCTGTTGAGTTGTAGTGCTGAAGAAGACTCTTGAGAGTCCCTTGGACTGTAAGGAGATCAAACCAGTAAATCTTAAAGAAAGTCAACCCTGAATATTCATTGGAAGGACTGATACTAAAGCTGAAGCTCCAACACTTTAGCTACCTGATGCGAAGAGCTGATTCACTGGAAAAGATGGTGCTGGGAAAATTGAGAACAGGAGGAGAAAAGGGTGACAGAGGATGAAATGGTTCAATAGCATCAGTGATTCAATGGACATTAATTTGAGCAAAATCTGGAATATAGCTGGAGGACAGAGGAGCCTGGTGTGCTGCCGTCCATGGAGTCACAAAACATTGGACCTGACTTAGTGAGTGAACAACAACAGATACAGAGAGACTGATTGTGCTGGGAGAAATTTCCACCAGCCAGAAGGCCAGAGTGCTCTAAAAGGCAGCTGCTACAAGTCTAAACACATTGTAGGTAGCCAGCATTTACTCCGTCAGAGAAAACAGAAAAAAAATTAAAATGATTTAGTCCCTGAAATGTTAAATGTAACTAAAATACTTGTTAAATGTAACTAAAAATATCAAGAACCTAACTTGAAATAAGTTTTTCCTTCAAGCAGGGAGTATTTATATTGTTACCTTCATGATCAAAATGAGAGAAAAACATTATGTTATCTCAGATATCACTTTGAGGATTTAGTTTATACTTCTTTTTACTCTGAAAATGTAAAAAACAAGTACTTTTTAGAATCATTAATGTAAATTTTATTTGACATGTAATTGGGGTATGTTCCTCTACTGATATGAATTCTATGAAGCACTAATCTGATGATATGGTTTATAAATAATATTTTATGATGTCAGACAACTTTGTGAATATTAATTTCAAAAATATTTTAGAAAACCACTGGAAACACAATCAACTTAAGGATGCTCAGAAATTTATAATAAAAGAAAAGCCTCTTTATTTTAATCCAATACTTCCTAAACATATGCAAACCATAAATTTCATTTTAAAAATAGCTAACATTTGTTAATATTCCACTTAACAACTGGTCCTCTCAACATGATTAATGATACACTAGTAAATTAAATCCAGGTACTTTGATCTAATGCTTATGAATCTAAAGATTGTAGCTTTCAGTCACCATATTTACATAGAAAAAACATCCACAATTAAAAATAAACCAAACATATATCTACTCACTTGTAGAAAACAAAGTAAATGAATCACCTTCAACTCTTCCTGAGATGATTACACAGCCTAAAGAGTCTTCCACTACTTTTTAAAAAGTAGATGATATTTTACCTAAGTCATTTCAACTTCCCAATCTCTGGTTCTGTCACTGTTTCAAGTTGCATCCTGATTGGGAGAAGAAAAGGTGGAAAGAATAAAAGAATGGGAAAAAAAAAAAAAAAGGAGAGACAAGAAACAGAAAGAAGGAAGGAAAAGAAGGAAGTTAAAAACAAACAAACAAAGGAAGGCTAAAAGCTTGAAATACAAGGAAATGGAAAGAGTAATCAGGCACTGATATGACAATTTCTTGAAAGTGGGAGAGTGACTCCATCCATTCATCCAACCTTCACTCTAAAACTTGTGCTGGTCTATTATCACTGAGTGAGCAGGAAAAAAGAGGTATTGATCTGGGAGATGGGAAAGTAAAGTCAAGGGCAAAAGCAAAACAGGTGTTTTGTTTCCTGAGCAAATTCTTGGGAACTATCTTTCATGTTATTATCAGAGGCTCTAAAGGAATACAATATTTATGTGAAGCATTAATTGGTGAAAAACTTTTTGAAAATTTAAAACAATGTCCTGTTTTTAAAAAGCTATTTAAATTTTGCAAATGATTTAAATGTAAATCAACTACAGCTGTAAAAGGAAAACATTTTAAATAGTGTAATCCTCAACTAATCCCCAACAATTTTCTGAATTCAGTTGAAAGAAATTTGTATACAAGGACAGAGAGAGAGTGTAGCAGAGAGTGGACAAATATCACTAATGACCAGAAGGGATTGACTGTGCTTTATTCATACCAAGCAGGATGAAAAATCAATTCAACATTTTACCAGAAAGCACAGGAGCTTTTTTCATGCAGTAGCAAAGTAATCAGAAATGTGGGTTCCCAGGAGCATTTAGGCAACACAGGACTATAGAATGTGCAAACAATTGTAAAATGTGGAAGGAGATGGGAACTGAGAGAATTATAAAAGCAGGGAAAATAGTAAAAGGCATATCACAGAAGGGGTCTTATGCTGATTGCTAAGATTTACCCCAAGTAATTGCAGTGCCAGTGCAACACATTTGAAACTTCAAAACTTATCAAATGGTTTTGTTGTGAAAGCAAATAGCAACTATTTTCTCTTAAATTAATTGGAAGAAGCCAGGAAAACAATGGAGTAGAAGTAACAAGACTACTTGTAGACTGTTGGAATTAAAAGGAATCTTAAAGACAAATACTCACAAGTGGCTTGAAAGTTGAGACTTCTCTAATCATAAGCCTGAATTAAGTAACTTAACACGGGCTCAAATGTCAGTGATTCATTTTTTCCCATGCACTTCTGTGCGTGTGTATGCGTGCTCAGTTGTGTCCAGTTCTTTTCGACCCCATGGACAGTAGCCCACCAGGCTGCTCTGTCCATAGAATTTTCCAGGTGAAAATCCTGGAGTGGGTTGCCATTTCTCTAGTGGTTTTTTTTTGTTTTTTTTTTTTTAATAATTTTATTTGTTTATTTATTTTTGACCATGCTGGGTCTTCTTTGCTAAGCAGGCTTTGCTCTGGTTGTGGTGGGCGGAAGGTACTCTCTAGCTGTGGTGCATTGGCTTCTCATGGCAGTGCTTCTCTTGTTTCAGGTGTCCTAGAGCATCTAGGTTTCAGTCATTGTGGCCGCCGGGCTCCAGAGCACAGGCTCAGTAGTTGTGGCGCACAGGCCTAAGTGCCCCACAACACGTGTGATCTTCCAGGGATCAGACTCATGTCTCCTGCATTGGCAGGTGGATTCTTTACCACTGAGCCACCAGGGAAGCTATCCCTAGTCTTTTTAGAAAGTGAAAGTGAAGTTGCTCAGTCGTTTCCGACTCTTTGAGACCCCGTGGACTGTAGCCCACAAGGCTCCTCCATCCATGGGATTCTCCAGGCAAGAATACTGGAGTGGGTTGCCACTTTCTTCTCCAGGGAATCTTTTTAGAAAGACACATTCAAATTAGACAAATTGCAAATATCTCTTCCGCAAAAACGTTCTGCATTCAAGGTTTAAACCTGTTGCCCACTTATTTTAGCCAGAAACCCGAGGATTCCTTACTTGTTGATTGAATACCTTTTAAGAGTGAGGCTTTGTGCTTGATCTGGGGGACAATGAAGAATCTATAACTTCCCTGGTAGCTCAGACAGTAAAGCGTCTGCCTACAACGCGGGAGACTCGGGTTCGATCCCTGGGTCGGGAAGATCCGCTGGAGAAGGAAATGGCAACCCACTCCAGTATTCATGCCTGGGAAATCCCATGGACCGAGGATCCAATGGACTGGTAGGCTACAGTCCATGGAGTCGCAAAGAGTCAGACAGGACTGAGCGACTTCACTTTCACTTTCCACTTTCAGTGTCTCACGAAGCTTATATTCTGTTTGTTATCGCCATACTGACAGTTGGATATTTGCTCTCTTTCCATTTTCACTTGTTAGTGAAACTGATCCCCCCAAACTGTGGTAACTTGTATATTGTTGTATTGTGTTTACTCTGCTATTGTTTATAGATGGACTTATTTCTCCTGCCCCAGGAAATATTAATAGTAACATCTAGACAAATGGAGTTGGTTATCTGTATATAGCACCTGAGCACACTTGGAACTTAACAAATGAGGTATGTTGAAAATGCTGAGTACCAGGGCTTGCCCGGTGGTCCAGCGGTTGAGAGTTCACCTGCCAACACACTGGACACGGGTTTGAGCCCTGGTCCTGGAAGATCCCACATGCCACAGGGTATTCGAGACACTGCCACACAGCTACCAAAGCCTGCACTCTCTAGAGCCCATACTCTACTACAAGAGAAGCAAGGGCAATGAGCAGCCTGCCCACAACAGCTAGAGAATAGCTCCCACTCGCTGCAACTAGAGAAAGCCCTTGTAGCCACAAAGACCCAGCACAGCCAAAAATAAATAAATAAATCTTAAAAAACAGTACTGAGTATCAGAAGCGATATTACAGCATAAAGGAAAAGTGAAAGTGAAGTAACTTAGTCGTGTCCGACTCTTTGCAACCCCAAGGGCTGTAGCCTACCAGTCTCCTCCATCCATGGACTTTTCCAAGCAAGAGTACTGGAGCGGTGTCCATTTCATTCTCCAGAGTATCTTCCTGACCCAGGGCTCGAACCTGGGTCTCCCGCATTGCAAGCGGATGCTTTACCATCTGAGCCACCGGGGAACCCCGGTTATAGCATAGGTATTGAAAATACATGTTTGGGTTCACAGAATATTAAAGAGAACATTGCTTCTACCTCTTAACAATAATTGTTAACATTTATTGAGTGCTTCAAATAAGCACATTATTTTGATTATCTACTAAAACCTAATAAACAGTCTTGAAACTTAATGGGGGACTTCCTGGCAGCCCAGTGATTAAGACTCTGTGCTTCCAATGCAGGGCGCACAGGTTCCATGCCTGGTCAGGAAACTAAGATCTTGCATGCCTCTCAGTGCAGCCCAAATAAATAAATATCCCTTAAAAAGAAACTTAATGTCTTGAAGCAACAGCATTCACTTTATTTTATTCACCAATCTGTAGTTTGGGCAGTGCTCAATAAGCCAGCTTGTTCCCTTTTCCTTCAGTATCATCTAGGGGTATCCAAAATCTGGGGTCTAGAATCATCTGAACATTTGTTCACTTCCTGAAGGTTGATGCCGCTTATCATCTGTGTTTGCAGTGGGGGACATTGGAAAGAATAATTTCACATAATATGGGCTTTCTCCTGACATAGAGGTTGGGTTCCACACATTCTGAGTGAAGGATTCAGGCAGAAAACTTATCAGAATTTTATGACTGGAATCAAAAGACAGACAACATTACTTCACTAAAGTCTATTAGCCAGTGCACCTACAAAGGCTACTCAATTTCAAGTGAAAGGGAATAGAATTCCCATGTTGGTTAAAGAGTGGAAGGTACTAGAAGAACAGTGGAACAGAAAAGTTTAGGGTCTTCTTTTGAAAAATACAGTCTGCCACAATCCTATATACCATTACTATAAATTTAAAAGTGAAGTTTCCTACTTGCCCAAATCCTCATCATTTTATGGCATCTGGCACAAACTCTATCCCTTTCAACCCAGTTTGGTGGTATTTCTACCAATAACATTATCTTAGAATCTTGTGACTTTCCTGGGAATTGTATTAGAGTTCATGCTAATAGACACAATTCACTCCATAAATCTCTTGTCTAAAAGGATTGTTAAAGACCCTCTAATGACAATTTTATGGATGAATCTGGATATGCCCAGTCAGATTTTATTTTCAGTTGTAAACCTTTAAAAATAAACTCTAGGCTATGTAATGCCATCAGATTTAAGAATAAAACTGTTGAGGAAAAAATAGTTTTCAGTTACAGTTATGAACTATATGATAATGATGAAGTATTCCTCTCACTATGATTCTTGCTGTTGACAGGGAATCGATACTCAAAAATGGGGAAAAATGTTTAAAAATTAATTTGTGACTTTATATATTTTGCTCTATGTTTCCAAATGGCACTTCAAGAATAAGAGTTGGGCTCATGAATATTAAGCATTCTTGTGGTTTCATATAGACATGTGTTCTGTATAGCTTCTGTTACCCCCCTGGATTTGCCCACCATATTCATCAACCCTGTTTTGTGCCCAGGGTTGTTGTTCTGTCTCTAAATCATGTCCAACCCTTAGTGGCCCCATGAACTGCAGCACACCAGGCTTCCCTGTCCTTCACCATCTCCGAGTTTGCTCAAATGTATGTCCAATGAGTCGGTGATGCCATCCAACCATCTCATCCTCTGTCGTGCCCTTCTCCTCCTGCCTTCAATCTTTCCCAGCATCAGGGTCTTTTCCAGTGAGTCGGCTCTTTGATTCAGGTGGCCAAAGTGTTGGAGGTTCAGCTTCAGCATCAGTCCTTCCAATGAATATTCAGGGTTGATTTCCTTTAGGACTGACTGGTTTTTATCTCCTTGCTGTCCAAGGGACTCTCAAGAGTCTTCTCCAGCATTACAGTTTGAAAGCATCAAGTCTTTGGCACTCAGCCTTCTTTATGGTCTAACTCTCACATCCATATATGACTACTGGGAGAAAACATAACTTTGACTACCCAGGGAAGCTGATTCAAAAGAACTGCATCAACAGGACTCTTGTCTTCCTTCTCCTGATTCTACTAAAACATGTCAAAGGCACAGTGAGATAGGAGCACAGAGAGTGAAGTCATGTATTTGTTTTCTCTGAAGCCTCCCTTCCAGGTCTCCCTAAGTTGACTATACATTTAGCAACACCTCTCACCATCTTTCAAGGGCCCTCTCTGTATACTACATTCTTGGAATTTTGGTAATTTCTCCTTCCTCTGTTTTCTTCTAGCCTATCAATGGTTTTGGTTCTTAATATCAATAGAGGGCTTTACAAAACTGTTGTTTATGAGGATAACTAAGGGATACACTTTCCAATATAATGTGGAAAACAAGTAGGTAAATAATTAGCAATGAAAGAAGCCTAAGAAATTCCTTCTAAGGACACACACAGCAGTTTAGGTAGAAATTGTTTTTAATTGGGTCTTAAAGGATAAGTAAGATTTTTAATGTACTTAAAATAGTTTGCTGTAATTTCCTAAATTTTTATAAGAATATTACATGGTAAAATATAAAATCAGATATAGCTGATAGTATAATTTCAATAAATTCTGAAGAACAGTCTAGGTAGGAGAAGTACTAATGTGAAAAAGAAATTATCATGTTTTGAAATGTGATTGTGAAACAAGGTGAAATGTACTGTGAAATTTTGTGGAACATAACTCAGGAAAGATAAAATAAATGAGGACAGCTTCATAACATACTTTCATTCTTTAGGTCATAATTTATTGTGACCTTTTCCATGAAGGCTTTTCTAACCAAATCAGTTAAATTTTGTTTTCCTGTCCTAAAAGTTTCTATTCCCTTTTCATGTTTCATTATTATTCTGTAGCATTTACTGTAATCTAAGCAAAACTATATTTAATATATTTACCTTATTAAAAGATCTTAACAGGGTCCTGTCATAGAAATTTGCACTCTAACAAACATTATTCTCACAAGATTCTCCCCTCTTTTCAAATTCATCACCATAAACAATAAGAATAAATTTTAGATGAAATAATTAATATAAAAACAAATATACTCAGTCTTAGCACTAATTTGTATTTTGCTCACTACTTTGATCCTAATTCTCCATTGTCACATCTCATGTGTTATCTGTTTTTCTAATAAGAAACATGTTGTCATTAATTGTCATTAAGCCATGTTGGCTTAAGTGATAGATCTTCTCTGACTCTCTATTAATATAAACATTTAATATTAATATTTAAGTTCTCCTCCATGTCACATCCTGGCATTCCATATTGCCCTTCTATAACAGAGAACAAACCCGACTCCTTATTGACGGTAACGTCCTTGGGACACTAGTCCACCATCTTCTCAGTTTGCTGATTTTCCACTGTTTCTAACCCCAACAACTTGTCTCTCAATTTATTGGTGTGTTCTGTGGTGAGTGCTACAAACTTTTGCTCGATAACACTTCTCCACTTCATTATTTCTTTAAGTCATTTATCAATGCGACTGTATTTTACCTGTCCATGCAAGTCTAGTTCAGTTATTTCCCCTCGTGCTTTGAAAGCATTTGTTTGTTTTTTCTGACCATCTCTTAATATTAATGTTCATCAGAAATTGGCTGTCAGCTCTTTTGTAGATTAGTTATCTTTTCCTTATGGTGGCTTTATAGTATTGTTCTTGATATGTCTTATTTTATATTTGTTTTCTAGAATAAACTCTTAATTTTCCTACTTTCATTTTGGCACTAGCTTTTAATATAATTTGTGTCTAACTGTAATTTGGAAAAAGTATCAGCTACTGCTTCTATTAATATTTTCCCCTGATAACTTAACAAGTTTTCCCTCCTAAATATCTACTTGATCTATGTTACCTTCTCAAACTATTTTACAAGCCTCTTTTCATAATTTTGTTCATTTTTTTCTATTTATGCCATAATCTAGATGAATTTCTCAGCATAATCTTAAAAGAATATTGATTGTTTGAACATACCTAGTCTAAATTTCACTGACTATATATATCTTAAATGTATTTGTTTACTTATTTTTGGCTCTGCTGGGTCTTCCTTGCTGCATGCAGGCTTTTTCTAGTTGTGGCAAGTGGGGCTCCTCTCTTTGCAGGCTTCTCTCTGTGGCGGTTTCTCTTGTGAGAGCACAAGCTCTAGGGTGTGTGAGGCTTCAGTAGTTGCAGGCTGTGCCTCAGTAGTTGGGGAACGTGGGCTCTAGAGCTCACACTCAATCGTTGCCCCTCAGCATGTGGAATCTTTCTGAACCAGGGATTGAACCTGTGTCCTCTGCATCGGCAGGTGGATCTTAACCACTGGGCCACCGGGGAAAATCTCATGACTGTGTTTTTCATCTCCAAGATTTATAGTCTTTTCTTTATATTCACTTAAATATATAACCTATAAAAATAGGCATATACATTTAAACAAATATAAATATGTGTACATATAAATGTATATATAAAGCCTAGACATAATAATCACTAATAGTGATTCCTTGATTATGTTCAGGCTGGAGTTTAAATTTCAATAGCTATATTTTTCATTTCCAAGATTTCTATTTTTTTTTCATATTTGTCTTTATTGCTTAATGTCTTCAGATTGTGTGTACTATTGTCATATTTTTGAATACCAGCACTTCATTTATATCTGTGATACCTCATACATACTATTTTTAAGTACTGCAGTTGCCACCATTGTTTTCATTTCATTTAAAGAAATTATCAGATTATATTTTTGTTATCTACAATCAGTTACAATGTTTTATGTTATTCTTTTTCAAATGTCTGGAATTTTGCTTTGTAGAATCATTTTAAGCATGAGGTTGTGACCGTTAGCTTTTTGTTTCCCTTTGTGCTCTGCCTTTCTTGTTTGCTGGTTTTATGACGGTTTCTCAGAGACCCCGGTTCTGTTGTTATGCACTGGTTTCCAGTGTCTCCTAACCCTCAGACATCTGGAAGGGAGACATTCCAGATATGTCCATCACACTCACGCCTGGTGGAACCTTGCCTCGGGGCTTCAACAGAAGGCATCTTGTGTTTTCTTCCCATTAAGCACACAGCTGCAGATAAACTATATAGTTCAAAGAAAAAGTGTGCAACATTTTATTTCAAACTTTTTTTCATAAATGGTACACCCCACCGCAGCAATAAGCTGAGCTCTAGTTCATCATCTCAGGTAGAAAGCATAGAGTAAACTTTGTAAACTCCCTTTGTCTTTTTCAAGGTGGAAGTCAGTGAACTGTTCCTGACAACTGTTATCACTACTTTGTTTCTGTTTTGTATCTAGTCATTAGAAATATTTACTATGTTAAGCATGATTATATTTGAATATTCTCTCTTTGTAGTGATAGTGATATGCATCTGAACAAAGGCAAAAGAGTATGGTCCGTAAGCAATTTAAACAGAGCACCATCTTGATCATAATTCATCTTTTAATTCATTTTAGTGTTACATTTATACAAGTCAGCATTATAAGAAAAGTAAGTCAATAAGACAGTTATTCATTGTTTGTATTATAATGCAGGCAAATCTCAAGTCAAGTGGAAATACAGACAATAAAATACCTACATCTATTTATAATATTCTTTAATTATGTTTCTCTCTTAAAAATAGAAAGAATGTTTGGCATGAAGTATTAGTGGCAATGTGCCAGATGAATAGTTAACAACAGTGGAATCAAGGAAAAATAAAAGGTATGTACAGAAGAGCAGAGATGTGAGAGACTACCTACAGCCATGGTGCTCATGCTAAGTCGCTTCAGTCCTGTCTGACTCTTTGCGACTCTATGAACCCATGGCCCGCCAGGCTCCTCTGTCCATGGGATTCTCCAGGCAAGAACACCGGAGTGGGTCGCCATGCCCTCCTCCAGGGATCTTCCTGACCCAGGGATCAAAACCGAGTCTCTTAGTTCTCCTGCATTGGCAAGCAGGGTCTTTATCACTAAGCTCCACCTGGGAAGGCTCATAGATCTGGCAGCTTAGTCTGAAGATTACATTTGCTTTTGTTTTGTTTATGTGAATATCTGTGAATTAACTACTGGGATCAGTGATTATTGTTTAGCCTGGGACAAAAGTATATATCTGTAATACAGAGACGGGGACCAATCCCAACTCAATTCACACAAATGATAAATGAGATTTTTTTTTTAATTGAAAATGAGAACAAATGGAGATGCAGCAAATATAGTAAATATTTATTAAGAGAAGAATGGTGTTAAATGTGATTGTAAACATATATATTACATAAAAAATAATACCACTCATTTTCAAAAGGAGAATAAAATGAGATTCTTTGCATATAATCATACACTTATGACACACACATTTTTCCATATGCAGATATATAGAACCGTGTATCCAAACAATAAATATATAAACCCTCTTTTATGTGGTTTAATATAAGTTGTGCATTTATCTGTTCATAAATTCCTAATTTCCACATTAAACTTCTTGAGGAAACCCACTTTAGTCAGTTTTCTAGTTAATTACAGCATGCATGCCCCATAAATACTAGATAAATTACAAGTAAATAATGTTGATATTTACATATATTTTTAAATAAATATATATCTAAATAAATGTATATACATATATACACGTAAACACACATACACATACACACACCCATATGTGAATCCATTTCCAGATATTGCTGAAATAGAATTTCCCAAATAATGAGTATTTTGCATTAGCTATTTCAGTTAAAAATGTTTTAAAGACATTTATTTCTGAAAAAAAGGCACTAATTATAAGGATATTTAATGACCTAATTAGGAAAGCATTTTTAGTAACAATAATATTAAACTTGGAGTGGATAGTCAAGTAAGTTTAAGTGCATGATTTTATTTTATGATGTATTATTTTAATCTGTACTTTACTTCTACATTTTCTAAATCCAAACACATCAGTTCTGTATTATTGACCTTCCTCCCAACTCTGTTGACCCAAATCTCTGAGATTTCTACTTTAATTAATTTTTTCACATTAACTTCTTCAGAGATGGCTCTCTGTATCTTTTTACATTAAGTAATGCTGGCTCTTTTGAGAGTCCCTTACATGGAGACTGCTTAGCTTCTGCTCCCCTTGAAACATAATGTGGTTCCACTTCTCTCTCCACTGTCTCTTAAAAAATACATTTTTTAGCCTCATGCAAAAAGAAATTTTGTCCTTTTGAGGTTAATTACACCTAATAATATTACTATTGTCCTACTGTCATTTTTTATTGTTAATAACTTATTCCCCATCACTTTTTTAAAATAAATTTAATTATAGTTATCTCTGCCTTACCCCTTGTGATCATCTTCCCATCCCCTGTTAAAGCCATTCTTCCTTTCTCCTCACCACAACCCATGGTAGCATTAAAGGAAGGTCCCTAAAGCTTCATGCATGCCTAGCTCAGAACTACCCACAGTAAAATGGAAGGACACTCTACATCGATGTAAGGAGTTCTGCATCTTTATGTAGAGTCTTCCCCTGGCCACAAAAGTGTCCACAGCAAATGATATGAGGGATGCAAGAGCTTTGCGTTTGCAACACAAACTAATTATCCGCCAACTTGATAATCACCTAACACTGGATTTGGAAAAGAGGAAGCTTAAATAAGTTCGTACTATTGAGTGGAACACCCACCTGGCACATATATACAGAATACCTGCCTCATATAATTGGAATTATCTTCGTCCCCTGACAGAACACTAAAACTCATTCTATCAGGCTACAGTGTTTGGCATATAAATCAATATGAAAAATCCAAAGCTCCCATGTTATCCCTTGGCATGCAGATTACAATCCCCATATGGTTTAGTCTGAAACCTCTAGAACCTCCTCGTTGCCATCACTCTACATTCTGACCTTCTTTGTCAGTGTTATGGAGAGAGTGATTCCCAAGTAGCCCTATCAGTTGACATTTCCCCCCTCTCTCTCCTGCCTTGTGGCGCAAAGACATAAGAGTGAGATGAGTTTCTCCCTGAGCATAATACTATTTCCATGCTATTGTGTCTCCACTCCTAATCAAAAGATTAAGACAAAAATAATAGAAAATAGCTCCGCTTATCTGAAATTTTAATATCCTACAAGTCACTAACTTTCATACTGCAGCAATAAACCATATTTCCAGTCACTTCGCTCACTGTCTTTAGTATCTGGCTTTTTTATTTTCTTTCCCTTTGTATCTTTTTGCTACCACTCTTGCTATGCACTTATATTTCTCTCAATATTCATATAGATGATCCATCCAACAGCATGATCTCTTAGTTTTGTATTCTTCTTACTTTCAACAGGGCTGCTTTCCTCTACACTTAAACCATTTTGTGTCACACGTAGGGCTTAGAGCCTGCACTAACAGCAATGGTATTTTTTCCAGCATAGCTATCTTAAAGATTTTACCTCTGCCACAATCTTCTTGCTCTACAGCACACTCTTTAGCATTTCTACTCCATTTGTTTGAAGCTGTGGTGGTCTCCAATCTCTTGGTCTTCCCTTTTTTTATTCACAAGTGCCTCTGTTCAGTCTGTGGATCTTTTCTCTTCCTACATTTACTCCTCTTGTGTGTGTGCAACCAACCTCGTCTATATGACCATAGCTAGTGCATCTATATCTTGAGTTACGACATTTCCTCTGAATCTAAAATGCCTGTATCTTGATATCTTCACTTTAGAGTCTAATAAATATCTCAGATATAACATGACCAAAACAAACCCTTATACTCTCCACCATCATCAAAAACATCTATTTGTCTCCAATGTTCATTGATTTAACAAACACTAGCACAACACAAGAAATCCTTGAGGTTCCTTTGCTTCCTATTTTACACACTCTACATCCGATTCATTAGCATATTTTTCTGTTCTATTATTAAAAACAATTTTAAAAACTCTACCAAAAAATCTTATCCTATCTCACTTACTCCACTACAGCTACCCAGGTCAGCATAGTTTCTTACAGGGAATTTTGTATCACTCTCCTATTTAGTTTCTCTACATCCTGCTTCCCCTTTCCTACCCCACCTATTTATGTCACAAACTTCACTCTTAGTCCCCTGTTTTCAATATTCTAATTGTGTCTCCTAAAACTCACCATAAAACTCTTACTATGTTCCACAAGTTTTAAGCTAGTCTTTCTTTCTAAACTCATTTTGAGACATGTTTCAATAGCTACATCTGCCACACTGAACTTGTGACTAGACCCAAAGGTGCAACATAAAATATAATAGAAAATGGTATTAAATAAATATACCACATTTAAATAATAAATATATCACAAGTTGGGATTCTACAATGCAAATTTTTGAGCTGGATTCAAGCTGATCCGTATGCCCTCTCACCCCACCATTCTCCCTTTAACCTACTTATTCTAAGCTTATATAAAAAGCAGTGAAGCCAAGGTTAAGGGCTCTTCTTCCTTGGTAGAATCCCCCACTTGTATAGGCCCCTGAACACTTGGCACTTCAGGCATGTATCAGTGAAGGAGGAAGGCAGACAGAAGCAGTAGTGTCCGCCTGCACTAGCATGAATCCTTGAGATATTGCACCTCTTCTTTCCTACTGCGGCCTGGTTAGGAGTAAAATGATGCATCCTGAGCTGAGGACAAGTTATAACTTTTGCCAGTCTTTGCTGCCGGCCCACCCTCTATATGCTGGCCTCATCAGACCTTTGTCTGTTCTAACACACTAAGCATTCTTGTCCCTAGTCTATGATCTCTATCATAAATGTTCTGGATTCAGATATTCACATTTTATTTTTTTTAACTTCATTCCTGTCTCTTTCTTAAATATTATCTTTTCAGAATTGCTTTCCCTTGACATTGAAGAAATTCTCCCTATGTTTTGTACATCTACTAAGCCTTTCCTCTGATATATTTACCAACATTAGCGTTAGTCTGCTGTCTCCTTGTTTTCTGACTGATTACTATGTGCCATGCCTCACTGAGTTCTATGCTTTGCTTTTCTCAATGCTTTGCCCCAGCTCTTAAAATAATTCCTCGTATATATAAATTCAAAATAAATACTGAGCTATCTAAATATTTACATATCCAACCAAATGCAGTCTATTAATTCCTTGTACTTCTAAGTTCCAATTATCTTTATGATTCCTTTGATTACTCCAGATACTGTTTTCCTCATTAACATTTACAGAGTTGAATTCTTAAAACACCAACATCTGACCACACTTTATCTTTCTATTTACCTCATTTTTCATTCCCAACAGCCCTGATGTATTATTATCTTATCAAGTCCTTAAATCTCTTAATACTCACCCTCACATTTTTCTCGATTATTATAACACCTCACCTTACCGTCTACTCTCAGCACTATTAAAAAATAAAAAAGAACAACTATTTCTGGGAACTTTCCTGTCAGTGCAGCTGTTGAGACTCTGTGTTTCCACTGCATGAGCAGTGGGGAGGAGATTTGATCCCTGATTGGGGAGCTAAAACACCACAGGCTGCACACTGCAGCAAAAAGAAAAAAAAAAGAAAGAAAACCTGGACCTGCTGACCATAGGTATTACTTGAATTTCTAGTTATTTCTTTCAACCTCTTCAATATGTCAACTCCGTAGTGTCTCTTTCTGAAAATACTAAGCTTGGGGTAAATTCTACAATATAATGTCTCCTCTTTAGCAGAGAAGTCCTCCAGTTTAAAGGGAGAATCATCTGAGCAATTGAGTTTTACTCAAATGTACATTGAATTCTAATCTCTACTGAGCCATCAACGCACCTCAGAAAACAATTCGTGTCTTGTTCATCTCTTTCCATTATAGTTAGCAAATGTAATGGAGTTCAGAGACTAACCTCAATTTATATACATAGTCTTCATTCTCATGGATTATTTCACTTGTTTCTTCAAAGGATAAATAAGACACGAGGGTTTGTAATGTATAAGTGTGTTACCATCAGATTGTCTAATCATCTTGATACATAGCTCTTCTGTTCCTTTGACTTCAATTTCAGGGAAAGGGATGGTCCCATTTTCTTTATTTTACTTTGCTTTTCATTTTAAGTGAAATTAAAAAAAAAAAAAAGATTATCCACTTTCTGTGTTCTTTTTGCTATGGCACTGCCTTTATTAGATCCTCTCTCTTTTAAATATTCAATAAGTTCTCTAGCTGACCAGCTCCTCCTCATCCACTTATTCTTTCACCAAACCCAAAGTCAAATACCACACTCTGCTAAAATCTTCTTTGACTTCCCCTGGGTAGTTTGTGTCTGACTTTCTGTGCCGCCAGGAAGAAGTCATGTCCCCCTAGACCAAAGTGCGATGAACAACACTGTCAGCATGCTCATCAGACGAGTAACTCAGTTAAAACGGTGTTCTTACTGATTGGCAGTGCATTTATGCTGCATAAACTGGATTGAAATTAGGTGAATTGTGTGTCTTGTATATGAATTCTCTCAACACATCACGAAAGACCTCAAGGAAGAGCTTTTCTCAGTCTGAGTGCCATTTTCAAGATATGTTGTTGGAATGACTTTTACAATCTATATATAGAATAAGAAAGAATAAATGAATAAATTTTCTGTTTCTCAGGAAGAACCGAAGTTGGCTTCTGACCACACAAATTCCCCATCCATCTTTTATGTTTAGGCTAATGTTTATAAAACTGATTTTTTATTTTTTTTTTGTAATAGAATATTCTTGACAACATTTTAACCTACAAAATACAGAGGTAGAGATTTGCTCCCAAGACAACAACAAAAAAAATCATTATTCATGCTGTTCCAGTGCTTAGATTAATAAATTGAACATATGGCATATATCTTTCTTTACATATATTTTATACACACACCTATTCCCAACACTGAAATAGGAGTGTTTATTTTCCCTTTATCATCTTGCAAAAAGCATACTAAATGCCCAAACTTTAAAATAAGAATGATGTGGTAATATTTAACCTAAATATATTTGGTAAGCTAGGACTAGTATCACAGATATCAATTTGATTCTCTGGGGAGTTAGAAACTTTCTCTTCCATTGCTGTCAGATTGTCATTCTCAGTTTGGCAGGCAAACTTTAACTGATGCCAAGAAAGAAAGTTATAAGCTAGTGCTCTGCTTGTGAGGTGACACATATTTCCTAACACTGGCAACTTCACCAGTGTGTTTCTGCAGAGTTATAGCTGCCCCTCAAAATGGTCATCATCCAGCCCCTCACTTTCACACTTCTCCGTTCCCACCCATGGTCCTTTTGTGGTTTTTGATACCATTTCTCTTTCATTGTATAGCAGATTGTCAATGGGAATGAAAAGAGTTATTGGTTTGATTGCTGGAAGTGAGGAAGGTCTGGGAAATGTTGCTGCCAACACAATCAATATGAATAACATATGATACTTGTAACCAAGGTTTTCTAATGTGTTGATAGAACTGTCAACCAAAAAAACAAGTATAAATCAAGGCCAAACAAATGCCTAAATCATGCAAAAATTAGTTTAATTGTCTGCTGCTGCTACGGCTGCTGCTAAGTCGCTTCAGTCGTGTCCAACTCTGTGTGACTCCATAGACGGCAGCCCACCAGGCTCCCCATCCCTGGGATTCTCCAGGCAAGAACACTGGAGTGGGTTGCCATTTCCTTCTCCAATGCATGGAAGTGAAAAGTGAAAGTGAAGTCACCCAGTCATGTCTGACTCTTCGCCACCCCATGGACTGCAGCCTATCAGGATCCTCTGTCCATGGGATTTTCCAGGCAAGAGTGCTGGAGTGGGGTGCCATTGCCTTCTCCAGTTTAATTGTCTAAAGAAAAAAATATATATATTGTGACTTCAACAACATAGATATTTATTCTTTCATAAATAAAGAAAACTGAAGAAAAATATTTTAGGGCTGGTAAAATAGATTCTTAGCTACCAGTTACCTGAGTTCCCTCTATTTTTGTTCCATGATTTTTATCCTAGATTTATCCTTATAGACACCTAGCCATCATATCTGAGTCTCAGACAAGAGGAAGGAACAAGGGTAAAATATACTTTCACCAGCTAGAAAATTATATTGATAAGTGTCCAAAGTATTTAAGAAAGCTTTCATTTTGTGACTTTATGATTATTTCATCCACTCTAACCAAAGCTGGCTTTTCTAAAATAGGATAATTTAAAGGTCATAGTGTCTACTTAGGAATCATTCAAAATGATCTGAGTATAAACCAGTAGCTGCCCTTTAAGTTTATATTATTTTTATTATCATATAGCTTGCTTTTAACACATGATCTAGTCATGCTATTTCCCTGAGCATGGTAGCAACTTATGTGCAAAGTACTAGTGAAAACTTGAAGAACTAGTGAGCTATAGCTATATAATTTCACATTAAATTCAATGACATAAAATCACTTATGGTCTCAGCCTTTTCATACTTGGATAAATTAAATACGTTTTGATTCTTATTTAATTAAATGTAATTAACTATTCTGAGACATGCTATAGACACATTAGTTTATATCTAAAATGATTTGTCATACATTTAGGAACTGATTCTAAAGAAACGTAGAAACTAACTCTACACAGTAGTTCAGGTCCTAGAATTTAAACTTTTAGTTTCACTGAAAATAAACAAATCAAACCCAGATACACAAAAATTTCAGTTAAAATTAAAAAAAAAAAAAACATAATCTGCTTAACTTGAAACTGTAACTCAATAAATTCTTAGAATTTTGAACCTTATAAGGACTGGATATAATTCATTTGACTTTTATACATGGTTAAAATTTTGAAATGAACATTGAATTCTGGTATACATTTATTTGGAAATAAATTCCAAGTTTGTTTCCCAGATAAATCGCAGTAAAAACTATTTCACTATTTCTCTTGGAAATCTATGTTTTGAGACATTCATGAGTTGCATTGATGGTGCAGTGAACATGTATATTAAGAACATGTATATTAAGAACAGATATGTTGGGATTTTCTTTGTTTCATGACAGAAATTTATTGCCAAGTGATCTAAATTTTAATATTATTTTGTTATGCTTTTAATATTTATCAAATGCATTGTGTAAGAAATGGAACTTGAAGTGTTCCATTTTCAGGACGAAGCAGCTGGCCTTGAGTGGAAAATTATTACCAAACAGCTTTCCAATCAGAGCTAAATAGTTTCGTCTTGGAAAATTACTAGCAAGCTGGTCTTGCCTAACAGCTTACTCCTGGAGAGTGCTTAAACTAACAGGATGTTTGGGAAGGGATAAGCGAAAGTCCTTGTTGATAAATGTGGATTTAGGATGGAAAGGGAGAAGAAAGAATACCCTAAGAGACTCTGGGCTTAGACGATGTCCAAGAAGATTGTAACCCCACAGTACTCAGCCAATGAGGAACCGGGGCGGGGTCTGCATGCCAGGTAATGAGTGCTTGCGGTAACTCTCCTGAGTGTACCTGCCCAACAGACACCCGATCTTGCAAGCCTGTCATTGAAAGCCTCGCTTTCGCTGTGCTTCATGTCTCTGAGCCCAATGCTTGGTTTTGGCATGTGAATGTGTTTCTCATAATTGAAAACAAACAAATAATCATTGACAGTCAGCCAAGTTAAAGATTTTAATATGTTTTGCTGTTGAAAGAATCCAGAGGGATAAAAAAAATTATAACTAAGCATTCAGAAAATCTTTTGAAGTGCTCTGAAGTATAACAATAAATGATTTTGCTTTAAGTTCAAAGCAGTATTATTTAAATGGTCTGTAATTAATTTAATACATGACATTAATTGTCAAATGTACTTCATAATGGAATAGCTGTCATGGGTTAATTATTATACTTTAGGTAATACTATCTTCTTCACGTATTAACTTCAGTGGATTTAATAAGAAAAAAAAAGATACTGCAAAGCATAAATGATCAAATCATCATCACATTTTCTTTGCTTGGTTAGTTTCTCTCAAGAATCAGGGATTCCATAAATCATGGCTCATCAGAGCTCTGAAGGAAAAGCTCTGAAAGCTACCCTCGCAAGCTTGTATATGTGCCTCATCTTTTATTTCCTTTTTTTCTCCTCCGTCCCATCAGGTCTCAGGTCTCTTCTTGCACTGGTTTTCCAGGTTCTTCCCTATAGGCTGCCCACCTGAGCTTCAGACTTTTTCTTACTCCACATCTTACCTTCCCTCCAATTCTTCTACAGACTCACCAGGGATCTGAAAGATAATGGAGCTAATCTAATAAACTAATATAAAATGTTAATTGCTTATATGGGTTTGAGATTTTTGCTTTAATCCTGGGATATTTACCATTTAATAGGAAGCATCGGGTAAGACAAATAGAGAAAAAAAGACATTTTAGGGCATCGTAGTCTCACTTAAAGCACAAATGCACTGGCCTATCTCATTAAGTGTTAGGCTGATATTATAAAAAATGTAGAAGTTATGTTTTCAAAGTTAACCAATTAGTACTCTAACATAGAGATTTTTTTTTTCTCCCTGAAGTTCTGTGATTTCCTATTTGGTGGATCATAATAAGTAAATTATGCCACAATGTTTAGATTTATAGAAAATAAGGTGAAAAGGTTATACTGAGAACATTTGTTTTGCGGGCAAAAACAATGTACACAAAATCTAACTTTTTAGAAGCGGCAGTCATAGAAAGTATAACCAAAGCTACTTCTTCAGCAAGGCAGCTCTTTCAAGGTTATCTCAAGAGCCTTTCTATTCAAAATAATTCCATATAATTATTTAATCCTGTGGACATGTAGAATAAGGGGTGCCTATCTACATTCCAGGTGGTTTAGTGATAAAGAATCCACCTGCCAGGAGATGAAGTTTCGATCCCAGGGTTGGGAAGATCACCTGAAGGAGGAAATGGCAACTCACTTCAGTATTCTTTTTGGAAAATTCCAAGGACAAAGGAGCCTGGTGAACCAGAGTCCATAAGTAGCATAATCAAACAATACTGAGCACAGCACAGCATCTACATAAGAAGCATAAAATTCGTGGCTGATTCAACTGTACCTAAGAGGTAATAAAGTGATTTTTTTCTTCTCTTGGGTAATAGTAAATACCCCTTCTAGTAGGCTGTGGTGTATAAAAATGTGTCTGAGAATATATACTCTTGTGTATTATGATACAAGAAGCAGCAGGAAGATGTCATAAATAAAAATGATAATAGCAGAAGACCAAAGGAAAATTTTATGATATGCATTATAGTTAAAATAAACTAATCTCATTTCTAAATGGCTAGCCCAAATCTCAGTTTGGGCACTGTTTATTGACACGGGAAAACCCTGGATTGCCACGGCACTTAAACAGACCTGAAAGTGGCCTTCTAAGTGTTTCTGCTGAGTTCCGGTCAGGAGATGTCAATGCTTAACTAGCTCGGGGTTGGAGCAAAAACTGTAACCTTAATACATGTCAGTACAGTTAGTTAATTGCTGTGACCTCTATCATAGATTGTGATCATCATTGATAGTTTCTGTTTAGGAAATAAAGAAATGAGTAATGAATGGTATTTTTGTGAATGGTCAGGAGCAAAACATGGCTTAAATCAGAAGACCATCATTTTCTGAAGTTGCACTTTGAAAGACAGGCTTGGAAATGATTTTCTCAAGCTCTCTTCTGGCCAATTCATGGGACAACTGTAATCAATCACAATTGTTTTATGGAATTGAATTACTGGTACCATGTCACAACAAACTGATTAAACTCTCCCAGAAGAAATCATCAACTTTATTGGGACTAATGGCATCTAAGATCTTAAGTTAGAAAGTTGTTTTCAATCACCTTTCAAGGAAAAGTCTTGCTTTTGAAAACTCAGCAAAGCTGATTTAATATTTTCAGAATAGACTGTATCCAAAGGGTTTTACGACAGCATCTTTCATAGTTTAGGATACCTAAAAATAGGGAGGCCCGCACAACTTAGCGATTGAACAACAACAAAGGTTATTATTGTCTTCTTAGTATAATGGTAACAATTTCCCTTTAAAAATATTTCACAAATTAATCCATATTGCTTCAAAGTATGTTACTGTCTCCATTTTTTCACATGTTTACTTCCTTTTCAATATATTTAATGTGACTGTTTGCCCTGATCTTTGTTCTTTCTTGATTATGTGACTTGAAAATCATGTATGTAGTTTCGACACGTGAACGTAAACACAATTGATTTTTGAAGCCTTGTAATATTCAATGTTATTTAATGATTTTTTAATAGACTGATAACCCCAAAGTGGAATTGAGTCAAATGTTATCAGCCACTATAAAAAACAGACAATCAGGGATGTACCTTACAAGGTATGTCTAGCAGATTTGATATTTTTCATCATTATGGTTATTTATAAATTATCTGAAAGAGCTAATACCTGTTCATATCCTTTATACATCCTTGTTTAGGATAAATGTTATAGAAATCACTTGAGTCCTATAATTCAAGCTAGTTTGTGAAGATTATCCATTATGCATAAAAATGTATGCTATTCCCTTCTTCATACTACATTTTTAATGTTTATAGTTCTTTAGGAAAAACAAAACTCAAGTATAGAATCTCCATATACCTGATATTCTATGCTATGTTTAGTCACTCAGGCATGTCCAACTCTTTGTGGCCCCATGTACTATAGCCCACCAGGCTCCTCTGCCCATGGGGATTCTCCAGGCAAGAATACTGGAGTGGGTTGCCATGCCCTCCTCCAGGGGATCTTCCCAACCCACAGATGGAACCCAGGTCTCTCACATTGCATTCAGATTCTTTACCATCTGAGCCACCAGGGAAGCCCATCTGATATTCTCAAAATGGCTAACAGTTTACTTTCAAGTGAAAATGATCACCTTCATATTTAAAACAATAGAAGATTTTGAACATGGAGGCAAAATGTTTGTGATGATTATTAGCCTTATACATCAACTTTACTGGGACACCAGGGCAAGTGCCCTAATAAAGCAATATTTTGGGGTGTGTATGTGAAGGTGTTTCTGGGTGAGGTTAACATTAAAATCTCATTGTGTTTTGAACTGTGGTGTTGGAGAAGACTCTTGAGAGTCCCTTGGACTACAAGGAGATCCAACCAGTCCATCCTAAAGGAAATCAGTACTGAATATTCACTGGAAAGATTGATGCTGAAGCTCTAATACTTTGGCCATCTGATGTGAAGAACTGCCTCATTGGAAAAGACTCTGATGCTGGGAAAGGATTGAAGACAAGAGGAGAAGGGGATGACAGAGGATGAGATGGTTGGATGGCATCACCGACTCAATGCTCATGAGTTTGAACAAACTCCATGAGTTGGTGATGGACAGGGAGGCCTGGTGTCCTACAGTCCATGGCGTCACAAAGAGTCAGGCATGACTGAGTGACTGAACTGAGCTGAATTATATATATATATATATATATATATATATATATATATATATATAAATCTTGTTTTGTTTCATGGTTGCACAAGGTTTGTTTCATGGTAGCTCCCCAGGCTCCTCTGGCCATGGGATTCTCCAGGAAAAAAAAAAAATACTTGAGTGGGTTGCCTTGCCCTCCTCCATGGGATAGTCCTAACCCAGGAATTGAACCTGCATCTCGTATGTCTCCCACATTCACAGTCAGGTTCTTTACCACTAGTGCCACCTGGGAAGCTGGAGAACTCAGACCAAAGCATGAATTGTCTCTGTTTTTTAGGATAATATATCAGTTTTTTAAGGGACCTCTGTACTGTTCTCCATAGTGACTGTACCAATCTACATTCCTACCAACAGTGCAAGTTCTAAGCTGTGCTCAGTCACTTCATTCATGTCTGACCCTGTGCGACCCCGTGGACTGTAGCCTGCCAGGCTCCTCTGTCCATGGGATTCTCCAGGCAAGAATACTGGAGTAGGTTGCCATGCCCTTCTCCAGGGGATATTCCTGACTCAGGTATTGAACTTGCATCTCCTGCATTGCAGTTATATCCTTTACCCACTGACCCACCTGGGAAGCCCAACAGTGCAAGAGACTTCCCTTTTTTCCATAGCCTGTCCAGTGTTTATTGTTTGTAAATTTTTTGAGGATGGTAATTCCAACTGTTGTGAGGTGATACCACATTGTAGTTCTGACTTGCATTTCTACCATAATTAATGATGTTGAGCATCTTTTCATGTGTTTGTTGGTCATCTGTATGTCTTCTGTGGAGAAATATCTATTTAGATATTCTTCACATTTTTTGATTTTTTTTTTTTTTTTAATATTGAGCTGCATGAGTTGTTTGTATATTCTGGAGATTAATCCCTAATCAGTTGTTTTGTGTGCAAATATTTTCTCTTATTCTAGTGTTGCCTTTTCATTTTGTTTATTGTTTTATTTGCTGTGTAAAAAAAAAAAAGCTCTACCATATGACCCAACAGTCCCACTCTTAGGCATATATCTGGAGAAAAGCAGAATTCTGAAGGATATGTACACATCAATATTCATGGCAGCACTCATTACATTAGCCAGGATACGGACACAACTTAAATGTCCATTGACAGAGGAATGGATAAAGACATGGTGCATACGTGCAGTGGAATATTAGTCATAAAAAGGAACAAATAAGTGCCATTAGTGGAGACATGGGTGGCCCTAGTAATTGTCATACAGAATGAAGTAAGTCAGAGAGGAAAACAAATATGGCCTAATATTCCTTATATATGAAATCTAGAAGAATGGTACAGAGGAACTTATTTGTAAACCAGAAATACAGTCACAGATATAGAGAACAAATTTATGATTACCAAGGAGCTTGGAGAGGGGTGGAATAAGCTGGGAGATTGGGATTGACATATAGATACTAGTATGATAACTAATGAGAACCTAAAAAAAAATATGACACTTGGGTGATTCGCATGTGAAAAAGAATGTATCAGACAACTCTTCTATTGAGAGGAGTAGATACTACACAAAAAAAATCAATTAGAAGGTTAGAAGGCCATTACAAAATCCTGTTTATTATATAATAAGGACTATGACTAAGACCATAGGTCAGGAAAGGAAATAAGATTATCATGAGACAAATTAAAGAAGGAAAATTGATTAAAAATAAAAAGCTACCATGAGAGAGTATTTTTAAGACATTTCTAGAAAATGTATTTCTTGAAAGAAATAGATCCTGAGAACAGATGTGTTCATCTGGAGATGATCATTGATGGTGATAACTATGAGGTTATAAAAGTTTAAATTGCAGTAAACAAACAAAAAAAATAAATTGCAGTAAACATTGGCAAGCTTAATAAAAGATTGTGACATATTTGTTACTTTACACATAAGGAGATAAGATTCAGACAAATTTTTTGTTTGTTTTTCTGTTTTTTAGATTTTTCTTGTTTGGTTGTGGGGGTTTGAGGAGTTTTATTTGTTTGCTCGCTATTATTGGCCTAAAATCATACAGCAGATAAGAAGTGAGATAATATTGCTTCCTTATCTTATGACAAAATGTATAGTAATTATACTAATAAGGTATATCAAATATTAAAAGTAAGGCAGGGCCATTATATACATTTAAGATATAAAACTTGCTAAAGATTAACCGGTATGAGTATTATAAAATAAATATGGGATGACAAAATTTACTTGGGAATCAGCTGGTCAATAGATCTAAAAGAAATTTTGAGAAATGTTATGTATTTTATAAAATAACAATGTCTGTTATTGGGATATAATTGTAGAAGGTAGAGGCAAACAGATTCACTTCTCATGCATGCAGAAACAAGACATTTTTGTAGCAATATGTATATGTGCAACCATGAAGCAAAACAAGATTAATTTTATAAAACAATAGATCCTAAACATGCAAAAGTGCAACCTTCAATTGCATGTACAATAGAAAACAGTTTAGACCAGGATATTTTATATTGTTTTTTTAGACAAGGAAAATGATAATATAAAGCTACAGTCACATACAAAATCATAATAATTCTAAGGATATTAAGTAATATGCACATTGTGAGTTAGAGTATTTACTTCTTTATTTACATTTTAAAAATACCTTACTAGGTATGACTAAAAGACCTTGTTTTTGTTGTGTTTTTTTTTTTTACTGTTGTACAAATATTAAAGAAAAAAAACCTCAAAGGGATAAAGTCACTTTACTCAGTTTACAAAGCCACTGTGATCTCAGAACTTATGGTTCCAAATGCTTTATGTTTAAGTCTCAAACACATAGAAGTAAATAATCACACTGAGACAAAACTTGCATGACCACAAAGATGCAATGCATTCTTTTGGACAAGTGTTTAGGTAGAAATAAATCACAAATGTATATATATATACATATATATATATATTATTTGATTACCTTTAGTTATTTTAATAGAGTTTCTAGACAGAGTTTACGCTTATATTTTGATGTAGCCTTTTCAGAGAGACCATTATTTTCAGTTTTAAAGTTCCTTTATTTCCCTGTTGACAAAATACAGTTCTCTAAATTTATTTCAAAATTTCATTCATCAAGTAATAGATAATACATATTTCATCAAATACACAGAGGTAATTCATGTGTGTGTGTGTGTGTGTGTGTGCGGGTGTGTGTATTTGTAATTGGTGTACTTAATATACGGCTTACCAGATTCTCTTCATTGAATTACTTTGTGCCTACATTTTATCATCCTTAATTGGTATTTACGACATGCTCAAAAGCCTATAATGTATGCTAAATTAAATTTTATAAAGACATTAAATGTTTTCTGAAGGATGATTCCAATGATTTTGTATATAAACATCCACTACTAATTCACCAAGAATGCACATGTATATGCTAATATTTATTCTGTTTTTTTTTCCACTCACCAATTTGCTGGCTGTCAGCATCTGCCTCACTGAACAGTGCTGTTGACTATACTTCCACCTCTGTACTCTATATGGCTTGAAGGGCTAATCCAGGTACTGGGGCTCGTGATAATGTAAGGTAAAAGCTTCAGCTGAGCACGTGTCTATATGAATTGGGCATAACCAGTTATGATTCTGCTGAAACTGTCCCTGCTTTCCTGGATGCTTCAGAAGATGTCAGTTGCTGATCCCGAGCTAGTATAAACAAGGGAACATTTCAAGCAAGAATGGGCACAATAAAGGACAGAAAGTGCAAGGACCTAACAGAAGCAGAAGAGATTAAGAAGAAGTGGAAAGAATACAGAGAACTATAAAAAAAAGTTCTTAATGATCTGAATAACAGTGATGGTGTGGTCACTCATCTAAAGTCACACATCCTGGAGTGTGAAGTCAAGTGGGCCTTATGAAGCATCACTATGAAACAAGCTAGTGGAGGTGATGGAATTCCAGCTGAGCTATTTCAAATTCTAAAAGATGATGCTGTTAAAGTGATGCACTCTATATGCCAGCAGATTTGGAAAACTCATTAATGGCCACAGGACTGGAAAAGGTCAGTTTTCATTCCAATCCCAAAGAAGGACAATGTCAGAGCATGTTCAAGCTATCACACAATTGAGTTTATTTCACATGCTAGTAAGGTAATGTTCAAAATTCTCCAAGGAAGACTTCAACAGTCTGTGAACTGAGAATTTCTAGATGTTCAAGCTGGATTTCAAAAAGGCAGAGGAACCAGAGATAAATTGCTAACATCTGCTGGGTCATAGAGAAAGAATGGAATTCCAGAAGAACATCTACTTTTGCCTCATTGACTACACTAAATCCTCTGACTGTGTGGAATCAAAAAAACTGTGGAAAATTCTTACAAAGATGGGAATACTAGACCACATTACCTGTCTCTTGAGAATCCTGAATGCAGATCAAGAAGCATTGTTAGAACCGGACTTGTAACAAGAACTTGTTCCAAATTGTGAAAGGAGTACGTCAAGGTTGCATATTATCACCCTGCTTATTTAATTTATATGCAATGTATATGATGGAAACACTGGGCTGGATGAATCACAGACTGGAATCAAGATTGCCTAGAAAAATATCAACAACCTCAGACATACAGATGATACCATTCTAATGGCAGAAAGTGAAGAGGAACCAAAGAGTCTCTTGATGAGGGTGAAAGAAGAAAGTGAAAAAAGCTGGCTTGAAATTCAACATTCAGGAAAGTAAGACCATGGCATCCAGTTCCATCACTTTGTGGCAAATAGAAGGGGTGGGGGGAGTGGAAAAAGAGATAGATTTTATTTTCTTGGGCTCCAGAATCACTGCAGATTGTGACTGTAGTCATACAATCACGACACTTGCTCCTTGGAAGAAAAGCTATGAGAAATTTAGCATATTAAAAAGCAGAGACATTACATTACCAACAAAAGTCCATATAGTCAAAGCTATGGTTTTCCCGGCAGTCATGTACGAATGTGAGAGTTGGACCATGAACTAGACTGAGTCCCAGAGAACTGATACTTTTGAATTGTGGCACTGGAGAAGATCTTGAGAGTCCCCTGGGCAGCAAGGAGATCAAACCAGTCAATCCTAAAGAAAATCAACCCTGAATATTCATTGGAAGGACTGATGCTGAAGCAGAAGCTCTGATATTTTGGCCACTGGCTGCAAAGAGCTGACTCTTTGGGGAAAAACACTACTCATTGGAAAAGACTCTGATGCTAGGAAAGAGGGCAGGAGGAGAAGAGGGCAAGAGAGGATGTGATTGATGATCAGATGGCATCACTGACTCAATGGCCATAAGTTTGAACAGACTCCAGGAGATAGTGAAGGACAAGGAAGTCTGGTGCGGCTTCAGTCCATGGGATCTCAAAGAGTAAGACACAACTTTGTGACTGAGCAACAACAATAAGAGTTAAAAAATGAGTGGCTCATTTTATCAAAAAATATTTGCAATAAATAGTATTTCTCCACTGAATACTCAGTGCATGAGGTTTATAATTGATTTGCTTTGTTCTCAGAGTAAAGTCACTTATATCAAGTGACTAAAATGAATAAAAGGAGGATGAATTACTGTTGCCTATTATTATCTACAAAGCTGAATATGTATGTTCTAGTATATACATTATGCAATTGTTTATATATATTTATTTTTAATGCTGTTAGTTGTGCTTAAGGAAACACAGAGATCTATATCTCAAGCCTAGCTCTTTTTTATTGAGTTTATATACTTAATAACCTTAATAGAGAGACAATAGTAGTTTCAACACATTTATGCCTTGGGATCAGTATTCAAGTTGAAATTTATAATCAACTACAGTTACTAAGCTACACTTATAATATCATCTGTTCTCTTCCATTCTGAAAATATTTAGTTACCTCTTCTTTTTACTTACTTGTTTTACATATAACTATTATACATAGAAAGTGATATTGTTTGTTAAGAAATTGTGAGTAAAATTTCTGTTAAAAGAATCCTTACTAAAAAAAAAAAAAAGGAATCCTTACTTTATGCTATCAAAACTGAATATTCTCCATTAAAAATATTAAAATTACATGTTCACTGCCATATTTCCATTAGAATAGGGAAATTAAGGGCTCATACATGGCTCAATTGAAGAATTAACTTTTATATATTCTGAATAAATGTTTTAAATATTAAAAAAATAATTACATGTAGGAAAATATTAAATCTTTAAACTATTCCCATTTGCATCTTGTGTGGTATAATAATTTGAATAATTTACTCATCCTCATCCCCTTGGATTTCAGTTTGCAACAAGGAATATGTTTCTTGTGGGCAAAGCAACAAGCAGAAAACAGGTGTTTGAGCTTCTAAAAACAAAATGCTATCGCATTCTTAGATCTTAATATAATTAGGTTCCTATTCCCTTGTAGACTCATCTGATGGCAAGTGTTAATAATATTAGTATGATGACAATTTAAATATAAAAAAACAGAAGAAACTGAGATTTTTTGTTGTGCCACTTATGTCAGGCCCTCTGCTAGCTGGTGATTTTATCTAATAACAACAATAAGAGCATTCATACATAACATTTATATACTTATTTCAAATAGCCAGGGATCTTACAATTATTTACTTTTTCACATCTCACAATACTCCTCTGATGTAGGTGTATTTTTACTTAGGTATTGGATTATGCCATATCAATTTAATCACTAAAGTCAGATTCTTTATATAAAAAATGTTGACCTCTGTTTTAGGGTCCGTTTCGAAAGTAAGCATGAGTCTGGATTGTGTAAAGGGTTGTGTTCTCCATGGTCACTCAAAGCCAAGGCTGTCACAGCTTCTACCAGCTATCCATTGGCCCCAAAGTGACAAATATGACTTCCGCCCACATCTGTTGACAAGGGCTAGTCACAAAACAAAGGATAGGAAAATAAAAAGCACACAAAGAATATTTGATAAACACCACTCTGCCGATGTACAAACTCTTTGATTCCACTCAATTCTGCGTTCCATAATCATGCCTTTCTTGAGGGTTGTACACATTTATTATCACTTTTCCCGCTTGAAGTAAAGTGACACAGAAGTGTTTTAGCCTGGATTATAGTCTCTTTGATAGTAGGGTGAATGCAGATCTCTGAGTGGGGTTAGTTTCTCCATTAGAAAATTAAAATCGGAGACTAATATACAATTGGATTTTCAACCTGTTGTTCCTTTGTCAACAGTTTTTATTGTTGTTGTTGTTTTTTAAGCAAGAAGTGTCAAAGCCATATCCTTTATCTGATCTGTGCTGGGAGAGTTTGTTTTAATTTGTTGTTTTTATTTAAAGGATATTACATTTTAACTTCAAATATTTAGGTTTTCCAAGAAGTTAGGGTCTCTAGCACTGCAAATCTCCACATTTCTGGGATTTACTTGGTATTATTTTATCAAGCTGGCAAATTAGCCCAACTTTTTCTTACAACTTGCCAAACATAATTAGAACTGACACAAGGCATTATGTGTCTTGTTCTTCAAGCTCCTCTCAGGTAATAAGTTCCTTAATCACACACACACACACACACACACACACACACAAACTACCTCTCCTACAATCTGGAGGCTTCCCTGGTGGCTGAGAAGGTAAAGAATTTGCCTGCAATGCAGGAGAATTGGGTTTGATCTCTAGGTCAGAAGATCCGCTGGAGGAGGAAATGGTAACGCACTCCAGTATTCTTGCCTGGAGAAGTCCATGGGCAGAGGAGCCTGGCAGGCCATGGTCCATAGGGTTGCAAAGATTCAGACATGACAGAGGCGACTTAGCACATACCCTACAATTTTAAACAAATATTTGAACAAACAACTTGGAACTGCATAACAAAGATCATTATCTCTCCAGCCTTCAACATGAATTTATTTTTTGTATGCCCCCAGCTGCTAAGCTAACACATGCATGAGAACTAAGTTGCTTCAGCTATGTCTGATTTTTCGCAAACCCATAGACTTTTGCCTGCTAGGCTCTTCTGCCCGTGGGATTCTCCAGGCAAGAACACTGGAGAGGGTTGCCATGCCCTCCTCCAGGGGATCTTCCTGACCCAGGATCAAACTCACATCTCTTATGTCTCCTGCATTAGCAGAAGCTAATACTACAAGCTAATACTATAGCTTTGGCTTTTGTTCAGTGAATACTCTATATTTGCAGTAGCAATCTTGGTAGTGTGTAGTAGGATATATGGTGCCTCAGCTGTTATTTTTTACCAATTAAACATGATTCTTTCAGTCTCCTGGTCTGCCATCTTTCTTTGACCACTCTTGTAACGCTAGTGACTTCCTTGGTTTCATCCTCCTCCTCTTTCTTTTGTCTACATCCTTTCTGCACCCACAGGTGAAATCTCTGTCAAGAACAAGACTTTGGCCACTATAGCTACTACCCTCATCCCATTGCACAGATAAGAAAGCTGAGGCACAGTGTCATTAAATCACTAGCCCAACATCACACAACCAATAAAGAATGGCTTCCAGAGTATGTGATCATAACTTTAACCCTACTGATTCATTTAATTCTCACAGATATGGCCTGAAGAGTTTTTTTTGTTTTTTTTTTTTTTTTTTCTCAATTTACACATAACAATTCTGTTCCAGCTATGTGTCAAAAGAATTGAAATCTAAGTGTGTGGATTTTTGGGGACCCTCCAGCAGGCCCTTCAACCTTACAGTTTCCCAAACCAGAATCAGAAAACATATTCTCCTTCCTAAAATGCTGCTTCTGCTGTATTCTCTGGTCAAGTTAATGACACCATGATCCATAGAGTTGGCAAATCTCTACTCAGCCTGCAGCCTCTATTTTCTTTTTCTTTCTCACCTGAGACCCTTATCTCCTGTTGCTCTTGGACTGTGACAGTGCCATTATAACAGATGTAGCTGTTTACAGTCTCTTCCAATGCCCATCCATTTTGTATATTCTTGGACATTATAGTTCTAAGATTTGATACACTATTTCCCTTTGTTGAAAAAACAATGGATAGTGCCTTGATTCCTTTTGCTACAGAATAAATTATAATCTTTTGCCAAATTAATGGGAGTGTGTAGTTGCCCTCAAAGGCTATTGCTAGAAGAGGTTTCATGAGGCAAGATCAGTCTATGACAATATAATATGTAACTTGGTCTTCCCAGTGGCTCAGACAGTAAAGAATCTGCTTGCAATGCAGGAGACCCAGGTTTGATCCTCGGGTGGGGAAGACCCCCTGGAGAAGGGAAGGGCTACCCACTCCAGTATTCTTGCCTGGAGAATTCCATGAACAGAGGAGCCTGGCGGGCTACAGTTCACAGGGCTGCAAATAGTCGGACACGACTGAGCAAGTTTCACTTTCACTTTTTAATAGGTACCTTAGATATCAAAATAGAGCTGTTAAGTCAGCATTTGGAATATATATTTTTCAAGTCATTATAATACAGATTTTGTTGAAATCTATATAAACAAATTAAATCACCAAGGGACAGAGTGCCAGGAAAGAATGACTAGCCAGGTAAGAAGAAAACTAAGAGAGATGGCATCCTGAAAGACAAATCAAAAAGAAGGCATGACATATCAAAGAGAAAGACATGACCAACTTTTTCCAATAATCATGGTAGACCAAGTAAGATACTCATTTATAATTGAAACTTGAATTTACAAAGCATCTGGGAGAGAAATGTTGGCCGACTGATAGGCTCTAAAACTTGATTGAAATGAGTATAAGGGAGGATTGGAAGAGAGAAATTGGAGGAAGTGTGTACAAACAACTGTTTTGAGGTGATATTTCAAGGCAAAAAGAAAAAAAAAAAAGAAGAAAGAAATGTCATGATATCTATTGGGGGAAGGCAGGTGAGAAAGGAGGTGTACCTAAAAGGTGAAAGCTTCATATTGATGGTAACAAATTCATTTGAGAGAAAATAATTACTGATGGGTGAGAAATCTCTGATGATAAGAGAGAACTGATGGAACTGTGTCTTTGAGATAGGGATATATGAAATCCTATGTAGCAAAGAGGAGACTGCCTTTAGATAGAAGCTTGGAAATTTCATCAGTGGTATTAATAAAAGAGAGAAGGCAGAATATGTCTACAGATACTGTGTGCTGGTAGGAATGGTAGCCAATGTCTGTGGATGTTCCCTTCTGATAATCTTTATTTATCAGTGAAATAGGAAATCATTTTATTTGTTGAAATTAAGGAAGAATGTTGAGTGCCGAAGAATTGAGGCTTTTGAACTGTGGTGCTGGAGAAGGCTCTTGAGAGTCCCTTGGACTGCAAGGACATCAATCCAGTCAATCATAAAAGAAATCAGTCCTGTATATTCATTGGAAGGACTGATGCTGAAGCTGAAGCTCCAATGCCTCAGTCACCTGATGTGAGGAGCTGACTCATTGGAAAAGAACCTGATGCTGGGAAAGATTGAAAGCAGTAGGAGAAGGGAATGGAAGAGAACGAGATGGCTGGATGGCGTCAGCAACTCAACTGACACAAGTGTGAGCTGACTCTGGGAGATGGGGAAGGACAGAGAAGCCTGGCGTGCTGTAGTCCATGGGGTCACAAAGAGTCAGGCATGACTGAGCGACTGAACAGCGACAAGCTAAGGGCAGAAACTGACAAGTGCGTGGAAATTTATAAGTAAGATTACAATATGAAGTGATTTTTTGAATGCTAAATCCTTGCCAATATGTTTAGATAATGGATAGTGTGCCAACTAATTTTGAATAGCCAGCCTATCAAAATATCTAAGGCATATAGGCTAATAATAATAAAAGTTGTAATAATGCTAAAATAACAATAATTTACATTTCTTGAGCTATTATTTGCCAGGCACTACTCTAAGCATTATATGTGGATTAGCTAACATAATCTTCAAAAAAAATCTGTTAGGACATATATTATCCCAGTTTACTAATAAAGATATCAAGATATCAAAAATTATCTTTTACCCAGGGTTACATAGTTAAAGAAAGAAATTGGTGAAATGAAAAAAAGAAATAATCTCAAGTGTAAATACATGTCATAAGGATTCCAAGAAAACCGAGAAACTTATTATACCAATGTTAAAGTAATAGTCATTTTGGTAAGCCAGGGTATGATATTTTGGAAAAGGATATAAGGACTTATCTGATACCCTATATGTGACCATTTAAGTTCCTCTTAATGATAGTTCTGTATCTATAAACAAGGACAGTTGTCCTCTCTCATAAAAACAAGTCTTCAGATGTTGTTTGAAAACATCCAGCAAAGTAGAACTTCAGCATGTTCCTTGAGGTTAGGATGTGCTCCTAAGAACACTTTATCTCCCCAGCAACTTGCAAATAATAGGAATTTGTTGTTGACATCGATTATAAGGAGGATGATTTCATGGCTTTTTAAATTAACATCTTTATATGCAGATAGCAATCACCTTGAAAGACTGATTGCTAATGTTCAAATTGCCTTTTGTGCAAAGCTGACAAATTTTAGACCAAATTGCTGTTGGCTATGTTTTCAGAAAGGTAGATCTTAATAATGACATTTAATTTTTCTTTTTTGAACAAATGAATGAGTTTCAAGACTGTTTCTACAAAGACAGAGCACTATATAAATTCCACATGAAAGCAAGCCCTAATTTAAAAAATAATACCCTAATGATGCCTAATTACTTCCTTGAGAATAAGCAGCAACCTAATTAGTCACCTTTATCTTCATATGCACCTGGAATTGCTATTGTGAATAAAGCATACAAAAGCACAGTCCATTTTAACAACAATTCTCTGCAGTAGAGAAAAGTAAGAAGGTTTAGGTAGGCAAGGTAATTTATGACAAATCATTAACATTTCTAATGGTATTTGATCCATTCTTTTGGAGGGGATTGATCAAATAATTAACAGTTTGGAAAAATTTCCATTGCCAGTTGCATAGAATTATTTTAGAGCTAAACATAAAACATTTCCTACGGAGCTGGATAGAATGCAGTTGCAGGAGACTATATTTGTGTATGTCAGACGTTTCTCTGCCATAGCAAATGGCAACTATTAACTCCACACTTTGAGATTTTATCCAGAAAGAACTTGGAAATCTTTTCACAGTTAGATAATGTCTTCTCAGAAATGGGTTGTGGACAGGACAGATTAAGCAAGCTGACAACCACTCAAATGAGTTCCTGGAGGTGAGCCTTTGCAGACAGAAAAGAAAATAAAAGTCCCCATGTCTTCACCACTGCCACAGTGAATGGCTGCAAAATCAGTCTGTAGCATCTTCTATAAAGTCTGAAGTGAGAAAGGCAAGACATATCTCTCCTTAGGCACTGCAAAAGACCTGGCCCTCACCTTTATTATTAACACTGTAAATCTTTAGAAATAGTCAAAGCAGCCATTCAACCAAAGTGGAAACAATTCTACTTCATAGTAAATTGCAAATAAGTGTACATGGAAGGTAAAGGCAGTCTTCCTGAAAACTACCAGACTTTCCTGAATGCATGCTTTTATTATCATTTGGCTTTTCTGAGAAGTTACTTTTAGAGAAACTTTTATTTGTTATTAATTTCTTTGTTGCAAATTACCACAAATGTAGCAACTTGGGCCGTTATGTGGTGACATAGGTTATGAGTTCCGGGAAGTTAGGAGTCTGGGAATTTGCTCAGCTGGTTCCCATACTTAGGGTCCAACAGGCTTTCATCAAGAGGCTGTCAAAGCTGGATTCTCATCTGGACTCACTGTTGTTTAGTTGCTGCAGTAATGTCAGACTCTCTTGTGACCCCATGGATTGTAGCCCATGAGGCTCCTCTGTCCATGGGATTTCCCAAGCAAGAATACTGGAGAGGGTTGCCATTTTCTTCTCCAGGGGGGTCTTCCCTGGGGAAGGAACCCTGCATTGCAGGCAGATTCTTCATGTTGAGCCACTGAGGAAGCCCTCTCATGTGGAGGCTCCCCTGCAAAACAGTGTGCTTCCGAACTTCTAGTTCTTGGACAAAATTCATTTCTGCAAGTTGCAGGACTGAGAGCATTCATTTTTTGCTGACTGGAGGCTCGAGGCCAGCCTCAACTCCTAGAGGCTGTCCAAAATTTCTGAAGTCCCTTGCTGTGTGGGATTCCCCAACGTGACCATGAATTTCATCAAGCTGACAAGGAGAGTAGTAGGATAGTAAAACAGAGGCTTCTGTAAAAAGCCTAATCTCAGCTGTGACATTCCATTGCCTTGCTAAGTTACACAGCTTTAGAGCTGAGTCACAGGTCCCCCCCTTCCTCTAACAGGGAGGGGAGTATACAGGCATGAAGACCAGGGCAGAGGTGTTGGGGTGGGTGCCCTAGAAACTGTTCCATCTTATCACCTATTAATCATGGGGCTTTCTCCCTCTGTTCTGGCAAATACATTGTTGCAAATTCTTAAGGACAACTACTGAATTAAAGCTTTTGCTTAAAAGTTTTCATTTCTTTCTTCTTCTTTTTTAAAAACCAAGTCTGCATTCCTAAATTTTCAGCTTTCCATGGTGACTTTTATACTCCATTGTCCTGCAGTCTCCTGCCTTTTTGACCAGGACTATCAGTTTTTCAAATTCTTAACAACTTTGTAGAGTCAACATAATTGAGAGTCTGGTTAGCCCAGTTACTAGGCAGAGCTCTTAGGCTTGAGCCTCTCTCCTAACGATGATCAAACTGTTTGCACCTTTGCTCTCATTTTAGTGGGACTTCTGTTAATTAAATCTTTTTACTGAATTTCTCCTTACCTTTAGTAACTAAGGTGAGAATAGCTTTTAAAATTCCATCCTTGGACTCATTTTGCCCCAAACCCCTGGATTCCACCCCCTACACGCAGACACAGACACACACACACACACACACACACACACACATTTCTGAATGGTAAAATTAATTGGCTTTCTAAACAATGTGAAGTTCGAATTTTTGTACCCACCCTTCACGGGTCATCTAGGAAGTTCTGCTCAAAAACATTAATTTCTCCATATAAATTACAAATGGTAGGAAATTCATTTTACTCTGTGCATGGAATTCTCCAGGCAAGAGCACTGGAGTAGGTTGCCATTCCCTTCTTTAAGGGATCTTTCTAACCTAAGGATCGAACCCAGAACTATAGCTTCAAAAGTATGCAAAACTATTACTTTCTAATTATTTTTTCTGTTTATTAAAAAGATTATTTGACTTTTAGAAGAAATAGTATATCAGGATTAGTTCAGTTGTTCTGAAGAACATTTTGTAGCAAGAATTGCTTAGCAGTCTATTCCGAATATTAATTAATATATCTTCAGACCTCATTCTATGCTTCCAAGCAGCAATGCACTTTATTCTGAAAAACATATTCATCCTAACTTCTCAGAAAAAAAAGGCTCCCTGCTATCTTTATTCACAACATGATCCTTCGGGTCTTCAACAATTTGGTACTATCTTCACTCTCACTCCTCTTCCCACCTGAATAGGTTCTCTAACCACCTACTGGGTACTTCTAAAGCATTCATTTGACTTTTGAAGTTGATTATAGTCCTTTTTGTCATTCTTCTGTCTCTGACTTTCTAAGACAAGAACCAGATGAAATTTCTCTAGTGATTATAAAGTTTTCATCAAAGGTTTCATATATTAGCTGTTTTCCAGTCACTAAGTTGTATCCGACTCTTTGCAACCCCATGGACTGCAGCAAGCCAGGCTTCCCTGCCCTTCTCTATCTCCTGGAGTTTGCTCAGACTCGTGTCAATTGAGTCAGTGATGTCATCCAACCATCTCAACCTTTGTCATTCCATCTCCTCTTGCCCTCACATTTACTTAGAAACTATTCAGTTTAAGTATCTTTAAATAATTGCAGGCAGATTCCTCTTTTCAAAGGCTATCTATTAAAACAATAATATATATTGTTCCTTTTTGAGAAAAATGTGGTTATGCTATCAATTATTGAAAAAGGGATTGTGGGTTTGTCAACTTCTTCTTTTTTTTTTCTCTTGAGTTTTGTTTTATCTATTTTGAAGCTACATTACTAGTTGTATACACATTTAGAATTGCAACTGTTTGATAAATTGATTTTTTTTTTTTTTAAATTTCATTGTGATTATCTCTTTGAGTGCATGCATGCTTAGTCACATCCAACTCTTTGCAACCCCATGGAGACTGCCAAGCTCCTCACTCCATGGGATTATCTCAGCAAGAATACTGGAGTGTGTTGCTGTTTCCTTCTCAAGGGTATCACCTTGACCAGGGCTCAAACCCATTGGCAGGCAGATTCTTTACCACTGAGCTATCCGAGAAGCTGTTATTTCTCTTTAGCATTGCTTTTTTTCCCCTTGAACTCTACTTTAGCTGATATGAGTGCAGAGATAAGAGCTTACCTCCACTGAGCCATCAGGGAGTAAGTAAGGGAACCTGTTGCTCTGATACTGATGTGGGCACACCAGTTTACTTTGATTTGTATTTGCATGGTGTAACTTTTTCTGTATTTTGCTTTCCTTATTTCTGTATCCTTATATTGGACAAGTCTCTCTTGTAAGCAGCATTAAAAAAAAATCCAATGTGTTAATGTTTGTCTCTTTCTATTGGAGTATTCCATCTACTTACATTTAACATAGTTGCTCATATATTGGGCATGCTATTGCTTGTTTTCTATTGTTCTTCTTATTCTGTTACTATTCTCTTCTTTCTTACCTTCTCTTGCCAACCTGAAAGTATACCCAAACAAACAAAAAAAATCTTTTGAATATTTTTTAATATTATTATTTTAGCTTGTGGGGAAAATAGCTCCAATGCTACTTATTTGCAGAGCACATGTAGAAACAAGTTCACCAGCTCTGTGTGTTGTATTTTTATTTTGCTATATCACTCTATTACTGATCTCAGTGCTTGATCTCCCTGATCGACAGGAAAAACAAGAAGCTAGGCAAGAAATTCAGGCAGGTTTACTAGGACTCCTGCTGCAATAGGACAGGTGTGAGAGCTGGACAGTAAAGAAGGCAGAGTGCTGGGAGGAGCCAAGATGGCGGAGGAGTAGGACGGGGAGACCACTTTCTCTCCTACAAATTCATCAAAAGAATAACTGAACGCAGAGCAAACTTCGCAAAACAACTTCTGATCGCTAGCTGAGGTCATCAGGCGCCCAGAAAAGCAGCCCATTGTCTTCGAAAGGAGGTAGGACAAAATATAAAAGATAAAAAGTGAAACAAAAGGGCTAAGGACGGAGATCCGTCCCGGGAAGGGAGTCTTAGGCGGCATTGCTTGGGGTAGGGTCCGGGCCTGAGTGCCCTGAGGACAATCGGAGGGAGCTTCTGTGAGTTGCCAACTTGAACTGTGGGAGACCAAAAGAGAGAGAGTAAATTAACCGGCCCGAACACACTGCCGGCCGTTTGCAGAACAAAGGGACCGAGAAAGTCCAGAGAGGAGCGCGCAGGCTGCGGACCGGCCCAGCCCCGCCGGAGGCAGGAGGCAGGGGGGAGGGGAAGGTCGCGGCGAGACACAGGGCGCAGGCACCCGACCGGCGCGGGCGGGGACTGGGGCTGGGGACGCGGAGGGCAGAAGGCGCGCGCACCCGACTGGCGCCAGCGGAAACTGAGACTGGGTCCGCGGAGGGGAGGGGGCGCGCCACACCTGGGGAGAGTGCGCCCACCGAGCCCCTGGCTGCCTGGACCGCTCTGACGGGGAAGGCACAGAGAGCAGGCGCAGCTTTTCCTTCCGCGCTTTTGTGGAACACCCGAGGGCTGGAACCTCGCGCAGCGCGGGGCGCGCTCCATATAGAGCAGCCGGGAGCCGGAGCAGCGCAGACGGAGAGGGCAGCGTCAGCCCCTCCCGGCAGCACCAGCCCCTCCGCGGCGCAAGCCCGTCACCACAGCAACAGCCCCTCCCGGCAGCGCAAGCCCCTCCCCGCGGAGCGACGGAACTAGCTACCTGAATAAGAGTCCACCTCCGCCCGCCTGTGTCAGGGCAGAAATGAGGCTCTGAGGAGACCGGCAAACAGAAGTCAAATAAACAAAGGGAACCGCTTCAGAAGGGACTGGTGCAACAGATTAAAATCCCTGTAGAAAACACCGACTACACCTGAAGGGGCCTGTAGATATCGAGAAGTGTGAGCTGGCTCGAGGAGCTATCTGAAACTGAGCCGAACCCACACTGACCACAACAGCTCCAGAGAAATTCCTAGATATATTTTTACTTTTTTTTCTTTTTTCTTTTTTTCTTTTTTTATTTTTTCTCTTTTATTTTCCTTTAAAATCCCCTATTACTCCCCCATTACTCCTTAACTTTCATTTTCATAGATTTTTACGATTTTTTTTAATTAGGGGGAAAAAAAACTTTTTTCTTTTTTTTTTCTTTTTCTTCTTTTTTTCTTTTTTCTTCTTTTCTTTTCTTTCCTTTTTCTCTTCTATTTTCTATTTTTCTTTTTCTCTTATTTCTTTTAAAGTCCTCTAGTACTCCTCACTACTCCTTAATTTTCATTTTCAATACACTATAACCTTACAAAAAAAAAAAGAAGAGAAGCCCTATTTTTAAACCGAAGATTATTCTCTCCCAATCTTGACTCTCTGTTTTCTGCCTCAGAACACCTCTATTTCCTCCTTTCCCCTTCTCTTCCCAATCCAATTCTGTGAATCTTTGTAGGTGACTGGGCTACGGAGAACACTCTGGGAACAGACAGCTGCGTAGATCTGTCTCTCTCCTCTTGAGTCCCCCTTTTTCTCCTCCTGCTCATCTCTATCTCCCTCCTCCCTCTCCTCTTCTTCATGTAACTCTGTGAACCTTTCTGGGTGTCCCTAACGGGGGAGAATCTTTTCGCCATTAACCTAGAAGTTTTATTATCAGGGCTGTATAGTTGGAGAAGTCCTGAGACTACAGGAAGAATAAAACTGAAATCCAGAGGCAGGAGACTTAAGCCCAAAACCTGAGAACACCAGAAAACTCCTGACTACATGGAACTTTAAGTAATAAGTGACTGTCCAAAAGCCTCCATACCTACACTGAAACCAGCCACCACCCAAGAGCCAATAAGTTTTAGAACAAGACATACCATGCAAATTCTCCAGCAACACAGGAACATAGCCCTGAACATCAACATACAGGCTGCTCAAGGTCACACCTAACACATAGACCCATCTCAAAACTCATTACTGGGAACTCCATTGCTCTCCAAAGAGAAGAAATCAAGTTCCACGCACCAGAACACTGATGCAACCTTCCCTAACCAGGAAACCTTGACAAGCCAATCGTCTAACCCCACCCACTGGGTAAATCCTCCACAATAAAAAGGAACCACAGACCTCCAGAATACAGAAAGCCCACTCCAGATACAGCAATCTAAACAAGATGAAAAGGCAGAGAAATACCCAACAGGTAAAGGAACATGAAAAATGCCCACCAAGTCAAACAAAAGAGGAGGAGATAGGGAATCTACCTGAAAAATAATTTAGAATAATAATAATAATAATGATCCAAAATCTTGAAAACAAAATGGAGTTACAGATAAATAGCCTGGAAACAAAGATTGAAAAGATACAAGAAATGTTTAATAAAGACCTAGAAGAAATAAAAAAGAGTCAATTACAAATGAATAATGCAATGAATGAGATCAAAATCACTTTGGAGGGAACCAAGAGTAGAATAACGGAGGCAGAAGATAGGATAAGTGAGGTAGAAGATAAAATGGTGGAAATAAATGAAGCAGAGAGGAAAAAAGAAAAAAGGATCAAAAGAAATGAGGACAACCTCAGGGACCTCTGGGACAATGTGAAACGCCCCAACATTCGAATCATAGGAGTCCCAGAAGAAGACAAAAAGAAAGGCCATGAGAAAATACTTGAGTAGATAACAGCTGAAAACTTCCCTAAAATGGGGAAGGAAATAGCCACCCAAGTCCAAGAAACCCAGAGAGTCCCAAACAGGATAAACCCAAGGCGAAACACCCCAAGACACATATTAATCAAATTAACAAAGATCAAACACAAAGAACAAATATTAAAAGCAGCAAGGGAGAAACAACAAATAACACACAAAGGGATTCCCATAAGGATAACAGCTGATCTATCAATAGAAACCCTCCAGGCCAGAAGGGAATGGCAGGACGTACTGAAAGTAATGAAAGAGAATAACCTACAACCTAGATTACTGTATCCAGCAAGGATCTCATTCAGATATGAAGGAGAATTCAAAAGCTTTACAGATAAGCAAAAGCTGAGAGAATTCAGCACCACCAAACCAGCTCTTCAACAAATGCTAAAGGATCTTCTCTAGACAGGAAATGCAGAAAGGCTGTATAAAGGTGAACCCAAAACAACAAAGTAAATGGCAACGGGACAACACCTATCAATAATTACCTTAAATGTAAATGGGTTGAATGCTCCAACCAAAAGACAAAGATTGGCTGAATGGATACAAAAACAAGACCCCTATATATGCTGTCTACAAGTGACCCACCTCAAAACAAGAGACACATACAGACTAAAAGTGAAGGGCTGGGAAAAAATATTTCATGCAAACGGAGACCAAAAGAAAGCAGGAGTCGCAATACTCATATCAGATAAAATAGACTTTCAAATAAAGGATGTGAAAAGAGACAAAGAAGGACACTACATAATGATCAAAGGATCAATCCAAGAAGAAGATATAACAATTATAAATATATATGCACCCAACATAGGAGCACCGCAATATGTATGGCAAACACTAACGAGTATGAAAGAAGAAATTAATAGTAACACAATAATAGTGGGAGACTTTAATACCCCACTCACAACTATGGATAGATCAACTAAACAGAAAATTAACAAGGAAACACAAACCTTAAATGACACAATGGACCAGCTAGACCTAATTGATATCTATAGGACATTTCACCCCAAAACAATCAACTTCACCTTTTTCTCAAGTGCACACGGAACCTTCTCCAGAATAGATCACATCCTGGGCCATAAATCTGGTCTTGGAAAATTCAAAAAAATTGAAATCATTCCAGTCATCTTTTCTGACCACAGTGCAGTAAGATTAGATCTCAATTACAGGAAAAAAATTGTTAAAAATTCAAACATATGGAGGCTAAATAACACGCTTCTGAATAACCAACAAATCATAGAGGAAATCAAAAAAGAAATCAAAATATGTATAGAAATGAATGAAAATGAAAACACAACAACCCAAAACCTATGGGACACTGTAAAAGCAGTGCTAAAGGGAAGGTTCATAGCATTACAGGCTTACATCAAGAAACAAGAAAAAAACCAAATAAATAACCTAACTCTACACCTAAAGCAATTAGAGAAGGAAGAAATGAAGAACCCCAGGGTGAGCAGAAGGAAAGAAATCTTAAAAATTAGGGCAGAAATAAATGCAATAGAAACTAAAGAGACCATAGCAAAAATCAACAAAGCTAAAAGCTGGTTTTTTGAAAAAATAAACAAAATTGACAAACCATTAGCAAGACTCATTAAGAAACAAAGAGAGAAGAACAAAATTAGAAATGAAAATGGAGAGATCACAACAGACAACACTGAAATACAAAGGATCATAAGAGACTACTACCAGCAGCTCTATGCCAATAAAATGGACAACTTGGATGAAATGGACAAATTCTTAGAAAAGTATAACTTTCCAAAACTGAACCAGGAAAAAATAGAAGATATTAACAGACCCATCACAAGCAAGGAAATCGAAACTGTAATCAAAAATCTTCCAGCAAACAAAAGCCCAGGACCAGATGGCTTCACAGCTGAATTCTACCAAAAATTTAGAGAAGAGCTAACACCTATCTTACTCAAACTCTTCCAGAAAATTGCAGATGAAGGTAAGCTTCCAAACTCATTCTATGAGGCCACCATCACCCTAATTCCAAAACCAGACAAAGATGCCACCAAAAAAGAAAACTACAGGCCAATATCACTGATGAACATAGATGCAAAAATCCTTAACAAAATTCTAGCAAACAGAATCCAACAACATATTAAAAAAATCATACACCACGACCAAGTGGGCTTTATCCCAGGAATGCAAGGATTCTTTAATATCCGCAAATCAATCAATGTAATACACCACATTAACAAATTGAAAGATAAAAACCATATGATTATCTCAATAGATGCAGAGAAAGCCTTTGACAAAATTCAACACTCATTTATGGTTAAAACTCTCCAAAAAGCAGGAATAGAAGGAACATACCTCAACATAATAAAAGCTATATATGACAAACCCACAGCAAGCATCACCCTCAATGGTGAAAAACTGAAGGCATTTCCCCTGAAATCAGGAACAAGACAAGGGTGCCCACTCTCACCACTACTATTCAACATAGTGTTGGAAGTTTTGGCCACAGCAATCAGAGCAGAAAAAGAAGTAAAAGGAATCCAGATAGGAAAAGAAGAAGTGAAACTCTCTCTGTTTGCAGATGACATGATCCTCTACATAGAAAACCCTAAAGACTCTACCAGAAAATTACTAGAGCTAATCAATGAATATAGTAAAGTTGCAGGATATAAAATTAACACACAGAAATCCCTTGCATTCCTATATACTAACAATGAAAAAACAGAAAGAGAAATTAAGGAAACAATACCATTCACCATTGCAACAAAAAGAATAAAATACTTAAAAGTATATCTACCTAAAGAAACAAAAGACCTATACATAGGAAACTATAAAACACTGATGAAAGAAATCAAAGAGGACACAAACAGATGGAGAAACATACCGTGTTCATGGATTGGAAGAATCAATATTGTCAAAATGGCTATTCTACCCAAAGCAGTCTATAGATTCAATGCAATCCCTATCAAGCTACCAATGGTATTTTTCACAGAACTAGACCAAAGAATTTCACAATTTGTATGGAAATACAAAAAACCTCGAATAGCCAAAGTAATCTTGAGAAAGAAGAATGGAACTGGAGGAATCAACCTGCCTGACTTCAGACTCTACTACAAAGCCACAGTCATCAAGACAGTATGGTACTGGCACAAAGACAGAAATATAGATCAATGGAACAGAATAGAAAGCCCAGAGATAAATCCATGAACCTCTGGACACCTTATCTTTGACAAAGGAGGCAAGGATATACAATGGAAAAAAGACAACCTCTTTAACAAGTGGTGCTGGGAAAACGGGTCAACCACTTGTAAAAGAATAAAACTAGAACACTTTCTAACACCATACACAAAAATAAACTCAAAATGGATTAAAGATCTAAATGTAAGACCAGAAACTATAAAACTCCTAGAGGAGAACATAGGCAAAACACTCTCCGACATAAATCACAGCAAGATCCTCTGTGACCCCCCCCCCCCCCAGAATATTGGAAATAAAAGCAAAACTAAACAAATGGGGCCTAATGAAACTTAAAAGCTTTTGCACTACAAAGGAAACTATAAGTAAGGTGAAAAGACAGCCCTCAGATTGGGAGAAAATAATAGCAAATGAAGAAACAGACAAAGGATTAATCTCAAAAATATACAAGCAACTCCTAAAGCTCAATTCCAGAAAAATAAATGACCCCATCAAAAAATGGGCCAAAGAACTAAACAGACATTTCTCCAAAGAAGACATACAGATGGCTAACAAACACATGAAAAGATGCTCAACATTACTCATTATCAGAGAAATGCAAATCAAAACCACAATGAGGTACCATTACACGCCAGTCAGGATGGCTGCTATCCAAAAGTCTACAAGCAATAAATGCTGGAGAGGGTGTGGAGAAAAGGGAACCCTCTTACACTGTTGGTGGGAATGCAAACTAGTACAGCCGCTGTGGAAAACAGTGTGGAGATTTCTTAAAAAACTGGAAATATAACTGCCATATGACCCAGCAATCCCACTTCTGGGCATACACACTGAGGAAACCAGATCTGAAAGAGACACGTGCACCCCAATGTTCATCGCAGCACTGTTCATAATAGCCAGGACATGGAAGCAACCTAGATGCCCATCAGCAGACGAATGGATAAGAAAGCTGTGGTACATATACACCATGGAATATTGCTCAGCCGTTAAAAAGAATTCATTTGAATCAGTCCTAATGAGATGGATGAAACTGGAGCCCCTTATACAGGGTGAAGTAAGCCAGAAAGATAAAGAACATTACAGCATACTAACACATTATGGAATTTAGAAAGATGGTAACGATAACCCTATATGCAAAACAGAAAAAGAGACACAGAAATACAGAACAGACTTTTGAACTCTGTGGGAGAAGGTGAGAGTGGGATATTTCAAAAGAACAGCATGTATACTATCCATGGTGAAACAGATCACCAGCCCAGGTGGGATGCATGAGACAAGTGCTCGGGCCTGGTGCACTGGGAAGACCCAGAGGAATCGGGTGGAGAGGGAGGTGGGAGGGGGGATCGGAATGGGGAATACGTGTAAATCTATGGCTGATTCATATCAATGTATGACAAAACCCACTGAAATGTTGTGAAGTAATTAGCCTCCTACTAATTAAAAAAAAAAAAAAACTAAAAAAAAAAAAAAGAAGAAGAAGAAGGCAGAGTGCTGAAGGATTGATGCTGCAGTCCGTGGGGCTGTGAAGAGTCACACAGGACTTGGTGGCCGGACAGCAGCAACAGCTGCAACAGGAGGGAGCCCAAACAAGGAACAGCCTCCCTTGCTTGCTTCCTGAGGTGAGGTAAGCTGGTTCCTTACATGGGGTGAGGGTAGGAGTGGCCCCAGGGGTTGGAATAGAGGGTGTCCAGGTAAGAATCCTTGTTTCAATTCCAGGATGATGTCTGAGCCTGTGTGCTCGCATTAGAGTGGAAGAGCAGAACACACCCTTTAGCACCCTGTTCTAAATTTCTAATAATCACCGACAAATTATAAGAAATTATAATACCCACAAACTATAAGAAAACTTACCTGAGACCTTAACATTTGTGTGTGTGTGTGCAAAAGTCCAGGCTCAACTAACCAACCAATCTTTTGCAACTGTCTACTTAGTTATCCTTTTAATTTGACTAGAAAAGTGAACTCTCAGCTAATAGATTAAGAAAATTCATAAATTTATTAATAGGAGATAATCTAGTTATATGTAACTAAATTGAGGATTGAAGGTTGGTTATTTTCATAATCTGGATGCAAAGTAACAGAAAATTAAAATATATGCCATTACTACTTATATCCATTCATATATATCATTTCATATGTTTCTAAGTCTCACAAATACATAAAATGTGAAATATAAAATTGCTGGGCTCTATTAACCTTTTTTCTGAAATGAATAGCTTTTCAGAAAGAGAAAAAATGTTGGCTACTATGTGAATCTTGTGTAGTGTCTGGTACCCATAGTAACAGAGATTTGAATCCTGACATCTGGTTCCAACAGGCCACAGAGCTATAGAGCATTTCAATTTCTGTTAAGGGAAAAAAAAGACAAGTGCTTGGTCCTGAAAAGATACCATAAAAATAGCTGAGGACTTATGGGTGTAGACAAGAAATACAGTTATAATCTATACTGGTATGATTTCACATTTCACTTATTGTCTTTTCCATTTGAGATAATATATCCTTTTAGATCAAGTGGCTATCTGTATGTCTTCTATTGAACTGTGCTGTTCATAAAACATATTATTATGTTCTACCATGCTTTGAGAATAGTTATAAAATGTGTGATTTCAAGATTTACTGAACAGTTTATGTAATGGATACTTAATTTTGTTCCAGTTTAGTGGAAGAAAAGCCTAGTCAACTCAAGAATTTGAGGCTGACACCAGCAATCTTGTCTGTCTCTTTAATGACTATGTATTGAGTAGAAGCATATTCTCCCCTCATTCCAGTTTCCATGAGGAAAAATTTATCCCTAAACTCATTTCAGGCCAGAATATTCTCTTAAGTGGTTGATGAAGAGGTGTGTGTGTGTGTGCGCTCAGTCAGGTCCAACATGTCTGACTTTTTGCATTCCATGGACTGCAGTTCACCAGGCTTCTCTGTCCGAGGGATTTCTCAGGCAGGAATACTGGAGTAGGTTGCCATTTCCTCCCCCAGAGGATCTTTGTGACCCAGGCATCAAACCCTCATTTCTTGTGGCTCCTGCATTGGCAGGAGAATTCTTAACCACAGTGCCACCTGGGAAGCCCCAGATGAAGAGGTAGGTTGACTTTAACCAGCAAATTTGGAAAAGAATAGCTTTAGAATGCAAAGCTGAACTCTGCCCTGCTCATTCTTATGTGCAACCTCAGTTCTTAGTTTCCCTTGCTGTATGTCTGACTCTGTGACCCCATGGACTGCAGCACACCAGGCTTCCCTGTCCATCACCATCTCCCAGAGCTTGCTCAAACTCATTTCCATTGAGTCAGTGATGCCATCTAACCAGCTCATCTTCTGCCATCCCCTTCTCCTCCCACTTTCGATCTTTCCCAACAACAGGGTCTTTTCCAGTGAGGCAGCTCTTTGCATGAGGTGACCAAAGTAATGGAGCTTCAGTGTCAGCTTTAGTCCTTCTAATGAATATTCAGGATTGATTTCATTTAGGATTGACTGGTTTGATCGCCTTGCTGTCCAAGGCACCCTCAAGAGTCTTCTCCAACACCATAGTTCAAAAGAACGTTTCCCTATGCTGCAAATTATGCAAGGAATTATCTTACCACACTCTCCAGAGTGTCCAAAGTAAATGTAGAATAGAAGTGATGAGAATAGGCATCTTGTCATGTTCTGTACTTTAAAGTAGTGGTTTTATCATTTTTAATTGAATGTGGTACTTGCTACAGGTCTTTGATAGATACATAAGTTCCTTTCTATTTGGAACTTACTAGAAGATATTTTTAAACAATAAAATCATGCTGAATTTTGTCAAATGATTTTCTCCATCATCTATTTTTCCCCATTTTTCAAAGTAAACTAAACTGTCAAACTGCATTTACAGATTTGTTTTACCTAATTTAAAACTAACTCATCATTCTTGAAATAAGCCAAAACTTGTCATAATATACTCCTTTTGGGGGAGGATTTGCATTAATAATTTATATAACCTTAATAATTTTTCAATTTATGTTTGTGAGTAAGATTAGTCCCTTATCATTTTTCCTCATATGTTTCAGTTCTTCATTGATTCCTTTAAAGGTATGTTACAAATAATCTGCAAAATTGAATGATTGGACTGAAATTTATCCTTGTGTAAAACTGTAAACTAGTGACTAAATGACTTTAATAGTATCAAATATTTCTCTTGAATCATCATTGTAAATATAAATTGTTCTCTTATTCACATTTTCATTTAGTCCCCAAGATGTGGTCTACATATCCTTTAATTATCATTTTTGTATTTTTTGTATATATATCTCCTTTCATACTAACATTATTTCTTTGCACCTGCATACATTTTTATTGGATTATCTGTCTTATGCCTTGTCAATTTTATTAGTGTTTTCAAGAAAGCAGCTGTGAGTTTTTAATTTTATACCATTGTATTCTATATTATTAATATTTATTCACATATATATTTATTACTGCTATTCTTCTTTTTCTTTTTTCCCCTTTTAAAATATGCTTGTTTGTTAATTTGGATACTTACTTTATTTATATAAAATATTTTTTTTACTATAAATGAGGAATTTAAATTGATTTGTTTCTATCCTTAACTTTATCTTAAATAGATATGTTTTCTTATTATTTTTTTCTAAGTATTTTCCATTAGAATTTCTCTTTACATGTATAGAAAATGTATTATTAAAAATACATACATATAATCTGTTTGTCATAAACTTTACCTACTATGTTTTATTGGTAAATGAATCTTTTTAATCAATATGTGATCATTCTCTTTTCCTCTGATTTTAACTTATATCTTAAAGTTTATTGTTTTTCCTGCTATTACTAAGACCTTCTATTTTGCTCACATTTGCCTAACATTTTTTTCAAAAATTTCTTTCCATTTTTTTTTGTATAGTTGTGTTTCATTTAAAAATATATTTTTTTAAAGCTGGATTATTTTTAATTGAGTCTAAAAAGCTTTGGCTCTGTTTAGAAAAGTTTATTTTCATTGAATGTGACTGGTAATATATTTAGACTCATTTTTATCTTGCTTTATACTTCTCAAAATTTGATTTTTGTATGTGGTCAGTATCATTCTTGTTTTTGGATAGCTTTTAGAAGTTCCATTAGTAAAATTTTAATTGTAGTACACCCTGTGTGATTTAACTTTTGAAAAAAAAAATTGTCGTTTTTTAAAGCAGACTTTACCCTAGTTTATATATATATATTTTGGTTGATAATTATGTTATCATAGTAATTTGAAGATTTATTTCACTGTCTTATGACTTTTGTAACTTCATTAATTTGTTTACATACTTGTAAGTTTTGGTAGTTACATCATTCTGTCCTGAGTAAAGAATTTCTCTTTACTGTTACTGCTCTGCAATGTCATAGGTTGAAATTCATTGTGATATCTAAGGATATACATCCTTCATCCTTCTGTTTTTATATCTAGAAGCTATATTTTTCATATTTGCATGGTCCTTTCATTTGCTTTTACCTTATTATACTTTTGTTGCCATTTTTCATAATTTAAGCCTCTTCCTATTTTAGTTTATATCATTTTGTGGTTTAACATTTGCTGATAATGTGAGCTCTTTGTATCCGATTCTCCAGTCTATTGTTTCTGCTGACTCTAGTTCACAGAGTAAGGATTGCTTCTGCATGTGTTTCTCATAATGGTTTACTGTGAATTTATAGTTACTGGAGTTTTTTTCTGTAGAAATTTTATGAAGCTTTGTTCTAAAGTATGTTCCAGCAGAGAGGATTTATGATTTTGTGACATTGTTATTTAGAGGATTTTCAAAATTAGTTCCTAAATTGTCTGAACACAGAATTTTTTTCTTTCTTACTTTCTTGGCTTCTTGTTGTTATTATTTTTTCGGTTAAATCAGACTATGTTCTTTAGGGTATAATTTTATAAAGATGACATGTGTTTGTCTCTGTGGCAATCTGATTGGCACAAAATATGAAAACTGGAGATTTATTTATGGTTTTTAAAATCTGTTAATAAACTTTATTGAAGTGCAATTAATATTTAAATAATTATACACATTTAAAGTATGTAACTATACACATTTTGATGTGTTTATGCACTTGTAAAACTGTTATTGTAATCAAAATTGTGAACATATTCTTTATGCCCCAAAGTTTTCTTCCACCCTTGTGTAATCTCTCTATTCTGCCCTTTGGACCCACTCTCTCTCCTCTCTCCTCCAGACAACCAAACTGTGCTTTGGATCACTATAGATTAATATACATATAATGAATTCTTAAAGTGAATTCTAAGGTATGTATTCTTTTCTCCCACTCAGCATAATTTTGAGGTTCCTCTGTGCTGCTGAATTCATTGGTAATTCCTTTTTATAGCTGATTAGTATTCTACTGCATGGATATATCATAATGTTCTTAGCATTTTATCTCCTCATAAACATTTAGGTTGTTCCCAGTTTAGTGATATTACAAATGAGACAGCTATAAATAGTTGCCTCTGTGTCTTGATTTGGATATAAGCTCTCATTTTTATTACACAAATATCTAGGAATGAAATTACTGGGCCATATGTTCTGCTGTTTACCTTCTTGGGCACATGTGTGCTCAGTCGCTCAGTTGTGTCCAATTCTTTGTGACCCCATGGATTGCAGCCACTGGGTCCTCTGTCCATGGGATTCTCCAGGAAAGAGTACTAGAGTAGGTTGCTGTTTCCTCCTTCAAAGGATCTACCAACCCAGGGATCAAATCCGTGTTGCCTGCATTAGGAGGCGGCTCCTTTACTACTGAGCCACCAGGAAGCCCATGTTTACCTTTAAACTATGAAGTTAACTGTATAAATGATTTTACCATATTGTATCCCGCAGGCAATTTAGAGAGATCAAATTCTGCCATGTCCTAATCAACACTTGGCATGGTCAACATTTTTATTTTAGCCATTCTAAGTGCTATGTTTTATCACACTATGGTTCTCATTTCCATTTCTCTAATGACTTCCCATGTTTTGCATTTTTTTAATGTCATCTTTTGGAAAAAGAATATTACCTTTGCTAAACTGTCTTCTGAACTTCAGCTCATTTTTAATTAGGTTGTTTTCTTTCTTAATATTGAATTTTAAAAGGTCTTCATTTATTATTTATATAAATACTTTATCAGATTTGCAAGTATTTTCTCCCTGCTCTCTTAGCTTTGTCTTTCTTAATTTTGATAACATCAAATTAATGGAATTTTTTCTTTATGGAATTTGCCTGTGATATATCTAAGAATTTTTTGCATTGCCAGGGTCAGAAAAATATTTTTCTAAAGTATTATTTAGAAGTTTTATAGTTTTGTGAAACACATGTAAGTTTAAAGTCCATTTTGAGTTAATTCTTATATGTGGAACAGGCATGGGTATACATTCATTTTGTGCACATAAATATCCAATTGTTCCAACAAAACTTGTTCTAAAGATTTACAGATTCTCCACTGAATTGCCTTTGATCTTTGCTTAATGTCAACTGAATATATGCAAGCGGGCCTTGACCTATACTCTCCAGTCTGTTTCATTGATCCTTGATACAAATATCATGCAGGCATGATCATTGAAGCTTTACAAAGCATTCTTTTTTTTTTTTTTTTTTTTCCAGTGGGTTTTGTCATACATTACATTCAGGTGACATGCCTTTCAAGTTTGTTCTTCTTTCTTCAAAGTTGCTATTACTATTCTAGGCCTTTTGCATTTACATATCAATTTTAGAATCACCTTGTCAATATCTAATAACAAAACACCTGCTGAGATTTTGATTGGAATCACATGGAATTCATAGAAAACTTTAGGGAGAGTTGTCATTGTAGCTGAGACTTCTAAACCCTAAAAGAAGTATAACTCTCCACATATTCAGATCTTCTTTAATGCCTTTCAGCAGTGATTTGAGTGTGGAAGTCTTGCATTTCTTTAGTTGAATTTTCCCTAATATTCCAAACTTTTGATAGTATTGTATTTTAATTTCTTTATTTTATTGTTTGTGTATAGAGTTGATATTTCTATAATGAACAGGTGCCATATAAAAATCTGGGCCTAACTTATTTGTGTTATTTTTATTTATTTATTTTTAAGAGTCAAGAGTTTTTTCTATTTAGACAATCATCCAATTGCTAGATGTCTTTGCTTCTCTGGACTCTGATCTCCACTTCCTCAACTCAGAAATTTCACCAGTCTATGCCTTTCTGTTCCTTCCCTGTGTCGTTCCTGGAATATTTCTCCACTGAGTAACCTGGAATGGCAGAAAATTCCTTTGTCTGTTTCACATCTCTCAGAAAGCACTGCTTTTTCTGCACAATATTCAAAGTCATCTTGAGAACTGTTTCATATATTTTGTCAAATTTCTTAGTAGTTTGAGGAGGGAAGATAAATCCATTTCCTGTTTCTCCAATATGACCAGAAGCAGAGGTATATAATGTCTCAATCTATACAAATATCCACCTTTTGTCCTTGCTTTATTTTTTAATTAAGAGATGATCAAAGAGTCCCCTGTTCCAAAGTGTACAATTGAATGATTTTTAATACATTTACTTAACTGTGCAATAAAGACTAACTAATTCCAGATCTTTTTGTCAGTTTAAAACAGGAAACCTTGCAGGAGAGACTGGCATAACATTATAAATCAACTACATTTAAATTAAAAAAAAAAAAAAACAAACATCCAACCCCTAATCTTTATAGAGTTTTCTATACTGGTCATTTCATGTAGATGGAACTGTGTACTATGTAGACTTTGCATCTAATTTCTTTCAAAAGGCAGAGTATTTTTAAGTTTCCTCAATGCTATAGAATAAATAGGTAACATTTTTATGGGTAAAGAATGTTGTATTATATGGATATACCACAATGTATTTATTCGTTAATCAACTGATGGATATTTGAATGGTTTGCACTTTTTTGGTTATTACAAATAAAGTTGCTGTTAGCATTCATGTACATATTTTTGAGTTGACATAAATTTGCAGTTAGTTTGAATATACACTTGGGACTATAATTGCTGAAATCATATATTTAATTTTGTAGGAACTGCCAAAGTAGTTTCCAAAGTGACCTTGTTTCCCTCTGCATTGCAACCTAAAATCTTTCTCAACTCAATAAGCTGGAGCTAAATTTTGTAGCAACCATAAGCACAAGGTTCTCAAGACTGTATACAGATGGCAGTCTATAGTGTGTGTGGAAACAGGAGAGAAAAAGAAAAGAGTGGCACCAAACAAATTTCAGATTGTTGTGAAAAAAGGAAAATCTTTGCCACCGCGTAGCAGATTACACTGCTTTACCTTTGTAGTCAGATGGAAAAAAGCTATATGAACACTCAATTGGTGAGTTTGGTCTGTAATAATATTCTTCTCTAGAGACAAACTCATAAAATGTCTCCTTTGTAAAGTACATAAAAGGTTTTCTGGGGTAAAATGATTCAACTGGGCCCAGAGTTAGGAGAGTAGATTTTAAGTGTCCTCACAAATAATAAATAAATAGTAACTACCTGAGGTGATGGGTATGTCAGTTAACTTTATTATGGTAATGATTTCATATATATGCATCAAAAGATCATGTTGTACATTATATATATATATATATTATTGTTTGTGGCTGTGTAGAGTCTTGGTTGCAGCACGTGGACTCTCTATTTGCCCCACAGCACCCATGATCTTAGTGCTCCCACCAGGGATTGAACCTGCATCCTCTGCACTGGAAAACAGATTCCCAACCACTGGCCCACCAAAGAAGGCCCTCTGCATCTTAAGTGAATGGTTATTCCTCAACTATGATGGGGTTCAGTTCAGTTCAGTTTAGTCGCTCAGTCATGTCCAACTCTCTGTGAACCCGTGAATCGCACCACGCCAGGACTCCCTGTCCATCACCAACTCCTGGAGTTTACTCAAACGTGCCCATCGAGTCGGTGATGCCATCCAGCCATCTCATCCTCTGTCATCCCCTTCTCCTCCTGCCTCCAATTCCTCCCAGCATCAGGGTCTTTTCCAATGAGTCAACTCTTCGCATCAGGTGGCCAAAGTATTGGAGTTTCAGCTTCAGCATCAGTCCTTCCAATGAACACCCAGGAATGATCTCCTTCAGGATGGACTGGTTGGATCTCCTTGCAGTCCAAGGGACTCTCAAGAGTCTTCTCCAACACCACAGTTCAAAAGCATCAATTCTTCAGTGCTCAGCTTTCTTCACAGTCCAACTCTCACATCCATACATGACCACTGGAAAAACCATAGCCTTGACTAGCCAGACCTTTGTTGGCAAAGTAATGTCTCTGCTTTTTAATATGCTATTTAGGTTGGTCATAACTTTCCTTCCAAGGAGTAAGTGTCTTTTAATTTCATGGCTGCAGTCACCATCTGCAGAGATTTTGGAGCCCAAAAAAGTAAAGTCTGACACTCCTTCCACTGTTTCCCCATCTATTTGCCATGAAGTGATGGGACCAGATGCCATGATCTTAGTTTTCTGAATGTTGAGCTTTAAGCCAACTTTTTCACTCTCCTCTTTCACTTTCATCAAGAGGCTTTTTAGTTCCTCTTCATTTTCTGCCATAAGGGTAGTGTCATCTGCATATCTGAGGTTATTGATATTTCTCCCAGCAATCTTGATTCCAGCTTATGCTTCTTCCAGCCCAGCGTTTCTCATGATGTACTCTGCATATAAGTTAAATAAGCAGGGTGACAATATACAGCCTTGATGTACTCCTTTTCCTATTTGGAACCAGTCTGTTTACATCCCAATAAACTCACCATAAATTGAAAATATCATAAATATAAAGTGCATGTAATATACCTAAACTACCAAGCATCATAACTTAGTCTAGTTGACTTTAAGAATGCTCAGAACACTTACAGTAGCCTAAAGTTGGGGAAAAAATCATCTAACACCAGTTTATCTTTAATAATGTGTTGAAAATCTTATGTAATTTATTGAATTCTGTACTGGAAGTGAAAACAGGATGGCTGTACAGATGCAGAATGGTTGTGAGTGTAATGGTTGTTCACCCTGGAGGTTTCCTGGTGGACTGGGAGCGGCGACTGTTGCCACTGCCCAGCTCCAGGAAAGAGCATCCTTTCTACTGCCCTTTGTTAGTTTTGGGATATTCAAAATTTGAAGTATACTTTGTACTGAATGCATGTTTTTTGCACCATTGTAAATTTGAAAAAAATATGAGTGGAACCATTCTAAGTCAGGAACTGTCTGTATACAACTTTTATTTGTCAATCATACCTCAATAAAACTGGGACAGAAAGAGAGATAGGCCTAGAGCTTCCTGATGCAGGAAGTCAAGTGCACTTTAAAAAATACCTAGGTTAAGCTTTTGAAGGGCTTCCCTGTTGGTTCAGACAGTAAAGAATCCACTTGGAATGCAGGAGACCTCAGTTCAATCCCTGGGTTAGGAAGATCCCCTGGAGGAGGGCGTAGTAACTCCCTCCAGAATCCTTGCCTGGAGAATCCCATGGGCAGACGAGCCTGGTGGGCTACAGTCCATGGGGTCACAAAGAGTCAGACACGACTGTACCACTAAGCACAAGTTTTTGTAAAGGAAAAAAATATCATTGGCCCTATTGCATTAAAAAAAAATTGATTATACTATCTTGTTGAAAAAAGTTCAGTATATTAGAAGAATCATGCACCATTGATATAGACAATAAAATTCTTTCTAGTTGAAAAATTCCAAAGTGTGGTGGTGAAACATAATTTTCCTAAAATGTTTATCCATAATGCTATATATTGATCAGTCCAGGTTTGTGAGCCTTATATGGGAACTAATCTAATTGTAAACCATTGGTTAACTTTTTATTATACTTCAATTAAATGTTTGGAAGAACCTATATAAATGTTTGCAGAATATTAAATTATCAGAAATGTTCAGAAGGAAAATAATTGTCCTTGAAGAGGGAAAGGCATTTATGTTATACCGTTGAAATAGAATGTGCAAAGTCAGTGAATTAAGGTAATCCTGGAGAATTCTTCTGATTTGAAAAGAAATAGAAAAGGATGAAAAAAACATTACATAATTATAAAGAATGAGCTAATCCAAGAATTTAGTTAGAGTTTATTAAAGCAAAATTAAGATCTCAGTAAAGGCTGAAAACGCTTGTCTATTCCCTGGGACATCAACAATGTCTTTGTTTATGATAATGGCTTATAATGGAAAAAATTTATGAGTATTGAAAAAATACATTTCAAGGGCACTTATTTGGTTTAAATAGTCTCATATTCAGAGACGTTTTGGAAAGAAAATTGGGAGGAATTTGTACCATAAAAACAAAACAAAATGTCTTAAGGAAAATATATTGAATTATTATATAAAACAGTTTAACATCACCAATACACTAAAGTAAATTGGAGATATGTTGTATAGCCATCAGAATCTATATGTGGTATAAATTATTTTATTGTGTGTCCACATTATAGCCACTTGTTTGTATTTCATTATCTCCATTTTGATTTGAAAAAGGTAGAAACTTATGCCAATAACATACAGTATTTTCATTGAAAATCTTCTCCAAATCCTACTATTATGGCATGAATTCCTTAAGGATAGATATCAATTTTATACAATTGCTTATGATATGCATAACATTACATGAGGCAACATAGTGAAACTATTATTTTGTACATAGGAGGTATAAAATAATTTCTGAAAGATTAAAAAAACAGGTGAAATTTCAAAATATTTAAATTATACATGCAGAAAACTGAATTTCACAGTAAATCAAGTAACATTAATATACATATTATTGCATTATATAGTCAGAAAAATTATTTAAGATAATGCAGTATATCTTGAATCAAAAATATATGTTTTTCCAAGTTACCATGCCAAATTAAGCATAGAGATTGTTAATGTCATATCATACCAGTTTAAAAATCAGGTTTCTTATACACTGAATGGATAAAAAGACAACTGACAGATAGGGGCAAGAAATGATTGACTTTGTTCACACAGTGTCTAGATGGGCAGAGAAAAATGACAGTCCTGGACAGGTGATGACTTCAAAAATGATGTATCAGAATGTTAAAACAAATGAGATATGAATATGCAATTCGATTTTCTTCTAAATACATGCAATGCAATATTTCACTTCAATACATTCCATTGCTTCTATAAGTCATTTATTGTTCATCTTCCATCTTTTCCTTTCTTTTTCATTTTTAGTATCACTGCTTTGTGCCCTTTATATTAAATCCTAACCCTAGCAGTGCCTTAGAGATACCTCATAGACGAACAGGAAATTGTTAACAATGCAAGTCAACTTAAAAAGGAAATAACAGAAATGGGTCATGGCCACGACTGTCATAGCATGTGTTGCCCAGGGCTTTATCCTGCCATCTCGAGAACCTTCTGCTAATAGGAGCAGAGCTGTCAGGGAAGCCTATGGTATCAATCTCTCATTTTTTCTGTAATGCTACAGTCCCGTAACTTCTGCTTTACAAAATGTATTTCAGAGCTGATTCAGCTACATGTATAATATTAGTAGAAGTGAAGGTAAATGTTTAGACTAGGAATTTAGCCTCATAAATACTTTAAGAAACAGGAAAGAAGTAAAGTTTCAGATGATGGCAGTTTTTTTGTTGTTGTTATAATGAAATTACTAACTGTGATAAAAATGTAGTCTAAAGACAAGGAGAAAATAGCTCCCTACATCATTATACAGGTTCATTTTGAATAGGGATTCCACATAATTATAGTAGAATATATAACTTCCTTTGAATATAACTAATTACAAATACTCATGCTGACAGGAAATACTGTGTTAATCATCCTAATGTCTTTCTCACTCACTGATGGTTGCTCATTTATCTATCAGGAATAGTCTTTAGATCTGCTAATCACTTTCTTTTCTTTTTTTTAATAGAAGTATAACTGACTTTGTACCAGTTGCAGGTGTATAACACAGCCCTTGATACTTCTGTGTCTTACAAAATGACCACTTCAATAAGCCTAGTTACCAGTTATCACCAAGGCAAAAATATTGAAATATTATTGAATATATTATCTAGGCTGTGCCTTAAATTGCTATGCCTTATTTACTTCATAATTGAAATAATCACCCTCACCTAATTCACTCATCCCCCAGTTCTCCTCTCCTTGAGAACCAGTTGCTTGCCATCTGCATCTATAAACCGGCTTCCATTGTGTTAGTTTGTTCATTTGTTTTGGTTCATAGATTCCATATATAATTTAAATCATATGGTATTTGTTTTCTCTATGAGAGTATTTTCACTTAGCATAATACTCTGTAGGCTCAGACATGTTGTTTCATGGCAGAATAATATTCCACTGTGTGTACTTGTGTGTGTGTGTTTATATATATATGTATATGTCACATATCACTGGAGAAAGACATGGCAACCCACTCTGTTATTCTTGCCTGTAGAATTCCGTGGACACAGGAGCCTGGGAGACTACAACCCATGGGATCACAGAGTCAGACATGACTGAGTGACTTTCACTCACTTCACTCACTTATATATATATGTGTAGAGGTGTGTGTATATATGTATGTATGCATATATGCATACACACATATGTATACATATGAATGGATGTGTTAGTCACTCAGTCATGTCTGACTCTTTGAGACCCCATGGATCGGTCCTGCCAGGCTCCTCTGTCCATGGAATTTTCCAGGCAAGATTATTGGTGTGGGATGCCATTCCCTTCCTCAGGGGATTTTCCTGACACCTGGATGGAAGCTGGGTCTCCAGCGCTGCAGGCAGACTCTTTACCGTCTGACCCACTAGGGAAGACTGTATTTATATACATATATACACACCACATCTTCTTTATCCATTCATCTCTTGATGGGCCAGTATCTTGGCTATTGTAAATAATGATGCAATGAACATAGATAGGGGTTCACACATATTTGCCAATGTCTAATTTGTTTTTTCTTGGAAAAGCACATAGATGTGGAACTGTTGAATCAAATGGTTTTTCCAGTAGTCATGTATGGATGTGAGGGTTGGACTATAAACAAAGCTGAGTGATGAAGAATTGACACTTTTGAACCGTGGTGTTGGAGAAGACTCTTGAGAGTCCCTTGGACTGCAAAGGGATCTGACCAGTCCATCCTAAAGGAAATCAATCTTGAATGTTCGTTGGAAGGAATGATGTTGAAGCTGAAACTCCAATACTTTGACCACCTGATGTGAAGAGCTGACTCATTTGAAAAGACCCTGATGCTGGGAAAGATTGAAGACAGGAGGAGAAGGGGACGACAGAAGATGAGATGGTTGGAGGGCATCACTGACTCAATGGACATGAGTTTGAGTAAACTCCTGGAGTTGGTGATGGACAGGGAGGCCTGGCATGCTGCAGTCCATGGGGTTGCCAAGAGTCCAACACGACTGAGTGACTGAACTGAACTGAACTGAACTGATGGTTGTTCTGTTTTTACATTTTTGAGGAACCTCCATACTATTTTCCATTGTGGCTCCCCACTTTACATGCTCCCCAACTTTGCACATGTCTCCTTTTCTCCACATCCTTCCCAGCACTTATTTATTGTCTTTGTGATAATACTCATTCCAATAAATGTGAGATGATATCTCATTATAGTTGTGATGCATTTCCCCAAGTGTTGGTGACATTGAGCATTCTTTCTTGTGTCTGTTGGCTGTGTGTATGTCTTCTTTGGAAAAAAAAAAAGTCTATCCATGTCCTCTGGTCATATATTAATTGAGACATTTGATTTTTGGGGTATTTTTAATCTGATATTGTGTTCTTTGTTTATTTTGAATATGAACACTTTATCAGATACATCTTTTGTAAATATCTTCTTCCATTCAGTGGGCCATCTTTTCCTCCGACAGTTCCTTTCATTGTGCATAAACCATTTAGTTTGATGTAGTCCCATTTCCTGTTACAGATGAAGTTTATAGCAATTCCTATAAATTAGAGAAATGTGTTAGCAACCCCAGATAAAATGTAAGAATGGAGAAAAGTAATATTTTTATTATCTAACAAATATGTATTTGAGTTCATTCTATGTTCTGACACTGTTCTAGGCACTTGAAATACATTAAATAATGTCTGCTCTCAGACAGATAACATTCAAGTAAGTCATCATTACCACATAGCTCCCTTTTCTATGAATTTAGATAATAACTGCTCTTCTTTCTGATTGTGAACTATAGGATTTTATGAGCTTTCTAACAACATATCATTAATGTATTTGCTTTTAGTTTTTTATTGAAGCATAGTTGATTTATAATTTTGTGTTAGTTTCAGGTGTAGAGGAAATAGAATCAGTTATACATATACAGGCATCCACTTTTTTTTAGAACCTTTTCCCATACAGGTCATTGCAGATTCTGGACTGGAATCCCCTGTGCTATAAAGTAGGCTCTTATTAGCTGTCTGTGTTATATGTAGCGGTGTGTATATGTCCATCCCAATTGCCCAATTTATCCCTCCTCTCCTTCCCCTAGTAACTGTGGTTTGTTTTTCACATCTGTGACATTACTGTTTGTAAATAAGTTCATCTGTACTGTTTTCTAGATTCTACATATAAGTGGCATCATGCGATATTTGTCTTTGTCTATTTGACTTACTTCAGTTAGTATGGTAATCTCTAGCTGTTTCTACATTATGGCAAATAAAGTCATTTCATTCTTTTTTTTTTAATTGTAAATTGCTTCTTTCTTTATTTTTTTTCAATTTTTTAAAAATTTATTTTAATTGGAGGCTAATTACTTTATAATATTGTGGTGGTTTTTGCCACACATTGACATGAATCAGCCACGGGTGTACATGTGTTCCCCATCCCTCAGGGTCATCCCAGTGCACCAGCCCTGAGCACCGTGTCTCATGCATCAAACCTGGACTGGCGATCTGTTTCACATATGATAATTTACATGTTTCAGTGATATTATCTCAAATCATCCCACCCTCGCCTTCTCCCACAGAGTCCAAAAGTCTGTTCTTTACATCTGTGTCTTTTCTGCTGTCTCCCATATAGGGTCATCATTACCAATTTCTAAATTCAATATATATGGAAGCACGTGTGAGCACGTGCATGGTGGAAGGTGCCTGGCTGGGGCTGGTCTGTTAACTTGGCCAGGTGCGCTGTCCCATCCTCCCAGAAGAGGGAGCTCACTGCAGCCTATAAATAAAGCCTGTTATTTATTGCAAAAAAAAAAAAAACATTCTTTTTTATGGCCAAGTAATAGTCCATCATGTGTATGTACCACATCTTCTTTACATCTGAAATGTTTTAACCTTTATTTCTTCTTGATCAACACATGATCAAGCAGATTTTTAAAAAATATTTTTCTTTTATCCTCATTATAAATACTTTTTATGGAAAGCAAAAAAATATAGAAAAACTCAAAGAAAATAATTACTTATTCTCTTACCACCTGTTCTATGTATAAACTTATAAACTGAAATTTTATACATATCAATTATATTTAAGATATTCACAAGAGAAAGCAATATTCTATTTAAGCTATCTGTCTATTGACTGATAACAAACAAGCAATATAATGGCAACAAACCATTTTTTTTACTAAATACTTTTCACTCTTCTTAATTCCAAGAGTAATTAAAAATCTGAAATTAAAGAATTAGGAAACAAACCTAAGTTCATATTCTATGCAGTTGTGGATAATTTCTAAGTTTTTTTCTAGCTGCTAAAATCAAAGTCAAAATCAAGATTAGGATTTATTTTTCAATATCTACCAGTAGAGGTACTAATCTGTTAATTTTGCTTAATTTTAATTATTTTCAGAAAAATTAAAGTCTTTGAAAAAGGGAAACTATGCAGGTGGCATCTTCCACTGACTACTGTCAATGTCTCTTCACCATCAACCAAATATTTTATTATTTTCTATACTTTCATTGCTTAGCTCTTCACTTAAAGTGTGTCATTGGTAGTGGTTGATTTATTTTCATCACATGTCATAGTCCTGGAAGGTTCTCTTTTATTATTTCCAGTTATTGTTTTCATAATCAGTCACAGGCTTTCTACTTTCCAAGAAAATATTCACTTATTTTACTCTCAATTTCAAATCAAATGAAAAATATAAAAAGAAAATTTTGTAATAAAGCTCAATTGTGACTCTTTTCTGAGAGTTAATACTCTGACAAAGTATTCCTAGGAAAATTAAGCTTTACTCTAAATAAACACAAAAGTCTATTCAGGTCCAGCACATGCATATATAGAATGTGTGCTAAGTCCTTCCAGTCCTGTCGGACTCTTTGCGACCCCATGGACTGTAGCCCACCAGGCTCCTCTGTCCATGGGATTCTCCAGGCAAGAATACTGGAGTGGGTTGCCATGCGCTCCTCCAGGAGATCTTCCTGACTCAGGGATCGATCCCCCACTGCTCACGTCTCCTGCATAGTCAGGTGGGTCCATTACCGCTAGCACCACCTGGGAAGCCCACCTATATTATGGGTATATGTAAAAATATTTGTCAAAATGTATTTTCCTGCTTGAGTTTCATCGCCTCTGCTCTCAGCTACAGCTTATCATTACTTATTCTTCTTGTAGGCCCACTTGAGATATAGTTTGACTATCAAACTTTTTAGTTTTCAGAGTCTGCTTTCTTAATGTGGATAATAACCCAAAAGGATGATTGCAAGTCATAGTACTACATGAGCTTAACAATTTGGGGACTAATATTTGTGAGATATAATGCAGTAATATATAATTGTGAATTGATACTACAATGCAGAATAGTTTACCTAATAGCATACCTTAGAACCTGAACAAATGGATCATGTGATAGATGATTTTTTATAGTGCTAGAAGGGAGAAATTGGTTAGAGGACAGCATAATTCCCTGAAAATCTAAGTTGAAATATTAAGAAATCTGAATGTGGAAGCCATGACATGGGAAGTAGTAGAATATGAAGACAAGCTTTATCTACTTAAAGATTTAATCTGAATCAAGTTTAATTTGTGTCATTTAGCGGAAATCGAAAGTGCCTTTTTGGCTGATCATATTCTTAAACATAATTGTCAAAATTTCTGATTAGAGAAAAATGGAAAGGGGCAAACATGTCTAGAGTTGTTTGTTTGTTTGTTTGTTTTTTTTAATAACCACCTCCGTGTCTCCTCTTAATAATTTTAAACAATCACCATCACAAAGATGCAGAGACTCCATTTATCTGTACCCTGGTGACTTCTAATTGATATTTCTCTCTAGGTTAATCAATTTTTATCCTTCTCAGCAACAAACAGAGGACGTCTCCTTGACTTTAGTAGGTAGTCTTGAAATATATTAATTTACTCTTTAATTAGCAGAAAAAGATATCCTGACAATATCTTCACTCCTACAAGTACTTTTCCTATATTCTTACCTAGTAAACTTCATCCAAAGGGTATTAAAACTATTTATTGAAATAATGACTGAATCAAAAAATTATTAGAATGTGTTATCTGTGGTACAAAAGCATAAGCTTATGTAATTTCTTTTCAAAAAAAGTAATGATAGCCATTAAAGAAGTTTAGATACTATTTACTTGACCCAAAAATTCCATTACTGGATATTTATTTTCTGTAGACCCTTGTGCACATGTGTAAAAACAAATGTAGTCAGATGCACCATAGAATTTCTTGTAATACCAAAAGACTAAACACATTGTAAATGTCCTTCAAAAAAGACAAATAAAAGCATATCCAGCTAGGACATGGATGCAACCTAGATGTCCATCAGCAGACGAATAGATAAGAAAGCTGTAGTACATGTACACAATGGAATATTACTCAGATATTAAAAAGAATGCATTTTAATCAGTTCTAATGAGGTGGATAAAGCTGGAGCCTATTATACAGAGTGAAGTAGGTCGGAGAAAATCACCAATACAGTATATTAATGCATATATATAGAATTTAGAAAGATGGTAACGATGACCCTATATGCGGGACAGCAAGAGAGACACAGATGTAAAGAACAGTGTTTTGGGCTCTGTGGGAGAAGGCAAGAGTGGGATGATCTGAGAGAATAGCATCAGTTCAGTTCAGTTCAGTTCAGTCACTCAGTCGTGTCCGACTCTTTGTGACCCCATGAATTGCAGCACACCAGGCCTCCCTGTTCATCACCAACTTCCGGAGTTTGTTCAAAATCATGCCCCTCCAGTCGGTGATGCCATCCAGCCATCTCTTCCTCTGTCGTCCCCTTCTCCTCCTGCCCCCAATCCCTCCCAGCATCAGGGTCTTTTCCAATGAGTCAACTCTTCACATCAGGTGGCCAAAGTATTGGAGTTTCACCTTCAGGATCAGTCCTTCCAATGAACACCCAGGACTGATTTCCTATAGGATGGACTGGTTGGATCTCCTTGCAGTCCAAGGGACTCTCAAGAGTCTTCTCCAACACCACAGTTCATAAATTTTTCGACGCTCAGCTTTCTTCACAGTCCAACTCTCACATCCATACATGACCACTGGAAAAACCATAGCCTTGACCAGACAGACCTTTGTTGGCAAAGTAATGTCTCTGCTTTTTAATATGCTGTCTAGGTTGGTCATAACTTTCCTTCCAAGGAGTAAGCGTCTTTTAATTTCATGACTGCAGTCATCATCTGCAGTGACTTTGGAACCCAAAAAAGTAAAGTCTGGCATTGTTTCTGCTGTCTCCCCATCTATTTCCCATGAGGTGATGGGACCAGATGCCATGATCTTAGTTTTCTGAATGTTAAGCTTTAAGCCAACGTTTTCACTCTCCTCTTTCACTTTCATCAAGAGGCCTTTTAGTTCCTCTTCACTTTCTGCCATAAAGGTGGTGTCATCTGCATATCTGAGGTTATTGGTATTTCTCCCAGCAATCTTGATTCCAGTATAGCATTGAAACATGTAAATTATCATATGTGAAACAGATCACTAGTACAGGTTTGATGCATGAGACAGGGTACTTAGGGCTGGTGCACTGGGATGACTCTGAGGAATGGGAAGGGGAGGGAGGTGGGAGAGGGGGTCAGGATGGGGGACACATGTATACCCGTGGCTGATTCATGTGAATGTATGGCAAAAACCACTACATTATTGTAATTAGCCTTCAATTAAAATAAATAAGTTTAAAAAAATGGAAATCATGCAACCATTTAAAACAAGTATGTTTATGTTTTAATGTGTGTAATTGTGTGTAAACACACACACACATATATATGTAATTATATATCATATTTATTTATATGTATATAGCATGTCTATACCATACATATATATTTCTCATATATGTGATAACATATATACAACATACACACATATAAAAAGATCTATAAGATATGTAAATTTTAAAATGGAACATAAAGATCAGCACTATTTACTATACATAAGTACCAGTCCTAGAACCCATTCACATGTCTATCAATCAAAAAGAGAATAAAGAAATTATTCTGTTTATATAACAAAACACCATACATCAAAGAAAATTAATGTGCTATATCTACACACAATACACTTGAATCTGAAATGCATATTATTAGACTAAAAATTAAAGACCTAAGAATATCTTTAATAAAATTCAAAAACAGGCAAAACTAAGCTATTAATTTTAGTTATCATATAACGATGGCTCAGTAAAGAATCCACCTGCAGTGCAGGAGACCAAGGTTCTTTTCCTGAGTTGGGAAGATCCACTTGAGAAGGAATTGACAACCCACTCCAGTATTCTTGCCTGGAGAATCCCACGGACAGAGGAGCCTAGTGGACTATAGTCCATGGGGTTGTAAGAGTGGGGCATGACTGAGCAACTAAACCACCCCCACCACCATAATTTTTGATGATAAAAGAGAAATAAAAGAAGTGAGTATCAATATTTAGCTTTACTAATAGAGAGAGGAGAATTGCCATTTATTTTCAAGAACTCTGTGTATGTGAATATTGGAAATGTTATATTTATTGAATTTGGGGTGATTACATTGTAGCTCAAGTTGCAATAATTCATTACATCTAAATTAGTGTTTTATACATATTTTGTTCATGGTATATTTAATAAATAAGAATATTAATATGAAACAAGATGCCAATCAATATGTACTTTATGTTCATATTTATGGTAAGAGGAGAATATGGTAAATCAACAAATCTGTATACATGCATATGTATATATATAATTTTCTGAAGGACAACCAAAAAGTTGAAAGAGTAATTGCATTGGATAAAAGACATAATAAAGCAAAAATCATGTCCATAATGTCATCAGGTAAAATACTAACTTGGTGAGATTATCTTTTTCCTTGAAGAACTGCTTTTAGTTGTTTGACAGAGGGCTAAGCTTTTGAAAATACGTTTTTCTTCTTTTGTTTAATCAGCAAGATGTCAGGTATGCCTGACTTTTCTCGACTGTGTAAATTCCAACAGTTTTAACTGGTGCAAAAATGTTTGAAGTCTAGTCTAAAGAAATTTTCAATTAGTGCCTTTGAAATATAGTATGTTATTAGTCAAGTTCCACTACATAAACTTTTGTAATGTGTTGCCTTACTGAAAATATCAAATTGATCTAAAAGCACAAAACAATGAATTAACCAAATGAATTGAATTTAGTTATGTCTAATTGTACTCAAGTTGCATTTCTTCTATTTATTAGGAAGGGACATGATATCAGAACAAATAACAAAAAAATTAAAATTATAATGCTGTTATTCTAATAAATATATACAGCTACTTGTAACCTAGACACATTTTTTTCACAGCTACAGATACATTTGTAAACACAATGACAGTCTTATAAATATACTCTGTTGTCAGTAGAGGAAGAATCCACCTTCTCTCTTACCTGGCCGTAACTTATGCATTGCTTCAGGTACAAGGTGAGAGGTGATCTACCTGAATCTTCATCCTTGCTTTCAGATTTCAGTGAAGTCTGAAGATGTCTTCTGAAATTTAAAGCCTGTTTAAACTTGTTTTATGAGAGTAACACACACGAAGTAATGCTGAATGAGTTTCTCCTTGTGGTCATGAACTTTTGCAAAAATGCTCTGTTACATTTAAATCTTTTGAAAATATTGTCCCGCAAAGAGGTGCCAGTGAAGATTGAAAGTAATCCTGTGTTTCTTAAGGTGATGCTTCAGCATTAGAGTATATGGTAAGAATTTGAAAACTATTTTTAGCTTTAATCTGTATAGCTATATCTTCCTGTAGAATGCAACGTGTTAAAGAGTCAATATTCCACAATGATTCCACCAAAAAAGTGCAATAGCAAAGATCCATCCTGAGACATTTAACTTTGAAAAGATGAGGACTGTTCTACTGCCTCCAGTCTCACAAAAATATTTTAATTTGCAAGGTCGGCTGGAAATTAGAGTGCCTTCATGGTCCACATTGCATATTAATTTTCATGAAATAAAGGAAACAAGAAGAGGGAATAAAATATGGCTTAGAAGCAAGACAAAAATTGCTGTAAGTGGTCCACTTTTTTTCATAGTTAAATGTTTTTTATAAAGCTCCAGTAGAATAATCAATGATTACTCCTGTGAAATCTGACTCTTTCGGTTTTCTGGTCACTTGATTCTAGACTCCACAGGAGTGGAGCCCGGGAGGGGAAAAAGGACAAGGGCTTGTGTGCCTCTGTTTCTCTCCTTTTTTGTTGTTGCTTTGTGTGTGTGTGTGTGTGCGCGCACGTGCGCTTTCTGTTTTAATTCCTACTCTGATAAAAGAAGAGATAAGATTCCCATTTTATTTAATACTCTTTCAGAGTTTGTAGATGCAGATTATGAATTTAGGAAAACCCGTATACACATATAAAAGGGACCCTTTTGCATTTATGTACTTGGATACTGTTTTAAATTTTTTATTGTATCATTTTCTATAAATTTAAGATGATCATACTTACAAGTTTGTTCTTTAAATAAAGCAGACATTCTATGTGCTACAGCACATATTATGTGTTGGTTTTTAAATATTGATCTAAAAGCAAAACATTTGTGAAAAAAGTTTTGTAGTAATTATTATGGTCAAGTATTAAGATCTATTTTTCAGTAGAGTTTAGCAAAAGAACAAAATATACATTTCTCCTCACATTAAAACAATCAACATATTTCCCATTCAATAGGCACAAAATTTTCACATATAATTGAATTTTATAAATTTTTGAATGAGTTTTTCAAGTTCTAAAATTTGAAGATTATATCAAATTTCTAGATTATTTTTTGAGGGGAGAGGAGAATTGAGTTCTACAAAATTGACTCATCTCATCCATATACCTATGTGTTAGTAATTCCCTTTATATTTAGATTTCCTTTATGCACATCAAAAATATATATTTTATTTGTAAGAATGCTGCATATTTCTTATTTAGTTTGCACTTGGTACATATGGGTAAATTGCTTTGTGCATATCGATATGCTTATACTTAAAATGCATACAAAAGCAAGCAATAAAAATTTGCAGCATGAATAGCATATAATCAATGACATTAGTTCCAAGAACATACAAAGCAGATTTTACCCATATCTATTATGTTTCAACTTGCATACAGAAAATATATTCGAATTCTTTACTTAAAAGCTAAGAGTAATAAAACAACAAGAATTGGTATCAGACAGATCCAGCTGGGCCAGGTGTTCAGTGTGAAGTGGTTGAGAAGAAGCCGCCCCAAGTTTTGCCATGTTGCCATGAAGATAATTTAGAGCTAAGGGCAACTGAGACCTGTGGCCTCAAGAGAGAGTTCTGGTCCTCTCTTAAATACACAGAATTGAAACGGGGAGAGTTTCCAGAATGAGAAATGTCACCAGAGGCAAATTTCACTTGAGTGAACCATCTAATGGCAGGGCAAATAACTAATCACCAAAAGTCTGCTCTTCTTATCATGGTCCTGTGATTTACCCTCCAGTCCTTGGAAGCCCCAGGCCCCGGCACATTCCTTAGCTCAGAATGTCATGCATTCCTCATTTTTTCCTTTCTTTCTCTAAACTCTCAGGTGTGTGGCGTTCCCAAAAGTAAAAAATTAAATGTGTGACTCTTTTCTTTTTTTTTCTGTTAGTCTGTCTCATGTCGACTTGATTAGTAGATAGCTGGATAAACCTTTTAAAAGTAAAGGAAAATTCTTTCTTCTCAACAAGTGTATGACAGATTTAACTCTAACGATAATGAGAAGTTATGAACAATTTTAAACAAAGAAAACAATCTGATTGACATTTTAAGATAAGAGGTCTTCGGTGTTCTTTGCTTTGTTTTATGTTTGTTTCCTTGAGAATATTTTAGAATGTGTAGTGTAGAAACTTGAAGACTACTTAGGAGACAAGTTATTGCCCTCATGCAGGAGAAAGATGATGGTACTTTGATGGTAATGGACTTTAGAGGCGACAAGGGGAAAAAATGACAAGCCTAGGTAAATTACAAATAATGATACCTCGGTTTTTGTATTGAGCTACTGAATAGATGCCTTCGACACATTAAAATGGAAAATCTGGGTTTCCCTGGTGGGTCAGTGGTAAAGGATCCACCTGCCAATGCAAGAGACACAGGTTCTATCCCTGATTCAGGAAGATCCCATAGGCCACAAAGCAGCTAAGCCCGTGCGCCCCAGCTATTGAGCCCAGCAGCCTGGGAGCCACAACTACTGATCACCTGCCGCAGTTCTGAAGCCGGTGTGCCCGAGAACCCACGCTCAGCCACAAGAGAAGCCACTGCAGTGAGAAGTCCATGGACTGCAACTGGAAAGTCGGTTCTGCTCTCTGCAACTAGAGAAAAGTCCACATGGCAACGAAGACCACACACAGACAAAAATACATAAATAAAATTAAGTTAAAAAATGGAAAATCTTGCAAGGGGAGCATGTGGAATAAGCGGCATTAGATGGAAGCTAGTGTAACGGAAAGGAACAAACCTGACTCCATACTGAAGCATTCCTTTAGCTATAACGGCTTGTGCTCTATTGCCTGAATTTAGTCATGCTGGTTCTTCCTCTTTGTCTAGTCAACATGTTAAAGAATATTGTCTGTAGACGGAAATATACATAATAGCCCTTTCTTAAGGTTCTGCCTCCCAGGCTTAACCTTCAAAGCTGGAGCACTTTTCATTCACATAGAGATAAATAGTTGCAGGAGAGAAAATCATGTTTGTCTTGCTGAGGTTTACAGAAATATTCTGACCAGACTTACGTGGACAGCTGAAAGAGAACAAGATGATACATCTCATTTGGCATCTGGCCAGTGCCAAGAAGTGTGCAACAATGAGGCAGAACCTTCCCCTTGTAGTTTAAAAGGAGTCTGCCTTCTAACTTCTGTAAGATGGTTCTTTGGTAGATTAGTTCACCATCTTCTCCATCTGATGGCTTTTCAAATTAAGCAATTTTTCTTCGCCCCAACACCTCTTCTGATTTTGTTATGTGATGAGCATAAGATTATTACTTCCTAAAGCAGTCCATTTCATCAGTAACTGTATAATTGAAATGCTATCAATATTTGCTGTTTATAAAAAAATATATATTTTATCTTAGTACCAAGAAATGTAGAAATTCTTATTGAAAGGATGACAGCATGATTAGATATTATATACACTTGTTTGTCACAGATACTGAGAAATCAACTAAATTAAAACATCATATATATAATGAACAAGAGGTGTCCTGTTTAAGCATCTCATTTCCCATTCTAGATTTAATATCTTTTGTAAAGATTAATACATATCTTCACACTGTTCTGTAGATCCTCTAATACCTGGCAAAATATCCAGGTATTTGATGATTGTAGAGGACAAGGAGCTTGATGAGCTGCAGTCCATGGGGTTGCAAAGAGTTGGACATGACTTAGTGACTAAACAACAAAAAATAGATGACTGCATATGATATGTTTTTTGTACATGTATATATTGTACATGAGTGACAGTGTAAATCAACTCCAGGGAAGTAATAAAGCGTATTTGAAACTGCATTACTAATTAGCAAGTTACTATGTTTATCTTCAGAAACTAGCAAAAGATTCCTAAACCTGTTTCTACCAGGATCAACATTCAAAACTCAAAATACTTATTTTAATTTGTACTCATCTGAATGCAGAGTTCCACAGAATAGCAAGGAGAGACAGATTAACCTTCCTATGTGAACAATGCAAGGAAATAGAAGGGAAACAAAAGCTTGAGAAAGACTAGAGATCTCTTCAAGAAAATTAGAGATACTAAAGGAAAACTTCAAAAGTCTGTTCTGTATTTCTGTGTCTCTTTTTCTGTTCTGCATATAGGGTTATCGTTATCACCTTTCTAAATTCTATATACATGTGTCAGTATGCTGTAATGTTCTTTATCTTTCTGGCTTACTTCACTCTGTATAATGGGCTCCAGCTTCATCCATCTCATTAGGACTGGTTCAAATGAATTCTTTTTAATGGCTGAGTAATATTCCATGGTGTATATGTACCACAGCTTCCTTATCCATTCATCTGCTGATGGGCATCTAGGTTGCTTCCATGTCCTGGCTATTATAAACAGTGGGAGAATGTGAGGGTGGGATATTTCAAAAGAACAGCATGTATACTATCTATGGTGAAACAGATCACCAGCCCAGGTGGGATGCACGAGACAAGTGCTCGGGCCTGGTGCACTGGGAAGACCCAGAGGAATCGGGTGGAGAGGGAGGTGGGAGGGGGGATCGGGATTGGGAATACATGTAAATCCATGGCTGATTCATATCAATGTATGACAAAACCCACTGGAAAAAAAAAATAATAATAATAAAAAAAAAAGAAAAAAAAAATAAAGGAAAACTTCATGCAAAAATGGGCACAATAAAAGACAGAAATTGTACGGATCTAACAGAAGCAGAAGATGTTAAGAAGAGGTGGCAGAATACACAGAAGAAGGATTTAAAAAAGAAAAAAGAAAGGGTCTTAATGACCAGGATAACCACGATGGTATGGTCACTCACCTAGAGCCAAACATCCTGGAGTGTGAAGTCAAATGGGCCTTAGGGAGCCTCACTATGAACAAAGCTAGTAGAAGTGATGAACTCCAGTTTAGCTATTTCAATTCTTAAAAGATGATGTTGTTAAAGTGCTGCACTCAATATGCCAGCAAATTTGGACAACTCAACAGTGGCCACAGGACTGGAAAAGGTCAGTTTTCATTCCATTCCCAAAAAAAGACAATGCCAAAGAATGCTCAAACTACTGCACAATTTCACTCATCTCGCATACTTTCAGATGTACAAGCTAGATTTAGAAAAGGTGAAGGAATCAGGGATCAAATTGCCAACATCTGTTGGATCATAGAAAAAGCAAGAGAATTCCAGAAAAACATCTACTTCTGCTTCATTGACTATACTAAAGCCCTTTACTCGGTGTATCACAACAAACTGTGCAAAATCTTAAAGACATGGGAATAACAGACCATCTTACCTGCCTCCTGAGAAATCTGTATGCAGGTCAAAAAGCAACAGTTAGAACCGGACATGGAACAATGGAACTGGTTCCAAATTGGGAAAGGAGTAGGTCAAGGCTGTATATTGTCACCCTGCTTATTTAACTTCTATGCAGAGTACACAATTTGAAATGCCGGACTGGATGAAGCATGAGCTGGAATCAAATTGCCTGGAGAAATATCAATAACCTTAGATATGCAGACGACACCACCCTTGATGATGGTGTAAGAGGAGAGTGAAAAAGCTGGCTTAAAACTCAATATTCAAAAAATGAAGCTCATGGCATCCAGTCCCAATACTTCATGGCAATAAGATGGGGAAACAATGAAAACAGTAAGATGCTTTATTTTCTTGGGCTCCAAAATCATTGCAGATGGTGACTGCTGCCATGAAATTAAAAGGAGCTTGCTCCTTGGAAGAAAAGCTATGACAAAGCTAGGCAGCGCATTGAAAAGCAAAGACATCACTGCCGACAGAGGTCCGTATAGGTTTTTCCAGTAGTCATGTTCGGATGTGAGAGCTGGCCAATATAAAAGGCTGAGTGCCAAAGATTTGATACCTTCAAACTGTGGTGCTGGAGAAGACTTTTGAAAGTCCCTTGGACTGCAAGGAGATCAAACCAGTCAATCCTCAAGGAAATCAGTCCTGAACATTGTTAGGACTGATGCTGATCTTGAAACTTCAATACATTGTCCACCTGATTCAAAGAACTGAGTCACTACAAAAAAACCCCTGCTCGTTGGAAAAGACCCTGGTTCTGGGAAAGATAGAAGACAGGAGGAGAAGGGGACGACAGAGGCCAAGATGGTGTGATGGCATCACTTACTCAATGGACATGAGTTTGAGCAAGCTCCAGGAAATAACGAAGGAGAGGGAAGTCTGGCATGCTGCAGTCCATGGGGTCATACAGAGTCAGACATGCCTGAGACACTGAACAAAATCTTTGAATATATTAGGTGTATCAATTTATTAGGAAAAGGAAGAAGCCCTATTCCAGCCATTATTTTTTATAGACAATTTTTTTTTTCTGGCTCTCTTTTGACACTCATCTTCTACAGCTTCCATTTAGCCCACCACCTCTTGGCTGAGAAATTGGCATCTTTTGCACAATTCTTATTTCTTCTCCAAAGATTTTTCAGGCTTATACTCTACATTTGGCTCTTAGGTATCTCTCCTAATACATTATTCTAATCTTCTTGGAACTTATATGATGTGTTAAATTAAGAACTGGCAATTGCTCTTCATTTTTATTCTCTGAGCTTCAGTTTACATATCTCAAATAATTATCATTAAGCTAGGAGAAATTCTCAGAAACAGACATGGGCATACATGTGTACCTAGAGTAGGCATTCAGCAGAGTGGCAATTATAATAAAGCTTAAATTCTAAAAGAATGGGAAATGCTTGATCTTTATGCATTTATGGATTGCACAGTGAAAATTTGAAAAGAAAAAGGGTCCTTATATCCTCTTTACTGTCATTTTCATGCTGCAGAAGTAGGTTGCACAGTCTATTCTGTCTTGCGGAAGAAGTTTTTGGTTTTACTCTTAATTTAATTCATTTACTTCTCAAAATTGGCACCCATATTCATAGTTGCTATATTCATGTTTCACGCTGATACTGGAAGAATTTCAAAGGATATACACTTCTTGTTTTACAAATGAAGTTGTTTGTGACAAAGAGCACTACTCTTTCTTGGAATTTAGTTATGATTTACTCTTCTAAAACGTTTTAAAAATATTTTGACCCCCTTCACACTTTTCTCCCAATTACCCCCCCTCACCCCCGACTTCCTGTATCTGGAAACAACCAGTATGTTCTACCTATTAATTTTTTTTGTTGGTGGTGTTTTTGTTTTAATTTAGATTTTATATACAAGAGAAATCATATGGTATTTGTCTTTTTTTGACTTACTTCAGTGAGCATATTGTCTTCAAGTTTCATTCATGCTGTTGCAAATGGCAAAAGTTCTTTTTTATGACTCAATAAAACTCCATTTTATATATATATACACACACACAGACACACAGACACACACACACACACACACATATATATATATAGCATACTTAGTTCATTAGACAGTAGGCTTTCATGTCAGACAGCAAGGCATATACTTACTTCCATTAATGACCAATTTTGGCCATTTGGGTAAGTTCTTAATACTTAGTTTTCTGAGTTTTATTGTGGGTTTGTTAATAGTTATTTTATCACAGACTTTAGAGAAACGTAAAGGATTTAAAGGAGTAGTGCATACAAATAGTTTTGACATATTTATCCCATAGTAAACACTTGATAAATATTATTGGTTTTTACTATTAATCTATACTTTATTGTTTTTTTTTATCATTGATAAATGTATTTGGTAAAAGTAATAGAAAATCTGATAAACATTGATTTAGATAAAATTCCATATATACCCCATCCAAAACAAATCCCAAGACAGATACTCAAGAGAGAGGAGAGAAATTCAGTAATGTACTCAGTGACTCAGTTCATTCCCTCCTTTCCCTTAGTCTCTTTAATATGAAGGCCTGCAGCTGCTTTCTTGTGGTTTGACTGATTTAAAGATGGAGACTGCATCTTCAGTATCATGGCCCCTTCTCAATTAGGGGGAGAATGATGGATGAAAATCTTTATACTAGAGTAAATTTTCCTCTTAATTTGGAAAGTGATATCTTGCCCAGGGATTTTTATCTAGATGATTTAGGACAGTATTTTACTTTATATCCAACTCTAGCAGCAGCAGATGTTGGACAACTAAGCTTTCCATCTGCAACACAACAAGTCTAGTAAAAAGGGGGAAGTCAGTGGCCTGTGTGCAGATGTTCCATTGTGACTTGCCCTGACTTCCATGGCAAATGGACAAGGGGTTATTCTAGCTTTATTTCTTGCTCTCCAATTGCAACTTCTCTTAATCGTTTGTTCTGTCACCACTCATCTCCAGTTCTTCTGAAATTTTATTGCAGCTACTTTGAAAAATAAAGAACTATAAAACCTAGTTCACAAATTAATGCATCATCTTGTATGTAGACAATTGCAACACAAAGGGTAAACTCACTTCCTCTCTCACAACTCTTTATGTGGCTTGATGCTCCAGAAGTTTATCATTTTCTATCTCCTCTCCCTGATTAGACATCGAGTAACAAATGATATGAGAAATATTTAGGGCATATGTTAGGAAAATAGCATATCTTACCCTAGCTAGCTAAGGTGAAAACAAGAAACAAACCTACACAAAAATGAGAGTCTTATTTTTTAAAGAAATAGGCCAAGCTAGTTCTCTGGTTGTTAGTTGATGTTAGTTTTATTTTTTTGTTTTGTTTTGTTTTTTGTTTTTTCCATTTATTTTTATTAGTTGGAGGCTAATTACTTTACAATATTGTAGTGGTTTTTGCCATACATTGACATGAATCAGCCATGGATTTACACGTGTTCCCCATCCCGATCCCCCCTCCCACCTCCCTCTCCATCCCATCCCTCTAGGTTTTCTGATTTTCATTTATGCTGACTTTCTCTTTTATGTTCTGGTTCCCAGAACATCACCTCTGGGTACTATTAATGATTGAAAATGTGTATCTATTTTGATAATGGAGAGAGCATGATTTGGGGGTCAGAAGTTTTAGTTTTGAGTTTCTCATTTACCAAGTTTGAATGCCATGGCCTTAACTCATTTTCTTGTCTTTGAATGACAACTTCTTCATCTATAAAGTTATAATGATGTTGAGACTATCTATGGAGTTAGTGTAGATAATAAAAGGGGTTGAAGCTCTGCACACAGATGGGACTTAATGAATCTTCCTTGGTGTTACATCAACCAAATAATACTTTGTTTCTTTCAATGATTTTAACATGCAGATTTGAAAGCATTATATAATCAGTTTGAACTAGAACTTGAAATTTTTAATACTTCCTTGAAAACATTAGTAAGTTATCATGTTCCTTTTATAAAGTTATTTATAAATGATTTTAACTTATTGGAAAACTATATCTCAAAATTTCAGATTTTTATGTCTTCCATGCTCAACAGAGGGAAAAAGTTTCATATACCTAGTTGGTAATTGAGAGGAAAGTAGAAAAATGATATGTGGCCCCCTAAAAGATGAACAAAACATCCATTTCAGTATCATCAATTGTAACTCTTTATACTACTCTAGAGTGCTATCACACTTGTTGAGATATTAACAAATGATATCTGGTATGAAGACAAAACGAAATTATAGGCAATGTGAATCTTTAAGATGAATAGGAAGATAACAGCTGTGGATTTTGAGAGAATGGTAGAGAAATAAATACTCTCATTCAAGTTCACCTCCAGAAGTACACATAAATATCTTAATTTCTTAAGAAGATGAGCTTTTGACCGATGGTTTAGCATTTTTATTTTTTCAAATAGGTTGCTGTCAGAAAAGTCACACAAATTAATTTTTGATTCTTTTATAATGCAGAAAATGTTAAAAATAAAAAATGTTTCACCTTCTGTATTTTGCTTAATATTCCTCTTTGAAATGTTCTTCTTGGGTTTTTTTTGTTTTTTTTTTTTAAACTCATTTCTTTTCCCTGGGCTCATAAAAAAGCGATGACTCCTCCATTGAGTACGACATGCCTCCTTTTGAAAGCAAGTATGTTTAACTCTTCCCTGATATTTGGAGCTTTATTGACCAAATAAGCACCTAGAATATGCCAGCTTGGATTTCTCACTGCTGTTTTGGAACTGTTAATCTTGTCTTTCTTGCATCTCATGTTCTGCACCATTCTGCTAAACTTACTTCCTTAAATGATCAATTTTCTCTTACCAACTAATATTTTTTATATGCTCCTCTTCTATCTGGAATGGTCTTTGCTTCCTGTTAATGTGTAACATCTATTCAGTCTTTACATTTCAGTAAGAGATTTTAGGTTCCAGAAGGTGTTCTGTGAATTTCTACATCATTTGTTAGTTGCTCAGTCATGCCCAACTCTTTGCAACCCCATGCACTGTAGCCCACCAGGCTCCTCTGTCCATGGAATTCTCCAAGCAAGAATACTGGAGCAGGTAGCCATTCCCTTCTCCAGGGGAATCTTCCAGACCCAGGGATCGAACCTGAGTCTCCTGAATTGCAGGCAGATTCTTTACCATCTGAGTACCAGAGAAGCCCCACTGTTTATAGCTCTCCTGAAATATGCATTCCTGAAACTCTATGCACTTCCTCTATCATAACACTAATCAAAAATTGGTCATAAGTAAGGATTTAAGCTTCTGTCTCTCCCACAAATTCCATGGAAGCAGAGGCTGGCTCTGTGTTACCACTGTTTCCAATCTGCCACATGCATAGGAAGATGGTTCTTAACCATTTCTGAACTAGACATAATTCAATTTTTAAGCTTTTTAAGAGCAGAGATTGCAATCTCTGCATCCTCTATATACTCCATATAACATTGCACAAAATTGTGTAGTATATTAGAAGTCCTCAATACTTAGTAAGTGCCTTCTAAGAATCTTAGAGCTAGAGGATGTTTCGTAAATAGCCTAATATAAAATCTTCAACATAATGATAAGTTGCTGAGGCAAAGGACCAAAGGCCAAAGAGCTGATTGTTTTAATAAAAACTACACTGAGACACAGATCGTCTAACTTCTGGATAAGAATTTTGGCAACATAGCATGTTGACATATTGGTAGATCTAATTTCAGAGTTAAGCTGAATTGTGTAGCCACAAAATGCTACCACATCTATCATAAACAAATTTCATTTACATGTTCTTATTTCCTTTTTTGTTTTTGTGCAGTGGCTAAGTCGTGTTTGACTCTGTGACCAAATGACTGTTGTTCAGCCGCTCAGGCGTCTCTGACTCTTTGCGACCCCACGGACGGCAGCACTCCAGGTTTCCCTGTCCATCACCAACTCCTGGAGCTTGCTCAAACTCATGTCCATTAAGTTGGCCATACTATCCAACCATCTCATCATCTGTCGTCCCCTTCTCCTCCCGCCTTCAATCTTTCCCAGCATCAGGGTCTTTTCCAAGGAGTCAGTTCTTCACATCAGGTGGCCAGAGTATTGGAGTTTCAGCTTCAGCATCAGTCCTTCCAATGAACACCCAGGACTGATCTCCTTAGGATGGACTGGTTGGATCTCCTTGCAGTCCAAGGCTCTCTCAAGAGTCTTCTCCAACACCACAGTTCAAAGCATTAGTTTTTTGGTGCTCAGCTTTCTTTATGGTCCAACTCTCACATCCGTACATGACTGCTGGAAAAACATAGCTGTCAGGAATAATGAATCATTTTGGATACAAAGCCATTGTATAAACTCTAATATAAGTTTGTCACATTTTAGAAGTTTGTGAAGATTTTCTGTGTTATGATATCAATGGCATATGCTAAAACACTTTCAAAGATCTAGTTTATTTTCTCTAGGTACTCCACATAAACACATGTGTATGTGTGCACACATATATTCATGTACAAACATCCATATACAGTTCAACAATATTTGCTCCAATTTAAAGAAAATAACTTGAAACAATAAGATTTGGATTAATTTCTAATACATGCAGTATAAATCAATTTTCTGTAGTGCCAAGTTATTCCCTTGGCTTTCAGTTAAATATTGAGAATAATGAATTTATCCTCTGAGGGAAAATAAGAAGCTATTAAGTACTTTTATCTGTCATCTGAAAGTTATCTGAAAGAGTTAAAATTTCCCTGAGGGACTTACATACAAAAATGTTTAATTGGATCCATTACAAAAGAAAAAAAAAGTGTTTGCCATATACACTTTAAGAATGAAACCACAAAACTTGACATTTTCTATGTTAATTAAAATTTTGAATGTTTTTCCTAATTTAAAATACTGAACTCTGTCATGGAAACATAATGCAATTTCACACATTCCTTTGTTATTTTATGCCAGACAAATGATACGAGCTAAATGCTAAAGAGAAAACAAGTCATCTGCTTTTCTTTTATGTCAAAGGTGGCCTATATATGTTACTGTATTTTTATTCATATTTTCAAACCCACAGTTGTGGTCATAGTAAGAAGTTAACTTACCAGGATACCTCGTATTGGGCAGAAACTGTATTGTAATACATTTGTGAACATAAATATTACCATAAATCATATACCAACTTCAAGCCTGAAGAAGTTGTAGGTAGCAGGATATATTTTTTCCATTCAAGAGCAGAGAAATAACTCATTTTCCAAGATGCTGTTCTTGAGTTTGCAAAAATAAAGCAAAATATGACTTTGCACAGTTAATAACTTCATCAGCAAGTACAATTTAGACATGATTAGGATCTAAAAGACTAGTAAGTTATTTTAATACTGGATAGCTCATAATGATTCAGTCATTGGTGGATATCTGAATTTGATATTTTATGTTGATCACACTTCAAAAATTATATCTAAATGTAACATGACTTTCCAATTGTATGTTTACATATATGTATGTCTGTTGTTTATTAAAGGAATAATTGACCCTCTCCTTACAAATCCTAAATATCTACATCACAAATGCATTAAATTGGAGGAGGAGAGATTAGATCTGAAGCAGAATAAGAATGGCATATTTTTTTAAATAAATGTGTAGTTGTTAATTCTTCACAGTCACTTAATGAACTTGTGGTGGTAAAGCAGGTGTAATTAGAGCTGTCAATATTGAATTCAGAACGTTCAATGCACTCTGAATTTAATCTAAATTTCTCTATCCTTACCTTTCCCTTTCCATCACCACTGGGAGAAATTGAAGCACTTGACTGCTGCTGTGGCAAATTGGATCCTAATAAGTATGATGCTTTACTGCTTCTTGTGTTTGCTAAGATACAACTGCACTATTTCAGAAGAACTCACCTGGGCATTAATTCAACAAGAAATGTTGGCAGGAGCATTATATTTTCCATATTTTGATATCTCAGTGAATGACTTGCATATAAAGAGGTCTGGCAGCTGGTTTATCATTCACTGATGTGCTTGTCATTTCAGTCTCCAGGTTCAGCTGACTCATCTCTGGGGGCTTGGAAATTATATTCTTCTCAATGTTTTAAATTATTTGAGGCTGCCATTTTTCAACCTGAAAGTAAAGGATCAAGTAATGGATTAATATGCTTAAATATAAAGGAGTTGATTTAAGAAGGTATCTTAAAACCTATCAGCAATATCACAGGTCATGTTTAAACTTATGATTATGTCTTTGAAAATCAATATCTGTGCTGTGAACAGCTAAAAACAGATGGAAATCATTTTTTGTCAAGTTAAAGATAATATGTTTCATGAAACAAAGTCTCATGAGATATTTTATATAGAGACTTTCAAGAGTGATGTGAAATACATTGAGGAGTGCTGGAGAGAATTGGAGCATCTAGAACTCTCATAATCTGCAGGTAAGCACGCAAATAGGAACAACTTCTTTGGAAGTGTTTGGTAGTGGCTGTTAAATCTAAATATGTCTACAAATGCAACAGAAATACAGACAGATGTGGTCCTTATATATGGACATGTATAAGAATTTCATAACAGCACTATTTATGCAATAAGCCAAACAGGAAATGCTAGCTTTTCATTAACAGCAGAATGGGAAAATAAATTACAGAATATGTCAAAATGCAAAATGATTCATCAATGAGAATGAGCAAATAACTACTACATGGATTGATATGAATTAATTTCACCAAGGCGATCCTAAATGCAATAGACCAGGAGAAAGAAGAGTATGTACTAGTCAATTGCATTATATTGAGTTCAGAAAGAGTAAAACCTTGTCTAAGGTAATAGAAGTCATCTTCGTGCTTACCTCTGAGGGAAAATTTGACATGCTGATGGTGTTCTGTTTCTGGAAGTGGGTGGTAGTTCATATTTTTTTGTAAAAAATCCCTGAGTTGCTTACTTTTCATTTGCATACTTTAATGTAGGTATCCAGATTTCAATTTTAAAAATTGCTCTAAAAAAGTGGATAAGAAGCACAATAAAAAATGAGAAATCCCCATGAAAGAATAGGTCCTTAAATTTTTCTTTCTTTGTTCTCCATAGTCTTTTGTACACTTTTTTGTTTCAGCACATAATTCATTTTTATTACATTGTATTTTTATCCAACTATGTTAAGCAATTGTCAAGTAAAAGGCTATGCATTACTACTTTGTATACACAAGATCTATCACAATTTCTACCACATATTAGATTTATTAATGATGATAATTTTAAAAACAAGCATTTGTTGTGTGCTTACCATGTGTCAAGCTTATATCGTAATTTATGTATACTATTTATTTCTTTTACAATGATTACTTGATTTGGTTAATGTGCTCTCTGTTTTCCAGATGAGGAAACTGAAGTATAGTTGGTGGCATCATAATTTGCCCAAGGATATACAGTCCACAAGGAGTGAATCCAGATTCCAGAGCTTAATTTCTAGACTACTATGATATTAAGGGCAAAACATATCATGTAATAACACAAGTTTGGCATAAAGCACGTGATCAACAAAATGTGAGGTATGAATGCAACACAAATTTATAGAATCATGCAGCACAGTAATTATTCTCCTTTGAAAGTCTAGTGGCTGGTTATAAGTGGATACTTTTATTTACATACACATACTATGCTGTGCTGTGCTGTACTTAGTCGTGTCTGACCCCATGGACTGTGGCCTGCCAGACTCCTCTGTCCATGGGGATTCTCCGGACAAGAATATTGCAGTGGGTTGACATGCCCTTCTCCAGGGGATCTTCCCAACCCAGGAACTGAACCCGGGTCTCCCGCATTGCAGGCAAATTGTTTAATAGCTGAGCTATTGGGGAAGCCCTACCCACACTATGGCAGGTGCTAAATATACAATGGATTAAAACAGCAGATTAAGTCCAAACTTTCAAAGGTTGAAATTTAGTAGGAAAGACAGGAGGTAACAAAATTGTCACATTTGTTACAAATGTTATTAAAGAAATCTATCAAATGCATAAACATAATGAAGAAGGTGCCCGATTCGTGGAAGAACTAAAGGAAGGCGCGGGATATAACTGCAGAAGGTCAAAGGTACCTTTCTTGAGAGGAAAGTGAGAGGAAGACAGGGGCAGATGGTGCAGTTATGTAAGCAGAGAAACTGAAAGGCTTGTGAGTGTAAGACTCAGGGGACCTAAGCCGGATGATAGGTCTTTATGAAAATGTTAGCAACGTTAATTTAATACAAAAGAATAAATTATTGAAGTCATAAAGATAGGACGAAATGAAAAATACAGACCAAGTGCAGACCTCTCATTCTAAATGAGTTTATCCACCATTTTTTAATTTTGCTTTTTTAATTGAAGTGTAATTGATTTACTATATAGTGTCAGTTTCAGGTGAACAGCATATAATACATATGTGTATGTATATAATAGCACTACATGCATGTATATATACAGGAACATACATGTATATAGCATGTATTATACATAATAAATATGTATAATGCATAATACATGTATATATAATAGCACTACATACATGTATATATACAGAAACATACATGTATACATGTATATATCATGTATTATACATAATAAATATTTATAATACATAATACATGTATATATATATACAATAGCACTATATACATGTGTATATACAGGAACATACATGTATATATCATGTATTATACATAATAAATATTTATAATACATAATGCATGCATATATGCATATATACATAATACATGTATATATATTATTATTATTCACATTTTCGTCCCTTATAGGTTTCAGTAGGTCCTTTGGTTATGTATTTTATATATAGAACCATGTATATGTTAATCCCAATCTCCTAGTTTATCCCTCCCCCCAACCCCCCTTTTGGTAACCATAATTTTATCTTCTATGTCTGTGAGTCTTTTCTGCCTTGGGAATAAGCTCATTGGTATCTTTTTTAGATTCCATGAATGAGTGATGTTGCATGATATTTATATTTTTCTGTCTGGCTTACTTCACTTAGTGCATCTCTTCACTATTTGAATTCTATCACAAATATTTATTAAAAATGAAACAACAATGGAATATACAATGATAGAGTTTTTTTTTTTTTTTTCCTGTACATAAAGCTCATGATGATTCATCCTGGCTCTTAGTTTGTTTTCTTACTGTCTTTCAGCAAATTTTAGAAGCCAAGGTTTAGATGACATTGTCATTCCAACTTCCGGGTTACACGGTGGTGACTGGTGACTGAATAGTGATGGGACTGGCGCTGCTGGCATGCTGAAAGCATCTCTCCCAAGCTGGATGGACCCATCACATTGCCTTTAGAGCATTTTGACATTCATCACTTTTTGTCGTATTTCAGAAATAAAATTCCTGGTGCTTGGGGATCTTGACATATCAACGTCCAATCATTATTGCAGGACTCATCAACCACCTTAGTAAATCCAGGGTGACATTGTGTGGCTAAACACCCCTGCTAAGATACTGAGGTGACAAGCAAAGTTTCCATATGGTGTTTGACATTTTTAAACATGTTGTTTGTATAATATTTGAAAACTCTAAGATGCAAAGTTTAATTTATAATCATAAATTTGTCAAACAATGCAAGTTTATTTCAAATTAACCTATGCTTCATCCGCTTTATAGACTTAGAGCAAGATGTAGGACTAGTAACTATGAAAAGCAGTAACTATGACAAAAACTAAGAAAGAAGTTTTGGAAATTAGAGTTGGAATGAAATGCATAGTCTCATGAAATAGTGAACATTATTGTCCTACAGGTGATATAGCAGACATTGCGTGGAGCTCGTGGGAGGCAGATACCAACAGGGAAAATTGGAAAGAGAAAGTCTACTTTGGAAAAGAGGCTATGATTACTCTATAATTACACCATAAAAACCACACTCAAGGTTTTCAAATAATGATAATTATTAATTAGCACTTAATATATTCTGTAACTATTTTAAGCAATTGAAAACATCTCTTTCAATCATTAAGACAAATAAGATGTAATTATTATTGCTTCTATTATACAAACAAAGAACCTAGAATCTAAAGAGGTCTAATGGCTTAATGTGAGCTTATAAGATGAAATACTGAACTCAAAGCCAAGTTTGTTTGTTTTCTTATCTAGTGATTCAAAGAAAACAAAACACAGATTTTTCTTTTCCTTATAAATAGTTTCTTTCTGCAATACTGCTTTTTGGTTTTTGTTTTTGCTCAACATTTAAAAAGAGGATCTGGAATATTTCTCTATTGATTCCATGGTAGGACTACAGAAAAACAATTACTTCGTCAAGGTTCTGGGAGCCATTCTTTAAAACATAATCATCAAGAAAGATAGTGTCTCTGAGTCTCTGTGGTGGTGTCTGAGGGTACTTTTTAAAGAAATAAAAGCAGCTCCTTTCATAGAGCTGTAAGAAGTTGTCCCTCCCTCCCTTTATCCGAAGGATAAAGCCAATATGACAAAAACAGATGGCTGACAATTCCCCCATGCTAACTCTGTGCCCATTTGTTTTAGTGGAGTTGAGTTCAATTTCTCTCCTAAAGTGTAATAATCTTAAATGTCTTTCTTTCCTGTTTAGCTTTGTCTGGTTTGACTTTTGCTTTGACAACAATCAGATGCATGGCTGGAAGATTGACAGGGTGTCCCTAATGAATCAATATGCTTCACTGAACAAAATGCGAAGATAATAAAGCAGATATAAATGTTGCTCTGTAATACAGAATGTGAACAAAAGAGGCACTACAGTATAGAAGGCTATAGATTAGCGTATGAGACTTTGGAATTAGAAAATCTAGAATTCTATTTATGCCACCAAATCCCCATCAATAAATGACATAATACAGAGTTTCAATTTGTAATTCTGAGTTATTCCACATCAGTGTTGGGCACATTCAGCAGAGGCTGAGCAAGAATGTTAATGAGCAAAGTGAAGTGAAAGTCGCTCAGTCGTGTCCGACTCTTTGCCACCCCATGGACTGTCCATGGAATTCTCTAGGCCAGAATACTGGAGTGTGTAGCCTTTCCCTTCTCCAGGGGATCTTCCCAACCCAGGGACTGAACCCAGGTCTCCTGCATTGCAGGTAGATTCTTTATCAACTGAGCTATCAGAGAAGCCCTTAATGACCAAAACATACAGTTAATTCACTTGGTAAATTCTATGTGAATAATAGGAAGGATACCTAGAGACAGTCACAGAATATAATTATTTCAGCCATCAATGATATTTGATGAACATATGCTGTAGATAGACTCCACCAAATGACCCTTTAGCAGCCTACAGTTATAGATTCCATAATAATAGAAATCACCAAGGAAAGACAAATTCTTTACTTGTTTTAGACACATTCTCTTCATTCTAGATTATATGCTTCTTAAGGTCTTTTTTCACTCTAAATTTTAATATTATTAAACTTAGATGACTATTATTATCATCCAATTAGAAATTATTTATATTAAATCTATTTGATCTTTAGCTTTTTTGTCATTAACCTACAAAAAGTTGTGTGTCTGCAAAATAAACATAGCATGATGTATTCAATTTCTATTGCTCAACTAGGTAGTCTGTTTCAGGTATTACAATATTGAAATCAATATGCTGACTGAATGAGGCTCTTCTCTGGACTTCTTAGGAAAAATTTGCTTTCAAGTTTATGCAGGGTGTGAGTGTGTTGCCATGTCCTTCTTCTAAAGAGACACAGTTATGGATAGTTCAACTTAAAAAAAAAAAATTAAAAATAGAAAACATCTGGAATCAATAGATCTGCTAAAATCCCCTTAATAGTTTAAAATTTCTTCATGCTAGTTTCTGTGTCTTAGTTATCACCTTTAACCAAAGTCTGAGTCTATGTTTGGTCAAAATTCTGTCTGGAGTGGTGGGAAGTGGAACTCTAAGTTTCTTTGAATTTTTCAAAAACATTGCCACAGTCAAACAATTCTACACCCCATAGTGAGGCCAAACTTCCTATGTGCGCCAGAAATTATACATATCTTTTCCTTTGTGGATTCACTCGTAGTTGAAGTAACTTTCTTTGTGTTACATATTAATTCTTCTTCTACCTAGATATACCCAGTGGTCTAACCAACCAAAATAAGGTGATGTTTTAAAAAGCAGAGAGAATAAAATTGATGTTTAAATCTTTCATCTGTGGCTCGTTTGCTGTAGGATGTGATAAACTATTGACTCTTCTGTGATGGTTTTCTCATTGGTGAAATAATGACAATGACCCACTTAAAATAATGGAAAAAAAAGAAAGAAACTAATAAAGAATTGAAAACTACTTCAGAGACATCAAGTGTTCAAATAAGTAATAATGATAGCAACAATGATTTTCATCTGCCAGCTTGGTAACTATATTTCTCATACTCTACCTGCTCATCTTTTAGGTCATACATTTTTAGATAATAAGTTTGTGCCATCTTTTAGCATCCAAGACTGTATTTAATAACACAATTCAAGTGACTCTTATACTATCAATTCTATGTCTTACTTAAAATTTCTAAGTTCCCTGAGAATTTGTAAAGCATCTCACAGAGTAGAAAAACATGGAGTCATATGCTGAGAAGGTCTTTCAAAATATAAGATAATATAACACATATAAAATTAAAAGCAGTAGCCTAGAGAAAATGTTATAGATAATTACTTTATTAATTTGTTCACTTTAAGTGTGATTCAGACTGCTACTTTGTCTTTTTTAGGTAAAATATTTAGAGTAATTATGGAATCTGTGGAGCAGAAGGGAAAGAAGATAAATCTAGATGATATTTGTTGATTGAAAAACAAATGAATAAATGCAATCTTGCTCACATGCAATAATCTATTCCAATTTTCACTCTAACTTAGGAATCTCACTCACCTTGTATCTGGTTGAACCCTTTGTTTGCAGAGAACCCAATGTTTTCTTTTATTCACATTTGTTAGTGGCCTTACATCAAACAAAAAATTGCTACGCTATAATTCCCATCTATTTATGTGAAATCTACCTTCCCTTTCACAGATGCAAAATTACCTGATGAGATTGATTAAGACAACTTTTGAATGTCCCCACTTAAAACACTAAAGTTTCCCAGGTAGTGAGTTCAATCCTTGTATCAGGAAGACCCCTGAGAAAGGAAATGGCAACTCACTCCAGTATTCTTGCCTGGGAAATCCCTTGGACAGAGGAGCTTGGAGGACTACAGTCCATGGGGTCGCAAACGAGTTGCACATGACTTAGTGACTTACCAACAACAGCAAGAGCTTCAGTGTTCTTCTGTTTTTCCTCACATTGCAAAACACTTCCTTCCAGATCTCTCTCTTCTAGACAAAGCTCAGATTGTCCATATCTCTCTAAAAGTATAATCCCAATATAGGAGAAAAATAGCCAATTAGGGGACACTGTTTTCCTAGAATCTAAAGAAAAGTCCCATGATTACACTTGTATATCTTTTCTTTCTTTCCTCTCAGAGCTTCACACTATTTGACACTACAAAAAATAAGTCACTGAAATCATTAAAATTGTGTGGTTGGGAATGAGAGTTTTCTCAAAGAAACGTTTATGCCATGAAGGTGCAAAGATATCTTTAAGTTTTTAAGCTGTTTCTTGAAGTTAAACATTTTGTTGTGGAATTCTCAGCACTTCCAAATTGAACTTAAAAACACATAACACATGAACTGTATTTCATTGTTTATTATAATTTTTTCATTATTGGTCAATTTACACAGAATAGTGAAGACAATTCAGTTATCTTGTTTTTTAAGCCTAATTTTTTTCTGATAATGTGTGTGATTTAGCCCAATAAAATTCCCTTTCAAAATATACAAATTTATTGCATCATATTTTATAATATTCAGATATTAATTTAATGTTCAACTTATTTCCTAAAACTTAAATATATCCAGATAATTTCAAAGCATGAAACATTCTTTTGTTAGACTTTGGTAAATATCATTGCCCTTCAATAAATTTCTGAGTTTGTCCCAAACAGAACTGAACATTCTGTCATGCATTGGGATTATGTGTTCTTCTCTGAATTATTTACCTTCTAAAAAATTTTGATTGTTTTTCTGAGCCAAGTATTTTTTTTTCCCTCAAATTTTGTGTTATGTGACTTTGTTTTACTCTTAAATATTATTCAGTGCTTCATAGAACAAATAAATCCTTAGGGAGCTTTCTGTGAATAGGAGGCTTGCTAAAGATCTGAAGAAATATTTGATATCTTACCATTTACCTGACTAACATAACTGATTTGAAATTGCTTTAGAGCTATGAAACAATCATCTAAGACAAACAGTTTTTATGAAACAAAAAGCTTACATTTGGAAAAAATGTTAATTTTAAAACATTAGATTCTGTGTATCATGACAGTTTTGGCAGAAGGATATTAAAACAATTAAGTTACTCATATCAAAAACATAAAAATTAAGTAAAATAATGTATGACTTGTTTCTTGATACTGCTATTTGTAAGAATAAAATCTGAAATGGAAAATTTCTTTAAAAATTCAAAACATGAAATTCAAATGGACAAATTATGGAGAATTTTTGAAAATGTGCTCTCAACTTTTTTTTAAAAAAGTGCAAAATAGTAACAATTAACTCAAATTGATCATTTTCTTAATAAATGAGATGTTCCAAAGCACGTAAAATGAATCATTAGCTCAAATATTTTAATCAACATACAGACTATGCAATAATGATACTGTTGATAATAATTACAGTAATTGTGGGCATTTATACAGTGATAGCTAAATGAAATATATTTTTTGAAGATATCTAATATCTCAGATAATAAATATACATATTTTATATAGGTTTTTATTTATTCTCATTTAACTATATGATGGTTACCATTAGCATTTCCATTTATCAGATGAAACAGATGGAGAGAGATTAGTAAGTTGTCTAGGCATGACTAGGTAACTTTACAAAATATATTTCAGTTAAACTTGCAACCTGAAAGAAATATAAATTTTACAGGAAAAAATATCTTTTTTCTAGAAAGAATTGAAGTCAAATTACAATGAAATTTTCCAAGGAATGTTTCTATCAAAATTATTTAGATAAGTAATAGAACAAAAATCACTAGACCATTAAGGTATGACTTGAATAAAATCCCTTACAATTATACAGTGGAAGTGACAAATAGATTCAAGGGATTAGATCTGATAGACAGAGTGCCTGAAGAACTATGGATGGAGGTTCCTGACAATGTACAGGAGGCATCCCTAAGAAAAAGAACATCCCTAAGAAAAAGAAATACAAAAAGGCAAAATAGCTGTCTGAGAAGGCTTTACAAATAGCTGTGAAAAGAAGAGACATGAAAGGCAAAGGAGAAAAGGAATGATATACCCATTTGAATGCAGAGTTCCAAAGAATAGCAAGGAGAGATAAGAAAGCCTTCCTCAGTGACCATTGCAAAGAAATAGAGGAAAACAATAGAATGGGAAAGACTAGAGATCTCTTCAAGAGAATTAGAGATACCAAGGGAACATTTCATGAAAAGAAGGGCATAATCAAGGACAGAAATGATATGGACCTAACAGAAGAAGAAGATATTAAGAAGAGGTGGCAAGAATACACAGAAGAACTATACAAAAAAAGATCTTCATGACCCAGATAACCACGGTGGTGTGATCACTCACCTAGAGCCAGACATCCTGGAATACGAAGTCAAGTGGGCCTTAGGAAACATCACCACAAACCAAGTTAGTGGAGGTGATGGAATTCCAGTTGAGGTATTTCAGATCCTAAGAGATGATGTTGTCAAAGTGATGCAGTCATATGCCAGCAAATTTGGAAAACTCAACAGTGGGCACATGGCTGGAAAAGGTCAGTTTTCATTCCAGTCCTAAAAAAGACAATGCCAAAGAATGCTCAAACTACCACACAACTGCACCCATCTCACACACTAGCAAAGTAATGCTCAAAATTCTCCGAGCCAGGCTTCAACAGTACATGAACCATGAACTTCTAGATGTTCAAGCTGGATTTAGAAAAGCCGGATATCAAATTGCCAAACATCCGTTGAATCATCGAAAAAACAAGAGTTCCAGAAAAAAACATCTACTTCTGCTTTATTGACTATGCCAAAGCCTTTGACTGTGTGAATCACAACAAACTGGAAAATTCTTAAAGAGATGGGAATACCAGACTACCAGGCTACCTTACCTGTCTCCTATGAATTCTCTATGCAGGTCAGGAAGCAACAGTTAGAACTGGACATGGAACAACAGACTGGTTCCAAATCTGGAACAGAGTACGTCAAGGCTGTATACTGTCACCCTGCTTATTTAACATATATGCAGAGTACACCATGAGAAATGCCAGGCTGGATGCAGTATAAGCTGGAATCAAGATAGGTGGAAGAAATATCAATAACCTCGTATACGAAGATGACACCACCCTTATGGCAAAAAGTGAAGAAGAACTAAAGAGACTCTTGATGAAAGTGAAAGAGGAGACTGAAAATGTTGGCTTAAAACTCAACATTCAGAACACTAAGATCATGACATCTGGTCCCATCACTTCATGGCAAATAGATGGGAAGACAGTGGAAACATTGTCAGACTTTAATTTTGGGGGCTCCAAAATCACTGCAGATGGTGACTGCAGTCATGAAATTAAAAGATGCTTGATCCTTGGAAGGAAAGTTATGACCAACCTAGACAGCATATTAAAAATCAGAGACATTACTTTGCAAACAAAGGTCCATCTAGTCAAAGCGATGGTTTTCCAGTAGTCATATATGGATGTGAGAGTTGGACTATAAAGAAAGCTGAGGGCCGAAGAATTGGTGCTTTTGAACTGTGGTGTTGGGGAAGACTCTTGAGAGTCCCTTGGACTGCAAGGAGATCCAACCAGTCAATCCTAAAGAAAATCTGTCCTGAATGTTCACTGGAAGAACTGATGCTGAAGGTGAAACTCCAATACTGTGGCCACCTGACTCAAAGAGTTGACTCATTGGAAAATACCCTAATGCTGGGAAAAATTCAAGGCAGGGGGAGAAGGGGATGACAGAGAATGATATAGTTGGATGGCATCACTGACTTTATGGACATGAGTTTGAGTAAACTGGGAGTTGGTGATGGACAGGGAGGCCTGGTGTGCTCCAATCCATGGGTCTCAAAGAGTCAGACACGACTGAGTGACTCAACTGTGCCGAATTGAGAACAAAACTAGAAGTTTCCTTAGTCCTAAACCCACTAAACCCACTATGTTTTTGAAATAATTACTTAGCAGAATTTATATCAATGATTATTAAAAATAAACATTACAGGCTTATACAACCACCGTTTCATGCCACTTACAGGTATTCAGAGAAACATTCATAATTTTAAATTAAAAGTTAATTAAAATATTGCAAATGTCTAGCTCTAAATGAGAGATAAACAATTGTAATTTTAACCAAAATAAAATAAGAATAAGAAGTTAATAAAAATAGAATTTAATTAGGAAAAAATTTACAGGAACAAATTTCTTAAAAATTAACTCCTTTTATAGTAATTAACATATTAAACAGAAGTCAAGACAATAACAATGAAAATTAATGTATGAATAAAGATAAATAGGAAATTAGGCATATAGAAATATTTTTGGATTATGTAATCCTAACAAAGTATGGGCAGCCTATCCTTTCTCTAGCGGATCTTCCCAACCCAGGAATCGAATCAGGGTCTCCTGCATTGCAGGTGGATTCTTTACCAGCTCAGCTACCAGGAAATCCCTCCAAATTAAAAACCCAAATGAAATAACATTTCAAGAAAAATACGCTTTTGTCAAAACTATTTCAATTTCTATGAAATATATTAAAAAGACACACACCCCCAACTAATGCCACAGGCCCAGGAACTTTCTCAAAGGGATTCAGCAACACCATTAACCAGAATAGAAAATTTAATGCTATTGAATTGCTTCAGAGCATATAAAAATGAAGAGTCTCACAAATGATTTTAGGAAACTAGGTGAAATTTTGGAAAGAAAGGAAGTACATGCAATTTTAAAAAGTCAAATAGACTGATGCCAAAATGTAACTATCAATGCAATCATTGGAAGCAAAGCATGAGTAAACAACATATCAATAGAAACACATTCCAAGAACACTGTAGCATAGCCATGTATATTTCACACTTGTATGGATGCTCTTGTGATTTGCTTAGTTACTCAGTCATATCTCACTCTTGGTGACCCCATGGACTGTAGCCTGCCAGGTTCCTCTGTCCATGGGGATTCTCCAGGCAAGAATACCGGAGTGGATTGCCATGCCCTCCTCATGGATGCTTTTAATATTGATTAGCAAAATTATTCATATTAGTAAGCTTAAGGAGTAGCAGAGGAAAGCAAGACATAAAATACAAGATGGCTTAACACTCAAAATTCAAAAAACTAAGATCATGTCATCTGGTCCCACCGCTTCATGGCAAATAGATGGGGAAACAGGGGAAGCAGTGTCAGGCTTTATTTTGGGGGGCCCCAAAATCACTGCAGATGGTGACTGCAGCCATGAAATTAAAAGACCCTTACTCCTTGAATGAAAAGCTATGACCAACCTAGACAGCATATTAAAATTCCTTAAAAAACTGGAAATAGAACTGCCATATGACCCAGCAATCCCACTCCTGGGCATACACACTGAAGAAACCAGATCTGAAAGAGACACATGTACCCCAATATTCATTGCAACACTGTGTATAATAGCCAGGACATGGAAGCAACCTAGATGCCCATCAGCAGACGAATGGATAAAGAAGCTGTGGTACATATACACCATGGGATCGGGATGGGGAACACATGTAAATCCATGGCTGATTCATGTCAATGTATGGCAAAAACCACTACTATATAAATAAATAAATAAATATAAAAAAGTTTCACATGGCTATGCTTTTTAAACTATGGAAAAAAAAAAAAAAGGCAAAGACATTACTTTGCTGACAAGGTCCATCTAGTCAAGGCTATGGTTTTTCCAGTCGTCATGTATGGATGTGAGAGTTGGACTGTGAAGAAAGCTGAGCGCTGAAAAATTGATGCTAACTGTGGTGTTGGAGAAGACTCTTGAGAGTCCCTTGGACTGCGAGGAGATTCAACCAGTCAATCCTAAAGGAAATCAGTCCTGAATATTCGTTGGAAAGATTGATGTTGAAGCTGAAACGCCAATACTTTGGCCACCTGATGCGAAGAACTGACTCATTGAAAAGATCCTGATGCTGGGAAAGATTGAAGGCAGGAGGAAAAAGAGACAACAGAGGATGAGATGGTTGGATTGCAATACCAACTCAGAGGAAATGAATTTGAGCAAGCTCTGGGAGTTGGTGAGAGACAGGGAAGCCTGGCATGTTGTAGTCCATAGGCTCTCAAAGAGTGGGACATGACTGAGAGACTGAACTGCATTGAAAGTATAAAAACTCCCATTAGGCTGCCAGCTGACTTTCCAGCAGAAGCTCTGCAAGCCAGAACTATTGGCACAATATGTCTGAAGTAATGAAAAGGAAAAACTTATGATTAAAAGTACTCTAATTGGCAAAGCTTTCATTCAGATTTGGTGGTGAGATCCAAAGATTCATAGACAGGCAAAAGCTAAAAGAATTCAGTACCACTAAACCAGCTTTGAAAGAAATGTTAAAGTGAATTCTCTAGGCAAAAAAAAAAAAAAAAAAAAAAATGAAAAAAAGAAAATGCAATCAGAAGTGTGCATATTACAAAAAAAGAACACACTGGTAAAGGAAAACATATAGTAAAACTATAAATCAACAATGAAGGCTAATAGGAAGGTTAAAACACCAAAGTAGTAAAATCATCTATACCCACAATAAATAGTTAAGGGATACATAAGAGATATAAAATATTTTGTCTAAAACAGAAAATGTGGGAAGGGATATTTAATATAAACTTTTTTTATTTTTGTTATTTTAATTTTGTCAAAATTTTATTTTAAATTTTTTAATTTATTTTTGGCATAAAGATCAGTCTTTAGTCTTAAATGTCTAACATTATTTCTGAGCACAATTATAGAATGGATGATTCATGTGAGACCTTATATATGACTAGATGAGGATACACTGGGGCTTCCCAGGTTGTGCTAATGGTTAAAAATCTGCCTGCCAATGCAGGAGACATAAGAGACTTTGAGTTTCAATTCCTGGGTCGGGAAGATCCCCTGGAGAAGGACATGACAACACTCTCCAGTATTACTTGAAAAATCCCATGGCCAGAGGAACCTGGCAGGCTACAGTCCATAGGGTCGCAGAGAGTTGAATATGACTGAAATGATTGAGCCTGCATGTAGGAGGATATATTGATTAGAAAATTATAAAATATTTTACCTGATTAAATGTCAAGCTGACATAATTTCTATTTATTACTGGTGTTAGTAGTTCAAGGAAATTTTGAGAATCTAGACCTCAATAAATCACTGTTGCTTTGTGTCAATGAAATGAACGTAAATTGTTAGTTGCTCAGTCAAGTCTGATTCTTTGCGGCCCCACAGACTGTAGCCCATCAGGCTCCTCTGTCCATGGAATTCTCCAGGCAAGAATACTGGAGTGGATTGTCATCCCCTTCTCCAATCAATGGAATACTATGAACTGAATACAAAAATTATCAAGTGACTTAGTAATATGAAGGATGGATATTTTTAAAGAGTTTTGATCAACAAATCAGTGTCAGATTAAAACCTCAGGTGGCAATCTGTAATTGGGTTGTGAAGGTTCTGATAGAGATAGTATACTCCTTCTATGGCACCTCCCTTGGAGGACTATACTTCTCTCCATGATGTTGAGCTTAGTCACAAGAATTTCTTTGGGATGATGGTGATCGAAATGTATTTTCACACTATAGATGTTAAGTTCAACCTCATGACTTTTAAAGAATGCAAAATTAGAGAAGTTAGCAAAATACAGGTACTGAAGCATGCTTTGTGCAACTGGACTTTGCTTTTTATGTTTCTGAATACTCTGAGATTGAAGAGCCATAGACAATGTGGGACCAACTTGACCAAACATAGAGCTTGGAGTCAAGCTCAAAAAAGACCAAGCTAAATCAACAGAATTCTAGAGGAACCATAGATATATGAGCAGGGAAAATGACACTTGAGGGTGTTTTCTCACATAGCACTGGCTAAACAATATTGTAAGTAACAACCAGTAATTTACACAAAACTAAATAGAATACAAGAAAATAAAACAGAAAATATCAGAGTGGTTAATTGATAATAGTAAAAACTCAACTACTAAATTTAATTTGATATTTAAGTATACACATGTGTATTCTGGGTACAATATAAAGTGTAGTTCTAACTGTGTTTCATGATTTTTAAGAAATTAAAAATTGCTGACTCAAATGGCATTCCAGAAGTGTGCCACAATACTCAATTATTAGTCCTGTATATTCAATATTTTAGTGACTCAGGTAAGACAAATGACATACTCATCAAACTGGTAAAGCACTGAAACCTGGGTGGAAGGAATAATAAATAGTTTAGATAAAAATACAGGATTCCAAAAATCCTTCTATGTTCCTCAAGTAAAAAGGATTTAGTTAACAGTAAACTGAGTGTAGGTTAATAATGCACTATGGTCAACATAACAGTCAATTACATCACGCAGTGAGTCACAAGCAATGTAAATCAGAGATGAAGGTCGGGGTAGGTTAATTCTACTCTGAGAGTAAACTATACCTGGCATACTATATTCAAGGATGTATTACATTTAAGACACCGAAGGGTCTGTACCGCTTTGAGAATCCCTGGCTAATACTAAAAGAGTTCAGTTAAATGTATCATTAGCAAAGTAGCTTTAAAGGACATCATATCAGGGATGTCATAAATTACCAGAGAAGTTTTGCTGAAAGTAAAAGAAAATCACTGGATAAGTGCATAAAAGATGGTTTTCACATGGAAGGTGAATGAGACTTCTTTTGTATGGCAATAGGGTAGCATGATAAAGCTTGCTTAGCACAAAGTTTAATTATGTGGAATGATAAGAGATAAGTGTAATGGGGTGTTAAATCAAAAAAGAAACATACTAGTGGAGAGTCATCAACATTTATTCAATTTGATGGAGAAGCCTTTTTGGGGGGTGATGTGATTTCAAAAGCTATTTTAATTATAGATCTAAGAGGAATACCAAACTATAGGAAAAGTAGAATAGAGAAAGCGCAGGAAGCTAAGTGCGGGGAAACAGCATGTTGACTTGAAGAAAAAGAACTGTAGATTAATTAGAAGATGAAGGAGTGGAGGCTTTGGGAAATAAAGATAAACAGACCTCACAGAAGTTGAGTTAACAGAACAAAAGTCTTGAATTGTAAGAAATGATAAGATCCTCTATGGAGAGGCAGCAAGGATATCCCTATTGAATAATGGATGAGCTCAAGCAAAGCTGGGAGCATGGCATCTGATAAAAAGTTTGCAACAGTTTGGAACATCAAAAGCCTTTCAAAAATTCAGAGTATGGTTTATTTTGTTTTCAAAATACTAACTGTGAAGATACACAGTCTTCACCACAAATTCAATATTTAGAAATGTCCTAGGGGTGAACATTGATGATGTTTGCAATTTTGGGACCTTTGCCAGCAACATTCCATGACTTCTTAATAGAGAGATCATAAATTTAAAATGGCATAAGATCAATTTTACTAGTTACTTATTTATCTGTTTTGTTTATCTTGCACAGACAGTATTTGCTTTGCTGAAAGCTTTTGAGGCACACACTATAAGATGTATCTATTGTAACAATTTCTCACAATGTTCTCATTTATATTCTTGGGTTTACTGAGGATCTCGGAGGTAGAGTGATCCTTGAAGGTCAGTTAGTGTAACTGTTCACCTAAATCAGAACACCATCTATACTCTTCATATGTGTTCATTGTTCATCCATCCTCTGCTTGAATTGCATCATCAATTCAACTGAAATTAGTACCCACTGTCACATATTTATATCAATGAGATTTATCCCTTCATTTATAAACATTATTTCAAAGCAACTCACTTTTTATAAACCATTCTGCCAATTCATTTAAAATGTAGATCAGGGATGAAAAGTAAAATCAATACACTCTACTAATAATTGAGACTTACAATCTGGAATTTCTTATTTGCAGTCTGGATATATTGATGTTTTACTTCTAAAGAGAATTTCTCCATTCTGTCACCTGATAACAAGACTTATTCTCTCAGAACTGAGGTTCTCAGTCTTTGTAATCTTTTTGAACCATTGTAAAATCCCATAATTTGAAAGATGTTGAAAGTTCTGGGCCTTTATCCCAGAAAAAAATGGCCATAAGATTAAGATATACATTACTCTCTATAGGATGGCAAATTAACTGAATGCATTTGTGAATGTGGAGTTAAGAATTCCTACTTCGGATATACATGGAGTTGAATTTTTCCCCAGATCAGTTTAGAGAGAAAGATTGATCTCCCTGCTAACTAGACCATTTCTAATTTTTCTCTTTATGCCATCCTTTGGTTCCTATGTACTTACATTTTCAAGATAGTGATGATCTTTATCAAAATACACTTTTGTGAGAGTGTAATATTGTTACCTATTCTAGATTACTTTACCATAAAATTATTCATGCAAGAGTATGTTTCTCTTGTTATTAATGTAGAGATTTGAGAATTCAAAGTGGAGCAGAAATGAATTATTATCCAGACATAAATATGTAAATCTACCTTAAGTGACACTTTATAAAATCAAAGGCCAAAGATAAGGTTATCTCTCTGGATTACAGGACATACAGAAAAGACAACAGTTATTTTGAGGAGTGTGATGAAATCAAGAAAGATGCACCATGAAAAGAGGAACTTGAAGCCACAACTAAAAGAAACCTTAGAACAGGATCAGAGCATCTGTACTAACAACTGTGCATTGGATTACATATAGATGAAAATTTATAAATGACATTAATTAATCCACCATAACTGTCCCATTTTCTAAAATTATTCAACTTGTTGTTGTTGAGTCTCTCAGTCATGTCTGACTGTGTGACCTCAGCACACCAGGCTTCCCTGGCCTTTCTTGTCTCCCAGAGTTTTCTCAAACTCATGTCAATTAAGTCAATGATGCCATCCAAATATCTCATCCTCTGTTGTCCCCTTCTGCTTCTGCCCTCAGTATTTCCCAGCATCAGGGTCTTTTCCAATGTGTCAGCTCTTCATATCAGGTGGCCAGAGTATTGGAACTTCAGTTTCAGAAAACATCCTTTCAGTGAATATTCTGGGTTGATTTCCTTTAGTATTGACTGGCTTGGTCTCCATGCTGTCCAATTCAAAATTCATTGACCTTATTGAAATGTTAAGCTACCTATCATGAAAATGTGTCTGCAAGAATAAGGGAATAATTATTAAAAATAGGTATTCTTTAGACTCAACCAAGAAATAAAGTAGGAACTATTAATCAGAAAAAAATTTTCATTCTTAAAGACTTCAAAGGTAATAAAAAATATTCTGAATTATAGTCAAAAGAAAAACAAATAAATGAAAATTTATATCTATATATCATCTATCTGTCTATATCATAGTAAAATTACTCTTTCTACTGTGAATTTTCTGGAAATTTCTTGTATACAGCAAGCTTTATCTAACATACACATATGAAATTATAGCCAATGCCATTAGGCATTAGACAAATAGAAATCAATGCAAAATGAGATACCACCCTAGAAACATGACTGAAATTAAAAGACTGACTATAACAACTGTTGGAAAGACTGTGAAGAAATTGGGAACTTCATACACTGCTAACAGCATCTTAAAATAGTGCAGTGTTTTTGGAAAGCTGTTTGAAAGTTTCTCAAAATGTTAAATAAACAATTATTGTATGATTTAGCAATTCTATTCCTAGGTATATACTCATGAGAAATAAAAAACATAAGTCCACACAAAAAGCATTCACACCAATGTTCATAGGAATATTATTCATAATAGCTAAAAATGTGAATAACACAAATGTTCATCAATAGATGAATGGATAAATATAGTGTAGTACATCTGTATAATGGAATATTATTCAGCATACGAAAGAGTGAAGTACTGATACATGTTTCAATACAGATGAACTTTGAAAACATACTAGGTAAAACAATACAGTCACAAAAGATCACCTATTATATGGTTTCTTGTTAAAGAAATATCCAAAATAGGCAAATTTAAAGAGTCAGGAATTACCCAGTTGTCTCAAGGGCCTAGTGGGAAAGGTAGATGGTAGATCACCCACTATTGTATATAAGGTTTCTTTTGGGAATGATGAAAACATTCTAAAACTAGATATTAGTGATGATTGCACAACTTTATGAATCTACTAAAAAAACATTTAATTATATATTTTAAAGGAAGAATTGTGTGGCACGTAATTTATATCTCAATAAGGTTGCTGTAAAAAATTAATGTCAGCAATATCAAAGGAAAGGTGAAATCCTGCAATCCACTAACATCAGATATCTCATGAACACTGATTCCATCAACAAACATTACTGTGGCTATGAATGTCATGTGCTCCTTATCAAATAAAACATTTAACATTTAGATTCTAATCTCTAATAAATACAATAAAGTGAAAACATATTTGTAATGACAGAGAGATGAAAAACCTGAGTGATGAATATTTCTAAATATACTTTTGCTATTCTTCAGAGTTTAGCCTTGATAGCTGTTTAATATATTTTCTTTGAAGTGCAAAGTTAATCCATGTAAACCTCAAAGAGTTCGGCATAAGACTGGCTTGTACTTCTTAACAAGTTTTTAAATGTGTAGACCTCTAGGGATGTGTATGTATGCATGCTAATTTAATTGTGCATGTTAGCTATGTACTCTACAAGATGGTTAAAATTTATACAGTGTGTGCTCAGAATGGTATTTGCAAATGGTTAGAACTTTAATAAAATTGTATATTTCAACTCAGACATCTTGTCTTCAACAGGACATCACTTGTATTATAATTGTTGTTCTGTTTCTTTTCTTTTTTTTTTTTGATGATAAGAATTTTTAAATAGTAGTGCTTATAGTTTTTTTTTTTTTTTTTTAATTTCAATCTGTTTATCCATCTGTGTTTAACTGGCCTTCTCTTTAGAGTATGTAGGGATACATGGCAGAGAGACGAATGAACAACAAAAACATTTCTGTATATTAGTTTACTTACCATGATGCCTTAAAGGTTCTAAAAGAGTGGCTGGATGAGGTCAAAGACCAGGAAAGCAAGGTGGGTTTTGCATCCCTTTCTAAATAAGATGCTTTGGACATGTTTCCTTCAGGATTATAACAGAACCATCAGTTAAGAGGAGCTGATAGAAGACATGTTCTCATTAGCATTTACAGTCTTTTGAAGTGTTAATTTTGGGTGTGTATATATATATATATATATATATATGCTTTGTATTCTATTTTATAGCATCTATTTGAGAGAGTATGCAGTCTTAGAAGAATATTAGAGATATAGTCACTGTATTTTCCCTATCTGGCCAAGTGATGAAGGCAATATTTGAAATCAGACAAGTCTTCTCTTTGACAGATCATGGGCCCACTTTCTGAAAGAAGCATCCTAAAACCATAAGTCATGGAAATATCTTTTATAACTTTTATATTCAAAATGGGCTTCCCAGGTGGCTCAGTGGTAGAGAATTTTTCTGCTGATGCAGGGGACACAGATTTTATTCCTGACCCAGGGTGATCTCCTGAAGAAGGAAATGACAACCCATTCCAGTATTCGTGCTGAGAAAATACCATGGACAGGGAAGCCTATAGTCCATGGGCGTCTCAAGAGTCAGACACGACTGAGTGTCTGAGTGTACACAGCACATATTTAGAAAGCGGGAATTTTCTTTTCAAGATGTGTTAACTGAAGGCTAAGTCCCATACCCACTTGCCAAAATACACAATGATGAACCATAAAAAATTCATTTAAAATAAGATAAAATATACAACAGGGTTATATACACACACACACACATATATATATATATATATATAACAGTCATCCCCAAATGTTTTAATTTTAATTTTAGCTTTTGGCTTTATGGACTTTACATGTCTTGTTTAAAAATGATACTGTTTTCTTTCATCCTAAAGCCATACACGCACACGTACATGTGCACAGACACATAACTATACACACCTGCACGTGCACATGTGCATGAAAACACAGCTAGATGCACCGCACACACGTGCACAGACCCCACTCTTGCACTCTCGTCTTGGGTTTTTAATTAAAACTACCTCAATATTGAGAGAACGCCTTAGTGTTTTAGGAACTTGGCCTTTGAGTAGAGGTTCTGAGGTTCCTACACTCTCCCTCATCTCAGTTTCTGCAAATTGAAGCTTTTTCTAGCTTCAACAGTAACGAAATAGATTCTTCTTTTAACATGGATTTGGGTTAATACCACTTCTCTCTGTCTAACCAAATCCTATCCAACATTCAGGATCAGATCAAGAAAGAAAGAAAGTGTTAGTCACTCAGTTGTGTCTGACTCTTTGCCACCTCATGGGCCTCATGGGCCTGCCAAGCTCCTCTGGCCATGGGATTCTCCAGGCAAGACTACTGAAATGGATTGTCATTACCTTCTCCAGGGGATCTTCCTGACCCAAGGATCAAACCCAGATCTCCTACATTGCAGACAGATTCTTTACCATCTGAGCCACAGGGAAGCCCATAATTTCAGCTCAAGTGTGACTTCTAAGAATTTGCTCTCATGCCCACACCCAAGACGTTGAGAATGGGTCACACAACATAGTGAATCATAGCTTACTATCACAAAACTTTCTTTTTTAGATTTCTTGTAAAAGATAATCACCATATCTGCCAGTTTGTCCATTGTTCAGACACATATCTACCTACACTGTAGGGACTTTATATTGAACAAAGAGAACCCATGATTTCAAAAGAGTCACTCTCCTGATTTGATGATTTTCAATTAAATGCAGCTTGAAAAAATTAATAAACAGAACAGAGTCAGACACACTGAGCTGTATAAATTTGAAGGTAAAGCATGACTTTTAACAATGTATTTAGAGAGAGATTCACAACTTTAAAATTTTTGGGAAATCGATTTGTTAAACAAACAAATTCAAAATAATTTTTTGGAAAGGATTATGGTGTTATTTCAATCAATGTGGGATTTCTTACTTTAAAAACAAGTAATGAACAGAAAACCATCACCACAACATTTATCTCAAGAAACATATATATTTAGCTTTAGATGTTAGGTGTGATTTTTGGTTAAGTACTGATATCACCATTAAGTGAAACTGAAAGTGAAAATCACTCAGCTTTTGTGATATGATGGACTGTATTGGAATTCTCCAGGACACACGGGTAGCCTTTCCCTTCTCCAGGGGATCCTCCCAACCCAAGGATCAAACCCAGGTTTCCTGGATTGCTGGTGGATTCTTTACTGTCTTAGCCACAAGGGAATCCCCCCAATATGGGAATGGGTAGCCTATTCCTTCTCCAGTGTATCTTCCTGACCCAGGAATTGAACCAGGGTCTCCTGCATTGCAAGCCTATTCTTTACCAGCTGAGTTACTAGGGAAGCCCAAATCACCATTAAAGGTTGATTTGATGATTTTAACATGGATTTGGGTTAATACCACTTCTCTCTGTCTAACCAAATCCTATCTAGCATTCAGGATCAGACCAAGAAAGAAAGAAAGAAAGGGACACAATTTTTTAGATATTTCCTTAAACTTGTTGGAATTCTACTGTAAACCTTTCAAAATAACTTATTTCACTAAGTCACTTTCTGGTTTTGGAAATAAAAAAGTAATATTAAGCTAAATGTTTTATCTCCTTTTGAATTATTAAGCAGAATAAATTAAAAGTAAAATTATTTGTTTAGGTAAGAGCTATTTTCTTTTGTAAACTAAAATCCTGATGAATGGCATACGTGTTACTTGAGACAAGATTTCAAAAATATTGCCATAAAGTGATGGAATGTTGCTGTATTTTTTCCTCCCATTAAAGCCAAAACAAAATGTTATATACTCCTTCATTTAAGAGGCTTTTAGTGTCCTCATATTATAAAACTACATATATATTTTCTACATATTATAAAAGTATTTTTTGAATGTCACTTTTTTCCATTTATTTTTATTGTTTGATTCATTTTCAGTTTATATTAAAAGTCAGATATCAGGAGGGAGCTAAGATGGCAGAGGAATAGGACAGGGAGACCACTTTCTCCCCCAAAAATTCCTCAAAAGATCATTTGAATGCTGAGCAAACTTCACAAAACAACTTCTGATCGCTAGCAGAGGACATAAAATACCCAGAAAAGCAGCCCATTGTCTTCAAAAGGAGGTAGGACAAAATATAAAAGATAAAAAAGAGAGACAATAGAGTTAGGGACTGAGATCCATCCCGTGAAGGGAGTCTTAATAGAGGAAGTTTCCAAACACCAGGAAACCTTCTCACCAGCGGGTCTGGGGGAAGTTTTCGAATCTCGGAAGGCAACCTAACTGGGAGGAAAAATAAATAAAACCCACAGATTTCATGCCTAAAAGCAACTCCCAGCAGAAAAGTATTCCAGATGCTCACATCCACCACCAGCAAGGGGGAGCTGAATGGAGAGGAGCGGGCGGCAGTGCTTAGGGTAAGGACCAGGCCTGAATGCCCTGAGGGCAATCAGAGGGAGCAAACGTGAGATAGCAACTTACACTATGGGATGCACTACCCACCCGTTCCCAGAACAAAGGACTAAGCGAATACAAGAGAAGAGCTAGCCGGCTGCAGACCGGCCCATCTCCCGCTGGAGGCAGGAGGCAGGGGGAGGGGAAAGGGGTAAACTCGGCCCCAGAGACGGCACCCCTACCAAACGGCAAACAGGTTTCCAGTCTCTAACCAAAGACTTCCTGAGATTCTGGATGGTCGATATCCTCCGGGAGGGTCGCAGCCAGAGATCAGCTTCCCAGAAGGGACACAAGGCGCACCCAACTGGTGCGCCTGGAAACTGAGGCTGGGACTGCGGAGGGGAGAAGGCGCACTGCACCCGGGGAGAGTGCGCTCATCAAGCTCCTAGCGGTCTGAGCTGCTCGGGCCTGGGAAGGCACAAAATGTAGGCCCAACCCAGTCTGTGTCTTAGTGGAGTACCCGAAAACCTGAACCTGAGCGGCTTAGGCCTGGGAAGTGCACGCAACTCAGGGCCCGCTCCATATAGAGCAGCCGGGAGCCTGAGCAGTGTAGATGGGGAAAGCACACGCCACGAGTGGGGGCAAACCCAGTGTGGCCGGAGCACTGCGAGTGCTCCCCACACACGCCAGTGACATTTGTCTGCAGGGCCCCTCCCTCCCCACAGCAGGACTGAACAAGTGAACCTAAACAAGAGACCACCTCCACCCGCGTGTGTCAGAGCGGAAATTAAACACTGAAGAGACCTGCAAACAGAAGCCAAATAAACAAAGGGAACTGCTTCAGAAGTGACAGGTGCATCAGGTTAAAATCCCTGTAGTTAACACCGACTACACCGGAAGGGGCCTATAGATATTGAGAAGTATAAGCTGGAACAAGGAGCTATCTGAAACTGAACCAAACCCACACTGCCCACAACAGCTCCAGAGAAATTCCTAGATATATTTTTACTATTACTATTATATTTTTAATTAAAACAAAATTGTTCTCTCTCATTTTTTTTAAAGTCCTCTATTACTCCTCTAATACTCCTTAATTTTCATTTTTATAACCTACTATAACCTGGCAAAAAAAAAAAAAAAAAAAAAAAGGACCCTATTTTTAAAGCAAACTTCATATATATCTTAAATTTTTTGTGTTTTTGTTGTTTTTTAATATTGTATTTTTAAGAGCCTAACCTCTACTCTAGAATTTTAATCTTTGCTTTTCAGTATTTGATATCAATTTTGGATATTTAAGAATCCAACCTCAACACCCATTTTTACTCAGGAGTGTGATTACTGGTTTGATCACTCTCTCCCCCTTTTGACTCTCCTTTTTCTCCCCGAGATCACCTCTATTTCCTCCCTCCCCCTTCTCTTCTCAATCCAGTTCTGTGAATCTCTGTGGGTGTTCTGGGCTGCAGAGAACACTTAGGGAACAGAGAACTGCCTAGATCTGTCTCTCTCCTCTCTTGAATCCCCCTTTTCTCCTCCTGCTCACCTCTGTTTCTTTCCTCCCTCTCCTCTTCTTCATGTAACTCTGTGAACCTCTCTGGGTGTCCCTCACTGTGGAGAATCCTTTCACCATTAACCCATAAGTTTTATTATCAGTGCTGTATGGATGGAGAAGTCTTGAGGCTACTGGAAGAATAAGACTGAAATCCAGAGGCAAGCCCAAAACCTGAGAACACCAGAGAACTCCTGACTACAGGGAACAATAAGTAATAAGAGATTATCCAAAAGCCTCCATACCTACACTGAAACCAACCACCACCCAAGAGCCAATAAGTTCCAGAGCAAGACATACCACACAGATTCTCCAGCAACGCAAGAAAATAGCCCTGAGCCTCAATATACAGGCTGCCCAAAGGCACACCAAACACATAGACCCATCTCAAAACTCACTACTGGACACTCCATTGCACTCCAGAGAGAAGAAACCCAGTTCCACCCACCAGAACACCGACACAAGCTTCCCTAACCAGCAAACCTTGACAAGCCAAACATCCAGCCCCACCCACTGGGAGAAACCTCTACAATAAAAAGGAACCACAGATTTCCAGGATACAGAAAGGTCACCCCAAACACAGCTATCTAAATAAGATGAAAAGGCAGAGAAATACCCAACAGGTAAAGAAACATGAAAAATGCCCACCAAGCAAAACAAAAGAGGAGAAGATAGGGAATCTACCTGAAAAAGAATTTAGAATAATGATAATAAAAATGATCCAAAATCTTGAAAACAAAATAGAGTTACAGATAAATAACCTGGAGATTAGGATTGAGAAGATGCAAGAAATATTTAACAAGGACCTAGAAGAAATAAAAACAGTCAATTAAAAATAAATAATGTGATAAATGAGATCAAAAACACTCTGGAGGGAACCAACAGTAGAATGACAGAGGCAGAAGATAGGATAAGTGAGGTAGAAGATAAAATGGTGGAAATAAATGAAGCAGAGAGAGAAAAAAAAAAAAAAAAAGAATTAAAAGAAATGAGGACAACCTTAGGGACCTCTGGGACAATGTGAAATGCCCCAACATTCGAATCATAGGAGTCCCAGAAGAAGAAGACAAAAAGAAAGGCCATGAGAAAATACTCGAGGAGATAACAGCTGAAAACTTCCTTGAAATGGGGAAGGAAATAGTGACGCAAGTCCAAGAAACCCAGAGGGTCTCAATCAGGATAAACCCAAGGTGAAACATCTGAAGACACATGTTAGTCAAATTAACGAAGATCAAACACAAAAAACAAGTATTAAAAGCAGCAAGGGAGAAACAACAAATAACTCACAAAGGGATTCCCATAAGGATAACAGCTGATCTTTCAATAGAAACCCTTCAGGCCAGAAGGGAATGGCAGGACATACTTAAAGTAATGAAAGAGAATAACCTACAACCTAGATTACTGTACCCAGCAAGGATCTCATTCAGATATGAAGGAGAATTCAAAAGCTTTACAGACAAGCAAAAGTTGAGAGAATTCAACACCACCAAACCATCTCTTCAACAAATGCTAAAGGATCTTCTCTAGACAGGAAACACAGAAAGGTTGTATGAATGTGGACCCAAAACAACAAAGCAAATGGCAACAGGACCATTCTTATCAATAATTGCAATGGGATCATTCTTATCAATAATTACCTTAAATATAAATGGGTTGATTGCCCCAACCAAAACACAAAGACTGGCTGAATGGATACAAAAGCAAGACTCCTATATATGTTGTCTACAAGAGACCCACCTAATAACAAGGGACTCATACAGACTGAAAGTGAAGGGCTGGAAAAAAATATTTCCAGCAAATGGAGACCAAAAGAAAACAAATGGAGACCGAAAGAAAGCAGGAGTTACAATACTCATATCAGGTAAAATAGACTTTCAAATAAAGGCTGTGAAAAGAGACAAAGAAGGACACTACATCATGATCAAAGGATCAATCCAAGAAGAAGATATAACAATTACAAATAGATGTGCACCCAACATAGGGGCACCACGATATGTAAGGCAAATGCTAACAAGCATGAAAGGGGAAATTAACAATAACACAATAATAGTGGGAGACTTTAATATCCCACTCACACCTATGGATAGATCAACTAAACAGAAAATTAACAAGGAAACACAAACTTTAAATGACACAATGGTCTAGCTAGACCTAATTGATATCTATAGGACATTTCACCCCAAAACAATCAACTTCACCTTTTTCTCAAGTGCACACGGAACCTTCTCCAGAATAGATCACATCCTGGGCCATAAATCTGGTCTTGGAAAATTAAAAAAAAAAAAAAAACTGTAATCATTCCATTTATCTTTTCTGACCACAATGCAGTAAGATTAGATCTCAATTACAGGAAAAAAACTATTAAAAATTCTAACATATGGAGGCTAAATAACACGCTTCTGAATAACCAACAAATCATAGAAGAAATCAAAAAAGAAATCAAAATATGTATAGAAATGAATGAAAATGAAAACACAACAACCCAAAACCTATGGGACACTGTAAAAGCAGTGCTAAGGGGAAGATTCATAGCAATACAGGCTTATCTCAAGAAACAAGAAAAAAGTGAAACAAATAACCTAGCTCTACACCTAAAGCAACTAGAGAAGGAAGAAATGAAGAATCCCAGGGTTAGTAGAAGGAAAGAAATCTTAAAAATTAGGGCAGAAATAAATGCAAAAGAAACAAAAGAGACCATAGCAAAAATCAACAAAGCTAAAAGCTGGTTTTTTGAAAAGGTAAATAAAATTGACAAACCATTAGCCAGACTCATCAAGAAACAAAGGGAGGAGAACCAAATCAACAAAATTAGAAATGAAAATGGAGAGATACAACAGACAACTCTGAAATACAAAGGATCGTAAGAGACTACTAACAACACCTATATGCCAATAAAATAGACAATTTGGAACAAATGGACAAATTCTTAGAAAAGTATAACTTTCCAAAACTGAACCAGGAAGAAATAGAAGATCTTAACAGACCCATCACAAGCATGGAAATCGAAACTGTAATCAGAAATCTAGCAAACAAAAGCTCAGGACCAGATGGCTTCACAGCTGAATTCTACCAAAAATTTAGTGAAGAGCTAACACCTATCTTACTCAAACTCTTCCAGAAAATTGCAGAAGAAAGCAAACTTCCAAACTCATTCTATGAGGCCACCATCACCCTAATTCCAAAACCAGACAAAGATGCCACAAAAAAAAAAAAAAAAAAAAAAGAAAGAAAACTAGAGGCCAATAACACTGATGAACATAGATGCAAAAATCCTTAACAGAACTCTAGCAAACAGAATCCAACAACATATTAAAATGATCACACATCATGACCAAGTGGGCTTTATCCCAGGAATGCAAGGATTCTTTAATATCTGCAAATCAATCAATGCAATACACTGCATTAACAAATTGAAAGATAAAAACCATGTGATTATCTCAATAGATGCAGAAAAAGCCTTTGACAAAATTCAACATCCATTTATGATAAAAACTCTCCAGAAAGCAGGAATAGAAGGAACATACCTCAACATAATAAAAGCTATATATGACTAACACACAGCAAACATTATCCTCAATGGTGAGAGATTGAAAGCATTTCCCTTTCCCTTAAATTCAGGAACAAGACAAGGGTGCCCACTCTCACCACTACTATTCAACATAGTTTTGGAAGTGTTGGCCACAGCAATCAGAGCAGAAAAAGAAATAAAATGAATCCAGATAGGAAAAGAAGTAAAACTCTCACTGTTTGCAGATGACATGATCCTCTACATAGAAAACCCTAAAGACTCCACCAGAAAATTATTAGAGCTAATCAATGAATACAGTAATATTGCAGGATATAAAAGTAACATGCAGAAATCCCTTGTATTCCTATACACTAACAAAGAGAAAGCAGAAAGAGAAATTAAGGAAACAATACCATTTACCATTGCAACAAAAAGAATAACATATTTGGGAGTATATCTACCTAAAGAAACGAAAGACCTATATATGGAAAACTATAAAACACTGATGAGAGAAATCAAAGAGGACACAAATGCATGGAGAAATATACCGTGTTCATGGATTGGAAGAATCAATATTGTGAAAATGGCTATACTACCCAAAGCAATCTATAATTTCAATGCAATCCCTATCAAGCTACCAACAGTATTCTTCAAAGAACTAGAACAAATAATTTCACAATTTGTATGGAAATACAAGAAACCTCAAATAGCCAACGCAATCTTGAGAAAGAAGAATGGAACTGGAGGAATATGACTTCAGGCTCTACTACAAAGCCACAGTCATCAAGACAGTGAGGTACTGGCACAAAGACAGAAATATAGATCAATGGAACAGAATAGAAAGCCCAGAGATAAATCCACGTACCTATGGACACCTTATCTTCAACAAAGGAGGCAAGGATATACAATGGAAAAAAAGACAACCTCTTTAACAAGTGGTGCTGGGAAAACTGGTCAGCCACTTGTAAAAGAATGAAACTAGAACACTTTCTAACATCATACATAAAAATAAACTCAAAATGGATTAAAGATCTAAATGTAAGACCAGAAACTATAAAATTCCTAGAGGAGAACACAGGTAAAACACTCTCTGACATTAATCACAGCAGGATCCTCTTTGAACCACCTCCAAGAATATTGGAAATAAAAGCAAAAATAAACAAATGGGACCTCATTAAACTTAAAAGCTTTTACACAACAAAGGAAACTATAAGTAAGGTGAAAAGAGAGCCTTCAGAATGGGAGGAAATAATAGCAAATGAAGAAACAGACAAAGGATTAATCTCAAAAATATACAAGCAACTCCTGCAGCTCAATTCCAGAAAAATAAATGACCCAATCAAAAAATGGGCCAAAGAACTAAACAGACATTTCTCCAAACAAGACATACAGATGGCTAACAAACACATGAAAAGATGCTCAACATTACTCATTATCAGAGAAATGAAAATCAAAACCACAATGAGGTACCATTATATGCCAGTCAGGATGGCTGCTATCCAAAAGTCTACAAGCAATAAATGCTGGAGGGGGTGTGGAGAAAAGGGAACCCTCTGACACTGTTGGTGGGAATGCAAACTAGTACAGCCACTAAGTAGAACAGTGTGGAGATTCCTTAAAAAACTGGAAATAGAACTGCCGTATGACCCAGCAATCCCGCTGCTGGGCATATACACCGAGGAAACCAGATCTGAAAGAGACACGTGCACCCCAATGTTCATCGCAGCACTGTTTATAATAGCCAGGACATGGAAGCAACCTAGATGCCCATCAGCAGATGAATGGATAAAAAACCAGTGGTACATATACACAATGGAATATTACTCAGCCATTAAAAAGAATTCATCTGCATCAGTTCTAATGAGATGGATGAAACTGGAGCCCATTATACAGAGTGAAGTAAGCCAGAAATATAAAGACCAATACAGTATACTAACACATATATATGGAATTTAAAAAATGGTAACAATAAGCCTATATGCAAAACAGAAAAAGAGACATAGATGTACAGAACAGACTTTTAGACTCTGTGGGAGAAGGCGAGGGTGGGATGTTCTGAGAGAATAGCATTGAAACAAATATACTATCAAGGGTGAAACAGATCACCAGCCCAGGTTGGATGCATGAGACAAGTGCTCAGGGCTGGTGCACTGGGAAGACCAAGGGGGATGGGATGGGGAGGGATGTGGGAGGGGGGATCGGGATGGGGAACACATGTAAATCCATGGTTGATTCATGTCAATGTATGGCAAAAACCACTACAATATTGTAAAATAATTAACCTCCAACTAATAAAAATAAATGAAAAAAAAGTCAGAAATCTTTATGAGCATATTTTATAAAAATTAGAGATGGAAACCCATATATTATATTTAAAATATAATTATTCAATAATATCTTAGTATAGACTTAAAAACATACATAGTTTAAATTATTCAACTATGTTAATATTAAAAATGATGTACAAGCATATTTCATTGTAATTCCCTTGTCTGTATGTCTATCTAGCCTATAATTCTCTTTGGAACTGTGAAAAAAAGAGAAAAAGACCTGCAACATGTGTCATGTAGGTAGTATTTTATAATCATTTATGTTCTTACTGGTGATCTATTCTGAACTTGGCAACTAAAGAAATGTACTGTTAACTTCCTCTGGATTATCATAGTATGCTTTATTCAGGCTTTGTTTTAATTATTTACCTTATTAGAGAACATAGGAGAACATAGGCAGTATGTTTTGACAATTTTGTTCTTGGAGGGAAATAGTGATAAAAATATCTCCTCACAAAATACCTTGGCTATTAAATCTTGACTATTCCCTGGTGTCTCAGGGACAAGAATCTGCTTGTCAATGCAGGAGACACAGGTTCGATCCCTGGGTCAGGAACGGTTCCGGAAGAAGGAAATGGGAACCCAGTCCAATATTCTTGCCTGGGAAATATGATGGACAGAGGACCCTGGGCCGGCTACAGTCCATGGGGGTCCCCAAATAGTCACATGACTTAGCGGCTAAACAACAACAATATAGTCTGAGTCAGGAAATTAAAAGTCATAAATTACCACAACTTTACCAGTTTGCTTTGGCTTTGTTTTCACTTAAACACTTTTTTCATGAATTTGAATTATAATCTAACAAGAAGCCAGGATTCTGGAGATTTCTGAGGTATATAAAAGTGCTGGATGTTGGGTACAAATTACTCTGCTAATTGTTCTATTGCAGAGACTTCTAGATTCTGGACCTTTTCTTTCTTCTTGAGTTGTACTTTATCCTTATTATCCTTGGGGGTTGGTTTTATCGCTCCCCAATTGCTCAAATCCCTTATATAAATTGGCACAGTATTTACATATAGCTGACACACCATCTCTTGTGTACTTGTAATCATCTCTAGATTACTTATAATGCCTTATACAGTGTTATTATTATTTAAATAGTTGTAAATACAATGAAAATTACAAGTGAATGGTTGCTTGTTGTTGCTGTTTAGTTGCTTAGTCATGTCCGGCTCTTTGTGACCCCATGGACTATAGCCTGCCAGGCTCCTCTGCCCATAGGATTTTCCAGGCAAGATTGCTGGAGAGTGCTGCCAAGTCCTTCTCCAGGGGATCTTCCTGACCCAGGGATCCAAGCCACATTTCCTGCCTTGTCTCTTGCATTGCAGGCAGATTCTTCACTGCTGAGTCACTGGGGAAGCTAGGTATATCACAAATTCATATTTTGCTTTTGGGAAACTTCAGGATTTTTTTCAGAATAGTTTCTGTGGATTCAGAATCTGTGACTACAGAAATCCAGGTATACATTTTTCAGACTTAAGTTCTATGTGTCTATAACCTATTTTATGCCAGACCTTTATTTTGAATGTCGAAACGTATACTTTTAAAAAATTGTTCACCTTTCTAAAATGTTTTTCCCCTAATTTCAAGCAAAATTATTCTTCATTTACTTCTTGGAAACCTCCAAAACAGGTGGCATAATAAATTTTACATCTCCATTTGCCACCACAAAGCCAAAAAGGTGATTCAAATAAAGCTATTCACAGTTCTGTTTTCCTGTGTGTAATCATCAGTATCTCTATTGCAATAGTTTTTTAAAAAATAATAATTCTATTATACCTTATCAATTATTGCAGTATTACACCAAGTAATGTTTACAAACAGTAGTCACATTAAATAGAAATAATTTTTTTAAAGTCGGTAGAATTGCAGTATAAAGCAAAGGCCAACTTTCAATTTATTGTAGATATCAAGGCTCTTAAGAGCATACTCATATGCTTTGTTTCATACTGCAAGATTGCACTGTCAGTCTTCCCATTGTGTTTTATCTTTAAGTAATGTCTATCTTTTCCCCATCAGTAAAATCTTAGTAAGTTAAAGAACTTCCTAGTCTCAACATACTACATTACATATTGGATATGTTTTGTCTTTATCAATGAAACTTTGGCAGTTAGAGAGCACTTGAGCAGAATTTCAATTTAGAAATTCACATAGACTTCATGAGGTGGAACATGGAAAATAATTCTCCCATAATTTTATTCCTTGTGGTTTCCCAAGAGCCAGCACCACTGTCCATAAGCTATATTGGAATATTCTGAATGATCTTACTCATTAACTCCTCTGAGTCAATATATATTCCTTGCTCCATATTGCTCCTTCAGTAGCTGTTTAACTATTTGTGGTTTGCTTATTTATTATCATCAAAAAAGCAAGAGAATTCCAGAAAAACCTCTATTTCTGCTTTATTGACTATGCCAAAGCCTTTGACTGAGTGGATCACAATAAAGTGTGGAAAATTCTGAAAGAGATGGGAATACCAGACCACCTGACCTGCTTCTTGAGAAACCTGTGTGCAGGTCAGGAAGCAACAGTTAGAACTGGACATGGAACAACAGACTGGTTCCAAATAGGAAAAGGAGTATGTCAAGGCTGTATATTGTCAACCTGCTTATTTAACTTCTATGCAGAGTACATCATGAGAAATGCTGGGCTGGAGGAAGCACAAGCTGAAATCAAGACTGCTGGGAGAAATATCAATAACCTCAGATATGCAGATGATACCACCCTTATGGCAGAAAGCAAAGAGGAATTAAAAAACCTATTGATAAAAGTGAAAGAGGAAAGCGAAAAAGTTGGCTTAAAGCTTAACATTCAGAAAACTAAGATCATGGCATCTGGTCCCATCACCTCATGGGAAATAGATGGGGAGACAGTGGAAACAGTGTCAGACTTTATTTTTGGGGCTCCAAAGTCACTGCAGATTGTGACTGTAGTCATGAAATTAAAAGACGCTTACTCTTGGAAGAATAGTTATGACCAACATAGATAGCATATTAAAAAACAGAGGCATTACTTTGTCAACGAAGTTCTGTCTAGTCAAGGCTATGGTTTTTCCAGTAGTCATGTGTGCATGTGAGAATTGGACTATAAAGAAAGCTGAGTGCCGAAGAATTGATGCTTTTGAACTGTGGTGTTGGAAGACTCTTGAGAGTCCCTTGGACTGCAAGGAGATAAACCAGTTAATCCTAAAGGAAATCAGTCCTGACTATTCATTGGAAGGACTGATTCTGAAGCTGAAACTCCAATACTTTGGCCACCCGATACAAAGAGTTGACTTATTGTAAAAGACCCTGATGCTGGGACAGATTGAAGGTGGGAGGAGAAGGGGACGACACAGGATGAGATGGTTGGATGGCATCACCAACTCAATGGACTTGGGTTTGGGTGGATTCCAGGAGTTGGTGATGGACAGGGAGGCCTGCGTGCTGCGGGTCATAGGGTCACAAAGAGTCAGACACAGCTGAGCGGCTGAACCGAACTGAATGTTAAGTCATAGTATTTGCCCAGGATGCTTGTCATGCTGTCTCATTTTTCCTTTAAAATCTTTCTCTATGTCCATTTTTAAGCCAGTAAGTCTTTTTCGTCAATGTCTTTTGTCATTGTAAGCTAATGTGGCTCTTACAGAGCATCTAGACCTGTGCCAATTTTGTTCAAATTGCTTCTAAAACATTTTGTCGAATGTTGATTTATTCAACCAATATGCTATTGCCATTGAGTATTTACTGAGTATATCTTGAGTATAAATTTTGGAGCACATTTAAAATTTAAATGTCATTTAAAATTTGGAGGCACTCTGTACTAGCTTTCCTAAATTGTTTAGAGAGGTGTAGATTAATAGTTCCTCCTGGTTACACACCTGGCTCAATCTATGTGATCAGAGACTCCTCAGTAAATTTGGGACACAGTGTCTACATATTTAAAACTGAGAAATGTTTAGTTCTGTGGCCCACTTTTTGATTGGGTCTTTTATTTTTCTGGAATTGAGCTGCAGGAGTTGCTTGTATATTTTTGATATTAATTATTTGCCCATTGCTTCAGTTGCTATTATTTTCTCCCATTCTGAAGGCTGTGTTTTCACCTTGTTTCTAGTTTCCTTTATTGTGCAGAAGCTTTTAATTTTAATTAGGTCCCATTTGTTTATTTTTGCTTTTATTTCCAATATTCTGGGAGATGGGTCATAGAGGATCCTGCTGTGGTTTATGTCGGAGAGTGTTTTGCCTATGTTCTCCTCTAGGAGTTTTATAGTTTCTGGTCTTACATTTAGATCTTTAATCCATTTTGAGTTTATTTTTGTGTATGGTGTTAGAAAGTGTTCGTTTCATTCTTTTACAAGTGGATGACCAGTTTTTCCCAGCACCACTTGTTAAAGAGATAGTCTTTTTTCCATTGTATATTCTTGCCTTCTTTGTCAAAGATAAGGCATCCATAGGTGTGTGGCTTTATCTCTGAGCTTCCTATTTTGTTCCACTGATGTATATTTCTGTCTTTGTGCCAGTACCACCCTGTCTTGATGACTCCGGCTTTGTAGTAGAGACTGAAGTCAGGCAGGTTGATTCTTCAGTTCCATTCTTCTTTCTCAAGATTGTTTTGGCCATTCAAGGTTTTTTGTATTTCCATACAAATTGTGAAATTATTTGTTCTAGTTCTGTGAAAAATACAGTTGGTAGCTTGATAGGGATTGCACTGAATCTATAGATTGCTTTGGTTCGTATGCTCATTTTCACTGTATTGATTCTTCTGACCTATGAACACGGTATGTTTCTCCATGTATTTGTGTCCTCTTTGATTTCTTTCATCAGTGTTGTATAGCTTTCTACATATATAGAACTAAACAGACATTTCTCCAAAGAAGACATACAGATGGCTAACAAACACATGAAAAGATGCTCAACATCATGCATTATCAGAGAAATGAAAATCAAAACCACAATGAGGTACCATTACACGCCAGTCAGGAGGGCTGCTATCCAAAAGTCTACAAGCAATAAATGCTGGAGAGGGTGTGGAGAAAAGGGAACCCTCTTACACTGTTGGTGGGAATGCAAACTAGTACAGCCGCTATGGAGAACAGTGTGGAGATTCCTTAAAAAACTGGAAATAGAACTGCCATATGACCCAGAAATCCCATTCCTGGGCATACACACTGAGGAAACCAGAATTGAAAGAGACACGTGTACCCCAATGTTCATCACAGCACTGTTTATAATAGCCAGGACATGGAAGCAACCTAGATGCCCATCAGCAGATGAATGGATAAGAAAGCTGTGGTACATATACACAATGGAATGTTACTCAGCCATTAAAAAGAATACATTTGAATCACTTCTAATGAGGTGGATGAAACTGAAGCCCATTATACAGAGTGAAGTAAGTCAGAAAGAAAAACACCAATACAGTATACTAACGCACATAGATGGAATTTAGAAAAATGGTAATGATAACCTTGTATGTGAGACAGCAAGAGAGACACAGATGTATTGAACAGTCTTTTGGACTCTGTGGGAGAGGGTGAGGGTGTGATGATACAGGAGAATGGCATTGAAACATGCAAATTATCATATGTGAAATGAACTGTTGGTCCAGGTTCGATGCATGATACAAGATGCTCGGGGCTGGTGAACTGGGATGACCCAAAAGGATGGGATGAGGGGTTCAGGATGGGGAACATATGTACACCCATGGCAGATTCAAGTCAATGTATGGCAAAACCAATACAATGTTGTAAAGTAAAATAAATAAATTAATTAATTAACTTAAAAAATAAATAAAACTGAGAAATGTCTCATTAATCTCAGTGACTCACAATCCAAAGACAAAGAATATCCTAATGTGTTGAGAAAGGATTCTGGTTGGCAGAGCTTGGCGGCTCTCTCTGATTGCCTCGTCTTTCTTTCTTCTGTGATGCTCTACTCCTTACATGTATTAAAGCCTTGAAAGTGTAAAAAGTTTGCCTTTCCATTATTGTATACTGAGCAAATGGGGTAAAACCCTAGGAGGTGAGTGTTTTTAGGCATGCCTTAAAACAAGAAAGATAACATCTCTCTTGATCTTTCAAGTTTGAAGGCAATTTCAGGAAAGAAAAATACTTTTTCTTCACATCTTTACTTTTTAACATTTATTATTTTTTTACATATCCTTATCATACATATCTAAACAAGATTAGGATGGCATTGAGTTCCCAGGATAGTGATATATGGATAGTAGATATCCACAAATATACTTGATTTTGAATATACCAAAGAGCTTCCTGTAGGTACCTTCACTGATAATTGTGACCTGGTTTAGGTCATATTTTCTCCTTTGCAATGGCCAATATGATCATTGTATTTACTGCCTCATGTGGAGTTAAGACGTGCCCAAAAGTAAAAATGAAATCCATTTATTATAAATCAGAAGACATGAGAAGTGGGCAGAAAAGTAAAACAAAAATAGAAAAATGCATAGCTATTATAACATTCAAATGACAAAGTCAAAATAAGAAAGGATATAAGAGCCTTAAAACTATTAGTGGTAACTATATAAGCCCTCTCGTCATACCTAAACTGACATTGATTAACATTTGCTGAGGATTATTTTCCTTCATTGTTATCCTGAACCCACAATAACATGGTTTAAAGTAGTTAAGGAATATGGTATTATGATAACTATGATGCACCTCAAATATCTGGACATGTTTCAAAATACATTATCATTCAGATTAATAGTCACATAGTGACCTGTAATTTCATTAATGAACAAAGTCTTTTGCAAGTATTTGAGAAGCAACAGTTTCTGCATACCACCTGTTTAAAAGATTCTCTATTTTGGAAGAAATCTGTAAAATGAGGAACAAGGGGAAAAAAACAACACTGAAAGTACTCCAAGTATTCATTCACAAGGAAATATTAATGGTGTTGAGATATATCACAACTGTAACTCCAGGTTGTTTTTCAATCACTAAGCCATAGCTGACTCTTTGGGACCCCATGGACTGCAACACACCAGACTTCCCTGTCCTTCATCATATTCTGGAGTTTGCTCAAACTCATGTCCATGAATTGATAATGCCATCCAACCATCTTATATTGTTCTCCTCCTGCTCTGAATCTTTCCCAGCATCAGAGTCTTTTCCAACGACACAGCTCTTCACATCAGGTGGCCAAAGTATTGGAGCTTTGGCTTCAGCATCAGTCCTTCAAATTAATATTCAAGGTTGATTTCCTTTAGGGTTGACTGGTTTGATCTCCTTGCAGTCCAAGGGACTCTCAAGAATTGTCTCCAGCACCACAATTCAAAAGCATCACATCTTCTGTGGTCAGCCTCCTTTATGGTCTAACTCTCACATCTATACATGGCTACTGGACAAACCATAGCTCTGACTATACAGACCTTTGTAGGCAAAGTGATGTCTCTGCTTTTTAATATGCTGTCTAGGTTTGTCATAGCTTTTCTTAACTTCAAAGAATGGGTTTGAAGAGAAGTGGTGAAATGTGTTGAAAATCTGACAATGCTAGATTAATTTTGGTAAATTTATTCATAAGATGGAAAAAATGTGAATAATTTACTACAAAATATTACAGGGGTGATATAAAAAGAAGGAAATGAGAATATAATTTCACCCTCTTAAAATAATAGTTAAGCCATTGTATTTTAAGGGAGGAGGTAGACCAAAAGTCCTGTATCATGGTGGATTTAAAGCCATGATCAATTCAAATAAATACTGATTATTATGTGAAATGCATTTGGCCAGTAGGAATTAAGGTTTATGAGTATTGTAAATAGAACAATTTAAAGTAATTTTCTGTATAAATGACTTACACAGGTAAAATCATACCCAGAATTTTTTAAATGTGTCTTATGGCCACTAGGACCCATCCTGGACTTTCAGCCTCAAATAAAGGGAGATTTCTGAAGGACAAGACCCTAACTCCTATCCATGTCTGCAAAAATACCACATCATCTTCAAGATACAAAGTATTATTGTCTTTTCTGCTTTTTGTCTTATCCATTTATTGTCCATCTTTATATCAGAAATTACTTCCTCTTATTTCTATTTGTCATTAATTTTTCACCCAGAATGCCTCTTCTAGGATAAGACTGTGAGTTAAGAAGGAGCACTGTCCATCTAACTGGCAGGAACCAAACATGGACAATCCAGAGAATGTTACTACAGAAAGCAAAGCCAGGTAGTGTTATATGGGTTTCTGTCACTTGCAACTAAAAGGGTCTTATCAAATAGAAATGTCCATTAAAGTTAAACTGATCAAAAACAAAACTGTGGATTTCTCTGTACAATTCTGCCTTTCTTGGTCATTCTCATCTCAATAAATGTTATTTTCCCTTAATTAGTTCTTCATGCCCCAAACCTATGAATGCTCTTTGATTTCTACCTTTGTTAAGGAACCACACCAAGTATAATAATAATGCTTTTCAGTTCAGCCTCCAAGTATAATTAAAATACATATACTCTACTTCCTCATCACTGCCTGTATTGTGGTCTCAGCCACTGTGTGCTTGACAATTTGATGTCAATCTGATCATACTACTATAATATTTACAATACTTCCACATATTCTTATTACTCTCGGAATAAAACTTAACTATTTAAGAAGTTCCACAAACTCTGGTTGTTCTAGTTTTCACCTCCACCCTGTTGATCTCAGACTATTCTCCCCTTTTCTTGGTAAACTCCATCTCACTTTTTTGCAATTTAGTACTTATTATTACTTTTTTCAGAGGAGAGTAAAAAAACTGGCTTAACCTCAACATTCAAGAAACTAAGATAATGGCTTCTGGTCCCATCACTTCATGGCAAATAGTTGGGAAAACAAAGGAAACAGTGGATGACTACTTTTCTGGGCTCCGAAATCACTGTGGATGGTTACCATAGCCATGGAATTAAAAGACGCTTGCTCCTTGGAAGAAAAACTATGATCAACCTAGACAGCATATTAAAAAGCTGAGACATTACTTTGCCAACAAAGGTCTGTCTAGTCCAAGCTATAGTCTTTCCAGTAGTCATATAAGGATGTGAGAGTTGAACTACAAAGAAAACTGAGTGTCAAAGAATTGATGCTTTTGAACTATGGTGTTGGAGAAGACTCTTGAGAGTCCCTTGGACTACAAGGGGGTCCAATCAGTCCATCCTAAAGGAAATCAGTCCTGACTATTCATTGGAAGGACTGGTGCTAAAGCTGAAGCTGAAACTTCAATACTTTGGCCACCTGATGCAAAGATCTAATTCACTGGAAAAGACCCTGATGCTGAGAAAGTTTGAACGTAGGAGGAGAAGGGGATGACAGAGGATGAGATGGTTGGATGGCATCACCAATTCAATGAACAGGAGTTTGAGCAAGCTCCAGGAGTTGGTGATAGACAGGGAAGTTTGGCGTGCTGCAGTCCATGGGGTCACAGAGTTGGACACAACTGAGGGACTGAACTGAACTGATTATCTTTTTCTAGAACTCTCTCCACAAGCTGTTAGCAATTATTACTGGCACAAATAAAAGCCAGCACACTTTTTTTTTCCATTTCTATTTTCTTTAGATAACTTGTCATAATCTGAAATTATTTTGTTTCTCCATGCTCTTTGTCTGTTATTTGTGAATTGTTATACTCCAATGTCAATTCCATGGGATCAACATCCTTTCCTGGAGTTTTCACTGTTGTATTTTCATTTCCATCTTAGCATCTGCATGCTTGACCTTATAATACTGATAATATATCTAGATAGATAAGTGTCAGATAGATAGACATGGGTAAAAGATAAGTAGACGATAGATAAATCTAGTGATCTGTATGTAAAATGCTTGTGAGTGTATGTGCTTTTGTGTGTGTGATCAGTAATGTCCGACTTTTTACAACCCCATGGACTGTAGCATAGCAGGTTCCTCTGTCTATGAGATTTTCCAGGCATGAATACTGAAATGGGTTGACATTTCTTTTTCCAGAGCGTCTTCCCAACCAAGGGATTGAAACTGCATCTCTTTCATCTCCTGCACTGGCAGGCAGATTCTTTACCACTGTGCCACCTGGGAAGCCCTATAAGATGCTATATAAATTATGCATGCTTATTTCATATTTGAAAGTTCTTCTAGGACCCTTAAAACATTCTGTGTTATTCAGTTATTGCTTTTTAGTCTCTGATGACTTTGGGGGTTTCTTGCTTTAGAGACATTCCTACAACATGGAATAAGCCCCCCAGTTAAATATCAAACTAATATAGTCAATGAACAACCCTTTATAGGGTTAAATCACTGAAAATTTATGCTTGATTTGCCATAACCTCATATTCTAGCCTAATCATATTAATGCAGAGCTACCAATCTACTGAATGCCTTAATGACTTTATTCATTCTAATCATACTGATCAGAAAGTGGGAAGTGTGTATAATATTTTCTATTCTTCCTGGTTAGCGTTCATATTTGCATGCCTAATTCCAATTCCTTTTCCTTTAGAAACCCTCTGAAAATGCTCAAGAACCATCTTTCCATTTTTTAATTTATTTTTAATTTTTATAATTGTGGTAAGAACACTAAATGTGAGACGGACCCTCTTAAAAACATTTCAAGTGCATAATACAGTATGTTAGCTGTACAGCAGATCTCCAGAATGTATTCGTTTTGTAGAAATGAAACTTTATACCCATTGAAGAGAAGTTCCTCATTTCTCTCTCCTCCTAGTCCCTAGCAACCATATTCTGCTTTCTGCTTCTAAGTGTTTTATAAGGGATGATACGCTTAGCCTCTGCCAGAATTTAAAGTATCAATTTATTTGACTATGGCAGCCATCAGCTTCAGGGCAGGATACTGGTCAAAACCGTAAAAACAAATTCAAGGTAAACTCCTATATCTGCATGATTGCTCAGTTGAGGCAAGAGTGCTGGAGTGGGTTGCCATTTCCTCCTCCAGGGGGTCTTCCTGATCCTGGGATCATACCTGTTTCTCTTGCTCATCTTGAATATCAGGGGATTCTTTACCAGCTGAGCCCTAGATGAAGGACTTCTACACCTGACCATGATGGATAAAGTGGGAATGGATTTGCTTATCTTAGTAGAAAGTTGGAAAGCTGGATAAAATGCATAAAAGAAATATTTTCAGATATTAGACAAAACAGGCAAACAAACAAATCCAGAAACAACCCAAGACCATAATTCCTAAGAGAACAGAAACAAACAAACAAAACAGAAGTGAGTCCTCCAGTTGCCTACATTTCTGTTAGTGCAGGTCAAAAGTAGACCTCACACACATAGCAAAAAAAAAAAAAAAAAAAAAAAAAGATCTAATTCTTATAACTGAAATCAGTAATTATTCATTGAGTACATATTTTGTGCCTAACACCAAGATTTTAAGCCAAGATTTTCATACGGATTTCATATGTGTGAAAGTTTCTCACCTTTCATGAAATTTATTGTTTTATTTGACAGAAGTGGGGAAAGCTAGCAATATACTAAATCAATTTGAGGTTCACTTAACTGTTTAACTAGATAGTTATTGTGGAGTTTACACAGCTTTCTGGAGGTCAGAAAAAATGTTTATAAAGGGAGAAAATAGCCATGCATCACAAAATGGAAATACCACAATCAGAATCAGTTAAATAATGTCCCAATGCAACAAAAACAATGGGGGAAATGCATCAAATAGAAAATTTAGAGATATTTCTTCCTTGAAGCATGGGAATAGGCTGAAAATAAACATTTGAGGACTTTTTCAGGCATTATGTGAAGGCTATTTGATTTATTCCATTATCTTCACATTATTTCTCCTGATTCAATTTATTTTCAAAAAGAATCCAGATATTGACAAAGAAAGAAGGACAAAGAAATCAAAAATGCTTATCTTTGCCAGAGACAGGTGGATGTTTTGTAAGTACCTGGGGGAATCAAAAAGGACACAGGATAGAACAAGGTATTCCTCCCGAGAGTGCCACGAGTAAAGATAGTCCAAAATCTTTAATAAAAATATGGAGATACACACAAAACATACACATAACACACACATATCTTTTTCCCCATCTACACACTACATGTACACACACACACATACACGTAGATTCCCACAAGCCTACACTAACAGCACAGACCACACACATATATACACACTCCACAGCACACACCCACATACACAGACATAATTCCTGAAGCCTACTTTAAATATCACACATCACACACACGCCCTTGAATTCTAAAGAAGTCAGATAAATATAAGTCCAAAATACAATTTCCTCCCAATTAGAGCTGAAAAGTCTATAGTTTTGAAAAAGTTAGGAAGGTAATTTTAATTAAAAATACATTAATCATTTTTCATAGGAAATTTATTTTATTTCATGTCCATGGGGTCGCAAAAAGTCAGACACGACTGAGCGATTTCACTTCACTTCACATATATATATATATATATGTATATATATAGGCACACACGCACATTAAAGAGACTTGGGGTTGCAAAGAATCAGACGTGACTGAATGACTAATATTTTCAGTTCTTTTCACAAAGTGATAACTGCTTCTTTTATTATAGTGACTTTTAAAATGGGTCGATCCTAAGTATCTGGATAAATAGAAAGAGGACACTTTAAAATAAATGATATAGGCAAGTATTCAGTCAATCAGAAAAAGAATTCTTATTAAACAGATAAATATCATATACCACGCTTTCATGGTTGAGAGATTTAAAAAGCTGTTAGGTCAGGAGGAAATTCACAAAGCTATAACTCTGATATAGTAAGTTATTTTTCACTGTATCTTAAAGGCCAGAAGAGTTAATGGAAGTCCTAGAGAGTTGTTTAGTAAATAAAACAAGTTCAAGTCAAGAATTCCTAGGTGTCAGCCAAAGGGCAATGCTTTGTCTCTTTTAACAGCGGTTTCTAGTTATCACAGCCATCCCATGAAACTGAGAACTCAGTCCGGGCAGTTTAGGCTAACTAACGGCAATCTAGGAGCTAATGTCAACAAATAAGATTGAATTTCCCTGAAATTTCCAAACTAATCTGAGCACAAGAATCTTGGTGAACATCTTAAATATGCCAAGGACTAAGAGTATCTAATTCGCTTGATCTGAGTTGATCCTAGAAATCTTTATTTATAACAAGTTCCCGAGGTAATTCTCAAAAATCAGATAAGTCTGAATACACATAAAAGAGGTGTTATCAAGGCTTTAACAACAGGATTGTGTAATTAGTACCTTAACCTAATGTTCCAGCCACGGCTCTTCCCTTTTGCTCTTTTCTGCTCTGCTCCACACTGCACTCAAGTTTCCCTTCTTTAAAGCTTGATCGATTTATTGACCTAATAGACTGTCAATAGCTTATCAGGCTCATGAAGTTATTGTGTATTCACCTTAAAGAAAACAGCTGAAATTTGATAATTCTGGCAACAAGCCCCCACTATACGGATTAAAGGAAAGGTGACACAGTCAATGGGTGCCAGTGGTAAGGAACCCGCCTGCCAAGGCAGGAGACACGAGAGATGCGAGTTCCTCAGGGCTGGGAAGATCCCCTGGAGGAGGGCATGGCAACCCACTCCAGTATTCTTGCCTGGAGAGTCCCATGGACAGAGGAGCCTGGCGGACTACAGTCCATGGTGTCACAAAGAGTCGGACACGACTGAAGTGACTAAGCATGCATGCGTGCACGACACAGTCGAGACTATTGAGGATTGGCAGGTATAAAGGCATTTCTTATTTTAGTTTATTTCCCCAGCGTTTGAATCTCCATTATGTATTTAGGAAATCCCTCCCCTTTTCAGACAGAACTTGGTTTTCTGCATAGATGCTGAAAGTGCCGGATGGTTTCCTTCTGAATCAATTCATAATGAGTGTCTAGGTGAATAAGATTCTCCAGCCAGATCTGCCACTACAGTGAAGGTTGTGGTGGCCACAGATTTCACTTCACTACAGTGAAGGTGGTAGTGGCCATGGACTTGACAGCCACATCTCGTTTCCAGAAACATCAGGGACTGCTGACCTCACAGCAGTGTCTGTGGAATATGTGTTGCAATCTCATTTCCCAGCCTCTGGAGCAAATTTCACTAGATGCTAATGGAAGAAAATTCATCAGACAAGCCCCAGAAGCAAAGATAAAGATTAGAACTTTCTCTCCTTCCCCTGGACCTCAGACATTTCTGGGACATGGACCCTTTGTCTTCTGTCCTTTGATGGGTCTCAAAAATTGGTTGCCCAAATGGAAACTGGTCCTCAGTTATTTGTATGCAGCAAACCCTACATGTAAACAAGTGCTTAATTAAAAAAAAAATAATTTTCCTGTTATAAACATGAAAAATTAAGCAGTAAACAGGATTAATATTGATATTATTGCTGTTAATAACATTTAAAGTGTTTTCTCCAATTGTTATTTATATATGCTCATTAATTGTCTATGATATTCAACTTCATTAAATAATTGTCAGTATCACTGTGTCTTTTTTCTTTAAAAAAGGCGATGGTTCAGTCACTAAGTCATGTCTGACTCTTGAGAGTCAGCCCACTAGGTTCCTCTGTCCTTGGGATTTTCCAGGCAAAAATACTGGAGTGGGTTTTCATTTCCTTCTCCAAGGAATCTTCCTGACCCAAGAATCAAACCCAGATCTCCTGCATTGCAGGCAGATTCTTTACCGATTGAGCTACCAGGCAAGCACCTTTAAAAAATGGATCACTAGAATTTTCAGTTTCTTAAAGAATGTGGTGTTATTTTAAAATTCTCAATCAAACTTGATTTCAATTTAAATTAAAAAGACATCCAAATTGGCAAAACCTAAAAACATATTCAGGAGAAATATTCAGTAACAACATATTGATTATACTGTTTGTATAATGTAAATACAGTAGTCAGAGTCAAGTATTCCACATTCATTATTGACTTTCTGAAGAAGCTGAAGAATTGATGCATTGATACTTTTGAACTGTGGTGTTGGAGAAGACACTTGAGACTCCTTTGAGCTGAAAGGAGATCAAACCAGTCAACCCTACAGGAAATCAGTCCTGAATATTTATTGGAAGGACTGATGCTGAAGCTAAAGCTCCAATACCTTGGCCACTTGATGCAAAGAACTGACTCATTGGAAAAGACCCTGATGCTGGGAAAGACTGAAGGTGAGAGGAAAAGGGGATGACAGAGGATGAGATGGTTGAATGGCATCACCGACTAGATGGACGTGAGTTTGAGTAAGTTCTGGGAGTTGGTGATGGACAGGGAGGTCTGGTGTGCTGCAGTCCATGGGGTCGCAAAGAGTCAGACACGACTGAGTGACTGAACTGAACTGACTTTCTGGGGTTTCCCTGGTGACTCGGTGATAAAGAATCCTCCTGCAATGCGGGAGATACAGAAGACACGGGTTTGATCCCTGGGTCCTGAAGATCCCCTGGAGGAGGTCATGGCAACCCACTCCAATACTCTTGCCTGGACAATCCCCAGGGACAAAGAAGAGTGGCAGGCTTACAATCCATGGGTCTGCAAAGAGTCAGACACAACTAAAGCGATTTTGCATGCATGCACACATTGACTTTCTGAAGGGTAAAAAATAAACAATAAACATCATTGGTGTGCCAATAGATTTCCCTGTTCTTCCCAGAGATAGCTGTGTGTTGAGGCAGTGCTCAAATTCTTCATACTGAGGTCTCCACCGTCTGTTGTGTAGTCTTGAGAGAATAAACAAATTGGCTTCTGTTGTCAGTATACTGTTGACTACAACCCTCATTCATTTAAATATATCCTGCACCAAATTTAAAAATGTCACAGTCTTTTGTAAGTGGTAGTATTGGTTATTAGTGCTATTTTGGATAATAATTGCTTTAAGGGTGACAAAGGGCTTTACAGGTGGTACTAGTGGTAAAGAATCCACCTGCAAATGCACAAGATGCAGGAGACACAGTTAGAAAGATCCCCTGGAGGAGGAAATGGCAACCCACTCCATATTCTTGTCTGAAAAAGATCTGTGGTCAGAGGAGCCTGGCAGGCTATAGTCCATGGGGTCTCAAAGAACTGGACATGACTGAGGACAGGTGTTGGAGAAGGAAATGGCAACCCACTCCAGTGATCTTGCCTGGAGAATCCCAGGGACAGCAGAGCCTGGTGGGCTGCCGTCTATGGGGTCACACAGAGTCGGACACGACTGAGCTACTTAGCAGCAGCAGCAGTACACACATGTAATGCATGCAATTAGTCATAAAAGGTGACATGGTCAAATATACACAGGAAACAATTAAATGATACTATGTTCCAATTTAGGAAAACCATGGAAAATAAAATGATGTATTTATAAGAAACTTCTCTCACTAAGTAGAGCTCTGTTAAGGTGAAAGTATCCAAAGAAGAGAAAATAATTTAGTGAATTAGATATATCTTTGCATTCACATATTAATTCACAGGTATCTTCCTCTTCGGTTACTTCATAAAAACTTTAACTGGTTGCATTTTGTTTTTATTTTTACTAATTACATTTTAATAACATCCATAAAGGAAAAGAAATACATTTCTTTGTGAGAAAAACATTGTTTTATTTGTAGGTCAGATTTCTTTCACTTAATTCCTAGTGTTGCCTTTTGTTCGTACTTTGGTGGGCTTATTTGTCTTACAGTCGACCTGATAGTAGTGGACTATATTCCTCTTCAGCAATATTTCTTCTTCCTTTTAAAAACTTTCTTCTTCATCATTGAACTGATAAGAGATCAGATTCTCTGTGTGGCAGCAAATAAGGGATTTGAACCCACCTGCTATTTCGCCAATGGTTTGGTATGATTTAGGCACTGTAAGATTTTTTGGATGATAAGGGCTTCCCTGGCGGCTCTCTTGGTAAAGAATCCACCTGCAATGCAGGAAACCCAAGGTCAATTCCTGGGCAGAGACGATCCCCTGGCGAAGGAAATGGCAACCCACTCCAGTGTTCTTGCCTGGAGAATCCCACGGACAGAGGAGCTAGGTGGGCTACAGTCCATGGGGTCGCAAAGTCGGATACAACTGAAGTGACTGAGCATGCATATAAATATGTGAGCATATATATAGTCCATGAGCGTGGCACTTACAGCCTTTCCTCACCCATTTCTTTTTATCCCTGTTAAAGAAAATGTATGATTCTATTTAAAGAGTCTGCTTTGATATTTTTTAATCTAAGGAGGGGTAAAAGAAGTATTTACATCAATTTTGTTTATATTGAATAATACCTAGCCGAATACAGTTTGATTCAAGGAACCAAAATAATAGCTTTAAAATACAAATTTTGACAGACTTTCAAAAATGTAAGATCCACTCATTTTTCTTCAGAATAATAAACTGGAAAAGCACAGAAACCTTAAAATGTAATTTGGAGTGTACATTACAAAATCCTTCCTTCACACAAATAGTTCCTAACCTACACTAGATTTATAAGTAAAAGATATGAGTAATAATTGGTCCAAGTGAGTTCAGTTTAACAAAGATATAATTATACATATCAGTTGTTCAGACACCACAAGCACTATTTAACTAGACAATTTTTATATGTATAAAATTATTCTTTGTAACCTTTGCTTCTAAAGTTCAGAGAAAGATGGCTGTTAAAAGACTGAATAATAAAATTAATGCCTTTCCTTTGATTATTCTATTTTGTGGTTATTAAGACAATTATTATTTCATTCTTATTTGAAATGGCTTCTATGATTTATTCATTGACCTAATACTATGTAAAATATAAGGTAGCAGCATTTTCTATCAGAGTCCAGTGAAAAATTATTCTGCATGAACATAATATTTACAGAACTCTGAATTCACTTTGTTCTCTGTGAATCACCTCCTTTACCAATGTAAGCATCACTACCATTAATTTTATATCCAATTCTATCCTTTTTATTGGACTTTTTGAGCAAAAAATTTTTAAAAATATTTGGATCTCATAATATTTTGAAAACTTCTGCATCCTATTTGCCATTTTAATTTTAAACATGGCTCAACACTAATTAGGCGGTATACTGTTTCGAAAGTACCATTTGGATGTTCTTAAATACTTCTATTGAGCTCATTCTAGCAAAGATACATTTATATAATGTTGCACGGAGACCCAGTTAGCCTCATTCAAGTCACTGAAAATCACTACTTTGAAAATACAATTCTAAGAGCACACTCTCTTTGTGTTCGCGCTGAACTCTTCTTAAAGGCTCTATTTCCTTCTGAAGGATCACTGACCAAAAGAATTTATCTGGCAAGGGTGTGTGAGTATTATGCATACATCGTTCTTTCTTGAGCAGCTCCTTGATTACCAGATAAATACTGGTTCCTGTCTCCTCTGCGCACCTCTCATCCTCCACAGTATAATTTTATATTAAGGTTTAGAGACACCACAATTGAATTGCATAAATCTACTCATTATATGACTTAAGCTTTGACTTTCTATTGTAGCCTGTGGGAAAGGAGGCCTTTCCTTATTCTGCAGTCTAAATTTGAAATCTAAAAATATGACCAGATGTTCTCATTAAGCATTAAATGAATGCCATACATGTATATCATTTCTTTCCTACACATAATATGCCCTGCAATTTTAGTTTTAATTAAATATGGATTTTCTTACTTAACTCATTCTCCAGATAGCTACACTAACAGTAATAACATTCTTAGTATTCTCCAACGTCCCTGAATTTTTATAGAGTCAATGTCTCACTGTGAAACCTCAGCTAGAAACGTACGACATTTATGTCTTCACACAAAGTGAGAGCTCCTAAAATAAAACATTCCATTGTAAACTGAACCCTTTAAGTATTACTAGCATGGGACAAAATTCATAAAATTTCTAAAATGTATATATTAGGATGCAGACCAAAGGAGAATATTTGTTCATCTCCTTACAGGTATTTTTAAAATATGTTCTGGTATGAAATAATGACATAAAACTTGGTCAGGCTTCAGTGTAAGCCTGCAAGGTACAATGTGAAGGAAAAATCTAGTTCTCTGAGACACCTCTAGTTGTAAATTTTTTTCACAAATTAATTACACAGCATCAATCATGTGCCTGGCACTGTGTTGAGACTAAGGTTATAAAATTAGAGGACACATGTAGTTCCCTCTAGTGTGCAAAGAAGGAAAACAAATTGGCAAAGAATATAATCATTGCAAAAGTGGATGCATGCGCAAAAGTAATGACGTTTCTCCGAGGATGTTTTAACTGAGCCGGAATTGAAAAATAAAAAGAAAGAAACACTTTGGATTTTGCCAGGTGGATAAACCAATAAAAAGTAAAAAAAAAAAAAAAAAAAAAGTTTACCCAGGGAAAAGAAACAATCTTGAAGCCAGTGTTAATGGTTAGAAGCAAAGACTTTGGGAATAGATTTTTTAGGTTTGAATGCATCTCCACAACTGAAAACTTAAGAAAAGTTGATTCTCTATGCTTTGGTTTCTTTGTTTGTTAAAAAGAAACTACATCCTGGGGTTACTGTGAGAATAGTATGAGTCAGTATAAATGAAGTGCTTAGAACAGTACTTGTTTACTCAAGAAAATTAGACAACTTCATGTTTTCTGAAATGTAAAACTGAATGCATGCATGGATGAAACAGATAATATTCATCTTAATGCCTTTTAAAAGATATGCAAAAAAGATATTTTGGGCAAAAGAGTGATAGATTAAAGATGGTTCAAATTGTTTCTGGCTTCTCCCTTTTGAGAAGTGGAGTCCATTAATTTTACTCTGAATTTAGACTGATCTTAGTAATTGCATCGATGAAAGGAATATGACAGAAATATATCAGGTGCTCAGCACATGAGGTAAGAGACTGCCTGAATGCACTCCAGATTCCTTGGAACACTCTCTCTGGGAGTTCCGAGTCTCCCTGTAAGGAGTCTGGCTAAGCAGAAGAGGCCCTCTAGGTAGTCCGGTTGATTTGTCAGCTCAGCCCAGTCTTCCCACCATCCCCACCCAGGCATCAGATCCCTGAGTGAAGCTGCCATGGACCATCTAAACCTGAGCACCTGCCCCTATAACAAGCTCGCAGTGAACTCTACCTGTGTGAGATCTGAAAGAGGCATGGTCCATCTCATTCTCACCTGAAATTCTAGACCAATTCAATCATGAGACATTATAAAAACGGCAAAGGAGATCAAGCCAGTCCATCCTAAAGGAAATCAACCCTAATATTCATTGGAAGGACTGATGCTGAAGCTGAAGCTCTGATACTCTGGCTACCTGATGGGAAGATCTGACTCACTGGAGAAGACCCTGATGCTGGGAGGGATTGAAGGCAGGAAGAGAAGGGGACGACAGAGGATGACTCAATAGGCATGAGTCTGAGCAAGCTCTGGGAGATGGTGAAGGACAGGGAAGTCTAACGTGCTGCAGTCCATGGGGTCACAAAGAGTTGGACATGGCTTAGTAACTGAGCAACAGCAAGAACATTGTCTTAAGTCATTAGGTTTTGGAGTAGTTTGTTATTCACCAAGAAATAATTTAATAAGAATAAAGTGACAAGGTTAGATTTTCATTTTATAAAGATACCTTAGCCTTTGTGACAATGGGCAGGATATAGTAACCAGAATTGAGTCCGGAAACTGTAAATGATAAGGACATCTTCAGATTCATCCCAAACAGAGATTATGAGAGCATAGATTAATGCTATGTATAAGAAGAGAAAGGGATACTATTACCTTAAAAATTGTTTTTTTCTGAATTCCTTTGCAGAACTCACCATCGAGTAAGTCATTGAGTAAGTCATTCCTCTTCCCACAAATGAACATCAAAAGAGACACCAATTGTTTATTTACACATGAAAACATCCGGTATGTGAAAAGACTGTTTCCCTGTACAAATAATCATAGTTAAATTGCATTAAGTCTTTACCATAAACCAACACTTCTATAATGTGCTTACGTATCTTGCACAACTTTGAATACTTCTCTATGATACTGTATTCCTCTCTGTAGCCTACTCTCAAGCTAACGACTGCAAAGTGATCTCTTATCAATTTGTCCACTTCAATTGCAGAAGCTTCTATAAGCTGGCTTCTGTCCACAGCACTCTACGGAAATGTCTCTCACTGAACTCAGAAGGAACTTTGTTGTTGCCGAACACAAAGGGCAACAATTTTTGTTGTTGTTCTTTCCTTTTTCCATTTCAGAGTACTCTGTAGAATGGCCACCATTAATTCCTCTCCTGGAAGAGTTCTTCACCATTGGTTTTCATGAAACCAGCAGTTTTGCTTCTCCTGCAGAGTGGGATATCAATCTCTAGTCCACTTTCTTTGCCCATTTGTAAAATACTAGAAGAACCCTGTAATTCACCCTCAGACCTGATGCAGAATCAACTGTTACCTATATGCTGGCACATTCTCAGGTCCATATAAATAGGTTGCAGCTCTTACTTGATCTTTAAACCAATATACATAACTACCATGACATGTCTCCACTTGGAATTCAAAGAAGCACTTGAGATACAAAATATCAGAAATAACCCATTATTGTACTTTAAAAGGGCTTTCCAGGTGGCACTAGTGGTAAAGAACTGCCTGCCAATACAGGAGATGTAAGAGATGCAGGTTCAGTCCCTGGTCCGGAAGATACCCTGGAGGAGGGCAGGGCAACCCGCTCCAGTACTCTTGCCCAGAGAATCCCATGGACAGAGGAGCCTGGCGGGCTACAGTCCATGGGGTCGCAAAGAGTTGGACCCGACTGAAGTGACCGCATGCACAAACTGCAAAAGCTTCTTGCTTGCCCTGCCTCTAGTCCATATACCTATCTTAGTGAAAAAATACACCACCCAAGCATTTCCACAAGTAAGATTTTTTCTTTTTTTTTTTTTTTTTTTTGCAAGAGAGCATAGATTCTTCCCCCTCACAAGCATCCCCTCTATGTCATTAAGATCTGACTGCTCATTTGTTCACACATGGCATTGCTAACACTGTACCATCTTAACCCTAAAATCCTTGAAGAAGTTTTTCAAAGAAAGGTGAAAGTCATGTTCTAAAATGTGTGAAAAATATGTTTGTGCTTTCTAGACAATAGATCTAAAAAATAGCTTCTGATAAAAGTAAATTTGAAAAAGAATCTACATTAAACTAAACATAAAAGAGCCTAGATTAGTGTGTGTGTGTGTGTGTGTGTGTATGAAAAAAAATACAGATCCTTCTTTTTTTTTGAGACAAAATAATAACAGAATTCTTTGAAACAATCCTCTATTTGACACTGAAACTGGGTTTTCAAATCCAAAAATAAATTGCATATAAAAAAAAGTGAGCCTTATTAAGGAATATTATATGTATCGTTGGACTAATCTTTATTTTTAAAAAGAACGCTAAAATAGTATTTGAGTGTATTGTTTGAAGAGCTAATTCTGACTCTGTTTAAAGACTATGTAGTACTTTGGGCATAAACCTGCTGCGGCGGCTGCAGCTGCTAAGTCGCTTCAGTTGTGTCCGACTCTGTGCGACCCCACAGACAGCAGCCCACCAGGCTCCCCCGTCCCTGGAATTCTCCAGGCAAGAACACTGCAGTGGGTTGCCATTTCCTTCTCCAGGGTGTAAACCTACCTACAGTCTAATATCTAACATCCTGTTACCTATCCACTGCCCTCTGATGTTAGTGTAATCAAATTGCAAATGCATCTCCTTAGACTAAGAACATTTTACTTCTTAAGAGTTGAAATTGAAAAAATAAATATGCATGAAGACAAGTTTGGCATTAAACATTCCACCACACTCAAAAGCATTATGAGTTTAAGCAAAGAGAGACAATTAAATTATTTTCTTGTAGTTTTTCACAAAGAGGCACCAGCTCAATGCTGTAACATTTATGATACTGAAGGTGGTGGCACAGTAAATTCTACTTCATTGCCAATAAACTGAAGATCAAAACAATCAACCAAGCTCCACTGGTAATAAATTGGAAGTCAGCGGAGCACAAAATGTATTACTGTTAGAATTAATTTTGGCACAAAATAGGCTGTTGTGTTTCCCCCTTTTCCTAAGGCAAATCAACCCTAAGCAAATAGCTAATAGACTGTTGAAAGGTAAATTCTATGTGCTCACTGTATTCTGATGAAATTTGAATTTTATATTTGACTTTTGAGCACAATATAATCCTTTGGACTCCATTTTACATGTGTTTTGGAACATTTCCAAATATTTGTATTTTACGATAGTTTCATGATTAAATTGCATCTTAAACAGTCTGTTGGATTACATATATGGTTTTTTCACACCATTAGCATAAAAGCTCTTAAGGATCACCAGTCAGTTTAATCATTGATTGTAATAAGTTGGATTGATATTTTATGGACTTATGTGATTTAAAACTTGCTTAAAAAATTGGAGTGTTTCTTAGGAAGCTGTTTAGATACTAAAAGAATTTATAGACATAGAGTATGGTGCTCAATGAAGGAATCGGATGCTTATTAGCCATACTCCGGAAGTGTGGGGATGAGAGAGCTAAGGCCACATGATGCTGAATTGCAGAGCTAAGGCAAGTCCATGGCTCCCCTACTATCGGTTATCATCAGGCTAATTGTATCTCTTCTCATTTTTTCTGTGCATTTTAGACTAGCAGTTAAGCAATGCCATTTTTAAGGAAGTTGTATTATATAGCTTTCACAACAATAACTGTAGCCACTGATGAGGCGGGCTCCATCTGTATTTAAGTGATCATTTCTTCCAATATCTAAAATAATAAACACTTCATTTTGTCTACTGGGCTATAAATCAATGAAGTTGCATGATGGATATTTATTATTATATGTAGTCTATAAAACCTGATGAAATAATCTATAGAGAAGGTGTTTTTCTATAATTTTCTCCTGGCACTGCTTGACCACAGCACTTTTTCAAAGGTTTTAGGCAGGGGTAGAGATTTCTCAGCACACAACAAAATTCCTCATTGCCCCAGTTCCCTAGGTCTACAAGATTCACGTTAAGTCCATATTTAAGGTTCATAAATGTGTGACAAGCATCATAAATTATCTCTGTGCACCTCACTAAACTCAATGGAAGAAAGAAGAGTATCTCAGGGTTGTTGCATGACAGAGTGCTGCCTGGACTAGACTCCCCAATTTAAGTTCCATTTCAAGATAAAGCCCTTAGAAATCAGTGAGAGTATGTGTAAGTTTTCTTATTGTATCACTTTGGGAAATTAAAGCTGTCCTTCAAAAATTCTTATGTATTATACTGAGAGGATTTACTATAGAAATGCACAGATTTTCAGAGTGAAAAGACATTTTCATTTAATACCTCCATTTGAAATGAGGTAACTAACTTGTTTAGGATCATCTGGTAGCAGAATCAGAATTTTGCCTCAATTCTCCTAACTCACACAAAGATTTATTTTAACTGCAAAACATTTTTGATGTGGTAGCCTTGACTGAGGATACCTTAAGCCTCTAGCAGTATTTTATTTTTCAAAGATTCATAACAGATATGATTTGGCTCAAATTCAATTTTTCTCATCAACTAAAGCTGAATCTGTTGTCTATGAATCTTTGTAAAGTACAGAAAAGATTGCTGTTGCTATATGAATTTTTTGAGACATTCATGATTTTATTTCTTCATGTCTACCATGTTAAAGCTGTTCCTTAATCCACATGGGAGTAACATCCATAGTAATATGAAAAGGTAATGTAGTAACAAAAGCATTATCCTTATTAGACAGAGAAAGAAAGGTTTGTTCACTTCTGAAAATGAGTACCACAACAGGCCTTAAATAATTCTTACTAAGGATATTCTATAAAGAAATAAAATTCTTGGTTTCTTCAGAATCTAAATGTTATTTCCCAATAAAGTGTACAAGATTTATCTGTACCTAGAGGTGGACATCATTGTCCAAGGATTTTGTTGACTTGATAAAATTACATTTTTAGAATGAATCCACACACAATTTTGTGTTGGTAATGATGATGACTATAATAATAACTACCAATTCATTCTGCTAATGCATATATGAGTTTCTCTATGTTCAGCTGGGAATGATTTTCAAGCAATAAATTTAACCAATCAATAAACAAATATCCAGAGATCATATAAAAATAATCCTAGTAATTGATGTGAAAGTGTGAAAGTGTGAGTTGCTCAGTCATGTCTGACTCACTGCAACCCCATGGACTGTAGCCAGCCAGTCTCCTCTGTCCATGGAATTCTCCAGGCAAGAATACTGGAGTGGGCTGCTATTCCCTTCTCCAGGGTCACAACCCAGGGGTCAAACTCAGGCTCCTGCATTTGAGGCAGATTCTTTATGATCAGAGCCACCAGGGAGACCCCTACTAATTGATAAATACTAAAAATTACTGATAGGTATAATTGTTTTTAAGAATCATAGCCATTTCACAGCATCTTTAAAACTTAAATTTTGAACAAAATACATTTTAAAACATACTGAAATCATATACTTTCAAGTATTTTGCATTGCTGAACTTTTATTTAATTAGTCAAACTATGAATATTTTAAAGGTAGTGAAAACTGTTAAAATGAATTTAAGAATTTTAAGAAATCATACAAGCAATGCTAACAGTGCATTAGAGAAAATTGACTAGTATTGAAAGGAAAGCCTAAAATGAATACAAATGAATAAAGAGCAGTGAAAAATGAGGAAGGAGATTAGAAATGAGATAAAGAGCAAAATGTGATAAGGTTAAATCTAATGAAATACTTGATTTGAATAACCAAGGAGATGTAATCAATGTAGAATGGCAAAACGTAGAAAAATGGTGTTAGAACTGTGAATAGTGCAAAAAACTTACATCTGGTCTCATAGCACATCTACTTTGCATTTCCACCTGACAGGGAAAAAAAAAAAAAAAGTGCATCACATGCTACAGGTCATCAACAAATCACTTGGGCAGACTCTACTTGCATATCCCTAAGTCTGTATTTGGTCACTTTGTTCTCTCCAGGGTGTGAACATTGTACTCTTTAAGTATCCTGCTTGAACAGCAAATGTGTTTATGAAAAATACAAATTAATTAAATTCCTAGAATTGTTTAAGTATCCATTCAAATCTGCTGCCATGGCATATGTTACTCAGGGTCTAGTTGATTATACGCATTTCATGCTAATGATAAGCACGCTGTGCTGTTCTTCATTGCTCGGTCTTGTTCAACTCTTTGCAACCCCATGGACTGTAGCCCACCAGGCACTTCTGTCCAGGGTGATTCTCCAGGCAAGAATACTGGGTTGTGTTGCCTGCCCTCCTCCAGGGGAACTTTCCGACCCAGGAACTGAACAGAGTCTCCTGCATTGCAAGCAGATTCTTTACCAGCTGAGCTACCAAGGAAGCTCACAATGATAAGCATAAATGTACACAGTTGTAAATAATAATCTAAGGTGTTCTGAAAGCACATTTCATTTCCTCCTCACCAAGGATTCACTGATAGGATGTAATAGCATACTCTAACAAAAGTATTCAGGAGAAATTCTCCATTGTTCAAACACCTTTCTTCCAGATTTATTAGATCCCCTTCCTTGTACTTTACCACAGAGTAGGTCCAAAAATAAGATTTTTTTAAAAAATTTATTACCATTATTTGCAAGAATCACTTGAAGTGAATTCACTCAGTCGTGTCCGACTCCTTGCGGCCCCATGAACTGTAGCCCGCCAGGCTCCTCTACCCATGGGATTCTCCAGGCAAGAGTACTGGAGTGGGTTGTCATTTCCTTCTCCAAGGGATCTTCCAGACCCAGGGATTGAACCTGGGTTTCCTACATTGCAGGCAGATGCTTTGCCCTCTAAGCCACCAGAGAAGTCATGCCATTTGCTGTTGCTGGGTATTCTGCAAATGCTACAATTTTAGGCATGGTTGTTAATAAATTGCTTTTTATGAGTTATGTTCTCATTTACTAGCTGGTGAAAATGTGCACTTCCTTTATTAACCACCAAGACATTGATTGTGCTTTTCTTTCCATAACGTTTTCAGAATTCTCTGTCTATATGTTATATCATTAGCATTCCAGTCTGATGAACAACATTTAAAAACTTTGTTTCCTATCTTGAAATCACAGGATGCAGTTTTATTTCTTGATCCTCTTAGTAGAAAGAGTCACATCCTAAGATCTCAGCTGAAAACAGATTCCCGAGCTGTTAACTTCTATGACACTTGTATAATATAACATTTCACTGGTAACAGTGTTTCAAAATTGTCAGTGTTACATGGTGTGTGTGCACTGTGCTCAATCATTATTTTACACATTTTTTAATACTCGATGTCATATGCTCTGCATGTGGGTACCTCACCTTCTCTCAATAATTTTTAATAGGGTCTCTTTTAGTTTGGTTAAATATATACTTTGCATTACAGTAACCTCAAGATTTCTTGGAAGCATACAGGATATACATTTTAAATAAAATTTCGTGACATTGATCTACTTTGTCTTTATATATTGCATCCACTAGACACATAGAAACATTTATGCACACACACATTCATATTCTACAGGTGAAGAAGAGATAAATAAATAAAAAAACTGGACAGGGAAGACACTCAGAGTAGACAGTGACTAGACAGAGGCAGTTTAAGCTAAATGATAAAGAAAGATTTTGGAGGGAAAGTGTCATTTTGTAAAACTGGTATCTTACTACAGGCCACTAAGAAACAAATCTGACAGCAAAGCATTTTGGATTAAACAAACAAGCAAGTTATAGGTGAAATGTGAATTAAAAATGAATGTTTAAACAAGAAATTAAATAAATATAACATAAACAATTCAAAATAGGAATTCTATTCTTTGCTACTTTAACCATTTTGCAAGGTACTTGCTTTTCAACAGCTGGAAATATTCTGTGAATCAATACTAAAAGTCTATGGAAAACATAACTTAGATCTCAATGCACAATTTCTGATTTTGGCCTTAAATGCTGCGATTGCTCCCATCTTTGTGTGCTTATATCAGTGGGACTATCACACACCACTTTTCTACTGTCATTTCCAAGTTGCAATAAATCTGACTCATCTGTGGAAGAACACACAGCTGAAGAATTTGCCAGCTTCTTACCCTTAGCCTCATACAATTGCCATTATAGTGGACACGCTGCTGAAGTCACTTGCATCCATGTCTTGACCAGAAAGGAAAACTACAGACAAAAATATTTTACAGAATAAGATACAAAATCATAAACAAAATATTACCAAATATGCAAAAGCAAAATACATCCTAATCAAGTGAGAATCATCTAACAAATAGAAGTTTATTTCAATACTTGAAGATAAATAGACATAATTCACTATTAGAAGCTGGCAGGGATGGGATAAATTATTATTGCAATGATTACAGAAAAAGTATCGGCTGCATGCTTCAGAATATATCCCGGTGTCTTGTCTACAATGAAAGGACTCCATTTGAGTAAGATTGTCAGATATTATGCCAAAGTGTCACATTGTAACTAATGACAAGCCAAATGAACACCATAATTCCCAAGCATATTTTCCTTCATATTTTGGAGAACAAATATTTATCTTTTGTTAACAATAACTGAATACCTATATTAGTTTTGGCTGCTTAATCCTTTCTCTGTGAGTCTTAAGAAATAATTAAACTACTATTTTCTTCATTTTCCCTCAGTGGTCTAATATTATTGAATGCTACCTTAGCCAACAAGTAAATTGAAAAATAAGAAAATTGTCCAATCTTCAGAGCAAAGTAAAATAAAAGAAATGCAAAACTAGGGCTGTACCCAGCAAATCCAAATCTCTGTTGAAAGCCCATAATGAAAACCAATTTTAACTGCGAATCCCTTTAAACAGAAGCTACAGTATATGTAATTGCACTGTACTAAACCGCCTTTTAAATTTTTCTTTTTCTTTAAATATAATGTGTTTTACTGCAAGCTATACAAGTCTAACAATGGGCTCAAAATGAAAGTACTATTTTACAGTGATATGTACCTATAATAATATTCAGTATAAAATGTATAAGATATTCAAAGGTGTAATTTGTTTGGATGATGGTAAGCACTCTTTTATAGCAATAAAATAGAGGCCTATAGTGAATAATTCTGGTTATTTGCCTTCTGGATTAACAGATGCTTGAAAACATTCCTTGCCCTGGTAAGTTTCGCTAACATTGAAAGAGACAGAGTTGGCAGGCTCTCGCTTCAGAATAGAAAGTGTCTTACGTTCTTATATGAGAATAAATTGTTCAATATATCAAATAGGCACATTATTCAATCCATAAAAGATTTCTAAGTAAATATCACAATGGACTGGATTGTGGAGAATAAATTATAAAAAAAATCAATTTAATTGCAACATCAAAGTGTATATTTCTAGGCCTGAACTATTTTTATTCTAAACGAGTAACTCATATATAATCTCATTAAAAGGAGAAAAAAGAACTGTCAGTATTTTGTAGCTGCCATTTCCTTTAAGGGATTAAATTTAGAGCTAAAAAAAGATAGCTTGCTAAAATTTCTAATTTAAACCCTAGATGTTAGTTTAACTTTGCTTTTTACCATTTCTATCTGCAATGTTAACCAAAATTCTGGGACCCTTAAGGGTTAAACATGCCAAATTCTCTGTGAAGTAATTGAAGATGACAGATCTTTTCAGAAAGCACTTACTGATGAATTGAAACTTTTTAAGATTTTTTATCAAACTTAATATGTATCTCTCCTGAAATATTTACAGAGGTGCAACAATATAGCCATTTATGATATTTAGATTCTATGATCTAATAACATAAAAAGCACTGTTTTGATATATTCTTTGAAAACCAAATCAATTGGCAGCAACTACAAAATAATGTGTTTTCTCTGTAAGAATTATAATAAAAGTAAATCCTCAATTTTAGGTCCTTTGATTTTTCTTAGTACCTAATAGGTTTATATTTTTTCAAAGAAAGATAAATCATTTAATTGTGGATTTTACCTATATACAGATATTCTTAAACATATACTAAAACTAGATATATATTTTTACTGACTCTTATGATTTCATCATTCTTTGATGGAATCTTATTACCAATTTATGATAAAAGTCATGATTGTGATTAAGAGTTTCAAGTCACTATCCACCAACCCTGAAGTCCATTAGAAAAATTTAGGAGAGCGTGGAAGTAAGAATTCGAGATTTTTTAGGTGATGTCTATATCCAAAGTATAATGTCCCAGTGGATGAACTCAGTGGTAGCAATGTGAATCAGGGAAATGATGAGTTGGACAAAAGTTAGAATGGAGAGAAATGTACATGTATTATTGTTTCCACCAAGGTCAAAGTTCACTCAACCTTAGACTCTGAAAAACACCAGTATTAGGATGAATTTTGGAAAAACATTTTTATATTTTCAACAAATCTCAGTTTGGCAAATAAAGGAGAAAATAAGCTAAAAAATTTATATCTAAATGCCCTGAAGTCTTGCTATAACATGACCTACTATAAGATGCATATCTGTCTGCAGTATTTTTATCTCATACTTCCTTCCTCTAAGGAAATTCACCACGGTAAGCAGCAAAAGAATCTAGTTGCAACATTTTTTAACCTATACCAGAATAACGCAGCATTGACCATGTTGTCAACCCTAGTGTCCTTTCTAAAAAGAGAGAACATAAAATCAGGAGACATTTTTTTACTATATAATCAAAGGAAGTATTCCTCAGATCACCATATAAGATCTATTCGCTTATTTGTGTGTTCCATATACTGGCCACATCATATATTCTCAGTAGCTGCAGTTTGCAGAAGATTAAAAAATAGATAAATAAAATCTTAATGAAGATCCTTAATGAAGGTATCTTTATTAATAAGGCGAGATAGAAAATGGAGAAAACAAGCCACATTTTAATGTGCTCAATTATGCTCTAATCATCAATGAATAGAATGAGCTCAGCATATAAGGTGGACTGTTATCCAAGCAATATGTAGAGTTAACAAAAAACTTGTCTTCCTGTAAATCTCCATGTCAGATTCTTAATACTTGAGATGTTGGCAGAAATGGAACACAAGAAAAAAAGCAGCAGCAGCATCACATTGCATCAGGCTTATTCTAACACAAATAAGTAAGGAAATGTAAGTAAATACCTATTTATATGGTCAGATAAGAGATAGCCAGATAACAGAATGACAAAGGCACATGTTTAAATTCTTAAACAAATGCGATTTAGTAAGAAAATGACTTTTTCCCATTGTTCTATTATGTAATCAAAGTCAGATATTGTGAATTTTTTCCTGATGATAATTTCTTAGACTCATCATAACCCTAGCCCAGTAGTGTTCTTCCATCTTTCCCTACATTCCCTTGAGTTGTATAACTAATTTAAGTCCTCCCTGTGTTAAAAAAATGTGTGATTACTTTCGAATTTCTCACACCATGATGGAAGTCATTCTTCTGCACCTGTTCCCCAGATTTTGTATATTTTTTTATTCTTCTACAGAAATTGAATAAAGCATTTTCTACTTCATGTGTTTGCAAGAAGCTCCATTATAGAAAAAAAGTCATATCATCATCTGTATTCTCATGCTTTCAGTACGAAATGCGTGAACTGGTATATATTTTTCACATATTTCCTACCTGGGACACGACCAGATGGTACTGTGGAGTCTCAGGTTGATCATTATGTGAGAAACCTGGGCTCACAGCCAGTCCAATACACCACTGACTGAAAGAAAACAATGTAACGCTACACCGTACATAAAAATCACAAATGGCACTTTTGTAATTTAAACAGGCATCTGCTTTTACCTATCATGCTTTTTTTTTTTTTTGGCTATATTTTTTCTGATTTGATCTAGCTAAGAAACCGAACATAATTACGAATATGCATCCTTGAGCCAGACGTATCAGCACACACATATATAGACCTATATACACATTAATAGATATCTGCTACTCCTGTGTATGTGTATCTCTCAAGTGCATATACACATGTACATGCATAAACATGTATATGCATTGGAATAGCGTTAGTAGCGTTAGTTGCTCAGTCATGTCTGACTCTTTGCATCCCCACAGACTGTAGCTCCCCAGGCTCCTCTGTCCACGGGATTCTCCAGGCAAGTATAAGGGAGAGGGTGGCTGTTACCCTCTCCATACATTAGAAGACAAAACTTTTAAATGGGTCTCTGAGTTCTCCCTGTTTATATGTGTGTGTGTTTCTTAAGTACTTCCTGGATGTCTCCTTAGAGGGAAGTTCTTGTATTTACCTAGCAAATCTCCACTTGACAAAGCCATCAACTAGATACAGTGCAGGGGTGACCACTCTGCTTTTTAAATTTTTATTAGAGGACAGTTGATTTACAATATGGTGTTAGTTTCAGGTATACAATAAAGTGAGTCAGTTATATCAGTTATATGTATACATTCACTCTTTTAAAGATTTTTTTCTCATTCAGGCCATTACAGAGTGCTAAGTGGAGTTTCCTCTGCTATATAGCAGGTTCTTATTAGTTGCTGATTTTCTATATAGTACTGTGTGTATGTCAATTTCCTGTCTCTCCTGGTCTCTTATCCTCTGATTACCATAAATTTGTTGTCTACATCTGTAACTCTTATTTTGTAAATAATTTCCCTGGAGGATCAGACAGCGAAGAATCTACTTGCAACGCAGGAGATCTGGGTTCAATCCTGGGGCTGGGAAGATCCCTTGGAGAAGGGAATGGCTACCCACTCCAGTAGTTTGGACTGGAGAAATCTATGGAAAGAGAAGTCTGGAGGGCTACAGTCCATGGGGTCTCAAAGAGTCAGAAATGACTGAGTGAGTAACATTAACACACATTTATTTATATCCTTGTGGGCTTCCCTGGTAGCTCAGCTGATAAAGAATCTGCTTGTAATGCAGGAGACCCCAGTTCAATTCTTGGATCAGGAAGATGCCCTGGAGAAGGAATAGGTTACCCATTCCAGTAGCTTGGGCTTCCCTGGCGGCTCAGCTGGTAAAGAATCCATCTGCAAAACAGGAGACCTGGGTTCGATCCTAGGTTGAAAAGATCCCCGAGACAAGGGAACAACTCTCCACCCCAGCATTCTTGTATTCTGGCCTGGGTTAGCAAAGAGTTAGAGAGTGCTGAGTAACTTTCCCTTTTTTCTAGAGAGAAGATCATTACCCTGCTTTTTCATCCAGACTTTCATTTCTTTGGGAATGACTTTTTTTCAGAGACAATTTCTCTTTTGAAGTTTTAAATGAGTGCAAATGTTTTTATTTTAGTAAGCAAAAAGAAAATTTCTTTCCTTCTTTTCCTTCCCTATTTCTATCTTCCTTCCCTTTTTCTTTTCTTTTTGGTTTGAAAATAGCCTCAATGATATCTCTGATTCTTTCTACGCGTAGGGATTGTCATCCATTCATTTTAATTGCTAGCCAAATCTGAAGAGATGCAGGGCTCAGGGATTATTTTTTATGTCTTTCTACTCTTCCATCCTTTCATCTTCTAGTCTCTCTTGAATTTTTGACTGTCAATAATATGACTATGAGAATACCATTAGTGTTTCATCTAATAACTGCTAGGCAGATTTTATAGCTCATGAAAGACATTTAACAAGAATGAAAGCATCACAAGAAAATTTTTCTTTTATGTTGACTGACTCATTATGTAGCATTCCTTTACTTTTCAAAATACTACATAAATGATTTGGTTAGCCTGAAAGAACTTAAATCTTCCAAGTACACATATTTTTAATTACCTTTTAAAACTCATTTTCATAGCAAAACCAAATCAGAAAAAACATTGTCTTCTTGAATCTTTAGAGAGGGCACAAAAATCATTTGCAATAATAAGGAGTTAATATTTACACGCTGCTATAAGCACAAATGGCAACCCACTCCACTGTTCTTGCCTAGAGAATCCCAGGGACGGGGGAGCCTGGTGGGCTGCCGTCTATGGGGTCGCACAGAGTTGGACACGACTGAAGTGACTTAGCAGCAGCAGCAGCAGCAGCATAAGCACAACTTAACAAATTAAGTAATCTCTAGGCAAGCAATTGCATTCTAAAGATTTAAAGCTCTCAAGAGCTGATTGCAAGAGCAAATAAATTAGCTTCTTTTTTAGGATCTATGCTGTTACTAGCTTCTGCTCATGTTAAGTTAAATTAATAGATGTTCTATATATAAATGCTTATATCACATTATAATTATTATATATTGTAGATTATGTGCAATACATTATATACATATTTCAACATGTGTCTGTATGGACACAAATATACGTATTCTCACTTCTTACTTAGCTCCAAGCTTCTTGTTATGTGATACAAAATGTACTATATATTAAAATACCTTTATATATGCAAATAACTTTTATCTAGATAGGCTTTTTGAAAGAATCTTTTAAAATGCACGTTGTCTGAAAAGTTTTCATGTTTTATAATTAAGGTTTGTGCATGCTATGCTGCTTCAGTCATGTCCAATCTTTGCTTCCCTATGGACTATAGCCCACCAGTTTCCTCTGTCCAAGGAATTCTCCAGGCAAGAATACTGGAGTAATAGATGAGGTATAAAGCTATACAATAAACTGATGGTGTTCTTTCCAGAAAATGAAAAGTTGAATTACCTTCAAGATGTAAAATTGGAAAAGTAAACTCTCAAATACAAACACAAAATAGAAGTACATCCATAATTTTGTTAAGTATTGATTGATAGCCTTATAATTTGCTACTTGAAAAGCCTGACACACATTTTCTAGAATTGTTACTGTGAATTATTTTAAAAGCAGAAAAAAGTTTATATTGGAAGCATTACCTTAGCATACACAAGCTCATTAATAGGGGATTCGAAAATTGCTTTTGCTTTCCCATTTCTATTTAAAAGCAAAACAAATAGAGACATTCAGTAAATATCCCAAATAAACAAGTAGAAAAACCTAACATTGTCATCTTACATAAGATCACTGATATGTTCATTCTTATTTATGGCATTTTTTGCAAAAAAAAAAAAATGTGCTATAAAACACATGGAAGAATAATATGGAAAAAAAAAATGATTTGGGACCTTGTAGGAAATTGTGAACTTCCAGATGTTCAAGCTGGTTTTAAAAAAGGCAGAGGAACCAGAGATCAAATTTCCAACATCCGCTGGATCAACAAAAAAACAAGAGTTCCAGAAAAACATCTATTTCTGCTTTATTGACTATGCCAAAGCCTTTGACTGTATGGCTCACAATAAACTGTGGAAAATTCTGAAAGAGATGGGAATACCAGACCAACTGACCCACCTCTTGAGAAACCTATATGCAGGTCAGGAAGCAACAATTAAAACTGGACATGGACCAACAGACTGGTTTTAAATAGGAAAAGAAGTATGTCAAGGCTGTATATTGTCACCCTGCTTATTTAACTTATATGCAGAGTACATCATGAGAAACACTGGGCTGGAAGAAGCACAAGCTGGAATCAAGATTGCTGGGAGAAATATCAATAACCTCAGACATGCAGATGACACCACCCTTATGGCAGAGAGTGAAGAGGAACTAAAAAGCTGCTTGATGAAAGTAAAAAAAGGAGAGTGAAAAAGTTGGCTTAAAGCTCAACATTCGGAAAACTAAGATCATGGCATCTGGTCCCATCACTTCATGGGAAATAGATGGGGAAACAGGGGAAGCAGTGAGAGATTTTATTTTGGGGGGCTCCAAAATCACTGCAGATGGTGATTGCAGCCATGAAATTAAAAGACGCTTACTCCTTGGAAGAAAAGTTATGACCAACCTAGACAGCATATTGAAAAGCAGAGACATTACTTTGCCAACAAAGATCCATCTAATCAAGGCTATGGTTTTTCCAGTGGTTATGGATGGATGTGAGAGTTGGACTGTGAAGAAAGCTGAGCGCCGAAAAATTGATGCTTTTGAACTGTGGTGTTGGAGAAGACTCTTGAGAGTCCCTTGGACTGCAAAGAGATCCAACCAGCCCATCCTAAAGGAGATCAGTCCAGAGTGTTCATTGGAAGGACTGATGTTGAAGCTGAAACTCCAATACGTTGGCCACCTCATGCAAAAAGTTGACTTATTGGAAAAGACCCTGATGCTGGGAGGGATTGGGGGCAGGAGGAGAAGCGGAGGACAGAGGATGAGATGACTGGATGGCATCATCGACTCAATGGACATGAGTTTGAGTAAACTCCGGGAGTTGGTGATGGACAGTGAGGCCTGGCGTGCTGAGATTCATGGCGTCACAAAGAGTCGGACACGACTGAGTGACTGAACTGAACTGAACTGAGGAAATTGGAAGAACACAACGCTAACTTTTAAAATGACAAATTGCTTTAATGTTTTCATATAGCTTGGGTAACTAATATACTAATATAAATAATATCTCAAAATAAGGAACTATGTGGTTAGTGCCATTCTTATTAGAGTTTAATAGATGAGCAAAACTTAAATTGAAAGTTCATAAAACTGTCAGAATCCTTTAGCTAGCAAGTAAAATAGCCGTGATGAGAACACTGGCTATTTATTTTTCCATTATTCCAAATCCAGCATTCTTTTTGTCTTTCCATGATATATTTCACCTGAATTTATAAACAATCTTCTTAAATATTTATTTTGTTTTTAAAATAGCGTGGCATATACAGTTTATAAATGAAGGTCTAAACCACTCAAACATTTGCCTATCTCAAAATACCTTTTCAGTGGGGAAGACCCCTGAATATTGCATATGAATATTTAATTTCTGCATGACCAGTTCTCTATATAATGCTATACTATTTGAATAAAATATCCATGAGAGAAATTATTAGGTACAATTTTTATTAGATATCTTTAAGTGCTTAAAAAATTTACCTTTTTATTATTAGGCAATAAATAGATTTGATTGAATATTAATGGTAAAATCATAAGACATTTTAATACAATACCTCTTTATCATGAGGCTGTATACTGTAACAATTCATGATGACACATCTAAACTAATACAAAATACATATCAGAGTTTTATTTTGCTTCAGAAGTACAGGTTATTTTTATAATGATAAACCAAGTAAAAGAAGATAAACAATGGCAATAAAATGTCTTACTGTTGATGAAAATGAGCAAGAAAAAAATAAAACAAATATCATCATAGCTTTCACAGAAGTATGAGCTGTTCTACTGTGCAGAAATTTGAACTTTGGAGATGGAATTTATGATAGAATGGATTATCATTCCCAAATATCATTTACTATTCTTTCTATGAAATCTGAAAATAAATATTTCCTGATTCTCCCTACTACCATGTGTGGAATAGATAGCCGGCGGGAACCTGCTCTGTCGTGTAGGAAGCTCAGCTCAGTGCTCTGTGGTCACCTAGGTGGGTGGGATGGGAGAGGGAGGTCCACCAGGGAAGGAGCATATGTGTACATACAGCTGACTCACCGCACCGGCCAGGAGAAAGGAACACAACAATGCAAAGCGGCGGATTAAACCCCGCTTTAAGAAAAACCAGTGAAAGAATGAGAGGGTCGTCACAGACTAAACATAGATAGTAATGAAAGCATACGTTGTACTTCTTCAAAAGGGCCATAGGGACCTCCTTGGTGAGCCAGTGGGTAAGACTTGAGTTCCCAATGCAGGACCTGGATTCGATCTCCAGGGATCTTGATTCCGAGCGTTGCAAGTAAGAGTTCCCATGCTGCGATTAAAGATCCTTTCTAAACCATTCAATCGTTTCTTTCCTCAGTTTCCTTATAGTTGAATTTTACCTACCCTTTTCACGACTGCTTTCTTTCCGTTCACTACATTTCTTCTTAAACTAATGTTTAAGGTTACCACTGTTTAGACTATATGGCACATCATGTAGTTGGGCTTATCTGTGGTTGATATACATGTGGTCTTTTCTGTCACATTAACTCATTCGCTATTGAGTTGAATTATGTTTCCAGCATAGATAGCTATTTCTGAGGACACACTTAAAATTCAAAGTCAGTTTAGTTTTGACTGTTGATACAAAAAATTAAAAATGATTGCATACATGTTGATAAGTTTCAATACCAAATGAATGTAAAGCAAAGTGGCATATTACCTTCTAGAGTTCTTTCAGCAATAGGAGCCATACTTGGAAATTATACATATGATCAAGTAATATATACACATTTTATTCAATGGGTTTGGAATGGTGAAAAGGTGTGAAAGTCCAGAAGAGATATATTAAAAGATCAAACCACCGGGAGGAGGAAACAACAGTGCAAAGATCATCCGATGAACACGGTTGGAAAAAACTCATCTAGATTCAATTTCTGTGCTTTTGTTTTCATTCTTCTTCCAAATGTCATTAGAACAACAGTGCCACCGTCTTTAGAATCACAGAAACAAGACATTTTTAGATCTTAGAAATATAAAATATCTTAATGGCAATTAAAATTATGAGACATCTTCAGGGTTACCATGTTAGTTATTGACAGAACTTGCTGTATTAGGCCCCGAATACAAGTGCAAGGTCTTTTTCATTATGATACAGAGTCTTTCCATGTAATTCAAGCTTATTTCCACACATAAAATTTTCATTTTGTAATAAATTATTATCTCATTTTCATTCTATCTGTAAGAGGTAGAGTATATTCTGGAAAATATTTTAATTTTAGATATTTTATTGTAAGATCTATATGCAGAAATATTAAACAGGAATTTAAATAGATCTGTCCCCAAAGTCCTTAAAGTGTACATGATATTGGAAGTCAAAGACACTAACAAGGGTGTTTGAGGATAGAGTTACCTTAAAAAGAGGGACCAGAAGAAAATCCTGATATCCTTCTTCTAATTATTATTTTGTGTTTCTTAATGCTTAAGACCTAGAAGAATGCTGCATAGAATGTTGAATTAACTAATGAGATATTAATGATTGCACTCCTTTTAAAAAGGGAGAACCAGGAAATGAAGACAAGTAGGAAGAGATAAATAGTGAAAAAACACGAAAAGAGCTTTAGCACCACAGAATTCAGAAGAAGAAGGAAACCCAAGGAGCAATCCAGCAAAACAAAATGCTGATGAGATCAAGCATGGTGAATCTGAATAAATTACATAGACATAAATTATAGATGTAGAGATATCTGTAATAAGCTATAGACATAGAGGACTCCAGAATCCTTAATAATATGGGGTTTTTTTTAGTAAAATGAAGGGGTTAAAACAAGATTATAGAAATAAGCTACAAACTTTCTCCCAAGATATTCATAGTCTAACCTGTATAGGGGAAAAAAAAAAAAAAGAATGATTTGTTACAAAAAATTGAGACAATGTTACAACAGGGAAAAAACAACAACAACAACAACACTATAGAAGCCCTTAGGTCATAAGAGGGTTTCTTGGAGAAGGTAATACCTGAGTTGAGCCTTAAGGAAAGAGCGATGAAGTACACAGAGTATCGCAGTTATAAATGAGCAGAGGGGACGGTTGTTAGTGCATTTCAGGTAGTCGAGGTGCACATACAAAAGCAAAGGGAAAAAGAGAGCATAGATTTAGAGAACTCAAGTGATTCTTTGAGGTTCTAGCTTACATCATCAACTGCTGGGCCGAGAACTACCTGGCTTCTTCTCATACTCCTCACTTTTTCAGTTTAGTCTAATATGTGTAACTGAAAATAAAAATACAATTTCACTCCTAAAGTTTCTAATGAACTTTGAGCAGTAGTTAATTCCCTTAAGGGCTCTAAATGAATGTTTCCTTTATATAGAAAGGAAGTGACATTAAAAGAGGATCAGTATCTTTCCAACTTATAAATGAAAAGGAAGACATATCCTTTTCAACATCTTAATACATAAGTATATGGAATCAAGAAAAAATAATGATCATAATGGTAGAAAAGAAATGTGTCCTAAAACAACTGTTATGCATTCTAAGAATAATTTCCCTGAAAAATATAGTATTTTTTACTCAACTATTACATTTTTTTTTTCATATTTTTTTTTATTATTATTATTATATTTTTCCAGTGGGTTTTGTCATACATTGATATGAATCAGCCATGGATTTACATGTATTCCCAATCCCGATCCCCCCTCCCACCTCCCTCTCCACCCGATTCCTCCGGGTCTTCCCAGTGCACCAGGCCGGAGCACTTGTCTCGTGCATCCCTCCTGGGCTGGTGATCTGTTTCACCATAGATAGTATACATGCTGTTCTTTTGAAATATCCCACCCTCACATTCTCCCACAAAGTTCAAAAGTCTGTTCTGTATTTCTGTGTCTCTTTTTCTGTTCTGCATATAGGGTTATCGTTATCACCTTTCTAAATTCCATATACATGTGTCAGTATGCTGTAATGTTCTTTATCTTTCTGGCTTACTTCACTCTGTATAATGGGCTCCAGCTTCATCCATCTCATTAGGACTGGTTCAAATGAATTCTTTTTAATGGCTGAGTAATATTCCATGGTGTATATGTACCACAGCTTCCTTATCCATTCATCTGCTGATGGGCATCTAGGTTGCTTCCATGTCCTGGCTATTATAAACAGTGCTGCGATGAACATTGGGGTGCACGTGTCTCTTTCAGATCTGGTTTCCTCAGTGTGTATGCCCAGAAGTGGGATTGCTGGGTCATATGGCAGTTCTATGTCCAGTTTTTTAAGGAATCTCCACACTGTTTTCCATAGCGGCTGTACTAGTTTGCATTCCCACCAACAGTGTAAGAGGGTTCCCTTTTCTCCACACCCTCTCCAGCATTTATTGCTTGTAGACTTTTGGATAGCAGCCATCCTGGCTGGCGTGTAATGGTACCTCATTGTGGTTTTGATTTGCATTTCTCTAATAATGAGTGATGTTGAGCATCTTTTCATGTGTTTGTACAGACACTTCTCCAAAGAAGACATTCAACTATTACATTTTATAGCAAATTGTTTTTCCACCCATTTATGGTAACTGGATAGAAAAAGAAAATTTGAGCAATTCAAGGTTATAAAAAAGAAATCTGTTTTAGTAACAGTACCATTATTATGGAATTGTGGGGATACAAATGTGAAATAATCTCACATTTATTTTGTCATGAGGTAGTGAAAAAATTTATGTAAAATTGTAAGATGTTAACGGGTGTAGAGAAATGGACACATACATTTCCAATGGAAAAGTAACAGAAATGTAAGTGCTACTTGGGAATCTAACCAACACATATCATTGAAGAAGAATACTTATAAAAAGATGTAGCTAGTCAAAAAAATGTATTATATAGCTAAATCTCTTGGGGATATGTTAAGTTTTCTTCATATATTGAATTTAATAACAGAATTACTTATAATTGAGACTTTACAGAAGGTATACTTTACATAAATGCAATAAGTATGTCTAACTTTTCTATCAACTGTGCATTGTTTAAGAAAGGTAAATACTTAGCTGCATTTATAAGGAAAAGTCTTATGAAGAATTTTAAAAGATAAATAAAAAATGCATATATTTTAGTATCTAAGCAAAAAATGAGAAATTATGCAACCTGTGTCTTAAATCTATCACAAATTACTATATTATTTTCCACTACAATCTGACATTTACCAAAAATCCAATATTCTAGGATCAAACATTTATTTTAGAATACCTAATGTATATAGTATTTTACAAAGCAATATCACAAAAGTCAAACTCAATGCTCAAAGAAATTTACAAGTGGCCAATGAAACAGAACACTTTCCTCAATAGATAAGATTGTCTGTAGGTAATATGCTTGGGTTTCAATTCTGAACGATGAGTGAAAGACTTAAAACAGAAATATTTGATGGAGAATAAAATCAAATAAAATAGTAAAATCATATTACTATAAATATCAAGGACAAAAATTACACCAGAATGAATAGTGGTATTAAATTTAATATTTAGAAAACTGAGACTTAGATGATGAGAAGACATGGAAAAATCATGGAAATAAGGTCTCAGAATTTTAATTAAGTATGAATTGTATAATATGAACTCAAAAGTGTTAAAAATACTATATATGCATTGTATCCTTATGTCAGTGAACCAAATTATGTACTTGAGATTTTTAAGGATGATAATTATACAATAGTCTTATGCTGTGGTCAGATCTCAAACAGAGTAACAGGTTGACTTCTTGGCAACAACTTTTTTAAATGACTTCAAAAAACATTAAAAGTAAATTTAGTAATTGATTTGAATTATTTGTTTTTTTACTGAACTGGATTCATTGACTAGACAAAGCATATAAAATAAAACTCTTCTTTTAAAAGAACTGTCATATTATGTGATGGCAAGTTCAGAGACCAATACCTTTTAAGCATGTGAGAAATGGGATAAAGATCATCCAGCAATCCTCTCCTGGGAATATGTAGAAAACCATATCTTTTAAAAAAATATCTGCACCCCAACATTCATTGTTGCACTATTTACAACAGCCAGGACAAGGAGGTAACCCAAATGTCTATCAATAAAGTAATGGATAAAGGAGATATATATATGTATATATATATAAATGGAATTTAGCTCAGCCTTAAAAAAAGAATGAAACAATGCCATGTGAGGTGACATGAATGAACCTTGAGACTGTCAGCTAAATAAAGATAAGTCATATGATGTTACTTCTATGTGGAATCAAAAGTAAATGGTACAAATGAATCTATTTACAAAGCAGAAATAGATTTACAGATGTAGAAAACAAGCTTTTGGTTACCAAGGGAGAAAAGAAGGGGAAAGGGATAAATTGAGGTATTGGGATTGGCATATACACTCCATTATACTTAAAATAGATTAAAAAAAAAAAAAAAACCTACTCTAAAGCACAGGAACTCTACTCAATACTCAGTAATGACCTATATGAGAATAGAATCTAAAAAAGAGTGGATATATGTTTCTGTATAACTGATCTACTTCGCTGTACAGCAAACATTAACACTCTATAAACCAACTATACTCTGATGAAAAAGTAATCAAAAAATAAGAGCATATACATCAAACACGAATGTAGATGACTTGGGAAAAGCATACTACACAGAGAGTAAATGAGGTTATTATTGTACTTAACTCATTCTTGATGTCCTTTAGTGATGCGACGAGGAAAAGGTAGGTTGGTATTACAAAGTCTTACTAAAGGGAATGGGCTTCCACGTGGCTCCGCAGCAAAGAATCTGCCTGCAATGAAGGAGACCCAGGTTTGATCTCTGGGTAGGAAAGATCCCCTGGAGAAGCAAATGGTAACTCACTCCAGTATTCTTGCCTGGGAAATCCCATGGACAGAAGAATCTGGTGGGCTACAGTCCATGGGGTCGCAGAAAAGTCTGACACAATTCAGTGACTAAACACACACACACGATAACATGATAAAGACTCCACAGTTCTGGTAGCAGTAAAAGAGCAGGCAATGCAAACACCTCAGATCTACTCAAAGGAAAATTTTTCACTGATAATTACATAGATTTTATGAGTACACTGAATTATGCTCAGTTCAAAACTTCTTTCCTTCCATCAATATGAAAACTCATTTATTAAAAAAAGTCATCAGAAGTAATTAGACATGTGGGCCTACAAATTCAAGCTTTATCCCCAGTTCATAACTGTTTATTCAAAATAGTCTTATTTTCAGTGATTTACAGTCTCGTGGAAACTTGGTATCTTGAGGCACACTATCTAAACATGAGAATTCTATAAGTCCTTGTTTTTCATACTTGTTATGAAAAAATATTGCCTTCTTAATGTACAATATCAAACGAATACATCCTTACATATATACACTTAAATATATGTCAGTTTTATGTAACTATAGACAAAGCATGAGGTATCTAAAACAAAAGGTAAATTGAAGCATATAAATTATGAAATAACACGATGAGAAGAATAAAGAGAAATGGAAGAGAAGGAGAGTCGGTGAGGTGCATACATTGCCTCCTTAGATGGTCACCCAGTTTAGCTCACCCTCATCCCTGTGCATATATCCTATTTTAGAAACTTTTCCAATTGAGTAAATTGCTTACAGTAATCCCTCCTTATCTATCATTGCACTTTTTTGATTTCAGTTACTGAAGGTCAATCATAGTCTGAAAACATTAAACTGAAAATTCCAGAAATACGTAATTCATAAGTTTTAAATTGCACATCCCTCTAAATAGTGGGATGCTATCTTGTGCTGTCTCTGTGCCACTTAGGACATGAGTCAGCCCTTTGTCCAGCATATCCACATTGTACACTTTACGGGCCCATAAATCACTTAGGAGTCATCTTAGTTATCAGATCAACTATCTTGCTATAATAACAGTGCTTGTATTCAAGTCACCCTAATTTTACTTGATAATGGTCCCAAAGTGCAAGAGTAATGATGTTGGCAATTTGGATATTTTCTTACAGGGCCTAATCTATGAGCTAAACTTTATCATAGGTATGTATATATAGTAAAAAATGAGTATATGTAGAAGTCAGTGGCTTCCCTGGTAGCTCAGCGGTTAAAGAATCTGCCTGCAATGCAGGAGACCCCAGTTCAATTCCTCGGTTGGGAAGATCCCTGGAGAAGGGTTAGGCTCAGTTCAGTTCAGTTCAGTTCAGTTCAGTTCAGTTCAGTCACTCAGTCGTGTCTGACTCTTTGCAACCCCGTGAATCGCAGCACGCCAGGCCTCCCTGTCCATCACCAACTCCTGAAGTTTACTCAAACCCATGTCCATTGAGTCAGTGATGCCATCCAGCCATCTCATCCTCTGTCATCCCCTTCTCCCGCCCTCAGTCTTTCCCAGCATGAGGATCTTTTTCAATGAGTCAACGCTTCGCATGAGGTGGCCAAAGTATTGGAGTTTCAGCTTCAGCATCAGTCCTTCCAATGAACACCCAGGACTGATCTCCTTTAGGAGGGACTGGTTCGATCTCCTTGCAGTCCAAGGGACTCTCAAGAGTCTTCTCCAACACCACAGTTCAACAGCATCAGTTCTTCGGCGCTCAGCTTTCTCCCATATTCTTGGGCTTCCCTGGTGGCTCAGCTGATAAAGAATCCGCCTGTAATGTGGGAGACCTGGGTCAATCCCTGGGTTGGGAAGATGTCCTGGAAAAGGGAACAGCTACCCACTCCAGTATTCTGGCCTTGAGAATTCCATGGGCTGTACAGTCCTGGGGTCACAGAAAGCCGGACACGACTAAACGACTTTCACTTCACTTCAGGAGTCAGTACTGTAAGTGTCAGGTGTCCACTAGGAGTCTTGGACCACATTCCCCCTGGATAAAGGGGCACTACTGTATATTTAAATTATAAAATGCTTAGTCACAACTTGATGCTTTTCTTCAAATATTTGGAGATGTTAGTCTTTAAAAAAAGATATTGACATATTTCATGCTGGCATGTAGATCAAAAAATAGATTAAACATTACTTAGAGACAGATATGTTATACATAAGATAGAATATAATAATACTTGTTATATCAAAGGTTTCTTTCTTTTCTCCCCAGAAACAATGAGTAACTGATCACTGGAAGTGCAAACCTACACAGTAAGCTTATGCAGAGTGGCTTATTTCCAAATTCAGTTAAAAGTGAGACAGCCTTTAAGATAGCATTGCACACGGAACATCTACAATTCCCTAAACAATGAAAGGAAGAAATAAAACAATAAACTTATTTTTCTTTACTATTTTTTCGCTATCTTTAGAAATATGCTTACAGTGTTATCTATTTTTATCATATTTTTCTTTTTAAAAAGTGACAGAACTAAGTCAGCCTGATTAGAATTTATTTCAACTCAGTAAAGTGAATCTAAAAATTATGTACAACAGATGAATGAAGAGTTATTAAAATTAATGAAAGCAAAAACTGTAAGGGAATAGTCCTATCGTTTGAGAAGCTTATTTCTCTCAAGGGTACTGCTGTAACTGTTGGCACCATGGCCATAGAAAGAGCCCCTGGCTCTCTCCATTAACCAGCCAAGAGACCCTGGCCAAGCTTCATAGTCCCTCTCGGACTCAATTCTTTCATCTGGGACTGAAAGGATTCAGTCAAGATGATCTCTAAGATGATCCCAATCTCTATGGCTTTATTACTTTAGGTGCCACGTAGTACCATTTCAAGAGGAGAATATCATTTATTGATTTCAGTAACTTTATCTTTAAAAATGAATTACATTAAAAATTTCTCAGGTGGAAACCTTTCATGTTATCAAAATAACTGAAAATACAACCTTTAAAAATAATGTTTTTCAGTTTTGTTCACAGGCTTTCATGGGGAGAAAAAAACACATTTCCTATCAACAGGTTATAAGCAATAGAGCCATTTTTATAGAAACTCAGACAAAAAGTTATATATTTTTAGATGTTTTCCAGGCAATCTCAGGGATAAATGTCTTTGTCACCTACAGTTATCTTTGGAATTAAATCTTTTGAGAGATGAATTCTGTAGACTATTTAATGCTTCAGCAGGTTTAGATGCTTATAACTTATAAAAAGTTAAAATGTTTTTCCTTTTATTTCATATTCATTTTAAGTCTTTACTGTTGCTCTTGAAACAGACCCTTTAGAAACAAACAAAAAAAAAAGATGTTAACGATTATCTAGCCCAGTTTCTGCATTTTTAAACCAGTCTGCTCATCTTTTCCTTCCTCCCATCAAGAGGTGAAAGCTAGAAGGCTTGCCCTGGAAATTCTAAGGCACCCTATGAAAAGTTCCACTACGCTGTGGTGGTTGTCATGCTGGAGAAACCACCTGGAAAAATTCTAGTTGATGATCCAAGCTGAGGTTAGCTTTCCTGCCATTCCCAATGAAGCATCATGTGACTAGAATTGGTTTTGTACCATCCAAACCAGCCCATCTGCCAGTTGAATACCCCTGAGTGACTTCTATCAACATCATGTGAAAAAAAAAAAAGAATCACCCATTTGAATGCTGCCAATTTATGGTTTCCTAAATTATTAAATATACATAATAAAATTATTGTTTTAGACAATTAAGTTTGGACAGCTTTCTCTCTCTCTCTTTTGGCTTTTAATGCAACAATAGGCAAATAGAATTTGGTATCTGGAAGTGAGGTACTAATATTACAAAGTCTAAAATGTGTGGCTTTGGTTTGGGGGCCAGACAACAGGAAAAAGCCTGACAAGCCTTGAAGTGACTGGCATAGATGACTTAATGATGATTGGAAAAAGAATACTATATTGAGAGCTGGCAGAAAGTGTGGTAATACTGCCACTCAAGGTAACCTGAGAAATATAAAATGTACTTAATGGACTTGATAATGTAGCTAAGATGATTTTCTGGGCAAAGTGTTGAAGGTGCCACCTGGTTTCTCCCAGCTGTCTACTAGAACGAGAGAAAAGCAAGATGAACTAAGTAAATCAACTGTTAATAGAATATGGAGTGTTGGACAATCTTTCCATGCAGCAAGTTCTCCTGAAAGCAAGAGACAGTCTCAGGGTAAAGACTAAATTTGAGGCACTTTGAGGAGAACACAGTCTCAGTGAATTCAGGCTATGGTCATAAGGTCCTTTGTGAGGACTTAAGTCTTTATCTTTGTTAGAAAAAAAAGAAAAAGAAAAAAAAAAAAAAAGCATGCCATATAGATGGCCTCAGACACACAATAGTACTTAGTGCACAGAGAAATCTCACAGGAAAACCAATTGTCTATAGGTGAAATTAGTAAACAATCTAGGAAGCCTGGCATGCTGCAGTCCGTGGGGTCACAGAGAGCCGGACACAGCTGAGTGGCTGAACAACAATAGTAATAGAAGAGCATTGTTCTGGAGTCCAGCTGAAGACTACAGCCCAGGTAATAGCCTTGTAGGTAAGGTACTCCAAGAAATTGCTCCATAGAAGCATGGTTTTTCAGAACAGTTTTGTATCTTGTCAGAACATAGAACATCAGAGGTTAGGGATACATTCCTTCAACGCTGCCAAAAAAAAAAAAAAAAATGAATCAGCCCATACACAGAAAGTTAGTATGAACTTGGTACCTAGGAAGGCAGTCTTATCATTGAAGGAATACCAGCACTGGCATCCTAGGAAGGGAGGCATTTAATCTTTATTCTTATGTCATTTTTTGCCTCTGGTCAATGGTCTTTTTTATTTACTAGTTAAAGTAGATTTATAGTATATGCTTGATAAAAATATATATATATATATATGCTTGATAGGCCACAAGTAGGCTATTCTAGTTAGCATAAAATTTAAGTTAACCCCTGTATAAGCCAGAATGGTTTTCCCATATCCAATATGTGAGAATTTCTTTTATTAACAAGTTAGAGGAAATTTATTTATATCTTAAATAGATTTATAGATATAATTTTAAGGATTATATTAGCATAGATTGAGAGGGACAGAAAGAATTTAAAAGATTAAGAAGCCCCAAATTCTATAAGAAGGGAAAAAAATTGAAGAAAAATGGATTTTAAGAAACTTAGAGTTTATAGGAATAGTTCCATTATAAGGACAAGGAAGTTTTCAGATGGCATGTCTAAAACCAAAAGTCATGTAGAATTATGCTCAGAGATGAAGACTGAGCTTTAATTAGGGAAATAAAGACTTCGACCAGATTATATTTAAGAATTACTATAAGGCAGTGATTGCTACATGTTTCTCATTTTTCCCCTTCTGGAACAGAAATGTTTACTCTTCTTATCTTATGCTTTTCTCATCTTCAGACATTAGGTGGGAGAGGGCAGATAATTTGTCTCTCATCTTCATAAGTCTTTAGATCAAGAGCAACTTTATCCAAGGAATAAAAGCTAAGGATATCTGTCTGTAGCTAGTTTTGATTTCAATGACAAGATCCAGGCCCTTGCACCTGAACTTTATAGCATAATAGGATGAGCTTTGGTGGCTATTGGATGAAGAAGGAAGATCAGTAATTTTGTGGGCAGGACAAGGACTTCAAACATGGAAGCATATTATTTGAAACTTCTCTTGATATTCAGGGTCTGTGGTCCCCCACCTTGAATATGCACTTGGTTGGATCTGTTTTAACCAATTAAGAAGGAAAGAAGTGGAGCTAGATTGTAAAATGTCATGCAACTTTCACCTTCTTCCCTAGAAGAATTTCTCTTGGTACCTGGACCCACCATGTAAGAATTCTAGATTCCTTGAGGTGGCCATACTGAAGAGGCCACCATTAGGTATCTTGTTGACAATTCCAGCTGAACTCAGCCTTTCCGATACACCCACCAAGTCACCATATATATGAGTAAGAGATTTCTGCCTTCCCGTCCAGATAGTTTTAACAATTATATATGATCAAAAGACTTCTATTGTGCCATATAGAAAAGCAGAATTATCTATCTGAGCTCTACGCGATGTGCTAACCCACAAAATTTATAGACTACAGTAGAATGATTGTAGGGTTTTTACCACTAGCTTTTGTGGTCATTTGTCCAGCAATAGGTGACTGGAACACCAACCCTTCCTTTTATGAGATAGATCTTTAGCAGAAGAATTATTGCAAGGAGGAATTAAGTAATTTGCACAAGCTCGTGCAATTATGAGGGGAGGACAAGGATGCAAACCCAAGATCTATGTCTTATTTTTATTTCATTATACCTCATTGTCCTGACAAAGTACATTTTTAATATACAGTGATATATTAAAATGCTTAGAAATTAATTGAGTTTATGAAAATCAAATATTTATTATTGGTTCTTTTTTCTGTGTTACTTTTAATCTCATTGTCTTCTACTATTTAACTTTTTTTTTACCATTTGATATTTTAAAGCTCAGCCCACATATGAAGAAAATAAACATAGGTGAATTCTTAATTCTTAGAGGGCTTCAAATTAGAAATTCTTTATTTCTGTGATGAAGATTTATGACCAGATTTATGCCTTTACCCCATTCATGGTCATCCCTTATAACTTTAACTAGAAAAGCTTAATCCAGACCCAGGATCAAGAAAGATTCTCATCAGATAGAATTTAAATGCTCCAGTCCAGTAAATCAGCATTTCAACACTGAGATGATTTCTTGGAAACCTCACTCTTTTCCTTTAGTCACATTCTTTTTCCCAGATTTGGTAATTGAGATGAAGCCAGCTTATATTCTATGTCAAGTAGCTGTATCTCTCTCCTTTGTTTAACCTTGTGCCACAATCCTGGTTTGAATTTCCTGCACATTTCCTCTATATACCTAGGATTTTAGTCCCACCATGTTCTTGTAGATTCTGTAGTCTACTCTGCCTTGAAAATTTTAGCCCTGAAGCAAGAATTATACGTGTCCTCTTCAATTTCCATGGAGTTTCTGTAATTCTGTCTAGAACCTTTGTTTTAGTCGTTAGCTGCCTTAACTCAAAGTACTTAAGACCGAACTTACACTCTTGCTGGTCTTTCTGGACAGTGTGATAGCCTGCCTGTCTGCTCCAGCTGCCTTGATCCATTGTTGCCTGGTATCTGTTGTTTAATCTTCAGATGAAATGCTTTGTCTCTTTGCTTAGATTTCCTTCACTTGTTCAGTTCAGTTCAGTCACTCAGTCGTGTCCGACTCTGTGACCTCATGAATCGCAGCACGCCAGGCCTCCCTGTCCATCACCAACTCCCGGAGTTTACTCAAACTCATGCCCATCGAGTCAGTGATGCCATCCAGCCATCTCATCCTCTGTCGTCCCCTTCTCCTCCTGCCCTCAGTCTTTCCCAGCATCAGGGTCGTTTCCAATAAGTCAGCTCTTTGCATGAGGTGGCCAAAGTATTGGAGTTTCAGCTTCAGCATCAGTCCTTCCAATGAACACCCAGGACTGATCTCCTTTAGGAGGGCCTGGTTGGATCTCCTTGCAGTCCAAGGGACTCTCAAGAGTCTTCTCCAACACCACAGTTCAAAAGCATCAATCCTTCGGCATTCAGCTTTCTTTATAGTCCAACTCTCACTTGATTCTTATGCAATTTCCAAGAGCAGATTTTATGTCAGCGTTAGTTTTTAGTCTCCCACTTCTATCCAATCTAAAGTCTTTCTACCAATATTAAGTCCCAGACTAGTTATAGAACAACTGCTGCTGCTGCTACACCCCAGCTAACAGGAAATCATATCACTCTAATAAGTAAAACTACATTGTAAATCAGCAGTGTTAATAAAATTTTATTAAATATTTCCCTTTTTTCATAACATTGAAAAAAATTACTTCTGTTGGCTTTCTTCCTCATCTTTGACAGAAATAATAACTGAAGGCCATAAATTTAGAAACTGAATCTCAGTGTTTTTAATGTGTACATCTTACAAAAACTCCGACTTTCAGGTCACCTACTGTTTCAGGGAAAGGGATAGTTTTTATACTGGCTTCTCAAAACAGTATTCTCACAGTGGAAAAATATGACATAGCTATTTATATATAAAGTCATAACTCTTCTCTCTGATGCACTGAAATAAAGCATCGGACTGTAATGTGTATGATGGTTATTCCCTAGAGGGGGAAACGTTTATTATTCTAAACTGAATTCCTGAGCAAACATGACTAAAAAATAAATATGCATATCAGCTATTGTAATCATTTACAAAATAAGGGGAAAATGTTACATGTTTTTTTTTAATGTGCTTCATTACAGTGTCTTCCCAAGTGGTGCAGTGTGGTAAAGAATTCACCTGCCAATGCAGGAGACACGAGAGACATGGGCTCAATCCCTGAATCAGGAAGATGTTCTGCAGAAGGAAATGGCAACCCACTCCAGTATTCTTGCCTGGGAAATGCCAGGGACAGAGGAGCCTGATGGGCTAGAGTCCATGGGGTCTCAAAGAATAGACTGAGCTACTGAACACACACGCATATTATATTGGTCTGGGTCCAATCAGGAGACAGAGACACATAGTAAGTTAAATAGGAGGAGTTTAATATAAAGAATTATTAAGCTATGATAGAATCATAACTACAAAAAGAAAGAGAACTCCAAAGTGCACTCTGAAAGGTGCATCTGCCTTTGCCTAGAGCAAACGTAGCTAAGTAAGAACACGCTTCCCTTCACAGGTTCCCAGCACCCCACCCCTCAGGGCAGGGCAGAGTTCAGGCCTAGAGAAAAGAGAAGTCAGCGGTATTGTCAGAGCCAGAGCTCGTCTACAGTAAGATGCAAGCACGGACGAAAACCTCCGCGCTGGAGCGCGTGGTCACCAAAAGCTGTGTGTTCTGGTGCACGGACGGGGCTGAGTGACCCTACGTGTTCCCACACACCTGCTCCTTGGCATACAGTGAGGCGGGTGCAAAAAACCCCAAAGAATCACTTAAAGCAGCCCCTTTCTGCCTTTCTCCAGCGCCCTCTACCGACACAGCTTAAAATCATGCTTACTGTGAAAGAGAAAAGAGAGCTTATCACTCAGAGCAGGTGTACCAAAGCGCGAATGTGGAGTTGTGAGACAATACTTTGATAGCCGCCATGCACATCATATGGAGAGGGAAATGGCAACCCGTTCCAGTATTCTTGCCTGGGAAATCCCAGGGACCGAGGAGCCTGGTGGGCTCCAGTCCAGAGGGTCTTAAAGAGTCTGAAACGACTGAGCGTGCACACACAACACACGCACACACGTATCATGCAGGCTATCTCACCGTGCTGTTATTGTATATTAAAAACAAATTAAATGGCTCTTTTCTGTCACATATTTAGCCTGTAAGTGTTATAACCAATATGTAATAAGAATAAAAATAATTATAAATGTTTCAGCATTTTAAAACATTTAGGTGAATACTACTGATGGTCTAGAGCTTTTAGTTTCCCTCCAAATTGAAACTGATAGCACCTTTGTTCTATATAATTTTATCTGTGCTGTCAGAAACAATGTAAATTAAATTCCACAAACTTTATATGAATTTTATATTTGACTTTTATTGATATTACATATAAAAATTGACATCTATGTCTTAATTTATTTTAGCTTCTGTTTTAGTCTTCAAATACATGACGGAGGCAATGGTACACAGCAATAAAGGCTACATTGTGATGCAGCTTACAGCAGCGCCTGTCCACAGGCTAGCCTTGTGAAAGGGACAAGCTACACTTTCGGCCTGATGTGATTAGTTACACGTAATCTTTGTGCTCAGGTCAAAATGCATTTCACTATTCCAACACTGACAAGTGGGGATCCCTACAATAGTAGGCATTTTTTGTACTATCCAAAAATGAAGATAATTCCAAATAATTTGACCCCTTTGGGGTTATCAAAACTTATTCTGAATGGGAGATTAAAACTACTGGAAGAATGTCACCATGCTAAATGTGAACCCCTTTGAACGTCTTGTATTAACAACAATGCATTAACTAACTTAATGTAATCTTTGTCTCACCCCAAGTTAAGGAATTATTTACACTGGAGATCATTAACATAATGATATTTTTAAACCAAAATTGTGTTTCTGAATGCCTTAATCTCCCAGGAGCAATGGAACTCATTCTAGAATTAGATTTATGCTTCTCGTTTCCATGTAAGCTAAGTGATTTTGTTCTAGAAATTGTCACATGGTAAGCCTAGTTAATTAAAGATGTGTGGTCTCGAGTCAAAATTTTGACTTTTAGATTTATATATTCATTTATTCATCTACAAAGCCTTTTAGCTGATATAATGCTCTGTGCTATGGAAAGAGGGTTTAGCTGTGAGCCAGAGGGACTCGGTAACCTCTCTGGTGGCTCAGTCAGTAAAGAGACATGGGTTCAATTCCTGGGTCAGAAAGATCCCCTGAAGAAATGAATGACTTCCCACTCCAGCATTCTTTCCTGAGAAGCCCCATGGACAGAGGAACCTGGTGGTCTATAGTCCATGGTCACAAGGAGCTGGATATCCTTCACAGAGATACAGCTGAAAGAATGTTGTTCACACTCAAGTCAGTTGTGACTTAACTGGACTTTAACAGGCTAATCTGAAAACTTAACTTTATGTCTTTGAAGCTAATTATTTCTTTCAAATAAGACTAAACAGTAGCATATATCTACATATATATATATATATATATATATATATGTTTTAAGAAAACTAGAATGTATATATTTTAGAATACGGACTTTCAAGTATTTTAATACATAATTTAATCTCTAATTTGAGGAAAGGCGACCTTAGGCATATCCCTATTAACACATTATTTTTTTTCTTGAAAGCATGGAAAACACAATTAGCCATGTGACATCTGTTGTGATTTTCTTTACTAAGCTAGCAAAACTGCTTGATTTTTAAGGTACTTTCCAATATTCAGTCAAAACTTTGAGGTATATGAAACCACAGTGAGCCTTCTTGTGCCCTCTTTAAGGAACAACTTGCTTAGGTGTCAAGATAACAGGAATACCATGGGAAGGTGTTCACAGTTCCTCAGCAGGCATTTTATTATTTAAGTGTTGTCAGGAACCACTTTGGAATGGACATGTTGTTTTTCACTTGTGCTTTTTTAAAATAACAGATATAAAAAGCTCTTTAAACCTCAATTCCTGTACTTTTGCATTTATATTTTTCCCACAGGGAGCATTTAAATAGTTGGTTCTTGTCATCCCCTGTCTCCTATCTAGATCTGCACCTCTAGGGTATTCTTCTATTGCATTGTGTTTTACACAAGGAACTGACAGCTCTGGCCTTGGTAAAAGGATCCACTGTCTGTTTTTCTCTGGTAAGAATAGTGGCCCAATGCTTCCTTGACCTTTTGAATTTTCCCTCTTTGCCTCTGTTGAATCCTGGTTGCAAACGAGCCATCCTTCCCCAGTATCATGTAAAAACATGCATGTATAACAACAGAGTAAAATGTCACAAACATGAAAACCAAGCAGTGTGATTTGGGTGTGCGCGCGCACGCGCGTGTGTGTGTGTGTGTGTGTGTGTGTGAGTGTGTTTGTTTGTTAGTCGCTCAGCTGTGTCTGACACTTTGCAACCCTATGGACTGTGGTCTTCTAGGCTCCTTTGTCCCTGGGATTTCTCAGGCAAGAGTACTGGAGTGGAAATATGTACCTTCCTCCAGGGGATCTTCCCCACCCAGGGATCGAACCCAGGTCTAGATCAGGCAGATTCTTTACCGCCTGAGCCCCCAGGGAAGCCCCAATTTGGGCCTGTACCACCGTGGAAGTCTAACATCTAGTGTCCTTAGAACAACAACAACAAAATGTATTTTGTGCCTTCCAAGAAAGTTGAAAAGAAAAATGCATTTATTGAAATATTAGGAATGGTCCTGTCAATTTCTTTATGGATACCAGAGAAAAGCTAGTGTACACGTTTACTTACAGGTCAAAATCTATTCATGGAACAGACCTAAGAGCCACACATCAAAGTCATGTGGTTAGGCCTGCTATTTACAGCTTTAGAGTGATTTGTACAATGACACAATCAACGGTAGAACTGAAAAAATGAAAACTTGTGATATACCGCGGAGTAATTTTTCCCTAGTGTGCCATGGCGGCCTCATTTAAGAAAATAGTCACTCCGTTTGCCTTTCAGGCTCTCTTTCTTATTCATTTTGTCTTTATATTTACAGCAGCTCCCTCAATGGTCGTTGAAAAACATTAATAAGCAAGACTGTCAATTATATAGGGTCAGGAGACCAGCAGGGGGTACCCTCAAGTCCTGAGACTACATGCGGGCATGCTGAGTCGCTTCAGTCCTGTCTGACTCTGCAGGCCAGTGTACCGTAGCCCGCCAGGCTCCTCTGTCCATGGGATTCTCCAGACAAGAATACTGGAGTGTGTGGCCGTGCCCTCTTCCAGGGGATCTTCCAGACCCAGGGATGGAACCCCATCTCTTATGTCTCCTGCATTGTCAGGTACACTCTTTACCACTAGCGCCACCTGGGAAGCAAATACAGCAGAGTCCAAAAGGAAGAAGAAAGAATCTTCTTACTTCCCGGCAAGGACTGGGCCAGTGAAAAGCCATTGGATGATAGCCTCTCAATTTCATTTTCCCCTCTGTAAAATTGCTCTCCTTTCCTTTCGGTGCAGAGACTTGCCCGTGGTTCATCATGGTTGCACTTTGAAATGCAATTCTCTGCTGATCCTGAATAAATTTGTCTCTGTTGGAGAAATATCTCTCTATTTCTTTCAGGTCAACCTAGTTCTTCAGGTAAATTAGTGAGTTTTGAAGGGAACACCGGTGTAATTAACCCATTAGTATTATGAGATGCTACAGGAATGATTATTAATGACAAATAAAAATTAAAAATAGGACTAGCCTGATGGTCCAGCGGTTAAGAATCTGCCTGCCAATGCAGGGGACATGGGTTTGTTCCTTGGTCCTGGAAGATCCCACATGCCACAGGGCAACTTAAGCCTGTGCACCCTACAGCCGGTGCTCTGCAACAAGACAAGCCCACGCAACACCATTAGAGAAACCCACACTCAGCTTAGCCAAAATTTAAAAAATCTGTCTACTTAATATACATATATATAATATATATATATATACATATATATATATATATATAAAATGTCTGAATTCTCCTCTGTAAAAATAAGGGAAGAAACTACTTCTCCCTTCCCCAATTCTCTTAGAGTATTTACATTAGAAAACTTCTCGTTGTAAATCTTTCTTGTTGGCTTTTTGTCACCTTTTATGATCTAGGATTGGTTTTCTCAAAGACCTAAGAACCATCTTTTTGAAATGCAAACATTAAGAGAGTCGGCCTGCCTGCCCAGTCCCTACAGTTATGTCTGACTCTTGGTGACCCCATGAACTGTAGCTCGCCAGGCTCTTCTGTCCATGGGGTTCTCCGGACAAGAATGTTGGAGTGGGTTGCGATGTCCTCCTCCAGGGGATCTTCCTGACCCAGGGACCGAACCTGCATCTCCTCCTTTGCAGGTGGATTCTTTTACCACTGAGCCACCATGGAAGCCCAAACATTGAGGGGGACTGCATCTCTATTTCCCAGTTTCTATGAAAAGATAGGAGTTTAACTTCTGTAGGAACCTTGTTCTGAGTTGGAAAACTATCAGCTGTTACGAAGATGTTAGGTTTGTTTTTTCTCCAGTAGCTGATTAGCTAACACAGATGGTAACCCCAATTACCATATAGAGTTAGGATGTACATGTGTAACACATGGTGTTGTCAAGTCCTCTTACCTATGAACTAGTTATTGTTTATCTTAATGGCTCAGACTGTAAAGAATCTGCCTGCAACGTAGAGGACTTGGGTTCAATCCTTGGGTCAGGGAGATCCCCTGGAGGAGAGAATGGCCAACCACTCAAGTATTCTTGCCTGGAGAATCCCATGGACAAAGGACACTGATGGGCTACAGTTTATGGGGTTGCAAAGAGCTGGACACAACTGAGTGACTAAGACCTTCTTTTCTTTTTTTCTACTGTTTATCTTAAAAACATGCATGTAAAAAAAATGCATGTAATGAATTGCATCTACCAGCTATGTAAGGCAATGGGCATTATTTCCATCCAGTCTCTTTGAAGATGACCTATAATGCACATCACATTCTGATTTAATGCTGTTGAAAAGAAACAGCAACCTCTGAATGGAATCCCCTATGTTAATCTCCATCAAGACTTAATAGCAAACCGAACTGCAGTTTCAGCCTTTCCCACTAGGAGAATTTTAAACCAACCAACTTGGAATTTCCTAATCAAGACTAGTGAGGTAATGTCCTGGATAAGAGGCTTGCCTTCCCCTAAGGGAGGAGGATCTTGCCTGGAACTATACATTATTTAAGCTCCCTTGCCTCACCCTCCTTCTGCCTCTAAAAGCGCCTCGTTTGGTACAGCTCCTTGGAGCTCCTTCCTAGTTGTTAGATGGGGTACATGGTTGAGTGCTCAATCACTGTCATGGCTGACGCTTCTGTGACCCCATGGACTGCAGGGTGCCAGGCTGTCCTATCGACGGGATTCTCCAGATAAGACTACCAGAGTGGATCACCATTTCCTTTTCCAGGGGATCTTCCCAACCCGGGATTGAACTCATGTCTCTTATGTCTTTTGCATTGGCAGGCAGGTTCTTTACCCACTGCAACACTAGGGAAGTGGGTTGAATAGGATACTGCCCCATTATTAAATTGTCGAATAAAACCAATTAGCTATTTAAATTTATTCAGTTGAATCTTGTTTTTTAGCAATGCTTCTTCAATATAAAAGTGTCTTCTTTTTCCACTACCTCTGCAGAGAGGATTTCTGGGTTGGGACTATTTGATTTTAAAAATGGTTCCCCAACAAAATGTAGTTTAAAATAAACAGATAACTTTTAAAATGAGTATATGTAGCAATCAACCTAAAAAAATATAACAGACTCAAATATCTTCTGAAATAAGTTTATTCAGTCTTTTCAAGGTCTTGTCTATGGATAATGAAGAATGTATAATGTATAGAAAAGGAAAACAAAATCTCTAGCATCAAAAAACTTTCTGGGACAGATATAAATCCTATTTATCTTCATTATCATAATTTTCTGAACCTGTCATTACAGTTGAGGCAGTTGTGAATAAAAAATAAAGACGGTTAGTGATGATATAAAAAGATCCAGGGGTATAATTCAATAATATATTTCAAGAGGGTCATTCAATGTTTTCTGTTGTATCTTCCTGATTCATAAAGTCTCTGAGAAATGAGAATTGTAACAGTAAGTATCATCTAACAAAAGTTTTAGTAAAATTCATAGAATGTCATTAGCAAATCGGTATTTTAATCACTATATCACGAAATGACACATACATTTTACTACTAAGTAGAAGTTAGTGGTGGGTTTTATCAAAACTGTGGTTTGGTGTTTATCTGAATGTTTTTACTGTTGATATAAACAACAGACATTACTTAATTCAATTAAATAGACACATATGGCATGGTAATTATGAAATACTAAATAGTGATAATCCTTCATTTTAATGCAGCCATCAGAGTGAGGAATAGAAAACACAAGAGCAGCAAAAGGACTGTGAGTGTCTAACACTGGTGAATTCCTAGTGGGAAGTTTTCAGGTTGGACTCATCTGAGGAAAGTTTCTTTTTCTCTCCAAAACCATAGTAGAATAATGGTATATAACCCCCTCGTTGATACAAAATAAAGCAGAACAGGAGAATGCAAATATAATTCTGCTTCTTTTTTTATAATTAATTAGTTTGGCTGTGCTGAGTCATAGTTGTGACCAACTTGATCCTTGATCTTTGTGGCATGTGAGATCGTGTATGGGATCTAGTTGAGGCCATGACCAGGGATGGACCTCGCATCCTTTGCACATGGGAGCATGGAGTCTTAGCCACTGAGACACTAGGAAAGTCCCCTGCTTCTTCTTCTTCTTTGTAATCAGGGTATAATTAAGTAACATCTTTCAGGAGGGTATTTAAAGCTCATCTACTATTCCTGATCTCATAAAAGATTATGTGAAATGGGAAGTATGAGCAGTATTCTAGTCTAAGTCTTCCACGTACAGATGTTGAATAAATCCTGAACACTGTCCAGGCTTGCTGACACTGTGGAGCATCTTGGAGGAATCACAGACTAAGAATTGTCGTATTAATACAGTCTCTAAAATGAGGGATTTTTTCATTCTATTGTAGATGTAGAGGAGGAAAGCTTTCCTCTCCTTCTAAGTTCTTTGACTGATCTAATAGTTAAATCGGCATAACCAAGGTTAACAGGGAAAACAAATTTAATTCATACATACATGTGTGGGTGCTCAGTCACTCAGACATGTCCGCCTCTTCGTGACCTCATGGACTGTAGCACACCAGGCTCCTCTGTCCACGGGATTTCCCACACAAGAATACTGCAGTGGGTTGCCATTTCCTTCCTGATACCAGGGCTTCCCTGTGGTTCAGCTGGTAAAGAATCCGCCTGAAATTCGGGATACCTGGGTTCAATCCCTGGGTTGGGAAGATCCCCTGCAGAAGGTAAAGGCCACCAACTCCAGTATTCTGGCCTGCAGAATTCCAATTTCAAACTTTGGTGCTGGAGAAGACTCTTGAGAGTCCCCTGGACAGCAAAGAGATCAAACCAGTCAATCCTAAGGGGAATCAATTTTAAATATTCATTGGAAGGACCGATGCTGCCACAGCAGCAGCCCCCACTCCAAGTGCTTCCATGTCTGTTTCTTGCTCTGGCCTGAAGAATTCCATGGGGCCGCAGAGTCAGACATGACTGAGTGACTTTCACTTGCCGTTTCCTTCTCCAGAGCGTCTCCATGAGCCAGGTATCAAACCTGAATCTCCTGCTTGGCAGCTGGTTTCTTACCACGGACCCACCTGATACAGGAACCCCCAAATATGAGCCTTCCTGACAGTCAGGGGGTTGAGGCTTACATGAAATCCTGAGCTTAGGAGAAGGGGCTAGAAGTCTGGGACTTCAAAGGAGAGAAGACAAATCACAGAAAGATGGGAAGAGCAAATGTTTGGTAAACAAATGTATGCCCTGCTATGCAGAGAAGTCTGATGTAAAAATTTGATATTAGCTCTCTTCCTGGTTCAAGTCCCCATCTAAATTATTTTTGGCAGTTTAGGAAGAGCTTAAAAGATAGTCTAGAGTCTGATTGACTTTGTTTTAGCTCAAAATAATCCACAAGGCAAAGTGACACATTCTTGGGCAATCTGCTCTAAACCCCATCATAAAACAGAATGGAACTGACAAAGAGGCTTTTAAAAAGAACTGAGAAAACAAAAGAAAATCTGCTTGTTGCTAACAATTAGACATACTCACTTCAAAGCATACTAAAATTTTCTCAAAATGCCATCAGTAGCAGACTGCATGGTCTACCTGATGACCTACCCAGGACCTGAGATCTGGTCAACAGTCCAGAATCTTTGGCTGGACATCTGTATCCTAACTCTCCGTATTAGATATGGAGCTGCCTCTTCTTCCTCATGCAGAAATGTGACCATTCCTTTTTTTAGTAATTGGTCAATTCTAAGCATGCCCTGTGCCTAGCCTTGCTGATAGCTCTTGAGGGCACCTAGTATATGGGCCTTGCATACTTTAATACAGTTGAATACAGGACTAAATACAGTTGACCCATGAAACACCAGGTCTTTCCACTTTTCAGCAACTCTAGGGTTGTGTCACTTCCACTTACATCACATCTTCCTCACCCAGGGAGGATGTTCCGAGTGCTGATTTTGTTTCATGGCTCAACTATTAAACTCAGTTTAGCTGCTGTGAATCATAAAGTGGGGTTAGGGGAAGGGAAAGAGCTATGCCCCAGCTCATCTATAGGTTCTCCGATCTGGTTCATATATGGTTAGGGTTCATGGGATACTGCATGGAGTTTCAAAGGTTCTGGATGAGATCAGAAAATATAATCTGTATGATGTATCCTGTGCTTTTCTGTCCCTCATGGTATATCTCCAGTATTGGTAATGTATAGAATTGATGCTTTCAAATTGTGGTGTTGGAGAAGACTCTTGAGAGTCCCTTGGACTGCAAGGAGATCAAACTAGTCAATTCTAAAGGAAATCAACACTGAATATTCATTGGAAGGATAAAAGATGAAGCTGAAGCTTCAATACTTTGGCCACTTGATGTGAAGAGCTGACTCATTGGAAAAGACCTGGATGCCAGGAAAGATAGAAGGCAGGAGGAGAAGGGGATGACAGAGGATGAGATGGTTGGATGGCATCAGTGACTCAATGGACATGAGTTTGAGCAGCTCCGGGAGCTGGTGAAGGACAGGGAAGCCTGGCGTTCTGCAGTCCACGGGGCCGCAAAGAGTCAGAAAATACTGAGCAACAATAACAACAGGAAATTTACCAGAGGGATCAACCTACTTCTCCAGTCTAGTTGGTTTCTGAGGTTCATTGTGAAGAAACAGCAAATACTTCTTAGATGGCCAGCCAAGGGAGAGGAGGGGAGTGGTTGTTGGGTATCTCTGTCCCTTCTCTACCTTCTCACTTATTCTCCAATGAAAACCACACTTCACTCTGATGAAAGCTCAGATATTAGATGAGGTTCAGTAGAATTAGATTCTACTCAGCTAACTTTGTATGATTTAACTTATAATTCTTCATAGAAGTGTTCAAAATAATGCCACAAAGGCTTAACAATTTGGGGAAAAAGAAAAGGAAAGAAATCATGACCTTCAGCAAGGAAAAAGGTCTAAATGAATGGAGCAAATCTCCTTTCTGGGCCACTGCTGGTTCTATCCTAAGATATTTGAAATCAATCAAGCACATTGGCTACAGCAAAGCAATACCATGTGTTTTTGGTGTTTTTTTTTTTTTTTTTTTGAAGATACATATCTACTCTGTATCAGAGATTTCTTTACCTTTTATTGTCAAATTTGACCCGTTTTCTATAAAATAAACTTGGTCTTGGGGTGCATTTACTTCCTCCTCACTCTAGGTTACATTACAAACCTACTTACAGAAAATGATAAAAAGTGGTATTATGTCCGAAATGTTTTCATTATATCCATGTTTTTTTTTTTTTTTTTCCCATTGAGGAGTGAAGAATGGGAGTTTAAGTTTTCAACATTCATGTAATATGCTCAAACACTAATTCATATTTGTGTTAACCATGCTTGCTTCTTAGGACAAACTTAAGGTGTCTCTATTTTTTAGCTGAAGTTATGCCTTGAATCTTTCAATTATAATGAAAGTAACATTCCACAATATTAAGAGACATAAACCTGTCAAAAGGGTTGCATTTACCCTTTTTTTAAAATTTCAATAGACAGAATATATGTAAACAAAATCTACACTGTTTTCGTCATTCTGTATGACAGGAGGATATTTTACTTGGAACAGAATCCTGAGCCCGCAGCCTGGCACTGTTCCTTTGTAAACAATGGAGAAAAGCAACAAAGCATTGGGAGAAACTATTTCAGCTACTGCTCTAGTGAAATGGAGAGGGAGTCTTATCCACTCCTATTTTTGTATCTCAGAGAGAAAGTATGAACTTCACTTCACTCTACCCACAACTTCAACTAATAGATTCAATTGACCACTCTCAAGCAAAATTCCTTTTCTTACTAAGGGACGTGCTTCCCTAAGCAGATTACAGAGATAAATATTCAAGTAGGGCATTTGTATACATTATTTTTTTTTTTCAGTGCCTGCATCCTATAAAGAAGGATGTTAATTTAATTGGAACATTGACTACAATTTAGCCATAATTTCCATCCCCTTAAAAGGGACGCAACATTGTATGTTGGGTACTGGAAGGATAAAACCTCAGAAGCAACTCTTTGAGAATCAAGCATAATCCCATTTAACAAATTACATTTAGTTTTAGCAATACACTGTGAAATATGTTATTACCTGTTAATTATTTGATTGTCTTTATTCCAAAGTCAATTTTGAACATCTCAGGATGTATTAATACTATTAAAGATGAACAAAGAAGGCTCATAATTACTATTACTACATCCTGAGACTTTTTTAAATGCCCTTGGATTATCATTCAAGACCAAATCCTCAAGCAAGTAGGTCTCTACTAAGAGTTATGCTCATAATCTTAAAGTTCCATGTCACCAGTTTAACAGATCCTTATTGAACAAGAATTTCTATATGGTGGTACTACATTAGATTGCTGGGAGAAATATCAATAACCTCAGATATGCAGATGACACCACCCTTATGGCAGAAAGTGAAGAACTAAAGAACCCCTTGATGAAAGTGAAAGAGGAGAGTGGAAAAGTTGGCTTAAAGCTCAACATTTGGAAAACTAAGATCATGGCATCTTGTCCCATCACCTCATGGGAAATAGATGGGGAAACAGTGGCTGACTTTATTTTGGGGGGGCTCCAAAATCACTGCAGATGGTGACTGCAGCCATGAAATTAAAAGACACTTACTCCTTGGAAGGAAAGTTATGACCGACCTAGACAGCATATTGAAAAGCAGAGACATTACTTTGCCAACAAAGGTCCATCTAGTCAAGGCTATGGTTTTTCCAGTGGTCATGTATGAATGTGAGAGTTGGACTATAAAGAAAGCTGAGTGCAGAAGAATTGATGCTTTAGAACTGTGGTGTTGGAGAAGACTCTTGAGAGTCCCTTGGACTGCAAGGAGATCCAACCAGTCCATCCTAAAGGAGATCAGTCCTGGGTATTCATTGGAAGGACTGATGCTGAAGCTCAAACTCCAATACTTGGCCACCTGATTTGAAGAACTGACTCATTTGAAAAGACCCTGATGCTGGGAAAGATTGAGGGCAGGAGGAGAAGGGGACAACAGAAGATGAGATGGTTGGATGGCATCACCAACTCAATGGACATGGCTTTGGGTGGACTCTGGGAGTTGGTGATGGACAGGGATGCCTGGCATGCTGCGGTTCATGGAGTCACAAAGAGTCAGACACAACTGAGTGAATGAACTGAACTGAATTACATTACTACTAAGATCCTATACTATTCACTGAAGGGGTTATAAAATGACCAATACACAGCACTGTGGCTGCCTAATTCTGAATCTAAGGAAAATCAAACATGTATAAAAATGACTTTAGGGGCCTCCCTGGGGGTCCAGTGGTTAAGAATCTACCTTGCAATGCAGGAAACACTGATCTGATTCTTGGTCCTGAAAGACCCCACATGCTACAGAGCAACTCAGCCTGTGTTCCACAGCTGCTGAAGCCAGTGTGCCTAGAGCCCATGCTCTGCAACAAGAGAAGACACCGCAATGGGAAACCTGGGCACTGCAGCTAGAGAGTAGCACTCGCTTGCCACAAATAGAGAAAACTGCCAAGTCACAGCACAGCCAAGAAATAATAGTCAAAAACAAATGTTAAAATTTTTAAAGTGACTTTAATAGTATTTATAATCAATAAGGTTGTCTGTGTGTGCCTTGTAAGCTATAAGGATCTATACAAAAGCAACAAGTTGTTGTTTTTCTGTTATTATTTAAGGAAGGGAAAACTAACATAGGCATTTGAAGATAACTGATTTTTCTGGTAGAGAATAGTTAGTTAATTAAATTATTTATATATTTGGAATCTTAAAGAAAGATAGTTTTTTTTGTTGTTGTTATCAGTTAATATTTGATGGAAATTATGTTCTAGTTTAAAGGGAAGAATGGCCAAAGACACAGCAGCAGGGAAGCATAAGGTTTTTTTTGAGACAAGATAAGCCAGTTTAGCTAGAGTTTAGAATTACATAAGAAAACATCCAGAAGAAAAGCATGGATTCTGAAATAAGGGAGTGTTGTTGAATACCAAGAGTAGGTGTTTATACTCCATTTCAGGAGCTTTGATAAATCATAAACACTATGGAGAAAGGAAGCAGCACCTTCAGAACAATGAATAATGATACTTTGGCACCACAATAGTGAGGGCATACCAAAGTGGAATATGAGTGGAGAAATGTCATATGTTGCAATGTGTCTAAAACAACATGGCTGTGCAGAACCTCAGAATGTGACCTTCTATAGAAGATGCTATTAGCTAGCTAAAGATTTCAAAATGACATCTCTCAGACTTAGGATAGGTCCTAAGTTTTATGACCAGCAAGTATCCTTGTGAAGAAGAGGAGAAGATACAGAGAGACATAGAAAAGAAGGTGATGTGAAAATGGAGTACTGTGTCTGCAAGTCAAACAATTTGAAGGGTTGACTGCAACCACTGGAAGCTAGGATAGATAGAGAGAGAGAGAGAGAGAGACAAGGGATGGTCCCCTGCCTCCCCATGGCTTCCAGAAGGTACTAACCCTGGTGCCACTTTGATTTCTAGCTCTGTTATCCTGATCTAAGAGGGAATAAACTCTGTTGTAAGCCACCCGAGTTGTGGTCATTTGTCATAACAGCCCTAAAAGACCAATGTTGTTATGGTGTTAATCACTCAGTCATGTCTGACCCTTTAAGACCCCATGGACTGTAGCCTGCCAGGCTCCTCTGTCCATGGGAGTCTCCAAGAATCCTGGAGTGGGTTGCCATGCCCTTCTCCAGGGGATCTTCCAGAGCTAGGGATTGAACCTGGGTCTCCCAAATAGCAGGCAGATTCTTTACCATCTGAGTCACCACGGAAGCCCAACAGAAGAAGCCAAAACAGACATCCAGGCGCAGCTTAGTGAAGGTCTGCAGAGAGAGAAAGTGAAACGGGAAGGCAGCACGTGGACACGCTGTTTGCAGTAAAGTTTATGTGCCTAAGACCCTCACTTGTGCAGCCTCCTCCAAGGCCTCTACCAAACTTTATATGAATAATCTGGAACCTTTTTGTTAAATAAAACCCCTACATCATACAAATTACAAAGCCTAGACAAGCCTCTGTCTATATGATACCACAACTAGCCTATTCAAATAGGCTGCAGTATAAGAGAATCTGACATTTCTAGTCCTCTAATCTAAGAGGGTAGTGATATCTTTAATCAGACAGGGTAAATTTAAATTTAGAAAAAGAGCTTTGTGGAAAGTAAATAAAGATGATGTTTCCTAATAATTTGTAATGTATTAATCCTTCAGGACACAGTAGGTGCTGCATTTCTTCGGCAGTCTATATTTGCTGACCTGTGGTTAAAGTGGTTAAAGAAACAAGTATAAGAAATGTGGTAAGCGATGAAACAGGGGTATGTGTATGGTGCAAACGCAGAGAGAAACAGTTTACTGCCATTGTGTATTGGGAAAGTCTTTCTAGCTTCTTCTGTGAATTGGATTTATTTGGTCTTTTTCAGGGAAAACAAAAACAAAAACTTTGTTGACCTGTATTTTAGGCCACAAGCTCCTCAGGGAAGAGACTCCACTGTATATTCTTCTTTGTATCTGTGATGTGGATTATATGGTACATCAAATAGGAGATGCTCACTCATATTAAAAAAATGGAGAATCAGAGTCTTGGATACTGATAGGCATTCAAATGCAGATACAAAGTAAGTGTTAAACATATGGGTCTTGATTTCAGGAAAAATGTTGGGGTTGGCAACATGGATTTAAGTAATTAACACAGATGCAATTTGCAAAAACTCTGGAATTGACTGCGAGCCTGGAAGAATATGACAAAGGACAAGACCTGAGGGTGGACTTTGATACATACAAGCACCACATTGGTGGCTGTGATGAGTTTAGAGAGGCATTTTAGACACACTAACTTTGGAGCCAAAGAGATACTTTAAATAAATATGTTCAATAAATTGGTGAAATGGAACCTTATTGTAACTCTGCCTTTCTCTGGCTTTTTCTTGTTTGGCCCCTCACTTACGGGAAATGTCAAGTGATTCTGAAGACCGCCTGGAGTTGCTTTAACTTCAATCCCCTGAGAAGCCTCAGAAGGTCAAGTATCATCTCCCACTGCTTCTCAGATGCCTTTACATCACACTGAGTTCCTAGTTAATCTTCCCTATTCCTGTAAAATTCACCTGTGCCAATCCTCTAGGTAGAAATGACACACATTCTTTTAATTTTGGTAACCGAGCTCTTTCTCATACACTCAAGGGGATAATCCCACACTTTAAAAATAGGTTTAAAAATATTGAAAGCTATAAAGATTAGAATATCTCTTTCAAAATTCCCTAAAAGCACATTGAGTGGTAATAATGTACATGGTCTTAAAATATATATGAATTTAGATTTTAAAAATAAAGTAAGAAATCATTTTAAGTGAATTTAGACATACAGGCAAAATATAACATTATAGTATATAAAAATACATGTACGCTTACAAATGTACACATACAGAAATCTAAACACATACACATATACATGAACACCATTTGTGTTTATTACTGATAACAGTTCAATAACAGTAATAAAAGCTTCCCTTGTAACTTAGTAAAGAATCTGCCTGCAATGAAGGAGACCCAGGTTTGATTCCTGGGTCAGGAAGATCCCCTGGAGAAGAAAATGGCAACCCACTCCAGTATTCTTGCCTGGAGAATCCCATGGACAGAGGAACCTGGTGGGCTACAGTCCACGGGATCTCAAGAGGCAGACACAACTTAGAGACTAAACCACCAACCACCACCACTGATAACAGCTGAACAACAGCAATAAAAGCTTTTACTGAGCTCTTACTGGGTGCTAAGGATGAACTAAGTCACTCTAAATATTATTTTCTTTATCCTACCAACAACTCTGTGAGGTAGATAATATTTTTACATTTTTCAATTGTTGCTATGTTCAGTCAACACAATAAAATCTTAAAGGAGTCTCAAAACACACCAAAAATTTACTGTTCAATCTAATTTAATAAATGGTTTATTTAGCATCTTCTTTCTTCTATCTGATATGACTCAGTGTGCCATGTGCTTAGATGAAATGTCTTACTTCTGCATAGGAATGATATTATTGATGAATCTGTGGGTATCAAAGGAGCTGTTTGTCCCCAGGGAAAATACCAGTCTCCATGATGGAAGACAGAAACTAAACTGCACAAAGTGTTTTAGACGGAATATTTTCAGCTTCTTAAAAACAAAACACAAAAATTGATAGCCAGTTACCTGTGGAACACCGTTATTTTTTCATTTTTCCTTCTTCTCCTTTTCCATTTTATAGTTTCCATGTAGACATTGACTTTATGTTTACTATTTCAAATAATCCTGATTCAGATCAAAATGGATCAAGAAAGGAGCAGACATGTATAAATTTTATCCTTGCTATTCCCCAAGACATGCTCCTAACTCCCCTTTAATTTTGAGAGCTTGGCTGCTAATCAATTTGAGGGAAGAAAGAAAGGTGAGAGTGGGGTGTGAGGCCCCAGGACCTGATGAGCTGGTGGCAGCCTCCATGTCTCAGGCTTCTGTGATGCTGGGCTTTGAAGCCGCCCAGTGCTGCCTGGTGGGGCCAAATCAGCTGTGACGGCTGCTATAGTGGGGAAGAAGGAGGCTGCAGTCCTAATCTCGAGAGTCGCGCATCTGTATTTCCAGCATCTTCACCCTTGGGACCTGATGGGGAACGTGGAAGCAAAACCCACAGAACCCAGATCCCATCACCTTTCCCCTCCCGCCCCCCAGGCTGCATCCTCAAGTTTCTCACTCTCTATGGCCTATATACAGCCTCCAGCATGAGCTTCTGGCCGCAACAACTTTTGCTCCTGGAAATTGAAAAAGGTATTTCTGCTCTGCTAGGTCAATAATGAGAAATGTCAAAGTATGATATTTCTGTTGGGTATCTTTTTATGTTTGTGTCCTGGACAGTTTTTCTTTTTGTTTATTTCATCTTCAGTGAAGTGACTCAATTGTTTAAGAATGTATCCATCAAGGGGTCTGAGCCTGTGGATCATCCAGCCTCTCCACTCTATCTTATCCCCATTTCATGCTAAGTCAGGTATTAGAACATAGTTCATGGAAAACAAAATTGCCATGTAATAGTTAATCATATTAAAGATCCAGAAAAAGGAAATGTGAAATTCCCTTCTGGATTAGATATTATTTTTAATGAGAGTCATCAGGAATTATGATACATAGGCTATCAGAAACATGCCTTTGTATTTGTATCAGTCAGTAGTGAGGCTACCATCAAGATTTGCCAGAAACAGGAGTGTAGCATGTAAAGAAAAGTCTTAACTCGCAGAGTTGGGTTGTCTAGTCAAAGCAACACTAAGCCACTAGTGTTCTATTTGTTTCTGTGATGAAGCTTTGTTGGCCCTGTTCAGGATGAGGAACAGAGTCACAGCACATCATCTGCACGAAATCATCTTTGTGGATAATGATAGTGGCTTCGATGATTTGCAAGGAGAGCTAGATGAGTATGTCCAAAAATACCTCTCTGGAAACATTAAAGTAAACAGAAATGTAAGTGTTAGGGGTTGACTGGAGAAAGAATGATTGGAGCAGCCCATGGTCCAGGAGTTCTGGTGTTCCTGGACAGTCATTGTGAGGTGAATGCAATATGGGTGCAGCCCTTGCTGGTGATCATACAGGAGGATCAGCAGAGCATGGCTCACCCTGCAAGTGATGCTATCAGTGTGGACACGCTTACCTAGAGTTTACTGTCCCCTACAGGACAGGAAGGATTCAGCTAGCGGATGTACTTCAAATGGCACATCCCATTCCTCTTTCTGAGCTAGGAAGGCCAGAGGACTCACAAAATCATCACTTTGAATGGCTGGATGGTTGTTTGCCTTGAACAGACACTATTCCACTGACTTGGACAGGGTGAAAGTAGAATGGATGTTGGGGGAGGAGAATATTTGGATATGTAATTTAGGATTTGAGTGTGTGGAGGTAAGTTCTTCCTCATTCTTTGCTCTAGAGTAGGAGATGCCTTTTGAAAAAGGTGACCATATGGATTTCCTAAAGGCCAGGGCTTTAGGACACATAACTCTCATGTTGGGGATTGCTTGGTTAAATAAATATGAGGCGTATTATTTTTCCTTCAGACCTGATCTGAGGACCAACAACTAGGGAAGTAATGAGTGTGTAGAATTGAGGGAAAACCTGAGTTGTAAATTATTTAAAAGACACCTGAATAATATATACCCATAAATGCAGATATCAACACAAGGACAATTTGAACGTGGACACAATCATTTAAGAAATTGGTGTGAGAAGAACCAGTTAAGAAACTGTTGCTTAGTCCAGGGTATTGCTGGTGAATTTGAGGTTCTTGCTTCATCGGAAAGAACTGGGAAACAAAACAGTAGGTAAGAAGTGGATTTATTGAGAGAGAAACACACTTCACAGACAGAATATATACCATCTCAGAAGGTGAGAGCTTTGGAAGATGGTGTGGTTAGGTTTTAGGCACTGGGTAATATCAGGGCTAATTACTGGAAAGATTATTCCGATTATTTTGGGGGGTGGGGTGGGTATTTCCAGGAATATGACCTGCAGTCACTTTTTGGCCTTTTATGGTTAGACTCAGAACTGGCATGGCACTGGTGGGTATATCATTTAGCATGTTAATGTATGACAATGAACATATAATGAGGCTTGGGCTCTACTGGAAGCTGAATAGTCCACCATTTGTACCTAGTTGGTTCTAACCAAGTCTTTGCCATGTCCTATGGCCATGCCATTCTTTTAAAAATTGTGCCCTCCTGTTTCAAGAGGAGAACCAACGGATAAGACACCTGAGGAGGGTATCATCTAAAACAAGATTTGACTGCTTTACAGTATGTGCTGGAATTTGTAGTTTGGAAAGTAGGATATAAGTGCTACTGCCTTAAAAACAAATAAACATGTATGACTTCATACTCATTAGTGATCTACTTATTGTGCAGGAAAGTTTGCCATATATTAGGAATTCAAAGGTGAACAAGACTAAGCTGTTTCCCTAAAGAACGTATAGTTTACCAAGGGAGATAAAAAGGTGATCATGCTGCTAATCAATTCATTCAATAGAAGCCAAAGTGAAGAGGGAGAGGAATTAAACGGTGACTCCCAAAAGATGGGAGTAAGTGTTGATTTCACCAAAGATAGCAAGATTATGTAGAAGAACACAGCTGGCAAGGAAGGGGATAAATTAGAAAAGTGAAAGACAAAGTACAAATTTTGTGGGGCATGTAAAACATTTTCTGTGAAGAAATGAATATATTACTATCTAGAGTAGTAATGGCTCAGATGGTAAAAAAAAAAAAATCTGCCTGCAATGCAGGACACTTGGGTTCAATCCCTAGATGGGGAAGATCCACTGCAGAAGGAAATGGCAAACAACACCAGTATTCTTGCCTGGAGAATTCCATAAATAGAGGAGCCTGGTGGGCTATAGTCCATGGAGTTGCAAAGAGTCAGACCCAACTGAGTGACTAACACTTAGAGAAGTATTACATCAATAAGCTTATACCTACAGACAATAGCAAAACTGAAGATAAAGACTTCTCTGTCATCCTAATCTGATAGGAAGACTTTGTACCACAAGATCAAATGAAATAAGAATGTGCACTTTGTATAAATTGCGGTGTATGAATTGCAGTGTATGAAACTGCAGTGTAATGAGAAATTGATTTAGAAAGTGTTATATGTGGCTATGACTAAGTCACTTCATTTAGGTTCCCAATTTGGTTCCTAATTTGTAGAAAAATTAGAAAATAAAATTAAGAATTTTTTCCAATGCTAACATGTATTTTGAATGAGTTCCATTTCTTTTTTTTTCTTTTCCACCTCTGTGTCCACCAAACTTTGATAATATTCTTTTAACAAACAATAGATAAAGCAAGGTTAACATAATGAGGATTTTTTTTTTTTAATATCAATTTGTCATGAATTGCTCACTGATGGTTCATGCTACACTGGAAAAAGGTAGTCATTAAACAATTCTAAAAGTTGCTCCTATTCTAAGCTGGAAAAACCATCTTATTTCCATTTCTGCTACAATTAGGTGGCATTTGTTCTCTTAGAAATCCAAAGGACAGACCCCTGGAAGTCCCATTGATCATTGTGTTGGAATCTTCTGTACCTTCCCTTGTCAAGGTTGGCCAAGTCTGATTTTCTCCATAAAAACTGTAGTCAGTTTCTACCATGTGGAACAGCATTAAGTGATGATAATAGAATACTTAGCCTTACACCGAGGGCATGCTAAATTGCTTCAGTTATGTCTGACTCTTTGCGACCCTATGAACAGTAATCCACCAGGCTCCTCTGTCCATGGGATTTTCCCCAGGCAAAAATACTGAGTGAGTTGGCATGCCCTTCTCCAGGGAATCTTCCTAACCCAGGGATTGAACCTGCATCTCTTATGTCTCCTGTACTGGCTGGCAGGTTCTTTACCACTAGTGCCACCTGGGAAACACACACACAGAGTAGGTGATAGTAATTTTTTTTTAATTCAAATTATTTGTTTATGCCAAAAGTTGAGATTTATTTTAGCAGTGTCCAGCATGTGGTTCTGTGTTAAAGAATAACAAAGAACCTCTGAATGTTGATCGCATAACTTTGGATTTGAACAACAAATACACTAAGACTGAATAAGAGCTTTAAGTAAACATAAATCAGAAATACAGCAGGTTCTTTAATATCATGTGATCATATTTTAAAAATGCAATAGCATGGGTCACTGGCTCTAAGTGTGTTTTAAATTAACATGACTGTCATCCTCTAATTACATAACACTATAATATTATGTTTCCTCATTGCCAATTTAGAAAAATGCGTTGTAGAGTATGGCAGTAGATTATGCTAAAAAAAATGGACTAAATCAGATTTGAAAACAAGGAAAGTAAAGCTGAATTCAGGTGAACGTTTTGAAGGTGGTGGATGAACATTTCCGAATGTTAAATATTAAGAACTGTACAGCAAGCTGCTTCCCAAGGGGAAACAAAAAATTCCATTTCATGGGCAAATTAAAATTATAATCAAAAGTCTCTAAAAGACACACACGCTTATATTTGTGTTTAGCAAATGCAAGTAGATAACTAGTTAACTTAGCAGATCTTTTACGTCTGTATATGTCTTGCTTCGTTTCTGTAAATACTTAAAATCATTATTTCTGGACCAAGACTGATATTTTTTATTTAAATTCAGATACTCTATTACCTTATCTCCTCTAAACTTAAAGTAAGTACAGACATTGTATATTTCTGAATAATTTATCACATTGAGAAGCTGCTCAAGTATAAATAACAGATTTAAAACCACCATTGACAGAGAGGGCATTCTGCAATGACAGGATTCAGAGTCCAGAATTTTAAAGAGTTTTATTCAATTCTAAAAGGCTTGTTTTTCTTCTTTTTTCCCAAGTTAAGTAAAATTATTTAAACAAATCTCTTTATCTTTATTTTGAATATTGCCAACATTAATTAAGCTCTTATGTCGTGAGGCACTAGTTCACTTAAAATCTTTACATATCTTATTTTATACCATTCTCAGCATTCTTATAAGATAGATATATGATCTCCATATTAAATATTAAGGAACTGAGGAATAGATGATATGTAAGTAATATGTCCAAGTTTATATAGCTAACAAATAATAGAATACTTTAACAAATAATAGAATCAAGATTGGAAACTTTGACTCCAAAGCCACTTTGGAGTCACTTTGACTGCACTCATCCACTTCTCCAAAAACTTGTGATCAGTTCTTAACTGCTTCAAATATTAAGTGTATGCTTTAGATAAAATATAGTTTTCTTCAAAATGATAATAGACCTTCATAAAAGATAATTATAGGTATCAGAAAGCTCTGAGCATAAATTAATTTCAGAATAATACTTCATAACATGAAAAATAGCAAAGAAAAGGATTGCAATCGATGTGCACCATGGCCTTAGTGCCAAAGTGGAAACGTCTTTACCACTGATGGAGACTCTCCTGGACCAGACATCAGTCTACCTTGTGCCCTCTTCTGGACTAGACCGGGACTATGTGCCCACGTCTCTGGGCCTGCATAGCACAGTGTTAGCAAGAATGGTGGTACTGGTCTAGTCGCTAAGCCTGTCCTATTCTTGAGACCCCATGGACTGTAGCCCACCAGGCTCCTCTGTCCATGGGATTCTCCAGGCAAGAATACTGGAGTGGGTTGCCATTTCCTTCTCCAGGGGATCTTCTCCACCCAGGAATCAAACCCTGGTCTCCTGTATTGCAGGAAGTTTCTTTACCGACTGAGCTACATTGTTAGTCTAGAGAGAATCCCTTACTTTTGACATCTGCTCAAATTCCTCATCTTCCACCATCCCCCAGGTGATATTTGAATACCTTGACTTGCCCTTAATGCCTCTTTAATAATCCCCCATCCATAAAGCAACCATTTTCACTCCCTGACTATAAATCCTCACTTGTTATTGTATTGAATTTGATACTGAGGTCTCTATTCCCCTGTCACATAGTTCCTGAATAAAATTTGTTTTTACCACATTAACTACTGTTGGGCCCTGTTTTTTTATTTACTGATAATATTTCACATGTAGGACAGAGAAACATGAGGAAAGGGATAAGTTTTGAAGAAAATGACATTTATGCCCCATAATTTTTTCTTCCTACCTTTAAAGGACTCTTTGCATGAAAGATTTTGTTTATTTGCTTTGCAATATTCCTAAACCCATGGGCTGAAAGTGATTGTTTACTTAACTTCTTCAAAATATCACCTTTTCCAGGTAGTGCTGGACTGCATCTTTTAATCTACAAGTGGGCACTCTCCTATTGAAAAATTACAAAATCAACCTGCTGCATGCTTTGGGGCTACTCCTTTCCACCAGCACTCTGCTACTTTGATTAGGATTTAGGGTGGCTAAAATAATACCCTTATCTTCCTGTTTACTAGTTTTTATGAGTAGGAAATATCTTTGAAGAAGAAAAAAACAGTTTGATCCACAATCCTTTCTCCACAGGGTAAACCACTGTTATTATCGATAGTCTTCTTAAGAGCAAGATTGTCTTGTTCGAAACTGCATTTCATGAGTCAGTCATAAAAGATTTTCAAATATTATCAAGCGAGCCCTTTGAATACTGGAATAACAAAAGCAGAGTTTATCTCTCTGTTGATAACAAGTCTTTTGTGATTTCTCTTGTGTACCAAAAACATCATTTACATCAACTGCAGTAAAACAACAAAATGTCACTTAGCAATAGGTATTGGATGCACAAATTTCTACCACCAAAATTAGCCCTTAGCAAAATGTATAACTCGTGCCTTTATGTCTTTTAAATTTTTATAATATATGATTACATTGTACATTTTGCAGTCCAAGGTAAACCCCTTCACTCTAACTAAAATGCTCTTGGAATAACTCTCTCTGTTGTTTCAGCAGCATCATAATGAAATGTATTCCATTGCCCAGGGTCCTATGATAGAAGTTTTCCCATTATTTCTACAAGATCCAGGAGAGCATTCTTGATTTCAATCAGGTCAGACACCCTGTCAGAGTCCAATCTTGACAAATCAATGACAAGGCATATCAGAGCCATCAAAAGTTTACAGCATGTAATAAAAACTGAACTAAAGTCAAGCATGCTGACCGCCAGTAGGCCCGGGGAGACTCTAGGCAACCAGTGATTTGTAGGCTCCATCACATCCCAAATGTTCGATGTATCTAGCCCTTGGCAGGGTGTCAAGGACAAGAAATAATCAGTCTTTAGAGATCACTTTTGAAATACTATGCCCTCTGCTTCCTTCATGTGAATCATTCTTCCGCATTGTCAGGATCCACTGATGAAAGCTGATGATTTTCAATAGCCTGTGACAAGTGAGGTGTTCCGCTCCCCAGCTGTGGAGAGAATGACGTCACGTAGTCAGCTTTCACCAGGCGGGCAGTGTGTGGTGAGTGATCTTCTCAACTCTCTGCCAGAGTCAAGAGTAAAAGCCAGAATGCTGGGATTTTGTAACCAAGAGCAGAATGATCACCAGAGGAGTAGACAGGCAGGAATTTTAGAATTTGCTTCCTGATAGTTCATGTCTAGAAACCAAATTTTGTCTTCATGTTGAATTTCTACATTGAAACAGTGGACTCATAGGAAGTATCTAAAAGTGATGTGAGCATAAATGAATCAAATTGTCGGCACTGCTCATGTTGCAATAACTGTTAAATCAACTTTCTTGTCTTTTATATCAGTTTTTTATTGAAGTATAGTTGATTTTCAGTGTCGCATTAATTTTTGCTATACAACAAAGTGATTCAGTTATACATATATAAGCATTATTTTTTTAATATTTTTGTTATGATTTATCACAGAATATTGAATATAGTTCTCTTATCTTAATATGACTTTTAGGCTAGCTAATAATATGCTAATAGATCTGCAGAGAGTCAATATTGATTTTCAAGGAATAACTTTTTACTCATGATGGGCTTACATTTTTTTTTCACTCACTAGAATTACACCTATTTCAACCATGACAACCACAATTTAAGTTTCTCCTACCATACAGTATGGTTATTATTTTCAGTTTTAAAAAACTTAATTTATAAAAACTGATGATATTTTATCTGTCCTTTCATAAATAGCCCAGGTTTGGTTAATTCACTATAATTTTCAGTTAGAGATAATGTGCTGCCATTAAAGACAATAATAAATGAGACTCCGTTCAAAAATGTATAAAATTTCAGAATTATAGGAGAAAAAAAGACTATAATCTTACAGAGAGAAAAAACTGTGAATATATTACAAATACAGAATAAGAATAGCATCCAATTTTTTAGTTCTTGCATTGCAGCTAGAAGGTACTGGAACAATGCCTTTTAAAATATGAGGAAAGATGACTGTCAATCTAAAATTCTTTATCAAAATGAACAGCTACTCAAGTGTAAGAAACATAAAATTTCAAAAATGTTTCGAAAATATTTCAAAAGACCAGCCAAGTACCTTCCTAAGGCAGCTGACCTAGAAGACCTTAACATTCCCCTTGGCAGCACTAAAACTTAGACAAGCTTCTTCCTAACTCCAGGTTCCTAGCTTCCTTTTCTTCAAGCGTTTACTTTATAAGGCTTAGAATTATAAATTATTTCTCTGCTCCTTTGGGATGTAAATCTTTCTAAAAGGCATGGGCAGATTTACAAATCAGGCATATCTTTCTCTGGGACTTGGGAGCCATCCCTTTGTAATGCAATCACCAAGGAAGATCATGGTCTTATCTCCCATTTCCCTGGCAGAGTCAGAGCCTAACTTTGGCAGGCACCATCCTCCAAGTTGTAAAACTACCTCCTGTATTAAAAGTATGAGAAATGACTTTATTTTGGAAAAGCCAACAGCAAACACAGATGGCCTATGTTTCCTGCATACAATCTCTTAAATACGTGCCATCCTTTGGTTTCAGCAGAATTGAACTCAGAGTTCTGTTCTCACTCCCCTGTTATCATAGCCATGAATTAAGTCTTCCTTGCTTGTTTAAATTTGTCCAGTGCAATTTTTGCCTTATTACAACTATAGTTTATATTCCAAAAGAAAGTGTAAGTGATAGCATCCAAAATAGAATAGCTAGGGATTTCCCCGGTGGTCCAGCAGTTAACTCTTCACCTTCCATTGCAGGGAGTATGAGTTCAATCTCTAGATGGGGAGCTAAGATATGACTCACAGCCAAAAACAAAACAAAACAAAACATGAAACAGAAGGAATATTGTAACAAATTCAATAAGGATTTTTAAAATGATCTACATCAAAAAAAAAAAAAAAAAAAAACTCATTTAGCAAAAGTAAAATAACTAACAGGAAAGAGACAGAGTCCCTGAGCTGACTATGAAAGGAATCCCAAATGAGAGCTGTCAGAGGTAGAAATCGTAAACTATATCGTGAGAGAAAGATGGAAAGTGTGAGAATGAAAGTTTGCAGATAGAACTAGTAAATTCCTAGATGGGGCTTCCCCGTTGGCTCAAATGGTAGAGTCTGCCTGCGTGCGGGAGACCGGGGTCTGATCCCTGAGTTGGGAATGTTCCCTAGAGAAGGAAATGGCAACCCACTCAGTGTTCTTGCCTGGAGAATCCCATGGACAGAGGAGCCTGGTGGGCTACAGTCCATGGGGATTGCAAAGAGTCGGATACAACTGAGTGACTTTCACACACACACACACACACACACACACACGAATTCCTAGATGACTTACCATATTGAGAGGAAATGTATGCTTCTACCAGAAATCTGGTGCTGAGTTAATGCAAGGGTAGGTAGAAAACTCAGCCATGGAAGTAGGTAGGCAATTATTAATGCATTGATGATAAAAAAGTTGGGCAAGGGAAAACAGGCTTTTTATGATCTGAAAAATCATTACCTAGACAACATATTATAAATTCTAAATAAAACAGGGGCTCTGTACCAATCTAGAGGGATGGGATGGGGAGGGAGATGGGAGGGAAGTTTAAAAGGGAGAGGATATCTGTATAACTATGGCTGATTCATGTTGAGGTTTGACAGAAAACAGCAAAATTCTATAAAGCAATTATCCTTCAATTAAAAAAAATTAATTTTTAAAAAGTTAATGCAACCAATAATGCCATAGAATTATGTCAGCGGGGGGTGGGGAAGAGTGCTAGTCTCAAGAGAGACTAACCTGACCTGCAACATTACAGGTTGCAGGTCCTGACATAAATCCTGACCTGCAACATTACAAGTAAAAAGTTAATGTCTCAGCTTTCAATAGGTTAATACCAGACGCAGCGGTTCAAACAGGTGGAGTATTTGATTGTCAAGGGACTAAGGGTAGGGATGGTGAGGCCAGAAGATAACTGCTTTCCTTACAGGACTGGAAGTATTTGACTTTTTAAATGGCAAATATGTAAATTTTAAATATAATAAGAGTAGACTCTACAAGGAGTAAAAAAGCATCTGCTTGTTGAAAATTAATGTGGGGAAAACAGCAAAAAAAAAAGTGAACATTTAGTGAGCAAGAGACGCCACCGCAGTAAGAAGCCCATTGACCGCAACGGAGTCGCCCTGCTCGTGGCAACTAGTGAAAGCCCATGCAGAGCAATGAAGACCGGTACAACCAGAAACAAACAAATCATTATAAAGCAAAATGCAGTTTTTCTCTTTCTGTGGTTTTTGGCTCTTTTCCTTTATATCTCTCCTTTAAAAATGTTTTTAATATACATTCCTATATTTTTTTAATTTTTCCTTTATAGATTATTACAAAATATTGAGTATAGTTTCCTGTGCTACGACAGGTCTTCAAAAATTGCTCTGCAATGTTCTCTATGTCAACTTTTTTTGACCCCCATGAGCTACTTTAAGAATTCACCAACCTTCTTATTCACTCCCTGTCTCCCTTATTCTCAGCAATTAACCTTAGCTCTAGCCTTACAGACAAATTAGACACCATCAGATCCCATCCCTCTTTCTCATTCTGAAATCCCACACCTTCAAACGTATCCTAATTTTCACCTAAATATTTTCCTTCTCTTTCTTCACAGGGGGTGTTTGAAACTAGCATGTGTGCCCCACTTCCATGCCCCTGGTGATCTCTATAAATTTCCTAAATAAAGTTCTGAGTACCAAAGCTGGTCCAGCTATACTGTTGGTGTGAAACCCTCTAGTTGCCCAGGAATATGTGATAAAACACATCCAGTCTAGCTTTTAGAAAAGCTATTAGAAAGATTTATACAGGTATGTATGCTATTTAAGCATTTTTCCCTGTTGCAATTTTTTTTCCAACCCTCACAGTCCAATATCACCCTTCATCTCTGCTATTAAATGATGCTGCTAAAGGTTCCAACTAAACACAGCTAAAAAGAAAAATGGGATGGTTTTTGATTTTGCACATGAAGATACAATCTTCTTGAGGGTGCCTGCCATCTTTTATTTATATACTGTCGGTTAGCAAATCCATGCTACGTCTTAGTTTAAGAAATCATTTTGGTATCAAGGATGCCTCATTAGTTCATAATTATTCTCAACAACATACCTATTTTCTGGATCTGAGTCCCTTAATTCTCATGGATTGCACTCAGCTTTGTTTTTAATTTGTTCCTCTTTATTGGCTCTTTTCTCCAAGTGTACACATATGCTCAAATCTCTTCAAAGATAAAAGGGAGTACTTTCCCTCCCTCTAGAAATGTTTCTCTCCAATAACGTCCTGCATATTTTACATCATTAGTAGCTCTTAAATGCCTCCTCTCATCTGAACACTCATCACTACTATCCTTTCCCTTCATTATTTTTGTTGTTCTTTAGTTGCTAAGTTGTGTCCAACTCTTCTGTGACCCTGTAGACTATAGCCTGCTAAACTTCTCCATCCTTGGGATTTCCCAGGCAAAAAGAATGGAGTGGGTTGCTGTTTCCTTCTCCAGGGGACCTTTCTGACCTTTCAGATCTTTATGAACTGCATCGACAGGGGTATTTTTTTTTTTTTTTTTCTTTACCACTGAACCACCAGGGAAGCCCCACATATTATTTTAGTTACTTTCATTAATCTTTGAATTGTTTTTCTGATCAATTTCCCTCTCCAACTCTATTTCACCAGCACCTCCCTTTGAGCTTCAGACCCTCATATTCAATTGTTCACAGAACATGTCCAACGCTATGTCCCACGGCCACCTCAACTCACTATGTCCGAACCTAAAGTCAGCTTTTCCTCATATGCCTGTTCACTCTCCCCAGCTCACAGCACCTAGTTGTTCAAGTAGATATGTGATCATTCTTGATCTCATTCTGTTCTTTACCCTCAGCATCTTAATAGTTATCAAATAGTAACCATTCTATTTAATAATTGACTATCAATTCTAGTCTCAGCTCTCTATTCCCAAGTGCATATTTTCCATTTGGATTTTCAAAACATCATGGCTGAAATTTCTGCCATCCAATTTGTCCTTCATCTGCTTATTTTCTGAGGAAAACACAATGCACTTGCAGTAATTTTCATAAGCTACAAGAATAATTTTATGTTTCTCAAATGAAGACTACTGGATATCTCATTCTAGCCCTGAAGATAAAATTCTAACATCCTTAATTCAACTTCAGTTCAGCCCAGTCTCTTAGTTGTTTCTGACTCTTTGGGACCCCATGGACTGCAGCATGCCAGGCCTCCCTGTCCATCACCAACTCCCAGAGTCCACCCAAAGCCATGTCCATTGAGTTGGTGATGCCATCCAACCATCTCATCCTCTGTCGTCCCCTCCTTCTCCCGCCTTCAATCTTTCCCAGCATCAGGGTCTTTTCTAGTGAGTCAGTTCTTCACATCAGGTGGCCAAATTATTGGAGTTACAGCTTCAGCATCAGTCCTTCCAATGAATATTCAGGACTGATTTCCTTTAGGATGGACTGGTTGGATCTCCTTGCAGTCCAAGGGACTCTCAAGAGTCTTCTCCAACACCACAGTTAAAAAGCATGAATTTCTCGGTGCTCACCTTTCTTTAGAGTCCAGTTCTCACATCCATACATAAAAAAACCACATCCATATAGGAAAAACCAGAGGTTTGACTAGATATACCTTTGTTGGTAAAGTAACGTCTCTGCTTTTTAATATGCTGTCTAGTTTGGTCATAACTTTTCTTCCAAGGAGCAAGTGTCTTTTAACTTCATGGCTGCATTCACCATCTGCAGTGATTTTGGAGCCCAAGAAAGTAGAGTCAGCCACTGTTTCCACTGTTTCCCCATCTATTTGCCAAGAAGTGATGGGACCAGATGCCATGATCTTAGTTTTCTGAATGTTGAGCTTTAAGCCAACTTTTTCACTCTCCTCTTTCACTTTCATCAGGAGGCTCTTTAGCTCTTCACTTTCTGCCATAAGGGTGGTATCATCTGCATATCTAAGGTTATTGATATTTCTCCCGGCAATCTTGATTCCAGCTTGTGCTTCTTCCAGCCCAACATTTCTCATGATGTACTCTGCATATAAGTTAAATAAGCAAGGTGACAGCCTTGACGTACTCCTTTTCCTATTTGGAACCAGTCTGTTGTTCCATGTCCAGTTCTAACTGTTGCTTCTTGACCTGCATACAGGTTTCTCAAGAGGCAGGTCAGGTGGTCTGGTCTTCCTATCTCTTGAAGAATTTTCCACAGTTCGTGTGATCCACACAGTCAAAGGCTTTGGCATAGTCAATAAAGCAGAAGTAGCTGTTTTTCTCCAACTCTCTTGCTTTTTTGATGATCCAATGGATGTTGGTATTTTGATCTCTGGTTCCTCTGCCTTTTCTAAATCCAGCTTGAACATCTGGAAGTTCATGGTTCACATACTGTTGATGTCAGACTTGGAGGATTTTGAGCATTAGTTTCCTATTTTTGTTAATTGAGTGCAAAGTTTTCTCCCTCTCCTCTACATATTTATACATCTCGCTTTATTTGACTTGAATATTTTCTCCCTTTAACACCCATTTTCTTCAACTTTTCTGAGGTTTGAATTAAATGCCTTATCAGATTCCTTGGGCTCTCCTAACAAGTGAACAGCTGAAAGTGAACACTCCAGTTGCTCAGCCATGCCCAGCTCCTTGCGACCCCATGGACTGTAGTTCACCAGACTGTTCTGCCCATGGAATTCTCCAGGCAATAATACTGGAGTGGCTAGCCATTCCCTTCTCCAGGGGATCTTCCAGACCCAGGGATCAAACCTGCGTCTCCTGCATTGCAGGCGGATTCTTTACCAACTGAGCCACCAGGGAAGCCCTGTCCTAACAAATGAGTGGTTTAAAAAGAGCAGAAATATATTCTTTCACATTTCCAGAGGTGAGAGTTCAAAATTTAGGTGCTGGCTGGGCTGTGGTTCCTCTGCAGGCTCTAAGAAGGAAACAACCCATGTCTCTGTCCTAACTTCTGGTGGCTGCCTGCAATTTTAGACATCCCTAGAAGAGCAGAGGCACCAATGCAGTCTTTGTCTCTGTCCTCACATGGTCTCTTCCCCTCCACATGGCTATGCCTTCACAGGGCCATCTTACAAGGACACAAATCATTGAACTTTGCGCCCACCACCCAGTATGACCTCATCTTAACTAATTACACCTATAAAGAGTATATTTGCAAATAAAGTCATATTCTGAGGTTCCAGGTGGATTTTAGGGAACCCCACTAAGCCCAGTATAGACACCCCTTTTACATTTTTCTATTGTACCTTGAACAGTCCCTTAACACACCAGATACAATATTACACTGAAAACTCTGATTTCTTCCCCAAATTGCACAAGGACCAGAAGAATGCTAATGTTGTTTACTAATTTATCTTTAGTGCCTAGTCCAATGTCTGACAGAGAGAAGAGTTTCAATACATATTTAAAAAGAGCGAATGGAGGATGCAAGCAGTGTTCTTTTTAAAATCGTCACAGCCTTCTCATAGTTTTCAGGAAAACTAGCTAAGCTAAAACAGAATCTGAAAGAAAGGGCTAACTAAAAGTTTAAAACAATCATTCTCTTTTCTCTCTTCCTCATTCATGGCAAACACGAAAGCAGAAAGACACAAACTCTTAAACAAACTAAGATCTGCTGAAGGTGGCATGTTGCATGTTATTTACTTTTTTTTTTTTATTATTATCCTACTTTATGCTTCGTTTTCTTAACTCTTAATTATCTATCCTTCAAAACTTAGATCATTTAACTTTCATGTTGCCAGAGGCATAAAATTCTCCCCTGGCCTCATTCTCCTTTCAGGGTAGGTGCATTTTGGCCCATTCTTACAACAGACACTGTTGCCACCCTACCCATATCCCCACCTCCCCTGCGGTCCTCATGCATTCTTGCTATGTCTTATCAAAAGAACTTACAAGTGCCGGCCTGGAGGAGATGTCATAGAGCTAGAGACTTTGAAAAACCCTAACCAAGGACAAATGCTGAGTCCAAATCCCTGAAATGAGCAAACCTAGGCATGCCATGCAAGTTTACCAGCCCAGCTGACCAAATCGGAAATCTGCTCACTCACACACCCTATGTGCGCTTCCCTCCCTTCTGGTGCCGTTTTCCCTGACCTCTTTGTGTGTGTTAGAGTCATCAAGCAAACGGGCTACTAGCCCGCCAGCCTTCTCTCAAGATCCACTTGGTTAGACCTGATCTGAGTCACTTCCTGATGCTCTTCCAATCCAAGTTATCATACTCTTTAGTTTACATACTTGTCTTTTGCTGCTATTACTATGTAAGCTCCCTGATGGAATACATAATTTTTTATTGCCCACTGCCCAGCATAGAGTTTATAGTATGGTAGGAATCAACAAACATGTCTGGTTCATGGGACTGAAAACTGGCACAGCCAACATGGAGAAGAGCAGGGAGATTCTCTGAAGTAATTACCATATGATCCAAAGATCCCACTCCTGGGCATGTGTCTAGAGAAAACTATAATTTGAAAAGATGCATGTATGCTAGTGTTCATAGCTGCATTATTTACAATAGCCAAGACCTGCTGGGAAGCAACCTAAATGTCCATGAACAAATGAATGGATAAAAATGATGGGCTATATATACATGATGGAATATTATTCAGACATAAAAAGGGAATAAAATAACACCATTTGCAGCAGCATGAATGGACCTACAGATTATTATATTTAATGGAGTAAGCCAGAGAAAGACAAATATCATATGATATTGCTTATACAAGGAATCTAAAAAATAAAAGATACAATTGAATTTATTTACAAAAGAGAAATAGAAACAAATTTAAGGCTACCAAGGGAGAAAGGAGGGAAGTGATAAATTAAGAGCTTGGGATTAAAATGTACACACTAGCATATATAAACAGATACCAAACATAGACCTTCTGTATAGCACAGGCACTACACTCAGTATTTTGCAATAACCTTCAATGGTAAAGAATCTAAAATATATACATACACACACACACGTATATATAGCATATATACATTCATATATAATATATATATATATAATCTCTGATTCTATTGTTTTAATGTATGAGCAATTTCAATTTCACAATTTTATTATTATGTGGCAAAAACTGAATAGAAAGACAGAGACATGAAGGTAAGGCACGTGATATTAATAATATGTAATGTGTAACTTTATTCTGAGATATAATTACTTTTATAGGCAAAACACATTAGGAATATCTTTTAAAATGTAAGGAATTTTAAACATATTCTGCTTTTCAGTTCTGCAGACACTCGAGACTTGTTCTGAATTTTTCCTGGATCCATTTTTAAGCATATTTTAAACTCTTGAACATGCTTTTCAAATGTGTTTCCATGCCTATGGCTAAGTAATTTGTTGCTTTATAAGCTACTCATAATTGACATAACAATCTCATCACGCATTCTAGCTTAAAATAATGTCAAAAGGCACTCTTCGCAGTTATTAGTTTTACAGAAGTGCAGTCACAGGCACAGGCACCCATTTAACAGTGATGGATTTCACACCGTTGTTTTGACAAGAAAACATATAACTTGTGTTTAGCTCACTCGTTTTCTGAACATCCGAAAATGCAGTCTGAACAGATTTTTTTATTTAAACAATAAAAACATATTTTGTTTTTTATTTCTTTGAGGTTTGTTTCTTTCATGGCTTTCTGTTTTATTACAAATAGCTTTCTCTTACTACGGTAGCTAGCACTGCATCTTTGGTATGCATTATCCTAAGATCAGATTTTCCTGATTTTATTTACAATACTATATACAGCTTTGTGTTTTGTACCCGCCCCCCTCCCGCCCCCCCCACACACACACATTGTCTTCTGTTTTCTTGCTACATCTACTGCTGTGAGGAAGAGTGAATCACAGCCTGATTCAGTCAGACTTAGCAACATGAAAAGACATATTCAAGTTTGTGTTGTGGGCATGTTTACGTAAATGTCCTACCTGAAATATTATAATGTACCTGCTGCTAAAATAAGAGGATGCTTTGAAGAGAAGCAATGTGTTATAGTAGAAAACATTAACTAGAAAATGGAAAACACTGCTTTAATCTTCAGTTAATAAAACATTGGAAGAAAAATTCCTTTCGTAAATTTCTCCTAAATTTGCATCTTGAAAGACATTTGAAACTTCTCCCGTACTGTATCTTGTAGCAAGTGATCCAAAAACACAAAAGATTTAAATTTCAGCAGAGATTTGATTCTATGCCCATTATTATCTTAATTGCTTTTCCAGTTACAAGAAAGCATAGGTAGAAAAATATATATAAATTGGAGATTATCAGTAACTATCAGAAAATACTATGCCTTTTCTTATTGGAAAAGATAGTGATACATTTTTATTTGTAGCTAAAAGTGATTGAAAACTTATTAGGATAATTTAATTTTTACCTTACCTCAGAAGGCTTAGGTATTTTATTGGTATTATATGAACTCTGTTTTAGCTGATCATCTCTGCCTGTTCCCTGTCCATAGAATTTGGTGGTCAAACTTTTGTTTTAAGTCTAAAAAAAAAACCAGTTATCTTAGGCCCATGGTTTGTTGATTCATACAGTTTTCTCAAAAAGTTAATCAATTTATTTACTTGATTCTTCTGAGTCTCATGTGTCAACAGACACACCAGTCTTCTGGAACCATGCCTCTTTCCCTAGATTTAGTATGGGTAACTTTAAGCCTATCTTGCTTCCAATAAGAGAGAGATGACATTTTTTTTTTTTCCTAAACCATATTTTTCTAACTGAAAGAATTTCCTGGGAAAATGATACCCATTAAGAGTTTTTAAAGTTGGTGTAAAAAATAAAATAAAATAAAATAAAGTTGGTGTAATAACTATACTCTGATACTGGTTTTTAAGCCTGAATTTTTTTTGGCCACTTTTATTCAGCTGCTTTGTCAGTTCTGTATATTAAGTGGAGATGACTACAAATTAAACTTCCAACCCTGTCATTCCACTCTGTATTCTCTCTATTTTCCTTAAGTTCTGCTTGCAAAACAGTTCTTTTCTGAGCTCATCTTTGTTGCATTATCCTGGCAAGTGCAACCAACAGGAACAAATTCAGGCTACTAGCATCGGTTTTTCACCTCTTCATTGCATCACCATCCATATAGGTTCTGATTTAAAACAAAACAAAACAAAAAACACCTTGCTACAAAATTACCTGGCCTCAAAGCCCATGCCTCATATTTTCAGTTGCCTGTTAAGGGACCTTGATTGATCCAGTACTAACTTTTTGTACCACAATCATGATGGTTGAGTTATTCCATGAGAAAGAAACATTCCAACCTCAGTTTCTTAAATTGTCTCATTCATGAGATGTGTCACATCACATGTCTTTTCCCCAGGCTGATGGAGATTCCATTTTAATATACAAAGTCCATTTTAAAATGCATTTTAATTAGCTGTGTCAGGGGAAATGAAAGAGGGGATGGTAAACAAAGTGTTAACTCTTTTAAAAAATTATTTTTTTTTTATTTTTGGCTGTTTGTTGTTGTGTGGGCTTTCTCTAGTTGCGTGGGCCTTCTCTAGTTGCAGAGAGGTGGAGTTTCTCTCTAGCTGCTGTGTGCAAGCTTTTCTTTCTGGTGGCTCATCTGTAGAGCGTGGGCTCCAGAATGTGGCTTCAGTAGTTACAGCACACGGGCTTCGTTTCCCCTGGGCATATGTGGGATCTTCCTGGATCAAAGGTCAAACCCTTGTCCCCTGCATTGGCAGGTGGATTCTTTAGCACTGGGCCACCTGGGAAGCCCTAGGCAGTCCAGTATCGGATTATAGCAGGCCCTAGATCCAGTGCTTGAAGTCCTAGTGTAAAGGTCACATGAAGACATGCAGGGAAGGAGGCTGCATGAGGATGAGAGGCAGAGACAGGGCAGTGTATCTACAAGCCAGAGCACACCAAGGGCTTCTGGAAATCACCCAGAGCTAGGAGAGAAGCAAGGATAGCTTCTTTCTTAGAGTTTGGAGTTCTGGTCCCCCGGACTGTGAAAGAATACATTTCTGTTGTTTTAAGCCACCTAGTTCATGGTCACTTGCTGTGACACCCGGAGGAAACTCTTACGCACGGAACACTTAAGGAATACATGTAAATCCATGGCTGATTCATGTCAATGTATGACAAAAACCACTACAATATTGTAAAGTAATTAGCCTCCAACTAATAAAAATAAATGGAAAAAAAAATGTTGAAATGTATCAGCCTCTCATAGATTGAATATAGCACAAGTTCAAAACATAGGTTATTTCCATATAGATATGAGTATGATGACAGGATTTTTTAAACAAGTTTTCTTATTTTAGCCATACATTGTAAAATGATAGACATAATACTTTTTGGTTCCTTATTTCTTAGATAACAGAATTAAGTTAAAGTAATCCAAAGTGATGGTCAACCAGACATAAATAAATCAAGTTCATGAAAGCAGGAAAATATTTAAGAAAAGAAACGATATTTCCATTTTGAGAGGTCTTTTGTTTGTTTTGACAGAACTAAAGCAAGCATTCTGAAATTAAGTAAACTCGATGAGTAAGTGTACCTCTGCCCATGTTATTCCAAGTTAATGTTTTAATTGTGTTACTAGGAAGTAAGGCATGCCACTCTGAATTATCTGTGGTACAGAGAACTCAGTTCATTTATGAATTTTAGCAGAATATAAATAATAACAACAACAAAAACAAAGCCCAATCAAACTTGAATCTTGCCTGTTGGTAGGTCAAAACTATCATTTTAGGGAAAAAATTATAAACATTGCTTCTCCAAAATAGCAGACACAATATCATAAGATGTCCAAATTTAAGTTGGAAAAATAGCTTTTGGGAAAAGCACTATATTTATTCATTCATTTCCTATTAGTTGAGGTTGATGCTACTTACCACAGTAGAGGTAGCACTTGGAAAATGCAATTGTAAAACAGAATATTTACCATTAATGGCAGTACCCAATATATACCCTAATAAATCAGCCACCATAATTCTAAATGGCCCTTTCCATCAAATAGATGTTGATAACAAGAAATAAGCAAAAAAAGGATAGTGATGCAGTGAAGAAAATTCCTTTTATAACTTGTATATAGATAGGACAGAATAAAAGAATGGTGCAAAAAAAGAAAAAAAAGAATGGTGCAGAGGCATAGCCTAGATGAAGAGACTGCTTAAGGAGGATAGAAGGGTATCACATATTTGTAAACAGGACTGCGTTAGGGGGGAAAATTACTTGTACAAAAAAGTTTTGACTCTTGCATACTGGAAAATATTTTTTAAGATTTTAAAATAATTATCAACATAGGGGAAGGCAAGTACATTGTGAGTAAATAAAGGTTCTTCAAAGTCCAAGCAGTGGATGCATCAAATGTTATATTGGTGAAAAGATGAAATCAGAGAATTTTAGGACATGATACAGAAGACTCATAAAGTCAAAGATGTGAATCACGTGTAAATGAAACTCAGAATCGAGAAGGGCTGACGGGTAAAGGAGAGAAACTCACTACTGATGGGAAGGGGTATCCTAACGTTCTCCACGGCAGTGCCCACTCTGTAGACTAGCTGGCATTCCCATTTCAGGATGAGCGGTTGGCTCTGGTTCTCATCAGCTTCACTTACCTTTGGTGACTGTCCAACTTCTGTTCCAACGGAAGGTGCTCAGCTGTTTGGGCTTGATGAGGCGAAATTTCAGTTAATTGGACAAGATTTAGGGAAAATTTGTATAAGGAATTTTGGGAATTTTAAAAAGTCACTTTATATTCAAACCATTTCTGGAAGTATTGATCCCCATGATTTGCATTATTAAATAGAAAAAAATATTAATAATGACTCTTTTATACCTAAAATTATGTTTTGTTCAGTCTACATTTCTTCATTTTACTGTGACTCAATGTACGTTGATCAGGGTTTTTTATTTACATAAAATATAAATGTTCTTAAATGCATTTAAGATGCATGTATTCTGATGGATATATACGTTTTTATGACATTTGTACATATATAGATAAGTCTATTAATAGTTAAGCTATCTGAATATTCATGCGGCAAACTTTTCAAGAGTCAAATGACCTCGAATCAGGATGTAATTAAATAAAGAATTCTGAAAGATTAAAAAGTTGCTTCAAAGTTGATACACTTAAACTTGTACATAAACTTTTTCAAAATAACTATGCAAGAGTGCTGCCAAATGGGTATTTTGTCAGATTAATAAAATGCAAGATGTAAGCATCAAATACATGGCCCAACATTTACAGGGCAGAAATGGCTCAATTACATTTTTCTTCTATTAGTGGTTAAGAAGAGCAGATGCTCTGAGGTCTGAAAAACCTAAATTCAAATTTCCAACTGCATAATCCTGGGGAATGTACCTATCCTCATCTGAATATTTCCTTCCCAATTTGAAACTGTGGATGTTATTTACCCATTGAGTCATTCTGAGTATTAAAGGACGTGCTGATCACAGATGTTAGCTTGTAATAGGCACCCAGTAATATTGGTAATTATCAATTTCTTACAAAAATGAACTCACAACTAGGAAGGGTAAAATGAATGCTGAGAAGAAATTGGAACCTAATGTAAGTAAAAAGATTAAAAAAGAAATCTAGTTGCTCTGAGTTCAAGTGTGTGGCTTGTATACTTTTCAAGACACTTTGAGTTTCAGCAGCCTAAGTTGACAAGCTCTGCTGGGAACCCCAGGAGGCATCAACAGGAGGCTACACCCAACTAAAGCCTCATTGTTCAAAAGTGGGGGCAGCTCACTGAAAAAAAAAAGAATCAGAAGTTCATTTTTAGAATAGGCTATTAAAAGCACAGAATGCAATAATTAAGGAAGAAACAGCAGTTATCTGAAAGCATTGAATGCATAATGGAGGGAGGGACTGAGAACTCTATGCAAACATGTGAAGGACATTTGTGAATGTAGCAGTATGCACTCTGTGAGGTCAACCTTGAGTCTTTTATCTGCACTGGCCATTAAGATACCAGATGACTAACCTCTAATCAGATCATTGAAATGAGGATGTGAGTGGGTTCAGGAAGCTAGAGGGGGTGGTAGGTAAAGTGTAGGCTTAGTAACCATCCCAGTCTTCCTGAGACAGAAGAGATGCTCTGGATGCCCAGACTTTTGGTGCCCAAACCAGGAAGATACCAAGAAAAGACTGGCAGGTTGGTCACCCAATAACTGGAAGGCAAGACTCCCAGAATGAACTCAGGTGTCCATCTTAAGATTCAGGTCTCACACCATTGCTGTGTCAGTAGCATCAAAGTTTCTTTTGTGATCAGGATAAAAATGGGGAAGTTTATGGACTGTTGGAGGTATGCTGAAGACATCAGGATCAAAATCTTACTACGATAAGGCACATATTTTGTGTCATGTAATATTCTAAAAATTTCACATTTACAACTATACCTTTTAATCTTATAGCAACTCTGAAAATAAGCTATTATTTTTATTGATAATAAAGCTGAGGTAGAAGAGAAATTAACTTTCCTAAATTTGCATACAGTGAATGTTTGCCCTTGAGAGTGAGTACATAGCTTGAGTTTACTGGGTGTCTCACACACTCATGTGTGAGTTTCTAAAAAGAGAAAAGGCTAAAACTCAGAAGGAGATAGGGAAAAGGGCATGTGTGTGTGTGTGAGGTTTTTGGTCTATCAGTTAATAGAGGCCTCAGGAGCCCCATCCCTTACATTTTGAGAGTATCTGAAGACTTGGGAGTTGGCACAGGAGAAAGATGGCTGTATACAGGACCAGGAAGTGCCTGGGTTTGATGTCAGGGTAGAAATTCTAATCCATTAGAATGTTCTTGAATTCAGTTCACTCAGGCTACATCTGCAGCCAGAGTCACAGCCTCAAGTGCAAAATAGGAAATACCACCTTCTGATCTCACTGAAAGCTAAGTTAATTCCTGCAGACGCGAATAGATTGGGAGGTATTGGCTTTGCAATGCACCTCTGCAGCTATGCATCTGAAGACCCATGACTTGCTGTGGTTCCTATTGTGTTCACAGCAATTGGTTCCACTTTCTCATGAGCTGTCTGACTCAGTGAAAGTCTGGAAAATACCCTAGTGAGACAGATTTCAAATCAACATTCTCTCTCCTAGAAGGCTGTGGCAGAGGAGAGGCAGCACCCTGTTATTCCCCTAAATGGCAACTCAGCTTAAACCCTACACTTAGGAAACAGAATGATTTGGTGTGATATGAATGCATGGTTGGAAGGGGAGGAGGACAGAAGAGGATAAGAGAGAAACTTCTTAAAGAAGACTAGGATTTAACCCTTGTTATGCATTCAAAGGATTGTCATTATTAGATTCACATTTAAGAGAGTCAAATATTGCTTCAATATAAGTAAAAATGTATAAAAAAACTTTTCTGAGCATGAGAGAGGAAATCCTCTTTCTTTAGAGGTTTTCAAGTTTAAATCCTATTTCTTTGATATAGAAAAGTTTCAAGAATTAGATGAAGATTAAATGGCCTCTTAGTTCCTCAAATGCCCAAGTCACATTACTATGATTAGAAGCCAGGTTTTAGGCACCATTTTCAGTATTCCTTCTGTATTATTTTCTGCACTTCTCTGTATACTTGAAATGTATCATGAAGAGTCTCTTTTATATTTCATTGGCCAGATAGGTTGAAACTCAACCCTTAAATACTAAAGACAATTTGATTTTTATATTATCTTGATTTAATAATTTTGATAACTTCCATTATGTTGGAAAAGATGTTTGTTTATTTTTAAACAACTTGTTTTTCTGAGTTCTAGTCTCCTGCTTTCAAATTGGAAAAACAAAAACAAAAATAGCATTTACATCAATTTCATAATCTCATAATGCTTAATAGACCAAGTAAATGAAATACCAAACAAAATGTATCACATATTGTGCACAGAATTTATACTACTTGTAATTTTATCATCAATGTACACTTTCAGAGAATATTAATGAAAGGACCATATAGGAATTATTTGGTGATATAATAAAGGCATTCTAAAAGGTAATAAGTAGTGTGTGGATTCCCTGAAGGCTTTGGGTTTCACCTGCTCCCCTCTTTGGCCTTAATTATGAGGTTTTATGAATATCAAGAGGGGTACTCAAATAAATCAGGAAAAAGTCACTTTATTGATTCAATAGCAATAAATATATATTTTATTGACTATATTGTTTTGTAATAAAAAATCTGGACATCACTTAGATTATCACTCACAAAATTGTGACAATACTGTTTAGTTGGTTATCATTTTGTCATCATCATCTCATAAAAATAAGAAGCCTATTTTCTTTCTCTCACTGCACCTTCCTTTACAACTCTAGAATTGTCATCTTTCATTTATTTCTGAAAAAAGTAATGTCCACAATTTACCAAGTGTCAAGTAATATAAGGACTGAGAGACAATATTATACAATATAGACAATGTCCCTCTTCAAAGAGCTGCAGAAAATGATAGGAAGATAGGTACAAATAATAAGGTAGTTCCTACTCACACTGTTACGAACCAAGACTGGTGAAGCAGAAAGGGTAGAGTGCCATGTGGACACAAAGGAAATACTAGATAAGAAAGAATTCATAGAGTACATGTCTTCACAACTGAAAATTAACCAGAATAAAAGGACAGAGGGTATAAGATGGGGAGAAAGTGTTGTTCTAAACAGAGTATATGTTACTGTTTGAGAGTAAAACTAAGTATGATGCATCCAGGATCTAAAAGCATTGTGGGATTATAAAATTGATGTAAATATTGCTTTTTCACTTTATAAAAGGATTTCATAACTGTTAAACATGGGGAGAGATAACAGAAAATACTGTGGATAAAAGTGGAGTATAATTACTAATAAGTATTGAATACCATGCAAAGTTTATTTAATTTATTATTTATTATGTCTTGAGGGCATAATGCAAAGGGATGGCATGATCCTATCTATGTGTTGGGACAGTACTGTCTTTGTAGGGTAAGAACAACCTAATGAATAAGAAGATGAGGTCAAACATCGATGAAGACAGCTTGGTGAAGAGATTTTTGCTGAAATTCGGGCAAGAGATAATGTCTTGATCTATGGGGATGGATTAGAGGATATGGAGAATCCTATTTCCGAAGTATCAAGGTTGAAGCCAGATAACTTTTTAAATGAATAGAGAAGGAGAAACAGAAGCCAAATATTACTTACAGATTTCTGTTTAGGTAGTTGAATCTATGTGATTTTCACAAACACCATAAAAGGTGATCAAAAATAAGGAATAAATTTGGTGAGAGGTTTCGCTTGGGACAAGGATCGTGTAGAAAATGAGTTTGTTGATAACTCCACCATCAATTGATAAGTCTAGGTAAATTATCCAGAAAGAGAAGAGGAAAAAACTTGTATTAAACTGAAGTAACATTAGGAATTACAAGTGTTGGAGGAGGTGGTTGGAAAAACAAGAGTGCAGGTGAGCTGAGAGCTGGACTTGGGCAATTTGAGGTTCTTCACACACTCGCCATCCTTGGAATGTTCTTTACACTTGGATTCTCCCTGCAAAGACACAGCCTTGAGATGACAATGTGTTGCTGAGAACACCTGGATGGTATATGTGACAGAACCTAGTGAAGACCTCCATATAAACTTTTTGAAGATTTGGTGGATGGCTGTAGAGATCTACTCGTCTTGTGGCTGCTCAAAAGCAAGCCCCCTATGTGAGTTCCCTTGCTTATTATACCTGCCACTTACCAATTTGGAGGGATATGCCTTTTTCCTCAGTCTCTTTTTGTCCTCTGTTTTTGGGGGCTCATTTGCAAACCAACAGCAAAGTAAGCAGAAGTAAAAGACCTGTCACAGAATATCCCCATGTAAAAATATGTCCATAATATCAGATTATCACATCATGGGAATCAAAGTCAAAAGCACTTCATGAAGTAGAAATGGGTCAGCTATATCAAATGCACACAAATGTTTGAATAAGATAAGGTCACGCGAGTGCTCCATGAATTTTGTAACCAAGAGATCCACTGTAATCTTGTACATATAGTTTCAGCTAGATGACTGGGAAAGAATCTAGACTGCAGTGGATTGTGAGAGGTGAGGAAATGGAGACATCAATTGAAATGAAAATGTTCAATAACATTTGCCTATGAGAGGGAATCCACAGTTAGAGAAATAACTCATAGCTATATGGGGACTGATGTTCAAGGAAGGAACTTGGAGTTTTTCATGAAAATGGGAAGCTAGTGATTGTAACAGGACAAAAGGATTAAAAGAAGCAAGAGAGGGAGCAAGAACCCTCTAATTATGGGAGGAAAGGAAAAGCAGGGCTCACTGGAGAATCCACAAAAGAAACTGTACCTCTTCCTGCATTATAACCAGTTTTATTTCTTGCTTTTACTTCAGATTTGCAAAGGCTGGGGCACAAAGATGGATAGTTTTATAAAAGTATTAAAAACAGCCTTGGTATTTATTTGCGATATATTAGTCATCTTGGTAAAATTTTAAGTGCTATCTTTTAAACATTTTTGTAACATATGATATGTTATTGTCCTTTCTTCCTTCCTGATGCTCTAAAATTCTTTCAGTTGTTTTATGATTTTCTTTATATGTGAAGACTTTTCCTTAACCTTTTATAGGCTTTGTCTGTTATCTGGAAAAATTGTTTCTCAGGTATATAATTACTGTTGAGAGTCCTTTCAGCACTTAAAAAATGTTGTGGTACTTCCTCATGTTCTCCTTGATTTCTGGTGAGAAATATGCTGCTATTTGAATAGGAGTTCCCCCATATATAAAGTGTTGTTTTTCTCTGATTGCTTTCAAAATGTTTTGTGTTGTCTTTTGTTTTCAGAAGTTTAATTAAGATGTGTCTTGGTTTGGATTTCTTTGAGTTTATCCTATTAAAGTTTGTGCAGCCTCTTGACTATGTTGATTTTTGTCTTTCAACACATTTGGGAGATTTTCAGCCAAAATTTCTCTTCATGCTCTTTCAGTCCTACATTATTTCACCTCTCCTTCTATGATCCTGGCTCTGAGGCTTTGTTGCTGCTGTTGCTATTGTTGTTTCCTAGTTTATTTTCTATAGATTGTTCAGATTAGGTGAATTTTACTGATCTGTCCTCAAATTCACAAATTTGATTCCCTATCATCTCCATTCTAATACAGTCTAGATTCTCTCCCAGTCATCTAGCTGAAACTATATGTACAAGATTACAGTGGATCTCTTGGTTACAAAATTCATGGAGCACTCGCGTGACCTTATCTTATTCAAACATTTGTGTGCATTTGATATAGCTGACCCATTTCTACTTCATGAAGTGCTTTTGACTTTGATTCCCATGATATGAGTCAGGGCTTGTAGAAGACACTCCTTTCTGGGGCTCCACATGCCCTGGCTTTGCAATGTCACAAAGTAGGTGGAATGCAGGAGCCTCAGATCTATTACAGAAGGGGAGCTCTTCCACTGGTCCTTTATTTTTAGTGTGACATATGGATCAATGATCCTCCTTGCTGGTTTAATGGGGATAATCTTATGTTGTTGGGGGTCTTTCCTTGAGTACTTGAGTTTAGGATGTATCAAAGCAATTGGCAAGGAATGAGCTTACTTGGCCCACCTTCAATTTCTTGATCAGAGGTCAGGAAGCATGGACTTGGATTTTCTTTTTCTGTTAAATGAAATTTTGTAAGAGTTATGCCACTGTATTGTTCTCCCACTCCTGAGCTTTCTAATAAATCTCCCTTCTTCTTACCACATTTCAGTCATCCATTGTTCATCTGTTAAGCTATTAATGCATTTTATAGTTATATTTAGAGCATAGAAGCTGACAGAGATGATTCTACATCACTTTATATAGAAGAAAGAAAGTCCATTGGTTCTAATCTAAGCTAGTGGTTCTTAAATTAATTTTACCCCTGATGGCAGTTAACAATGTTTAGAGACAATCTTTCAGTTCAGTTGATTTCAGTCACTCAGTCATGTCCAACTCTTTGAGACGCCATGGACTGCAGCACACCAGGCTTCCCTGTCCATCACCAACTCAAACTCATGTCCATCGAGCCGGTGATGCCATCCAACCATCTCATCCTCTGTCATCCCTTTCTCCTCCCACCTTCTATCTTTCTCAGCATCATGGTCTTTTCCAATGAGTCAGTTCTTCGCATCAGGTGGCCAAAGTATTGGAGTTTCAGCTTCAGCATCAGTTCTTCCAATGAATATTCAGGACTGATTTCCTTTAGGATGGACTAATTGGATCTCCTTGCAGTCCAAGGGACTCTCAAGAGTCTTCTCCAACACCACAGTCCAAAAGCATCAATATTTTGGTGCTCAGCTTTCTTCACATTCCAACTCTCACATCCATACATGATCACTGGTAAACCTTAATTGTCAAAATAGGGATGAATCCTACTTGTATCTAATGAGTAGAACCCTCAGATGCTGCTGAATATCATACAATGCAAGAACAATCCTCCACAGCAAATAACTATGTAGTGCAAGTATCAGTAGTGCCAAGGTTGAGATATCTTGATTTAAGTAGTCTCTTTTATTAGCATCAAACAGATTAGCTACTTTTAAAATGTTTTAGGATTGGACATTTGTATTTTTTTTTCCTTTCTTCATCATAGAACCACTGATCCTGAGACAGAACTTAAGCTTTGTAACATGCAAAGAACCTTTCCAAAAATATGCTTGAGGATTTATAACTTTTAATTTTGAAAAATACCATGTTCTTTACTTTGACATGGAAAAAATAGTTATTTCATCACATGATCTTATCTACATTACACTCAGTCAAGAAAATTTTTAAAAAGCTACTAACATCTGTCCCTCCCATTACATCTCACACAATTATCTGCACAAAAGTGGTCTGGGGCTCTGGGCTTCATTTGCATGTCTTCCCTTTGTATGCTAAATATAATTTGGCATGCTCTTTAACATTTATTATCTTGGTATCGTTTGATGTTCTAATTTACTGTCTATGTCAGCATCTAATTTACTACTAATCTTTCAAGTGTTGAGTAAAGATCCTAGATACCTTGCTTCTTTAAACACTGCTAGAGATTTGGGAACTCCCAGAATCAAAGAAGGAGTTGGTGTGGCAGCTCATTACCGAACCGTGAGCTGTAGATCTATTGAGTTGCTGCCAGAAAATGTTTGCACTCTGTAGTCATAGGCTTTATCCTTTCATCAATGAGATCTAAAGCAGACTACCTGAATATGGTTAATGTGTCCTGATGATCTTCCTCGGAACTGAGGAATCCTTGTCAATCTCACTGACGCTCTGCCCTTTAAAAGTGGTGTGCTGGGGCCAATAAAGCCGGCAGGTATTGCTCCTGAATAAACAGCCCATCAAAAGTCTGAGAACAGAAGGTTTAGGATGTATCAAAGCAATTGGCACAGTTGTTCACTAGTTAATTAGGAACACAAAGGCGCTTTCGTCAAGCTGGCCAGACCAGGGGGCCATCTGTGTGACAGCATTGCCTCTCTGATGACATGCACAACTAGAGCATAGCCAGAGCTCGCGGGGGAAGGCTTACTGACCTTCCTTCTTTAAAACACATATAAAGCATATGCATGAGATGAAAAAATTGAATATAATCATAAAACGAGCCTCATTTTTAGTGTTTAGCCTTTTGAAGAATTTCCTGGGGACTTATGTCCTATTTATGTTAGTTTTGATAATTGTTTTATTTTACTGCTACATATTTTAGTAATGGTTGTAATTACTCCCAGTCTGTGGAGGTCAGGACACTTCTAATGCAGTAACACATAATGTATTATAACTTTTTTTTAAAGATTTCTGCCTCCTTCAGTGTGCATAAAGTAGGAACATATCTATTTTGTTTAATTTGATGTCCCTTCTACCTAGGACAATCCCGGAATGTAGAAATGCAATGGGATAATACTGAAAATTTTTAGTTTTGAAAATAATGTCTGTGGTTTACTCTGACTTCTGAAAACTATATAAACATGCATATGAGTATATGAGATAGCTTTGTGTAATTATAGTTTTGTATTTTATCATTCTTATACTTGAATGTGGGGATAAAGTAATTCAAATACCTTCTATATTATCCTGATATGGACATTTGAATATTACTTCTCTTTCTTAATTCTATCCTCCTCTTTTATTATCCAAATTGCCATCATCATAAACACCATATGTTTACAACAGAAAGATGCCATGAGGTCAGGTTAGCAGGTTAGCAGGTCAGGAACTGATAATGAATAGGTTTCATTTCTGGGACTACTTGTACCTCACCCATACATTGTCAAGAGACAGAAATAACTAATAGACATGTACCACAATCTATTTTTCTGGTAAATTATGCTTTTTGGGGGAGAAGTAGATTGTGTGTGTGTGTGTGTCAATAAAATTCCTGATTACAGACTTATGTATTTGCATGTCATGTATTCATATGCAATTATAGAGTTATATCTGTATTTGCATGTCTATTTAACCAAACAAACAGTGAATCTTGATGCCCAAGGCCATATCTTATCTCTTATTACAGTCACTACTCAAGTGCACTAAGTCTGAATGCACATAAAGCATGACAAGATAACAATACGGGTGATCATTAATGAATACGTAGTCAATGAAAAATTCTCATTCATCAAAAAGGGACTAAATATGAGATGACAAAGGTACGTGCGTGTGTGTGTGTGTGTGTGTGTGTGTGTGTGTGTAGCTGGTTTCTTTTTTTAAACCAAAGAGAATTCTATTCTGTACCTAGTAAGAAAAACAAAGAGGGCTTTCCATAAATAAAGGCTAGGAAGCAAACAAACTCTAAATCAATCTTTTTAATTAGGACTGTTATTATCTTTTGTCCTTTGGAAGTTATTTCTTCCCTTCTAAATCACTTAAGCATATGGCTCAAATCCTTTCTCTTGGCATTAACCTTATAGTGGAGAGTTTTGACAGAATGTGGTCCACTGGAGAAGGGAATGGCAAACCACTTCAGTATTCTTGCCTTGAGAACCCCATGAACATTATGAAAAGGTGAAAAATAGGACACCAAAAGATGAACTCCCCAGGTTGGTAGGTGCCCAATATGATACTGGAGATCAGTGGAGAAATAACTCCAGAGACAATAAAGAGAAAGAACCAAAGCAAAAACAAGACCCAGTTAAGGAAGTGACTGGTGATGGAAGTAAAGTCTGAATGCTGTAAAGAGCAATATTGCATAGGAACCTGGAATGTTAGGCCCATGAATCAAGGCAAATTGGAAGTGGTCAAACAGGAGATGGCAAGAGTGAACATCAACATTGTAGGAATCATCAAATTAAATTGGACTGGAATGGGTGAATTTAACTCAGATGACCATTTTATCTACTACTGTGGGCAGGAATCCCTTAGAAGACATGGAGTAGTCATCATAGTCAACAAAAGAGTCCAAAATGCAGTACTTGGATGCAATATCAAAAACGACAGAATGATCTCTGTTTGTTTCCAAAGCAAACCACTCAATATCACAGTTACCCAAGTATATGCATAACCAGTGATGCTGAAGAAGCTGAAGTTGAACAGTGCTATGAAGATCTACAAAACCTTCTAGAACTAACACTCAAGAAAAGATGTCCTTTTCACTATAGGGGACTGAAATGCAAAAGTAGGAAGTCAAGAAACACCTGGAGTAACAGGCAAATTTGGCCTTGGAGTACGGAATGAAGCAGGGCAAAGTCTAAAAGAGTTTTGCCAAGAGAATGCACTGGTCATAGCAAACACCCTCTTCCAACAACACAAGAGAAGACTACACGTGGGAGTCACCATATGGTCAATACCGAAATCAGATTGATTATATTCCTTGCAGTCAAAGATGGAGAAGTTCTATAGAGTCAGCAGAAACAGCACCAGGAGCTGACTGTGGCTCAGATCGTGAACTCCTTATTGCCAAATGCAGACTTAAATTGAAGAAAGTAGGGAAAATCACTAGACCATTGAGTTATGACCTAAATCAAATCCTTTACAATTGTACAGCTGAAGTAACAAATAGATTTAAAGGACTAGATCTGATAGACAGAGTGCCTGAAGAACAGTGGACTGAGGTTCAAGACATTATACAGAAGCCAGAAATCAAGACCACCACCAAGGAAATAAATGTAAAAAGGCAAAATGGTTGTCTGAGGAAGGCTTACAAATAGCTGTGAAGAGAAGAGAAGTGAAAGGCAAAGGAGAAAAGGAATGATATACCCATTTGAATGCAGAATTCCAGAGAATAGCAAGGAGAGATAAAAAAGCCTTCCTCAGCCATCAGTGCAAAGAAGTAGAGGAAAACAATAGAATAGCAAAGACTAGAGATGTCTTCAAGAAAATTTGAGATAACAAGGGAACATTTCATGCAAAGATGAGCTCAATAAAGGACAAAAATGGTATGGACCTACCAGAAGCAGAAGATATTAAGAAGAGGTGGCAAGAATACACAGAAGAATAATACAAAAAAGATCTTCATGACCCAGATAATCACAATGGTGTGATCACCAACCTAGAGCCAGACATCCTGGAATGCGAGGTCAAGTGGGCCTTGGAAGCATCACTGTGAACAAAGTTAGTGGAGGTAATGAAATTCAAGTTGAGCTATTTGAAACCTAAAATATGATGCTGTGAAAGTGCTGCACTCAATATGCCAGCAAATATGGAAAACTCAGCAGTGGCCACAGGGCTGGAAAAGGTGAGTTTTCATTCCAATCCCAAAGAAAGGCAATCCCAAAGAATGCTCAAATCACTCCGCACAATTTCACTCATCTCACATGCTAGTGAAGTAATGCTCAAAATTCTCCACACCAGGCTTCAGCAGTACGTGAGCCATGGACTTCCAGATGTTCAAGCTGGTTTTAGAAAAGGCAGAGCAACCAGAGATCAAATCGCCAACATCTGCTGGATCACAGAAAAAGCAAAAGAGTTCCAGAAAAACATCTACTTCTGCTTTATTTGACTATGCCAAAACCTTTGACGGCATGGACCACAACAAACTGTGGAAAATTCTTAAAGAGATGGACATACCAGACCACCTGACCCGCCTCTTGAGAAACTTGTATGCAGGTCAGGAAGAAACAGTTAGAACTGGACATGGAACAACAGACTGGTTCCAAAAAGGAAAAGGAGTATGTCAAAGCTATATATTGTCACCATGCTGATTTAACTTATATGCAGAGGACTTCATGAGAAATGCTGGGCTGAATGAAGCATAAGCTGGAATCAAGATTGCCTGGAGAAATATCAATAACTTCAGATATGCAGATGACACCACCCTTATGGCAGAAAGTAAAGAAGAACTAAAGAGCCTCCTGATGAAAGTGAAAGACGAGAGTGATAAAGTTGGCTTAAAGCTCAACATTCAGAAAACTAAGATCATGGCATATGATCCCATCACTTCCTGGCAAATAGATGGGGAAACAATGGAAACAGTGTCAGATTTTATTTTTGGGGGCTCCAAAATCACTGCAGATGGTGAATGCAGCCATGAAATTAAAAGATGCTTGCTCCTTGGAAGCAAAGTTATGACCAACCTAGAAGAGCATATTAAAAAGCAGAGACTTTATTTACCAACAAAGGTTCAGTTCAGTTCAGTTCAGTTGCTCAGTCGTGTCTGACTCTTTGCGACCCCATGAATCGCAGCACGCCAGGCCTCCCTGTCCATCACAAACTCCCGGAGTTTACTCAAACTCATGCCCATCAAGTCAGTGATGCCATCCAGCCATCTCATCCTCTGTTGTCCCCTTCTCTTTCTGCCCCCAATCCCTCCCAGCATCAGGGTCTTTTCCAATGAGTCAACTCTTCGCATGAGGTGGCCAAAGTATTGGAGTTTCAGCTTCAGCATCAGTCCTTCCAGTGAACACCCAGGACTGATCTCCTTTAGGATGGACTGGTTGGATCTCCTTGCAGTCCAAGGGACTCTCAAGAGTCTTCTCCAACACCATAGTTCAAAAGCGTCAATTTTTCAGCACTCAGCTTTCTTCACAGTCCAACTCTTACATCCATACATGACCACTGGAAAAACCATAGCCTTGGCCAGACGGACCTCTGTTGGCAAAGTAATGTCTCTGCTTTTTAATATGCTATCTAGGTTGGTCATAACTTTCCTTCCAAGGAGTAATTGTCTTAATTTCATGGCTGCAATCTCCATCTGCAGTGATTGTACATCTAGTCAAAGCTATTTTTTTTTTTTCCAGTAGTCACATATGGATGTGAGAGTTGGACTATAAAGAAAGCTGAGCGCCAAATTTCAAAGTTCATACTTTTGAACTGTGCTGTTAGAGAAGACTCTTGAGAGCCCCTTGGACTGAAAGGAGATCCAAACAGTCCATTTTGAAGGAAATCAGTCCTGAATATTCATTGGAAGGACTGATGCTGAAGCTGAAACTCCAATACTTTGGCCACCTGATGTAAAGAACTGACTCATTTAAAAAGACCCTAATGCTGGGGAAGATTGAAGGTGGGAGAAGGGGACAACAGAGGATGAGATCGTTTGATGGCACCACTGACGTGATGGACTTGAGTTTGAATAAACTCTGGGAGTTGGTGATGGACAAGGAGGCCTGGTGTGCTACAGTCCATGGGGTTGCAAAGAGTTAGGCATGACTGAGTGACTAAACTGAACTGAAAATCTATGAGAACAACAGATTCCATAAAGCTATAATTTCACTTTGCTTTAACAATGCTTTATGTAAATACATAAATAAATTGCTTTCCTCCTTAATTCTCTAACTTCTAAAACTCTCTCTTTCCTTCCTTTTTTTTTTTTTTTTTTCTCCATCTTTTCACTGAAAAGTCCAACTTCACCCTTGATATGCTAGAAAGACATATGGAACTCAGAAAAAGTCCTTATACTCACAGTAACAAATTATTATCGGGAAAAAAGATGCAGACTAAAATCAGCTAAGGAAAAAAGCACATGGTCAAAGCCCAAGAGAAAGAAGGAACAAGCTTCCTTCTGTATCATGGGAGTTACACAGAAACACACTCAATTCTCCCAACAATATTGAACAACATGTGCAAATTGTTGCCAATCAAAGAAGGTTAACCAAGCCTTACTGTCCAGGGTTATTTTTTATTAGGAGCGGGTCATATATTCAGGGCTTCCCCTCATGGCTCAGTTGGTAAAGAATCTGCCTGCAATGCAGGAGACCAGGGTTTGATTCCTTGGTCAGAAAGATCCCCAGGAGAAGGAAATGGCAATCCACTCCAGTATTCTTGCCTGGAAAATTCCATGGACAGAGGAGCCTGGCAGGCTACAGTCCATAGGGTAACAAGAGTCAGATATGACTTAGCGACTAAAGCACCACCACCATATATTTAAGCACCATTGTATGACTGACTTTAGCTCTCAGGTTCTAAACATCCCAACCTAAACCCCAGAGAAAAGCCTGGCATTTACCATAAATCACATTGTTTGGGAAACTTATTTGGTCAAACTGATGGAGCATGGCTCAAAGCCCCAGGCATACCATAAAAAAAAAAAAAAAAAAAAAAGTGCTCTTTGTAAATACTTCATGGACCAGGGCTTTAAGCATGGGAAAACTCTATCAGGAGGAATATTTCAAGGACTCAGAGCAATCTCCCAGAGTGTGTTGAAGGTCAACCCTTGGAGGTAAGTATTTCCTTGACATATGCAAAATTTAAGCAATCCAGACATGGTGAATGTAGAACCTTTTCTATGTAACTGTCACAGAGTGAAGTACCCAGTGTCTACTAATTTTAAGGTAAGAGCTCAATAAATTATTACACATGATAGAACTATACAATCACCATCCAGATCAAGATACAGTTCGTTTTTTGCTTTTAATTATCTGTATCCTATACAAGTTTTTTTTAACCACTATGGCAATGTTAGTATTTTAATGATACAAACTTATAAGTTAGTTGAGTTTAAGTCTATTACCTTTCTACTTCTGTTTTTCCTTTTTTCTCAGCCATGAAATTCTTTTTTTTTTTTTATTTTCCAGTGGGTTTTGTCATACATTGATATGAATCAGCCATGGATTTACATGTATTCCCAATCCTGATCCCCCCTCCTACCTCCCTCTCCACCCGATTCCTCTGGGTCTTCCCAGTGCACCAGGCCGGAGCACTTGTCTCGTGCATCCCACCTGGGCTGGTGATCTGTTTCACCATAGATAGCATACATGCTGTTCTTTTGAAATATCCCACCCTCACATTCTCCCACAAAGTTCAAAAGTCTGTTCTGTATTTCTGTGTCTCTTTTTCTGTTCTGCATATAGGGTTATCGTTATCACCTTTCTAAATTCCATATACATGTGTCAGTATGCTGTAATGTTCTTTAACTTTCTGGCTTACTTCACTCTGTATAATGGGCTCCAGCTTCATCCATCTCATTAGGACTGGTTCAAATGAATTCTTTCTAATGGCTGAGTAATATTCCATGGTGTATATGTACCACAGCTTCCTTATCCATTCATCTGCTGATGGGCATCTAGGTTGCTTCCATGTCCTGGCTATTATAAACAGTGCTGCGATGAACATTGGGGTGCACGTGTCTCTTTCAGATCTGGTTTCCTCAGTGTGTATGCCCAGAAGTGGGATTGCTGGGTCATATGGCAGTTCTATGTCCAGTTTTTTAAGAAATCTCCACACTGTTTTCCATAGCGGCTGTACTAGTTTGCATTCCCATCAACAGTGTAAGAGGGTTCCCTTTTCTCCACACCCTCTCCAGCATTTATTGCTTGTAGACTTTTGGATAGCAGCCATCCTGACTGGCGTGTAATGGTACCTCATTGTGGTTTTGATTTGCATTTCTCTGATAATGAGTGATGTTGAGCATCTTTTCATGTGTGTGTTAGCCATCTGTATGTCTTCTTTGGAGAAATGTCTGTTTAGTTCTTTGGCCCATTTTTTGATTGGGTCATTTATTTTTCTGGACTTGAGCTGCAGGAGTTGCTTGTATATTTTTGAGATTAATCCTTTGTCTGTTTCTTCATTTGCTATTATTTTCTCCCAATCTGAGGGCTGTCTTTTCACCTTACTTATAGTTTCCTTTGTAGTGCAAAAGCTTTTAAGTTTCATTAGGTCCCATTTGTTTAGTTTTGCTTTTATTTCCAATATTCTGGGAGGTGGGTCATAGAGGATCTTGCTTTGATTTATGTCGGAGAGTGTTTTGCCTATGTTCTCCTCTAGGAGTTTTATAGTTTCTGGTCTTACATTTAGATCTTTAATCCATTTTGAGTTTATTTTTGTGTATGGTGTTAGAAAGAGTTCTAGTTTCATTCTTTTACAAGTGGTTGACCAGTTTTCCCAGCACCACTTGTTAAAGAGGTTGTCTTTTTTCCATTGTATATCCTTGCCTCCTTTGTCAAAGATAAGGTGTCCATAGGTTCGTGGATTTATCTCTGGGCTTTCTATTCTGTTCCATTGATCTATATTTCTGTCTTTGTGCCAGTACCATACTGTCTTGATGACTGTGGCTTTGTAGTAGAGTCTGAAGTCAGGCAGGTTGATTCCTCCAGCTCCATTCTTCTTTCTCAAGATTACTTTGGCTATTCGAGGTTTTTTTGTATTTCCATACAAATTGTGAAATTCTTTGGTCTAGTTCTGTGAAAAATACCGTTGGTAGCTTGATAGGGATTGCATTGAATCTATAGACTGCTTTGGGTAGAATAGCCATTTTGACAATATTAATTCTTCCAATCCATGAACACGGTATGTTTCTCCAATATCACTGATGAACATAGATGCAAAAATCCTTAACAAAATTCTAGCAAACAGAATCCAACAACATATTAAAAAAATCATACACCATGACCAAGTGGGCTTTATCCCAGGAATGCAAGGATTCTTTAATATCCGCAAATCAATCAATGTAATACACCACATTAACAAATTGAAAGATAAAAACCATATGATTATCTCAATAGATGCAGAGAAAGCCTTTGACAAAATTCAACACTCATTTATGATTAAAACTCTCCAAAAAGCAGGAATAGAAGGAACATACCTCAACATAATAAAAGCTATATATGACAAACCCACAGCAAGCATCACCCTCAATGGTGAAAAATTGAAGGCATTTCCCCTGAAATCAGGAACAAGACAAGGGTGCCCACTCTCACCGCTACTATTCAACATAGTGTTGGAAGTTCTGGCCACAGCAATCAGAGCAGAAAAAGAAGTAAAAGGAATCCAGATAGGAAAAGAAGAAGTGAAACTCTCACTGTTTGCAGATGACATGATCCTGTACATAGAAAACCCTAAAGACTCTACTAGAAAATTACTAGAGCTAATCAATGAATATAGTAAAGTTGCAGGATGTAAAATTAACACACAGAAATCCCTTGCATTCCTATATACTAACAATAAAAAAACAGACAGAGAAATTAAGGAAACAATACCATTCACCATTGCAACAAAAAGAATAAAATACTTAGGAGTATATCTACCTAAAGAAACAAAGGACCTATACATAGAAAACTATAAAACACTGATGAAATTCTTAAAGTTCTCATGTACCTACATTTATCCCCTATATTACACGTCTCCCTAAATTAGTCAATAATTACTCTCTCTGTTTCTCGATATAGAGCATCCATTTAGAGATTATTTTTTCCCATTTGGCTAGATACGGCTATGAGATGAACGTGAAACTTCACGGGAAATTAGACAATGTGACCTTCAAAATGAATGGACTAAGTCTTAACTCCAATGCCTACATATATGCATACAATAATTTCCCCTTGACTGAGTTTCATTTTCTTTCTCAAATTCTAAAATATGAATGAGCTAGTAACCTAGATATTTCTAGGTAGATGAGGGCAATGTTTCAGAGAACTACAAAGCAACAAGTTGGAAGGAACCCAAATTCCACCTAGCTGTCCTATCTGCTTAGTCTGGCCATGATATTACGGGAAAGAAAAATAAACTTCTATCAAATTAAGTCACTGTGTTTTGAGGGTTTTTAAATGTTTTAAGCTTTTAAAGATCACAATAAATAGCATCATGTAACAATTTACAAGGATTATTTAGAATTAGACATATTAGGTACTGCCATAGCTTGTAAAATAATTTTGAGATGCTTATTATACACAGACATACTCTTGATGTAGCAACCTTTTACATTTTTAGTGACCAGCTTGGGAAACCTACTCCTCTATTTGTTCCATTAGGTAGAATTTTTTTTTTTTTTTTTTTAGGTAGACTTTTTAAACTGGAAAATCTCCCATATTTTCAGACTAAAAAGATAATGATAGATTTCAAATAACAGAGACTGAATGTTCTCCTAATTGGTCCTGTTTCTTTTCTTTTTTTTTTGGACATGTAATGATGACTTCACCTCCCAAATCTCCTTGACAGCCTATGCAGTGTTGTAGAACCCTGGCCAGACAGGCCATTCCCAGATTCCTCAAGTCTGGCCAGTAATTGACATACATTGCTGAGTAAATATATTAAGCCCATGGATAGAACATGAATAAAGTTTTTTGTGCCTACCTTATCATTTATACTTTCTGTGTACTATTTTTGGCTGGTTTTGGTATCAGAGTAATATTGATGAGTTAAGATACAGTCTCTCTTCTATCTTTCGTAAAAAAATATTGTGGGAAATTGATACTAATTTATCTTTTAATGTTTAGTAGATTTTTCCAGTCTGGAAATATATTATTCAAGAGCTTTTTAATTATGAATTGAATTTCTTTAATCATTATCAGACCATGCAGATTATGTATTTCATTTCATTTGACTTAGTTTGTGGTTTTCAAGGAATTAGTCATTATTATTCCAAGTTTATGTGTACCTACTTGGTCATAGTATGCCCTCATTATTGTTTTTTACTGGCTGCCAGATAGTAATAACTCTAATTTCTGATGTTTGTTGTTTATTTTTACCTTGTATTTTTGTCAATATTGCTATAGACATATCAATTTTATTATTTTTAAAGATTCAGATTGTCATCTCATTGATTTTGTTTCTTTATATTTTTTCTCCTCTATTGTCTTCCTCATGTTTGCTTTGGGTTTTCTGTTTTTTTTTTTTTTTTTACCTTCATTTTCCATTTCTTGATAGTAATTTACAACAATTTACTCATTTATTATTATTCACAACCATTTCTCATTTCTAATGAGAGCATTTAATGTCATAAATTGTCTTCTAGCACTGATTTAGGTGCATCCCACATAATTTGGAATACTATGTCTTGATTTTAATTTAGTTCAATTTATTTTGTAATTTCCTTTGAGATTTTAACTCTGGCCCATTGGCTATTTGGACACATGTTTATTGATATTTATAAATTTAAAGGTTTTTCCATTGTCTTTCTGCTATTGATTTCTAGCTTTAGTCCATGATGGAAGAGAATTAATTCTCTAGTTTCAATTTTTGTATTCTAGGGCACAAAATATAATCTATCTTGGTGGATATTCCCTGTATTCTTGAAAAATGTGCATTCTGCTGTGTTTGGGTGACATGTTCTATAAACACTAACTAGACCTGTTGATCCTATTATTCAAATTTTTTATGTCCTTGTTGATTTTTTATCTACTGTTTGTATAAACTGAAAGTGAGGTGCTGAAATCCCCAATGATTATTGTGAATTTCTCTAATTTTTTTCACTTCTAACAGTCTTTGTTTTATAGATATTCAGGCTCTATTGTTTGGTTGGAAAATATTCAGCATTTACATCATTACGCAAATGGTTTTAGCCTTTCATCCGTTTAATATTATGCAGTGTGCATCTTTGTATCTAGTGATTTTCTTTGTTCTGTGGTCCACAACTAATATAGCCACCCATGTCTGCTTGTTTGATTACACTTGCATGGCACAGTTTTTTTTATCCTTATACTTTCAATCTGGGCTTCCCTGGTGGCTCAGAGGTTAAAGTGTCTGCCTGCAATGCGGGAGACCTGGGTTCAATCCCTGGGTCAGGAAGATCCCCTGGAGAAGGAAATGGCAACCAGCTCCAGTATTCTTGCCTGGAGAATCCCATGGATGGAGGAGCCTGGTGGGCTACAGTCCACGGGGTCACAGAGAGTCAGACACGAGTGAGCGACTTAACTAACTAACTAACTAACTTTCAATCTACTTCTGTTCTTAACTTTGAAGTGAGTTTCTTATGACACATCTAATTAGATCATGTTTTTTATTATCCACTCTGCTAATCCTTGTCTTTAAGTGATACATTTGGACCACTTACATTTAAGATAACTATTGATATGTTAGCACTTAAGTATAATATTTTTTTATTTGTTCTGATTCCTCTTTTTAAATTTATTTTATATTATCTTCCTGTGGATTGCCACAATATGTTTAAGAATTTATCTTGATGTATAGTGTTTTTTAGGGTATTTCCTTCTATATTTTTATATCAGTTGTTCTTGGTATTATGCCATACAAAATACACAAAAGTTGGTATAAAGATAGAATACGTTAAAATTAATAACAAAAGTATTAGGCAAATGCTATTGATTATTACAGGCTTTGATTATCCATCTAGAAGCCAGAGTAGTTTTACTTAAACCAAATTTCACTTTTATTTATTTTTATTTATTTATTTATTTATTTATTTATTTATTTTAATTTTTTTATTAGTTGGAGGCTAATTACTTCACAACATTTCAGTGGGTTTTGTCATACATTGATATGAATCAGCCATGGATTTACAAACCCTCTAGTTTTCTTATTACAACAACAACAACACGGTTTATTTGCAATCTCAGTTTCTATTCTACATTAACTTTAGGATTGACAGAGGCTCAAACATTTATGTTTCATCTTTCTGTCTTAGACCAAATAGCTGGTCGATCACCAGGGACTCTACTGCCTTTAGATAGAGTGGTAATGAAGTTGGCCAATCAATGCCTAGTCAGGGATTGCATAATTGCATTTATACTCCCCACCTTTCCATGTAGGTGAAATCATGGGACTTGTTTTGTCTGATAAAATGTGAGCTAAAGGTGTGTGTCACTTCAATGGCAAAATGGTTAAATATATTGAGTGGTTTTGGCAAACATTTCCCTTCTTTTCACCTCCCCTTCATGGTTGCAAGATGGATGGCAACAAGATAAAATCGAAGATTGGAACAGCCTAAATACCCAAGCACCATTTGGAAGAGAGCCACTGCAAAAGCCAGAAGACCAGGAACATCTATACTTGATTTTGAGTGAGTGAGAAATAATCTTGCTCTTAAACCACTGAGATTTTGTAGTCTATTACAGAAATCAACCTGCTTTTCACATGTGTGTGTGTTAAGTCACTTCAGTCATGTCTGACTCTTTGCAACTCTACGGACTTCAGCCCACCAGGCTCCTTCATCCATTGGATACTCCAGGCAAGAATCCTGGAGTAGATTGCCATGTCCTCCTCTGGGGATTTTTCACATAAACATTTCTTAATAGAGCACCCCCATGTTTGCCTTTTTCCTTCTCTACTTTCTTATATGACACTTTTATTGACAGAATTTAGTAGGTTGGAATATTCTTCTCTTTAGTCCCTGTTGACACATGATATTACAGTGTAAGAGAGGGAATAAAGTCTACTGGCCTACCCATCTGTGATGGGATTGCCATATACTTCTTTTCCCCTGGTTAGTTATATTTGACCAAAAGTGAAGGTAAACTGTGCTATAGCCCACCAGGCTCCCCTGTTCGTGGGGATTCTCCAGGCAAGAAAACTGGGGTGGGTTGGCATGCCCTCCTTCAGGGGATCTTCCCAACCCACGGATCAAACCCTGGTCTCGATCTTTATCATCTGAGGAAGGTTCTTTACTGCCTGAGGCACCAGGGAAGCCCAAGAGTACTGAAGTGAGTAGCCTATCCCTTCTTCAGAGGCTCTTCCTAATCGAACCAGGATCTCCTGCATTGCAGGTGGATTCTTTACCAGCTGAGCTATCAGGGAAGCCCAGAAAGAAACAGTGTGCATTTCTATCTTGACTCTGTGTGATCTCTCAACAAGGAGAAGAAGCCCTGGATAGACTGATCTACTTTAGTCTCTTGTCTAAGATGAACAAACGAGACACATGAACTAAAACAAAACCCAGCCTGCAGCCTTGAGCAAAGCCCCGCTAAGAGTAAGATGAAAGAGAAAAGTAAATGCTCATTTCAGGCAGGTATAGAATTTTGGAATTTGGAAATTTTATTTAAAGAATCACTGTTTTGACATTAGCTGATGAATTCAATGCATACTTAAAGTGAAGGGAATCACTTTAAGTTTCCCAATATTTAGCAAAAGGAACGAAAACAAAAAGAATTTGGCCTGAAGGAAATTGTCTCTTTCTATTCCCGGTTTGCTGAGAATTTTTAGCAATGGGGTTTTCATTTTATTCAAATTTTTTCCGTGTCTATTCAGATCATCTTTCCTTCATGCTATTGATGTGATATTATATTAATTGATTTACTTATGTTGCACAAGCCTTGTTTCTGGGACAAATTCCACTTGATCATAGAGTCTAATCTTTCTGATGTGTTACTGAATTTGTTTTGCTAGTGTTTGGCTAATTTTTGTGTTTCTTTACATAAGGAATATTGGTCTGTAGATTACTTGCAGTGTCTTTTTCTGGTTTTGGTATCAGGGTAATGCTGACTAAATATAATGTGTTGAGAAATGTTCCTCCCTTTTCTAATTTTTGAAAGATTTTGAGTAATGTTGCTGTTATTTTTAACTAGTTGGTAGAATTCACCAGTCAAGCCATCTGGACTGGGGCTTTTCTTTTCTGGGAGGTTTCTGATTACTGATTCAATCATTTTGCATATTGTAGGTTTGTTGAGACTATTTCTCAAACCAGGTTTAGAGGTCTGTGAATTTCTAGGAATTTTTTCCATGTTACCTAAGTTATCTAATTTATTGATGAATAGTTATATGTACTATTATCTTATAATCCTTTTTATTTCTTTAACTGCAATACTCATTTTATTTCTAATTTTGGTTATGTGTGTCTTCTCCATTTTTTTCTTACTTAATCCAGTGAAAGACTTCAATTTTGTTGATCTTCTCAGAGAACCAAGTTTTGCTTTGTTTTGTTCTGCTGCTCATTCTATTGTTTGTTTGCTTGCTTCTTCATTCTCTATTTCTTGATCTCCATGATCATCTTAATTATGCTCATCCTCTGCTGATGCTGGGTTTAGTTTGTTGGTTTCTTAATGTACAAAGTTAAGTTGTTGATTTGAAATCTTCTTTCTTTTCTTGATGCACTTTTCCAGCTATAAAATCCTAAAATGATGAGTTACTGACATCAGTATGCTATATTTCCCAAATGTTAGCTAGGATGTGGAGAGGTAGGTATTTCATAAACTGCTGGTGGGAATGTAAAATGGTGCAGCCACAGTGGCTGCAGTTTCGATTTCTCAAGAAGTTAAAGATAGAATTATCATTTGACCTGTCATTTTCATTCCAGGTATAATACCCAAGAGAAATAAAAATATATGTTCATGAGGAAACTTGTACACAAATATTCATAGCAGCTTTACACAACATAGCCAAATGGTAGAAACATAAATGTTTAAAAGAAACTGGTATATGCACATCATGAAAGACATAAAAAGGTGGGGGGGGAGTACTAATATAAACTACAACTTGGATGAATCCTTAAAATACTCTGTTAAGTGGAAGAAGTCAGAGAAAAAAAAAAACCATTGGATCGTATCATCTCTATGAACACATATATAATGAATTCAGTACAAGCAAATTCATAGAGGCAGAAACCAGAGTAGGGTCTTACCAAGGAATGGGGAGTTGGGGAGTGATTACTTAGGAGTACTGGGAATTTTTAGGGGAAGAAATCGTTTTGAAACTGGAGAGGGTTACATGTTTCACAACTTGTGAGTATACTAAATATCATTGAAATATACACTTTAAAATGATTAATTGTATTTTATGTGTATTTCACCTCAATAAATATAACAATGTTTTAAAGTAATTAAGAAACGATGTGATTGCAAACTCCTCGCGGGGATATACTTCCTATGTCTTTGCACAGTCTCAGAAAAGTGCTAGAAGCTGAGCAGCTGAATGAATATCAGTCCTGATCGACTGTAAAAAGCCACAGTAAGCCACGTCACTGGGACAAGGGCGACGTAAAACTACAACATTCTAAAGCAATAACAAAAATTTATGGTAGCCATTGTTCAAGTTGCTTGCATCAGTGAAGTAGAATGGAATGTGCAAAAGTCAGTAGGAATTCTCAAAAGCCTGCTGGCTGCTTCTCCTGTTTGCACCAGAGCTGCCCTCCAGATCCCTGTCAGAGGCTCCCGCCCTTCACCTGCCATGAGAGGCATTTGAGAGGCACGCTAACTGGAAAAACTTGCTGCCACCTGCCGCTGAATTCCCTCTAGACTCTTCACGTTTTGGAAATTTTCTGTAGGTCAGCAGATGTAGAAGTGCTCTTACTCCCAAGAAAGCAGTACCCCATTTTCAAAAATGTCATTACTATGACAGGAAAATCATCAAATTAGGATACCCGTGTATTTATCCTGCTACCTTATGAAAAGCAAAATTGTTCCCTACAGCATATTCTCAAATACTTGGGTGCTGTCTAATTTTTAAATGATCTGGCTTCTGCTGATTATTATTATCACTTTTTTTTTTCTTTTTTAGGGTCTGGTACGGCACCTGGTGATTTAGAGCCTGCAGCTTCACTGTTTCTGATGTTTACTAGAGGATGCAGACTCTTCAGAGGACGCAGATTCTTCTGAATCTGAAGAAAACAAATGCTCTCATTTCCATGGGACTAGGGACCCAAAGAGATGTGGGCATTCCAGCTCTGCCCGATCTTTTGGAAAAAAGGAACTGTGTATTGTAGGTGGAAAAATAGAAGATAAATATTGCAAAGTGACTCCAACTGGGACTAGGTTTCTGTCCCCCATGACAGCACAAGACTTCTGGAAACCATGTGGGTATTTGAGTTGCTGCCCCCCTCTCCCCTATCTATTGATAGCAATTGACAGGCTATCCTAGAACGTCACTCTGTCACTCTTTTCTTTGTACTCGGACACAGGTTTAAGTTTAACCCACGTCCAAGGTTGGCGGCAGTGGCCGAGAGGAGCTACCCCATGTCCAAGGTAAGGAGCAGCAGTTGCATTTTGCTGGAGCGGCCGTGAAGAGATACCCCACTTCCAAGATAAGAGAAACACAAGTAAGACGGTAGATGCTGAGAGAGGGCATTGGAGGGCAGACAGACTGAAACCATAATCACAGACAACAGGCCAATCTGATCACAGGGCCACAGCCTTGTCTAACTCAATGAAACTAAGCCATGCCATGTGGAGCCACCCAAGACGGACGGGTCATGGTGGAAAGGTCTGACAGTATGTGGTCCACTGGAGAAGGCAATGGCAAACCACTTCAGTGTTCTTGCCTTGAGAACCCCATGAACAGTATGGGAAGGCAAAATGATAGGACACTGAAACAGGAACTGCCCAGGTCGGTAGGTGCCCAATCTGCTACTGGAGATCGGTGGAGAAATAACTGCAGAAAAGAATAAAGAGACGGAGCCAAAGCAAAAACAACACCCAGTTGTGGATGTAACTGGTGATAGAAGCAAGATCTGATGCTGTAAAGAGCAATATTGCATAGGAACCTGGAATGTTAGGTCCATGAATCAAGGCAAATTGGAAGTGGTCTAACAGGAGATGGAAAGAGCAAATGTGGACATTCTAGGAATCAGCAAACTAAGATGGACTGGAATGGGTGAATTTAACTTAGATGACTATTATATCTACTATTGTGGACAAGAATCCCTTAGAAGAAATGGAGTAGCCATCATGGTCAACAAAAGAGTCCGAAATGCAGTACTTGGATGCATTCTCAAAAATGACAGAATGATCTCTGTTCATTTCCAATGCACATTCAATATCATGGTAATCCAAGCCTATGCCCCAACCAGTAATGCTGAAGAAGCTGAAGTTGAACCCTTCGATGAAGACCTACAAGATCTTCTAGAACTAACACGCAAAAAAGATGTCCTTTTCATTATATGGGACTAGAATGGAAAAGTGGGAAGTCAAGAGATACCTGGGGTAACAGGCAGATTTAGCCTTGGAGTACAGAATGAAGCAGGGCAAAGGCTAATAGAGTTTTGCCAAGAGAACACACTGGACATAGCAAACACCCTCTTCCAACAACACAAGAGAAGATTCTACACATGGACATCACCAGATGGTCAACACTGAAATCAGATTGATTATATTCTTTGCAGCCAAATATGGAGAAACCCTACACAGTCAGAAAAAACAAGACTGGGAGCTGACTGTGGCTCAGATCATGAACTCCTTATTGCCAAATTAAAACTTAAATAGAAGAAAGTGGGGAAAACCACTAAACCATTCAGTTATGACCTAAATCAAATACCCTGTGATTACATATTGGAAATAAAAAATAGATTTAAGGGACTAGATCTGATACACAGAGTGCCTGATGAACTATGGACGGAGGTTCATGACATTGTACAGGAAACAGGAATCAAGACCATCCCAAGAAAAAGATGCAAAAAAGCAAAATGACTGTCTGAGGAGGCCTTACAAATAGCTGTGAAAAGAAGAGAAGCAAAAAGCAAAGGAGAAAAGGAAAGATATATCCATTTGAATGCAGAGTTCCAAAGACCAGCAAGGAGAGATAAGAAATCCTTCTTCAGCGATCAATGCAAAGAAATACAAGAAAACAAAAGAATAGGAAAGACTAGAGATCTCTTCAACAAAATTAGAGATACCAATGGAACATTTCATGCAAAGATGGGCTCGATAAAGGACAGAAATGGTATGGACCTAACAGAAGCAGAAGATATTAAGAGGTAGCAAGAATACACAGAAGAACTGTACAAAAAAGATCTTCACAACCCAGATAATCATGATGGTGTGATCACTCACCTAGAGCTAGACATCCTGGAATGTGAAGTCAAGTGGGCCTTAGCAGGCATCACTACGAACAAAGCTAGTGGAGGTGATGGAATTCCAGTTGAACTATTTCAAATTCTAAAAGATGTTGCTGTGAAAGTGCTGCAGTCAATATGCCAGCAAATTTGGAAAACTCAGCAGTGGCCACAGGACCGGAAAAGGTCAGTTTTCATTCCACTCTCAAAGAAAAACAATGCAAAAGAATGCTCCAACTACTGCACAATTGCACTCATCTCACACGCTAGTAAAGAATTGCTCAAAATTCTCTAAGCCAGGCTTCAGCAATACACAAACCGTGAACTTCCAGATGTTCAAGCTGGTTTTAGAAAAGGCAGAGGAACCAGAGATCAAATTGTCAACATCTGCTGGATCATAGAAAAAGCAAGAGTGTTCCAGTAAAACATCTATTTCTGCTTTATTGACTATGCCAAAGCCTTTGACTGTGTGGATCACAATAAACTGTGGAAAATTCTTCAAGAGATGGAAATACCAGACCACCTGATCTGCATCTTGAGAAATCTATATACAATTCAGGAAGCAACAGTTAGAACTGGACATGGAACAACAGACTGGTTTCAAATAGAAAAAGGAGTATGTCAAGGCTGTATATTGTCACCCTGCTGATTTAACTTATATGCAGAGTACATTATGAGAAATGCTGGGCTAAAGGAAGCACAAGCTAGAATCAAGATTTCCAGGAGAAATATCAATAACCTCAAATATGCAGATGACACCACCCTTATGGCAGAAAGTGAAGAAGAACTAAAGAATTCCCTGAGGAAAGTGAAAGAAGAGAGTAAAAAACTTGGCTTAAAGCTCAACATTCAGAAAACTAAGCTCATGGCATCTGGTTCCCTCACTTCATGGCAAAGAAATGGGGAAACAGTGGTTGACTTTATTTTTCTGGGCTCCAAAATCAGTAGATGGTGATTTCAGCCATGAAATTAAAATATGCTTACTCCTTGGAAGAAAAGTTATGATCAACACAGGAAGCATATTGAAAAACAGAGACATTACTTTGTCAACAAAGGTCCATCTAGTCAAGGCTATGGTTTTTCCAGTAGTCAGGTATGCATCTGAGAGTTGGACTATAAAGAAAGCTGAGCACTGAAGAATTGATGCTTTTGAAATGTGGTGTCAGAGAAGACTCTTGAGAGTCCTTTGGACTGCAAGGAGATCCAACCAGTCCATACTAAAGGGTATCAGTCCTGGGTGTTCATTGGAAGGATTGATGCTGAGGCTGAAACTCCAATACTTTGGCCACCTGATGCGAAGAACTGACTCATTTGTAAAGACCCTGATGTTGGGAAAGATTGATGGCAGAAGGAGAGAAGGACAACAGAGGATGAGTGGTTAGATGGCATCCCTGAGTCAATGAACATGAGTTTGAGTAAACTCTGTGAGTTGATGATGGACAGGGAGGCCTGGTGTGCTGCGGTTCATGGGGTCACAAAGAGTTGGACACGACTGAGTGATTGAACTAACTAAATAATACTAACTTTCCAAATCCGCGTGAGTTGACAATAGCTTTATCACTTGTTTAAGAAAATGTTGGGAAAACCCAGTCACCATCAGTAGAGTTGTGGCTATTTGATAGAAATAATACAAGGACCAGAAAGATTTACATAGATGAAAGTCTGTTTAAAATCATGCCAATGTGAGGGTACAACTCCTTCTACTTGCAGCATGAGGTTCTAGGGATATAAAATGCATAACTTACAGTTTTATCCTTATGCTACTCTTGCAGGACCTCACCAAGAACATGAAAATGTATCACCTTTACAAGGGCATTATTAGCAACTCACAAAAGGCACTGGTGATAAGAACTCTATAGCCATGTGAAGAGCTCAGATCATGGGGTTCCAAACCACAGAAGCATTGAGAGGTTAAGTAACTGTGCTAATGCCAGGCAAAGGTTGGGATTTAGTTCCTGTGGCTATTCTCTGGAAAAGGTAACAATGGGTCGATATGCAAATTAGCATTACACCAGTGAGCCCCACTGCCCATTACTTCTTTAAGAGATGGTGAGTTTTTGTTTGTGTTATAAAGTTTTTCTATGTGTGGTACATTACCCTTTGATCCACGGTACATGTGTGTGCTAAGTCACTTCAGTTGTGTCCGACTCATTGTGACTCTGTGGACTGTAGCCCACCATGGTACATAAAACATCAAGATCCTGGATGATTTTTTTAACTAAAAATCTTTTTAGAGAGAAGAACCATATGTGTTTAGCAAGAATTCTTATCATAAACTTACATTGTTTATTTTTGTTAAAAGAAAAACTTTATAAAGTTTAGCCAAGAAGACTGTATGTGGATGCTGAAGATACAGCAAAATCACAGAATTTTGAAGAGCCTTGCCTGTTAAACTCTCAAAGTCAGGTGGGGATGCACTGCCTGTTCCCAGGGTCCTTGATCAGCCTTCTCAGCCAAATTCTTGTTTATTGTCTCTGCCCAGCACACGTCTTCAATGTGTTCTCCAGCACCAGCCCTTTAGTATCACAATAATACATGACTTTTGTTTAAATCTTTGATCACAGACCGTGTGTTTCTCATGAAGCACTTGGAAAATCCAAGTTGATAATTACCAAATCCTGGTTGCCATAGAATTTTCAGAATATAAAAAGTTATTTTAGGTTTTCAAAATCTAGTGTAATTACTACACACTGTCCAGTGTTATCATCTTTAATTTGCTTGCACTCCCCAACATTGGAGATTGCAGAGTAAGTATGATGTCTTATCTGTTACATACACTTTACGATTATAGGAATGTACCATGTTTTATTTAATTAAAATGCAAGCCTTGAATTAAAATAGTAGTAGTCACAAAACAATGTAATGAATCATCCAAACTAAAATTAAGTTGATCACGCACATGGCTAAATTGATATATTTAGGGACGCACACTAAACTGCATTGACAGAAGTGGTGGAAAATCAATGAAACAGAAGTACAGCTGTGTCATAAGGCCTAACATGCTGACTGTGACTTTCACTTTCACTAAAAATGTCAATAGAACTTAAGAAAATTGAAATGCAGAAGTCAGAGCTAATTATTTCATTGTACTTTTACAATAGTCATGGAAATTTATTCAATCTTTACTCATGCATTGTAAAAGAGTTGAAAGCTGAGAAGAGTTCAGATAGGAGACAAATATAAATTGATGTGTCAAAGAAAAAAACCGATGTGTCAAAGACTCCCAGAAACTGGGTAGGAGGAAGTCAGTGTGTTAACGAACTAGTAAATGGATACCATATAATACAATAAGGAGGATTACTTTCTTGAAACATAATGGGAAATTCAGAATGTGAAAATGGTGGAGGATAATGATTATTTACTAGATAGGTATTTGCAAGTATACATAATTATGAATGTGAGGACACTGCAGAAGAAAAGCAGCATAAGAAAGAACATAAATGGTTGTGGATCATATTACTTACAGAAAATAAGCAACATCAAATTATAGAATAAAGAGTTGTGTAGGGAGTTAGAGAATGATTTGATTTCATACTTTCACATGTAGCTGTCCAGTTTTCCCAGCATCAAGACCAAATGCTTTGAAATTCTATAGGAAAAAATAGGCAGAACACTCTCTGGCATAAATCACAGCAACATCTTTTCAATACATTTCCTAGAATAATGGAAATAAAAGAAAAAATAAATGTACTTAAACTCACAAGCTTTCACAGCAAAAGAAACAATAATCAAAATGAAAACAGCACCCACAGATTTGAAGAAAATATTTACCAATGATGTGATTGATAAGCAACCCGATTCATAAAGGGACAGAGACCTAAACAGACATTTCTCCAAAGAAGATATGCAGATGGCTAGAAGGCACAAGAAAAGATGTTCAACATTGCTAGTTATTATAGAAATCAAAATCAAACAAAAGCTACAATCAGATGTCACTTCACACCAGCCAGAATGACTCTTATCAAAAAATCCACAAACAATAAATGCTGGAGAGCGTGTGGAGAAAAGAGAATCCTCCAACACTGTTGGTGGGAATGTAAACTGATACAGCCACTATGAAGAACAATATAGAGGTTCCTTAAAAAAATTCAAATAGAGCTACCATATGACCCTGCAATCCCACTCCTGGGCATATATACAGAGAAAAAACATGATTCAAATAGATACATACACCTCAATGTTCACTGTATCATTGTTTGTAATAGCTAAGACAAGAAAGTAACCTAATTGTCCATTAATAGAGAAATGCATAAAGAAGATGTGGTGCATATAAACAATGGAATATTACTCAGCCACTAAAAAATAATGGAATAATGCCATTTGCAGCAACATGGACAGACTTAGAGAGTGTCATACTGAGTGAAGTAAGTCAGACAGACAAGGAGAAATATAATTTGGCATTCCTTATATGTGGAATCTGGAAAGAAATCATACAAATGGACTTTCAAAACAGACACACTGATTTAGAGAACAAGCTTATGGTTGTCAGGAGGGAAGGATGGGGAAGGGCAACTTAGAGAGTATGGGATGGACACAGACACACTGCTACATTTTAAATGGATAACCAATAAGGACCTACTGTATAGCACATGAAACTCTGCTCCGTGTTACGTGGCAGCCTGGATGAGAGGGGAGTTTGGGTAGGGGGAATGAATACGTGTACATGTATGACTGAGTCCCTTTACTGTTCGCCTGAAACTATCACATTGTTAATCATCTATACTCCAACACAATATAAAAGTTAAAGAAAAAAGAGTTGTGGAGGAATAAAATCCTTTTAGCTTAAATCCGAAAAACCATTTTGATGTTCAGCTCTGATGATATTACTTACTACCTTTTCATGATTCTCTTGTGGATCTGTGTGAGATGGGGCTCAAGCAGATGATTATTTGAAGCAAATTCCAGTTCTGACTCCCCTTGTAGCCCTTGAGTGAGTTTATAGAGATTTAAATTTTAGTTACTGGCCATTAGAAAATCAGGTTTTATGAATGAACTCAGACAATGAGATGTACACCCAGATGCAATGATCAAAATGGTTCACAGATGTGTCACTGCCCACAAAATAATTTCATTCTGGATATAAAATATATAATACAATTAGCTTTCATACCTACTGTAGACTTTCTACAAATTTTTTTTTGCAGTTCCTGGTTCTACAGATACCTAAAGCAGCAGCAAATAGTAGCTTTTCTTTGGGTACTTTAATAAGTAGCTGAAACACAGCAAACAGGATCATTAGCGCTTTTGCCTTCATCTGTGAGTCTCATTTGAGTTCTCGACCTATTCACTGTTTTTGAATCTGTGCAAACCAAGTGATCCTAAGGTGCAAAGATTCTAAAGAGTGAGAATGAAGAGTAATTATCCAAACTGGCCTTATATAGTGAGTATGAAAGAGCAGAGGTATCTAGAGAGGTCAAGGTCATAACAGAGGCCTTAACATCACCCTTCATAACCAAGTGTCAAGGAGAAGAGAGGAAAGGGAGAAGGAATAGTGAGTGGAGAGAGGGAACAGAAAAAGGAAGACAGACGGTAGGCATGGTTGGAGGTGAGTAGTCTACAATACCGGAGAAGACAATGGCACCCCACTCCAGTTCTCTTGCCTGGAAAATCCTATGGACGGAGGAGCCTGGTGGGCTGCAGTCCATGGGGTCATGAAGAGTCAGACACGACTGAGCGACCTCACTTTCACTTTTCACTTTCATGCATTGGAGAAGGAAATGGCAACCCTCTCCAGTGTTCTTGCCTGGAGAATCCCAGGGACGGGGGAGCCTGGTGGGCTGCCGTCGATGGGGTCGCACAGAGTCGGACGCGACTGAAGCGACTTAGCAGCAGCAGCAGCCCTGGTCTACAACAGATAACTTCTGCTAACATTGTACACTGTGTATTCGGGGATTAGATGTGGCAATTGTAACTGAACCCTTTCGTAGAGTGGGCTTCATACCTTTATTATTATTGCTATTGTTTTTCCTTTGTTTTAATAGTAAAATCCTCTGTCAAGCCAAATATTATATAGAATACCAATACAGAAGTAAATAAAAATTGGACTATTTAGATTGGTTGAAACGGGATGTTTTATTTACTTTCTTTACACAGTTTATCTTCCTCTGCTTTGGACAAGCCTCAATTTTGTCACACTATGGTTTTACATTTTCAACAGTGAATACATAAATTCCATTCAAGGAAAGGATTAGTTATGTCTTTTACCAATGCTATATTTTTGGGCAAATTTCTCCTTGATTGGAAATAATACTCACTCTTCATATTAACTTGTTTCCAAAAGTGTATTTTTTGCTTCTCCTTTTTTCCTAATGCACATTTCTTCCATAATATCCCCCAAATTCCCATGTTCACAGTCAACAAACTTGGTTATATTTCGAATAGGAAACATCATCCCAAGACTATTAGTTCCGGCTGAAGAAGCTGCTTCGTTTGAAGTTGCCTGCCTCCTGCCATTTCAAATAATAATCAACTATCAAAAGACGCCCTCCAGGAATGTCACAGAGATGAACAGCTAGATGTAAAGAAAGCTTTCAATACCCTTGGAATAACTGATAGACTCGAATTTCCTTCATAGACCGACGACTCATTACCATTACAGATGTGAATAAATCATGAATTCTACTTCACTAGATGAAGGCTGTTGCTATGCCTGCAGAGTCCATAATCAAGGTGGTTTTCCAGATAATATAGGAAAAAGAAAAAGAATGCTACTTTTGCTTCAATTAGCAAGATATATAAAGTTTATGGTTGGGTTTTTTTTTTTTTTTTTTTTGCTTAAAATATCAATATTATAGCTTCCATCCTCTGTTTTGCTTAGAGTGTAGAAACAGACAGTTTGCAAAAATGGTATTGTTTTTCCACAGTGGACTTGCAAAAGAGACATCAGAGTAGCTTCTGGGATCATTGTAGAAATGCACAGGAACTATAAAAAATAATTAAAATTTGTAGAGTGATTTTCAGAGTTTTATTCATTGCTGAATTTTTCAAACTTGGTCTTTGCCCTACTTGAACTTACCAGAACTAAGCAATTTTCCCACAGTTCCTCAAGGTCACCTTTGTTTCCAAGGATCATATGAATCATAGTGTAAGGGAAAACGATGACCTCCTACTGGTTTATTTAGTCCAGGTAGTTCTCAACCTGACTGCAAGAGAAGCACTTTTCCGGGGTGGGGGTGGGGTGGGGGTGGGATGAGGGTGGGGTGGGGGCGCAAATCTTTCAAAATAGTGTTGCCTAAGACCTACCTGAAGAGATTTTAAAAGGCCCGGCCATCATTATTTTTAAAAGATACCCAGGTAATTCTATGTACAGCTGTGATTAAGAACAATTGAGCTAGTCACTATCTTGGAAGTCTTTTACTCATTTTCTGGTCATGAAATTCAACCTAGTGTACTTGTTATCATATTGGGAGTACATTAATATCCAAATATATCTTGATTTAGAAAGAAAATAAACTTTGGCTTTGTAGTGATTAATGGATCTTTAGTTTTGCCAGCCCTGTTTTCCTCAACCCTCCTATCTGAAATCTACTTGTGAACTTATTACAAAAAAGAAAATATTGCTTGTGGTAGGTAATATGTTAGTCATCAAGGCTCACTATATACAGAGTCATGGAACTCATCTCCCTGATGGAGACCTAGTACATTATCTCCAAACCTTGACATTCCTTGACCTCTATTTGAATGTGACAGTTCACCTACTTAAAGCCCGAATCCTCTTTTTTACATATAAGTCTGATTGCTCAGGTTTTTTGGTCATCCCACTTATCTCTTACCAATCGTATACAAAAGATAACTTCCTCTTATTACCACAGACTCTTATCAGTGCCTTATTAATGAGTAGGTCACCTAAAACTGAGTTTACAAGTGTCCACGTGCCTCTTGGCCCTACCTGCTGCACTAATTCCTGCTACCATGGTTCCTAACAGGTCTCCAGCTGCTTGAAGGACACCTGAGCTAATCATTCCTTAGAGACATCTAGCTTGAACTTCCTAGAGGTCCTTGAGCAAAGTAATATTTCCCCCAGCATATAATCTATTGTCTTGGCTTTCTTGATTTCCCACACTGCTTTGTTTTGCAGAGATCCCACTTTACCTTATATTTCCCTTTATCATGAAACTAAAGTCCTGAATGTTGATTTTCAAGACTAGTAAGTTATTCTTTCTTTAATTTTGTTTCTTATTTTTGCTAATATTTATAATCCATGTATTTATTTGCCTACTCTCTATTTACTGAATATTATAAGATGTACCATATGTGTTGACAACCTATGATTTTAGAATCTTAGGAAAAAGGAAAGTTTCCAAACAATAAAATGAAGCTTTCTAAAGGCAGCACCCAGGAGATCAGACAGGGTTTAGTCATTATGGCTGAGCCTGGGGCATTCCAAATGCCTTCCAGTAATTTGTTTTCTCATGTTTAAAATTAATTGAACTTGCAAAATGGTTTGCTTCTGAATTGTATGCTTTGTCCAATTTATTTAGTATTTATTTCACCAAGCTCTAAAAGGAAGTTTAAGAAATCCAAAGAAAATACATGAATCTTAGTATGTGTCCCTGCTTCTTAATTTTGAGAAATACATTATTTTCATGCATTATAAAAATAAATTTAATTTCACTCATTTTTACAATGATGTTAAAAAAGAATTTCTATGTATTATTATAATTATTTACTGTGTTTTTTAATCATAAGAATTGCTTCTAGTATAAAATATGTATCAAATAAAAAACAAATTATCGAGAAAATTTAATGGGTTTCAACAAGGATGACAGAGATACTTTGAATGTAATCATGGCATATCAAAATCTCTGCACATGTGATTTGGTACCAATAGTTTTATCTCTTGATGACCATTTCTCTCTTTTTCTCTGTAGTTTAATATTTCACTCTTTCAAAATATGTCTTATGTATATTCATTCAAATGACAGATTGTCAGTGCTTCCAGTTCTGCCTTCAGATATATCTCAACTATAAATTCTTCATGACGTGCAAATGCTACAGAATACGACAAAGTCAAAAGGATTCCTTATAAGACAAATGATGTTGTAAAAGCCAGCCAACTACGAATAGGGAGATATAGGGAAGGTGCATGATTGTATTAATTTCTATGCATAGTGACTTCTAGATAAAGTGATGTATTGAACATACGCCCCGACCTGCACTGTCTTCTGTACCCTCACTGAAATGTTGACAAAATGTTCAAAAATGGGGAAACCCATATGTTCAAAGAGAATAGGAGAAATAAATGACAGTAGATGAGAAATGTCAAGCAAATTTTGGAAGTGGAAAAGCGCATTTACAGTGTAACTCAGCAGATGTAAAATTTGAAAGCTAAGAGTCAGCAGGATGAATAGTGTCAAGAAGCTGGTGTGGAATGTTCCAGATCACAGGGCTGAAGAATAGCACAATTGTTTGAAAGCCCATGTCCACTTGGCGTGGAGAGCTGACTCTCTACCTCTAACCCTAAACATACCAGCAGATTTGCTCTCTCTAGAAGTTGAACGAGAGCTTTTTGAAACTCAAGTACGCCAGGGACAGATAAAAGAATTCAGCATCCTAACCAGCTTGACCCCAGTTACTTAACCCCATCTGACTCCCTGAAAGCTGGCATACAGTCTTATATACAAAAGGAAGGAAAATAAAAAATATATATTTTTTACTCAAAGAGCAGAGAACTTCAACACTGAAAGTCAGTCATCAACAAAAAAGGGTGGATCTCTCTGCTTAATTCCCTACTGGGAGGTGGAAAATAGATCCCAAAGATCAAGGGATCCTAATCCCTTGATAATGTTAATTTGTCACTTTACATGACAGAAGGGACTTTGTGGATGTGATTAAGTTAGGATCACAAGTTAAGGATAAGAAAATTACCCTGTGTTACACAGGTGTCTCCTAGTTGAGCACATAGGTCCTTAAAAGCAAGTAGTCTTTGCTGGCAGTGGTTAGTGGAAGATGCTATTATGAAAGAATGGTTAGGACGATGTGATATGAAAGACCTGGGTCCACCCAGCATTGCTGGACCTGAAGATGCAGAAAGAGTTCCATGAGCCAAGGAATAGGGGTAGCTTCTTTGTAGAAGGTAGAAAATGAAAGTAAATGGATTATCCCTTGTTATTGTTGTTCAGTTGCTAAATCCTGCTCAGCTCTTTGCAACCCCATGGACTGCAGCATGCCAGGATTCTTTCACTATCACTCAGAGTTTGCTCAGAGTCATGTCTATTTAGTCGATGATGCTACCGAACCATCTCATCATCTGCCACCCTCTTCTCCTTTGTCCTTCAATCTTTCCCAGCATTGGGCTTTTTTCCCAGTGAATTTTCTCTTCGCATCAAGTGGCCAAAGTATTGGAGCTTCAGCTTCAGCATTAGTCCTTATACTGAATATTCAGTGTTGTTTTTCCTTAGGGTTGACTGGTTTGATCTCTTACAGTCCAAGGGACTCTATAAAGTAATGTCTTTGCTTTTTAACACACTGTCTAGATTTGTCTAAAAGTTCTCCCTTAGAGCCTACACTAGGCAATGTGACCCTGTTGAGCAAAACACCTTGAAAACTCAAGCCCAATGAGACCTGTGCTAGATATTTAATTTACAGGACCACAGGAAATGATATCTAATTTACAGGACCATAGGATAATAAATTTATATTGTTTAAGCCATTGAATTTGAGATAATTCATTATTGTTCAATTGGGAATGAAGACATCCCCCTTCACAAAACATCATTCAACAAACCTTGCCCATGTTCAAGGCTTTTGATCTGTGTTTAGTTCCTCTCTTGAAAATTTGAATGGATGTCCTGGAAGGCTCTAAGATGGAAGAAAAAGAACAGAATGAACAAAGGAAAGCTAAACTGAGGACAGAGAAACAAGAATGGAAATAGAGCAAAACGTAAAGAAAAGGTACTGTAATTACTGTACTCAGGTAGGGGAAAATTTTGCACTCGTGATATAAAAACAGAAAGCTTAAATATAAGTAAAATTACACACAAAAACCAACAAAATTTTAGGAGTTATATACCTATCTATGTGTGTACTATACAGTCTTATGTATATATAGATATAAATATATGTGTATACTATACACATATATTTATATATTATATACCTATAAATATGTACATTTATATTTACTTTTAAAGGAAATCTTTCAGTAAGCAGAAGAAAAATGCCAAGCAATGGAAAATAGAAAAAGAAAGTTTGGGGGCTGACCAAGAAGTTCCACTTTTCTCCTATCCATTATCTTTCACTGTAAGTGAAGCTCTAGAAATAGGATCAGAGAAAACAAGAGAAAGAAATTATTATCAAAGAAATATTTTATTTTTTTAAAAGACAGTCTTGCTTGAAAGAGTTTATCAAGGGCCCAGAATAATGAATGAAAAATGACCCCATCAAAGTTCATCATCAAGAAATTTCCAAAAATTGTGAGAATAAAAAGGAGAGTTTAAAAGCATCCATGTTGGGGGTGGGGGGCAAATCTTCTAATACAAGCATATTGAATTTGATTTCTTCATAGCAAAAGTCTGTATGATAATGGCCCATGACCTTCCAAATTTGGAGGTAATATAATTCCCAAAAAGTATTCAGTACCAAGGTGAACTTTCAGTCATGTGTGAGGCTAAAATGTAAAAAAACAAAAACAATTCAGGGATGCACATTTTCAAAAATTTCCCATTCATGTTTTCTTCTTAAAAAAAGAGAAAAAAATATATATTTGGCTGTGTGGGGTCTTAGCTGCATCAGTGCTGTGGACTTAGTTGCCCCAAGGCATGTGGGTCCCAAACTCCCTGACCAGCAATCGAACCCACAGCTCCCTCACTGGTGAACTCCTAACCACTGGATCATCAGAGAAGACCCTCCACCATTTACTCTTTCTTAAGGAGAAACTATATGATATGGTCATTAAAATAATAATACTAATAACATGGTAATATATTATTGCATAACAGCATAGTCATGCTATGAGAGGTCCGGATCATCGCAGGAGGACAGCTATGCTGCACACCTAGAAAGTAACTGGTGAAACAGAAGAAGGCTATGAGTCTCTGGGAAGGAGATAGCCAGGAGTATGACAAATCTTGGAAACTGTGTGACAGATTTTAATGTATGGAACACAGATTTACATATCCCTTGTAGAGTTTTAAGCTGAATGCTGATAGTGACAGAGAAAATGAAGCAAATGATAAGTAAGGCAATTATTACCTCCAGGGTCAACAGACATGCATTTGAAAAGCAAATATAATCATAGTGAATTGCATGACTTAGCTCTGAATAATATTTACATTGTGCTAATAACACAAACACTGAACATTGCTTTAATCATTACATAAATTATATAAGTGAAAGTCACTCAGTTGTGCCCAACTCTTTGCAACCCCATGGACTATACAGTCCATGGGATTCTCCAGGCCAGAAAACTGGAGTGGATAGCCATTCCCTTCTCCAACGGATCTTCCCAACCCAGGGATCAAACCCAGGTCCCCCTGCTGCAAGTAGATTTACCAGCTGAACCACCTGGAAGGATCATAAAAAGGGGAAGTGTAGAGATAAAAAGTGCATAGATATGGTGCTTCCCAGGTGGTGCTAGTGGTAAAGAACCTGCCTGTCAATGCAGGAGACAGAAGAGATTTGGGTTCGATCCCTGGGTTGGGAGGTTCCCCTGGAGGAGGGCATGGCAACCCACTCCAGCATTCTTGCCTGGAGAATCCCATGCAGAGGGGCCTGGGGGGCTACAGTCCATGGGGTCACAAGGAGTTGGACATGCCTGAAGCGACTTAGCGTGCAGCGTGTGTGTTAATATGTACAGATGTTCATCTACACCCATGTGCATCTATGGTCAATGAGTGGAAGTAGAGGGTAGGGTCTAGAATTAAATCCTAAATTTTCATAGAAATCAATAGATAAAATATTTTTAAGAATTAAAGCACAGTAGAAGAAGCAGACTATGTAGAAATATACAAGTAAATTTCAGAAGTGAAAACATCCAGAAAGATTAAAAGTAATTATTGATTTCCCATGGGACCAGAGAAGCAGGGATTAAAAGACTGGTTCCTTTCCCCTAAACCTGTTAACAATATTTGGATTTTATTATTTCATGAAACAGGCTTTACGTACAAGAAGTGTTCTGCATATTAATAAAAAAGACATAGTAAAGATGATCATAGTTAGTTATGCTGTGATTTTTCATTGAAAAGCCACTATGACATAATATAAGTCAATATGAGGTACTTATAACCAAAATAAAAATTTAGCAACCAGAGACTGCTTTGTAATCTGTACATTGGCTATGAAATAATCAAATAGGTAATATTAGACCATTTCTTCTCACCTGCCAATATAATTCACTAAGAGATTTCAGATGATAAATTAATATTGACTTTCAGATTTAATGATTTCATTACAATAATCATTAATGCAATACTATTGAAATTCAGAGTGAAATATGAACTTAATTTAAATACAGTGTCTAAATTGAACAATTAACCAGAAAGCGTACTCATGCAGATGGTGTCTGTTGTCATTCCCTCTGTGACAATAAATAGTTCACATCTTTAATATAACATATTTCACCATCTTTATTGGTACAACAGATATGGGACCTTAAGTGAACTTTTAATTATTTTAAGATATTTGCAAGCAGCATTGTGAAGATTTTACCCACATATTAACTGAGTTATACCCTGATTTTATATATATGCAACTTAATTTTGATTAAGGAAATAGAGGTGATGTGCCTCAAACCTATATTTCATTGGAAGCAACATCTACAAGTAACCCTCTAAAGAACTTCTGAAGGAAGTAGTTTGTCAACATAAAGTGTGAGAAATAACTCTAGGCAGAAAGGAGTTTAATAGTCAGTGACATCTTGCGTTCTGTCACTGCACTGCTGCCTGTTCATCCATCTGGGAGGTTCCTGAAACCCAAGTTTCAACTTCTTTAGGGAAGCCTGTGAAGTGAAGTGAAAGTTGTTCAGTTGTTTCTGACTCTTTGCAACTCCATGGACTAGACAGTTCATGGAATTCTCCAGGCCAGAATACTGCAGTGGGTAGCCTTTCCCTTCCCCAGGGGATCTTCCCAACCCAGGGATTGAACCCAGGTCTCCCACACTGTGAGCGGATTCTTTACCAGCTGAGCCACCAGGAAAGCCTGTAAGCCACTATATTCAGGTGAATCAAAAAATGATTATTTCTTGATCAAGCTAATAGTAACATCTATACAAGTACTGGACCCTGAACATTGATCCATAATCTGAATTTACCTCCTTGGTTCACAAATGGCTTATTTCTGTTGGTGGATATCTGCTTCACTAAATCTAGGGAGATTTTAATAAAATGAGTCTTCAGTAAATTATCCTGTGTATTTCTAGAGTGAGTTTCATTTTAGGAGGGCCAGATCATGCTTACTCAGTGGCCACAAAGATCTCATTGGTGTTTTCCAATTCTCTTCTATATGTTGCCAAAGTTAGCAAAAAGTTTGATTTTTCCAAACCAAAGAAAATGTCACTCAGAAGGCTCACCTTTCCTTTGTTGTTGTCTAGTTGCTAAGTCATGCCCAACTCTTTGAAACCCCATGAACTCTAGCTCTTCAGTCTCCTCTGTCCTTGGGATTTCTCAGGCAATAACACTGGAATGGGTTGCCAATTCCTTCCCCAGGGGATCTTCCTGACTCAGGGATCAAACCTGCGTCTCCAGCATTGCAGGTAGATTCTTTACCATTGAGCCACCTGGTATTTAACGTCTGACAATGAGAAAACCATCTGATTTCCTAAAGGATTCTTTAGTCGATTATGTTGTAGATTATGCAATATTCAGAGACAGCACTATTTAGAAACTTGCCATGAGCATTCCCGAATGGCCTGCTCTCTTCTTCAAGATGTCAGAGGCAGGATTTGAACCCAGATCTACATAATGACAAAGTCTTTAAAATAACTTATGCCTTAAGCAGATGGAAGGCTACTGGCTTCAGTGAGAGAGTTTTCTGAACATCAGCCAGACCACAATTCTTTTTCTTGGCGGGGGTACTGGGGGGGAGAGGGGGTGGGAAATAAGAGAGATAAACTGTTTGTCCTATGAATGTTCCAGCTCAAGAGTTATACTATCCACACTGTTTAAGGGGGAAAGAAGTAATGAAAGCATTTTCTACTCCCTGTCTTCCAACTAAACCTTTATCTTCCAGCTACATTAAAATGCCTATTTTAGAGACTACAGAAGTTCTTCCTTTCAGTGTTTCAAAAAAAAGGTGGGGGAGAAATGAAATAACTAGATGTCATCCTGTCTGATACCTCTGTCTCTGGGAAGATTACAGAGGAGGACAGGAAACATCCCCTTTTGAAGCAAGGACCACATAGTGGCCATTAAACTTGATTTTGGCCAACCTCTTTATCAATCTCTTTTGTTTTGGAAAAAATTCCCAAAAAAGCCACTTGAAAAAAAAAAAATCTTTCAAGTTATTCCTGTTTCCTCATGTTCTGAAATTTCATCTTGAAGCTTTGAAAAAGTAAATAACTAATTAATAAGGAGATCTGTACAAAGCAGTCAGCTCTCCCCGATTCTGGTTAAGTCCCAAAACAACAGACTAGTTGCATTAAGAATTACATCAGTGATCTAAGAATATTAGGTTAGTTTAAGCCATTACAAGTTATTATAGCATAAGTAATGTGGCTCCCCATGAAAGCTGACATAGAGGGCTGTGACGATCACACCCTGTACAAAGACGCCTGGCTGGGAGCCCGTGGGTGGAGGCAGAAATCTCTCCCTCATTAAGCTCATCTGGCTTTGCACTTGGAAGTGGTCTGCCTCCTCTGGGAGGATGGATGCCTTTTTCTATTTGGTCCACCAGATAGGATGCATTTTTTTTTTTTTTTTTGCAAGGCCCGTAAAGACCTGATAATTGCAAGCAGTGAGTCCAGATTTACATTCACAGGAACATGACAATGAACAAGAAGCAGAAATGGAGGAGGAAAAGGCAATCAGACTACCAAGACAGCTATAGAATTTGTCTCCAGGTTACCAGCTTACTTTGCAAGAATGTAGTAACCATAAAAATTAGTCATAGCAGTGGTTGAGAGAAAGAGTCACAGGAAAATGAGTGGCTAGGTTGGAACTATTTGTCCGGATTTGACACAGAAACAGCATTCATGACTGAGCTAAACAACCTGGGTGGGAACAGACGTGGCTGCATCCGCAAGCCCCGGGCTGGTCCCACTGCCTCTGCCTTCTGCATCAGCTCTTCTTCATGCCCATGTTCACAGCTGCTCTGCCTTCTTTGATCTCTGTGCTTGCTTTAAATCACAATGTCCATGATTTATGATTAGCAGTTTATTTGATAGCTAAAATAAAATTTGCATAATATTCCCTTATACATGAGATTCATGCATGCATATATATCCATGAACACATATCCAATAAACATATGACATATATGTGTGCATGTATACACATGAATGCATGTATATGTTAGTGTGTGTGTGTGTGTGTGTGTGTGTGTGTGTGTGTGTGTAAATCCTACACTTAGACTTCTCCTTTTGGCCCAAACAAGAGAGACTTAAAGGAATCCATGCTAGGCTAATGTTCTTTGGGACATCAGTAAAAGTGGTCTTTGGATCTAGGGTTAACCAAATTGTTGTTACTGGCAAACAGCAACAACAAAAAAAAAAAACTGTAGAGCAAGACCCCCATTCGTGGATGAATATGTATGTTCAACCAAAATGCTTCAGATAAAAGGTTTTTCTGCATTGGCAGATAATTCTCTTGTTTATAGAGACAAATGTGGTACCTAAAATCAAATAAAAGATGGATCCCAAAAAGATTCTCCCTTAATTGTCTTTGGGAATTGCAATTACAGTAAACAAAAAGAAGGAGCTAATCCGTGAGCCAACACTGCAACATCTGCGCAAAACTGTAACATGAAGTCTCATCTAATTTTCGAGGCTAATCCTGTAGTGGGCAAATGATTAAAAGAACAGGCAGTTCAACATATATAAGTTGTCAGGCTGAAGGATAATCCAATTCTATCAAAAGACGTTTCTCAGTTCTTCTAATTCTAATTTTCTGATTGCAGTTTATATATGATTTTTGTGAAATGTCTATTGCAATGATGTACCAGTTCACTTTAACTAGCAAAAAGTGTATACTTATGTTTATAACCTGAGAAAAGGATAGTTTAAATATTATAGACCATCATATTTATTTTGTGAAAATAATGTGATAGCTTTAATATATCAATCTGTGAATATAAAGAATTTGGGAAATCTTATGGATAGACCAAACACATGTCCAAATATAGAAAATCATATCCAATCATGCATAAGTGAAATCTGCTACCGTCATTCATGAATGTTAAATGTCAGCAGTGATGGATATTTTATACAGAAAAGGAAGAAAAGGTGGAACGGTGGCATTATGGATCAAAGTTTTTCAAAATAACATGAATATGTTTTGACAGAAGGGGAAAATAGTAAAATACTTTAAGAAAGATTAAAAAGTAAAAAATAGAAGGAATTTGTACCGTGTTCTATAGGCCACAGTCTGGAGGTCAGCACAGTTATTTATTCAAGAGTGAGAATTATTTGTCAATTACATAGAGAATTGTTTTCCCACAAGGGTGCCAGGGGACCCATGGGGGGGGGCCCTGAAGGAACCACAGAGTCACCAGTAGGTTATTTTAGTTAATCATGTAAAACAGAAATGACTAATTTTTGACAATTCAGTGGATGCAATTTCTATTCATAGTTATCCCTTGGGTTGAAATTGATTTGAAGGTGGATGCAATTTCACCCCTTTTCATTAATTGAAATGTTAATACATTTATAAAATATGAAATTATCAGTAAACAGTATAGTCAAATATGATCTAAAGTTTTAAAAGTGAAGTGCAATCATAAAGCCCATGGTTTCAAAGTTCTATGCATAGCTGTTTGATGGTAAAGAAAATGATGCTAACATTTGATGTTAGCATATTTTCCTGAAAAATACCTGAACCCATATCACCACAAATAAATTTTAAGGAGGGAAGTTATGTACATAAAATGTACTTGATTTTTTTTTTTGTCCCTAGTTCTGGGTAGGATTTTGACAAGGAGAAATATTTAGTGAATCCATGTAAGTTAACCAGTGAGTTCAGGTACCTATAACTATTACATTTTTATCCATAATTTATATAAACACAGAGTGATTAAGCCAGATACTGTTCAAAAACTCTCCTAAAATCAATCCATCTTCTCAAAAGTGGTATAGTGTAATACTATACTTGCACATTTTGTTAAAAAAAAAAAAAAATTGAAATATTCGTGAGTTTCAATTCCTTGTCCAAAATTTCTTAGCAAATAAGTGACAGTGTATTGAAACTCATATTTCATTTAACCCAAAGGCTGTGTGTATGCATGCACTTTAAGTCACTTCAGTCATGTCCAACTCTTTGGACCCCATGAACTGTATCCCACCAGGCTCCTTACTTAGTCCATGAGATTCTCCAGGCAAGAATACTGCAGTGGGCAGCTATTCCCTTCTTCAGGAGATCTTTCCCACCCAGGGATCAAACCCTGCATTGACAGCAGATTCTTTACTACTGAGTCACCAGGGGAGATCTACTCAAAACAGAAATGTATACAATATGCAATATGATAACTAAATTTGGAATTAACCACTTAAAGAGAATTACAAAAGCACTATGCCTCCTAAAAAACATGATTAGTATATATTTTGGTCTAATAAGGAGTTGCAAACATTTTGGAAAAAAATTGACATTGACAAATGCAGCAGTAGAAAATCCTCTTTTAACAATAAAAAAATATGGTTGGACAATTTGGTACATTGCCATTCTACTTATTTGGGTTAGGGGGTTTTGCTTCAGTGTTGCCTTACATGTGCTGTTAGCATCATATCCGAGTAATTTTAGGACTTCTATGAACAGAGCAACTCAAGTGTCCTATACGATTCAATAATAAAGTCATTTCATGAGGCAAAACTACCATGTAGATAGATGACTGTGCATATGTCCAAGCATATATGACAGTAAGTTACTTATCACATGAGGCAGCCATTCCAATTCTAAAAGCAGCTATCACAGCCTTGCAGCTCATATCTCTACTATCTCTCACAGTTAAGATGCCGCCAGCGACATAATTAATTTCCAATGATTCAGATAAGTCTATCAAGTCATCCAATTTCTATATTGTTCTATGAATAACCCCTTTGAATCACATTTCCAGAGCCACGAAGGAAAAAAGCAAACTCATTTTCCATGGTTATGCAAGTCACTGAGGGGATGTTCGTGAGGGTGGCAGGCAAGCTGAGAGCATGAATTGCTTAAAATCATTCCAACCAACAGGGGGTCAGAAGTAAACCAGTGTCTTGTTGCTAAGATAACAAAGATAAAATCTCCTATCTGGATATGAGAATGTAGCAATACCTTAATGAAACAAGTCAGTTCAGTAATGCTTTTCTTTCTTTTTAAACATACATTATGACAGATTTAGATACTGATGAGATCTCTAAGCTGCAAAACCATCAAGGATGCTATCGGTTTTCACAGATCTCCCAGAAGCTTTAGAGTCTTTTATTACCCGGGCAAAAGAAAGTGTTTTACTATACACCTTCTTCAGACCAGCCAGGGTAAGTGACTACAGCTGTGACAAGGAACCCTGAAAATGTAGCCGCTTAAAACTCACAGGGCTTGCTGTGTCATTCATCACAATCAAAGTGAAGATCATCCAGCAACTCTTTTAAGGCAAGTGCTTTTTCTCTGTTTACCGAACATGCTGGAGTTTCTGAGATGTGCTAGGAAGTTTCATCTCACATGAAACCTGGAATTAAAGCAAGATTCCATATTCCTGACAGTAAAATCCCCCTGGGAAAAAATCAATAGGAAAAGAGCATCAGTTTCTGAATGGAATGATTCTTATTTGTACCAACCACATGGAGAAGAAATCTTTTTTTTTTTTTTTTTAGCTTTGACACATTTCTGTTGAAATGTATAAGTAGTTTAGCCCCTCAGCATGTCCTCACTCCTAAGATCACTTTAGGACTGTCAACTTGACTCCCTCTAAGTGGTACACATGCTGCTTATTGAAGTAGTGTAGATTCTCTTGTGAAAAATCATTTCAGAGGTTTACAATATTGAAAAACATATAGATGGCTAGAAAAGAATAAACTCCATTATATAATGATAGCCCTTACACTATACAGATTCTGAAAGAGATGCATACCCCAGGAACATCATATTGATTTACTAGTAATAAATTCTGACTGTTACGGTTCTAGCTGAGCTGCAGCATTCAAGAGGTATAACTCTATTGATCATAATTAGTAAGCATCTTATCTGCAAATAAGTTATGCTGTTCCTGGTTGCCTGTATTAATCAATATTGGAAAGGCAGTAAAATAGGGTCAAACAATAGATATCACTGTGGTAGTCTGTGACTAGGAAGAAATAAGGAGGTATGAACAGGAAAGTTGAGATTTTAGATGCTTCCCCCCAAATCTGACATATAAATCATGTGGATAAACTTTTGCTATTGATGTGACATTTTGGATACACTAATATAAATTGTATTGATGAGTGTTTTGAGGCCATGAGATGACTCTTGGGGGGAGAGGGGAATGCATTTTCCCAGTTTGCTGGAATTTATTTCCAAGAAAAGTATCATATGCTGATTGACTGGGTTTCAGAATATAATCATCCATAACTGGATCCTTTGTGCCCTCAATAATATGCTTCTACCTACATTACTATTTGTCATTTGTGGCTGACTTTTGCTTCAGCTCCAAGGAACATTCTTTGCTCCCTATTCACCTCACACTGATTCCCTTTTCCTTATTTCATGACTCTTAATGTCTGCATCACAGAATTTAGCATCTATTAGAATTATGTATCAAAATGCACAATACCTTGTCTTTTTCCTTTCGGTCTCTCCAGATGGAGACATCTCAATGTCAAGGACCAACACAATGCTAGGAATACAGTAGATGTTCACTAAATACTTGCTCACAGAATTGATATGGTATTCTTTTAGGATGTCAATATCTTTATATTCTTTGTTTTACACAAAAATAACCCTTCTAATGAAACTTTTATGACCTGCTCCTCCTTTAATCTGGAGAGATACTTACCATTAGTCTCACGGGACAAATCCTTTTGGTCTTCTAATTTTGAAAAGACCTCACTCTCTACTAATCTCCCCAAAAGAAAAGCGAATGATCCACTGGGCCACAAAAATAGGTGCTCTCCTTCTCTAGTGTGTTTTCCCAGTGCCTACTCCAGCCTCCCTGGATTAGCACATGTACATGCATGCTAAGTCACTTCAGTCCTGTCCGACCCTTTGAGACTCTATGGACTGCAGTCCACAAGGATCCTCTGTCCATGGGACTCTCCAGGCAAGAATATTGGAGTGGGTTGTCGTGCCCTCTTCCAGGGGATCTTCCTGACACAGGGATCAAACCTGAGTCCCTTAAGTCTCCTGGACTGGTAGACAGGTTTTTTTTTTTACCACAGGGGCCATCTGGGAAGCCCAGATTAGCATGCAGTGATCCCTAATAGGTATGTTTTTATTTTCTCCAAACCTCCTGAAGTATTACAAAGCAGTATAGAACTGGGAGTCTAGGAGTTAGACACAAAACTAATCCACCACACAAAACAAGGGATGATGATTGGAGAGTTAAAATTAAATATATATATATATATATGGAAGTCAATACTTTATTCTTACAGATTTTAGATGATTTTCCACCTAGAGCTTCTGTTTAAGCCCTAACTTTCTGTTTTCCTAATTCTTATTTTATATTTTCTATAGTTTACTCTGTCTTCGAAGGTCTTTTTGTTTGATGGCATTTTGCTGCACTGGGTCTCCATTGCAGCACGTGGGCTTTCTCTAGCTGAGGGCACTGGCTTCTCCTGGCATGGGGCAGGGGCTTTTACTGTGTAGCGCGGGCTTCTCTAGCTGTGAGCATGGGCCCTAAAGTGCGTGGCTCAGTAGTTAGGCACATGGGCTTCTCTAGTGGTGGCAAGAAAGCTTAGCTGCCCAGGCGCAAGTGGGGTCTTAGTTCCCTGACCAGTGATCAGACTGTGTCCCCTGCACTGGAATGCAGATTCTCAACCACTGTACCACCAAGGATGTTCTAGTCTTCCCAGTTTTTGTTTCAGGATTCTTACAATCTCAGCTAATCTCAAATTCTTACAGTCTCAGAATTCTTACAATCTCTTCCTCCCTCTTTTTATACCTTCCTCAGAGCAGCTTATGAAATAGTGGAGACCCTGCCCTGTCTTTCTCTTTGGGTTGTGAAAACATGTCACGTTTCAGCCATATGTTAATGGCATTTACCTTTCTGGCTATCCTGCTAAAGGCTTCTAAAGGGGGTAGGTGAGTGCTGGTGTCAGGGAGCTTAGAAAGCACTGGGAAGTTTGGTGTAAGATTACTTTTTACTGGAAATGACCATGGCGTCTAAATTATATAAGGGGGAACATCCATCACCACCATGAGTATTAACTCTCAAAGGCAGTCTGCTTCATATGAGGCGTGCATCTTTGTCCTTTTATGATGTCTCTGACCCTTTTCTTGAGAAATGAAAAGTATATTCACTGATTCCCAAATCTGTGGTGAGAGTGGAATCCAGTATTAATTGAGGATATCATTAACTCTGTCTGAGTGGTCTGATATAAATGTTATTACTGTCATATCAATTTTTCTTGACTTCCAGTGTTTTTTCCTGACAGCAATGGAGGTCCACCTCTATACCAATGCACAACATTTATCATGTCATTCTCCAAGGCAAAATACCGGATGCTTACTGCTTCTATCAGTATCATCAATCTTCTCAAGATTGTTCATTATTTGACTTCAATGTACATTTTTCCATAGTGTTTCTCTCTAAAAGCCTGGCCACACATCTCTTTCCTCTTCCATGAATGCTTCATACTCATGCCGCCCATTGCATGATCACTCTCTTAGATCTTCACGGGGTGATGCTATTACTTGCTTCTACTTCTCGAAAGCTTACTCATTCTGTTAGTTCATTTTATCCTACATCCTCTATAAACAATGTGGAGTTTAAGGGGGAAAGGTCACTATTTTCTGTGGTACTAATTTCTAATATTTCCAGATAGAAAGGCATGCGTCATATATTCCATCTTGCATTTTTGCTTAAATGTTTCCTACCATTCATTCTTTTTTGAAAGCACGATTAGTTCTTTTCACTAAGGAAAAGCTTTTTTTTTCTCTCTTTTCTTCTCCTTACTTATTTTGTAGCACTCATGTCTTCAGTGTAACAAAATACTAAGCAGTCAATACTTAAAGGTTGTTGCTAGTTCTGTGCTAGACCGGGATTCGTGACCTCTGGAGGAGAGGATTTCCATCCAGGGTCAGAGACCAGGCTTGACCACTGGAGCTTTTTGTGTGACAGAATTTTGTTGAAGTATAACAGAGCTAGAGAAAGCTTCAGAAGGGGGCAGAAAGAGTGCCCCCTTGCTAGTTCTTAGCGAGGTGTTTTATGTCTGTTAGAAAGCTGTTAATCAGATAGAGAGACACCTCTAGGCTGAGGAAGTTTCACCAGGCCCCTCTCCCACAACATGCATTTTTGAGACAGGATGGCAGGAGGTGTGTCATCCCTTTTCATAAAACAATCGACATGAATACTGGTTTGTTGAGCCATTATCAGCCCAAGGTTTGAGAAAAGAAAAAAAAATGTTAGTCTTAGGCGGAACCATTTTGGAGAAAGACAGATTCCAAAGCAAATGCATAGTTTCATTAACATAGCTTAAGAAAAACATTTCCACAAAAAAAAAAATCCAAATTGGTTAGCTCAAGGCAGTGCCAGGTGTCCTCGACACAGAATTAAAAGAGCCTCTTTTAATTTTGTGTAGAGAAGGAAAAAAAAAGTCTGCCACTGGCAGTTTATTTCCTGCTGTGACTTGGGGACCTCTGCCCTTTCTACCTACTACCCTCTCAATACTAGATAAATTCAAATGCATTTAATACTGCAAAAGGTCTACCCTAGTTCAGCTACTTTGTCTCTACAACTTCGCCTCATTCACTTAAAAAGAAACATTTACATATCTATTCTCCAGTGTCCTATTAAAATATATTAGAACAGTGCTGCTCAAAGGGTAGACTGCGCATCCTCATATATCTATGAGCTGCTGCATCCTCATATATCTATGAGCTGCTTTACATTGGTTCAAAGTAAGGTAAGAAGAAAAACGGAGAAAGAAAGCATTTACAGGCTTTCATAACATTTGACAGAGTCATTTCACATCTGTTTAACTTAGCAATACTGAAAACTAAAACTGGGCCTTGAGCTCTGTATGTTTTGTTTTATTTCACTTTCATAGGAGCTATGTGTAGGATAGTATATAGTAGGGATAGTATAGTATATAGCAGGGATTTAGTGTAGTATATAGTAGGGACTCTCCAGAGAAACAGAAACTATAAAATATATACATGTGTGTGTGTGTGTGTGTGTGTGTGTGTGTGTGTGTGTATATATATATATATATATATATATATATATATATAATCTCAGAAATGCATTCCTTGTTATAAACAACGGACTCGGGAGATTATGAAGGGGGTACAGTCCCAAGATCTGCAGAGTAAGTCAGCATGGAGGAACTAGTTGGGTAAACTCTGTCAAACTCAACTAAAAGCATGAAGATTTGTAAGAAATTCAGAATCCTGAGATACTGGCTGGTACATGAGAAAACAAGGATTGGTAATAAGATCAGAAGACATCCTTTATTCAGCAGGAAAGGCATCCATGCTGCAGTAGCCAGTGTAACTCGGAATCATTTGACTTCATCATTCTACGATTTAAAAGGACAAGTGTGTAGAGGGTACATTGTGCAATTGCAATATTGGAATATTCTAGAATTCTTTGTTCTGAGCTAATCAAAGAATTAATGGGAAAAATGTACAACAATGTTTTCTGTAATAAGATAGTAGGAAATATATTCATTTTTCACTATGGCATTACAAGTACTCAAGGTTCATCTTATATGAATTTCCTACTCTTACTAAGAACCATATCTTCTTAAAAGATATCAGATTCTCATGGTCTTTTGAATCAAAACAAGTCCATCTCTCTTCTTAGATATTCTTGAAACTTGTGGTTAATAATCTTTGAGATCTATGAAATGCATTTTGAAAAATCTAACATAGGGATGGAATTTGAATATACTAGAATTTATGGAGACAAATATTTTCCAGGCACTAGGCAAGAACCTGAGTACTTCATATATAATTTAAATTAGACCTTACAAGCAGCCTATGGGGTAATCATTCTTAGCTTCATTTTACAGAGAAATACATTAAAGTTCAGGCTTCTTAGGTGGCTGAGTGGTAAAGCATCTGCCTGCAGTGCAGGAGACATGGGTTCAGTCCTTGGATTGGGAAGATCCCCTGGAGAAGGAGATGTCAACCCACTCCAGTATCATTGCCTTGAAAATCCCACAGACAGAGGAACCTGTTGAGCTATAGTGCATGGGGTCACAAAAGAATTGGACATGACTTAGCAACTAAACAACCACAAAGTTCAGAAAGTTAAACACCTTGCTGACAGTCGCTCAAATCCTAAGTGGCAAAATCAGGATTTGCATCTAGGTCAAGATAACACCAGTGCCATGCTCCTTGCAACAATGAAAGTGGGGTGGGAGTGGGGGCTAGAACGACACAGCGGGAGGAGGGAGGGGAAAGGGAGGGGGCCAGAGAGCAAGGCTGAGACAGAGAGGCAGCCTTCAGACACACGTTCGCAATTTACAGCTCCCAGCTGCCAATCCTATTCTGTACAAAGAAAGATAAGATTGTGAGATTCTCCAAGCCAAATCATCTGAATGCATTTCAAATTGGCCTGCAGTGACACAGCATTCTGACGGGGCTGAGTGAAATGGTTGTCACCTGGTGAGAATCAGCTTCTCCTGATTCCTCCTAGAGAGCTGGCAAACTTTGAAATGTTTTTCCTCGGTGCATGTGAGAGAACAGAGAGGCGTTTCTTATCTGGAATCCGACATGCTGTTGTCCCGGTGATATACAATCTTATCATCATGAGTGAGCATGAGAGAAGGGGTCTGTCCTCTACGCCTGGCTGCTTTAACGTGGGACTGAGATGGTGTTTTATCACCACTCTAAGAAGGCATCATCATTTAGGTACATAAGAATTACTCAAGTAAACTTCAGTCTAGTTAAGGCCAGAAGGCTTGTGCATCCTATAAATCAGTGAGGGAGTCCTTCCCGCTTTTTTAGCTTCTGCAGTATGCTCCTCGGTAAGTTTAAAAATAAATAAATAAATAAATGCAATATACCTAGGTGAAATGAAAGGAGACAGTTGACTGATGATAGGGGCTCCAGTTCTCACCAATAAATTTTATCTTGAGCTATTTCATAATGCTTTTTCTCTCCATGTGTATTTATTGACAGTTGCATACAGCCCTTGCTCTGGTTATCATCAAAGCACTGAATATATTAAGAAACCTATCTCAGACCGACAGAGTTTCTAAAGGTTGAAAGAGGTCTATTTAAGCAAAAAACATCATTTTTGAACTTAAGCTTCTGCTGTCAAAGCATTGATAACAAGTGGGAATTTGCTTCACTTTTATTTGCATAAGGATAGGACTCACTGTTATTCCAAAGAACTATTATTTGGGAAATAGAGAATCAAGGGAAACGAGAAATAGCATTCACTCTTTAACTTAGGTTTGGTTAAGAACGAGCAATTTATTTGATAGAGTGGACCTAAGCTTATTGAAAATTGTTATCTAAGGGGTGTTAACCTAATAGCTGCTTTTCTTTAGGTAAAAGTGAATTGGTTTTCTGCTGCATTATTTAGCCAAGCCTTCATGATGTATCTTCTTACAACAGAATAGCTAAGTAAACAATAAACCATAGTCAATAAAACATGGAAGTCGGCACTAGAAATGAACTAACAATCCAAACCCCATCTGTTAAACACCAGTTGAAGTACAATATAATTTAGCATTTACCGCTTAGTAGCTGCAAATCTTTTCAGAAAATGTTATTGTCATCATTTATCTTGAGTAATCATCTTCTAGTATTTGGCGGTAAGAATGTTTTCTGAAAACATAAAGCTTCCTTCCATGTCCATACATGGAAGCACTGGCAGATTTTATTTTCTTGGACTCCAAAATCACTGCTGATGGTGACTGCAGTCATAAAAGTAAAAGATGTTTTGTTCCTTGGAAGAATGCTATGAAAAACTTAGCGTATTAAAAAGCAGAGATACCACTTGAATGGCAAAGGTCTGTTTAGTAAAAGTTATGCTTTTTTGAGTAGTCATGTATGGTTGTGTGAATTGGATCATAAAAAAGGCTGAATGCTGAAGAATTGATGCTTTCAAACTGTGGTGCTGGAGAAGACTCTTGGACAGCAAGGAGATCACACCAATCAATCCTAAAGGAAATTAACCCTGAATATTTACTGAAAGGATTGATGCTAAAGTTGAAGCTCCAATACTTCAGCAACTTGATGCAAAGAGCCAGCTCACTAGAAAAGTCCCTGATACTGGAAAAGATTGAAGGCAGGAGGAGAAGGGGACAATAGAGGATGAGATTGTTGGATGGCATCATTGACTCAATGGACGTGAGCTGGAGCAAATTCTGGGAGACAGTGAAGGACAGAGAAGTCTGATGTGCTGCAGTCCATGGGCTTGCAAAGAGTTGGACACAGCTTGACCAACAGCAACCAATTAGTTTGCTTGGGCTGCTGAAACAAAGTATCTCAAACTGGGTGACTTAAACAACAGGTGTTCCTTTTCTCATCATTCTAGGGGCTGGAAGTCCAAGATCAAGGTGCAGTAGGGCTGGGTCCTCCCTGGGTCACTTCTCGACTTGCAGACAGCCCCCTGCTCACTGTGTTCCCATTTGGCCTTCCCTCTGTGCAACTCCATCCCTGTGTCGCTTTCTATGTGTCCTAATCACTGCTTATGAGGACACCCGTCAGACTGTTAGGGTCATCCACATGGCCCCCTTTTAACTTGCCTATTTAAAGGTCAAATCTTGATACAGTGGGGATTAGGACTTCATCATATGAATAAGGTGGGAGCTGGAGGTCACAATTCAGTCTGTAGCTCTCCTATCATTATCTATTTTGTGATTTAATCCTAGGGGATATGCCCTTCTTTGTATTCATCTCTGTCAAAGAATTCTACATCTTTATTTTTTTATTTAAGGTGAAGCTTTATCCTTTCTTCTTCTTATCTTCACATTTCCCCATTTTAAAGACATGTAAATGATTAATTATAACAGATTATATTGTACAGATAGGTGCTTCAAAGTAAAACATAGAAATAATTAAAATGGGTGTTTGGTAAATACCAAATGGTAAAGTGTTAAAATTAACTTGAGGTCATAGAATGATCTTTGTTATCTTAGGGCGGGAAAGAATTTCTAACAAGAAAACATCAAAGCAAACAGAAAAGGTAAAATACTGAAAATTAGATTACAGTAAATGCTTAAACATTTGTGTTTAGTTAAAAAGTATTAGGATCAAAAATAGCAGATAATATATTGAAGAGCTATTTTTCTAAGACCTAATTTAACTTCTATGCAGAGTACATCATGTGAAATGCAGGGCAGGATGACTCACAAGCTGGAGTCAAGATTGCTGGGAAAAATATCAACAATCTCATATATATATGCATAGGATACTACTCTAATGGCAGAAAGTGAAGAGGAATTAAGGAGCCTCTTGATGAGGATGAAAGAGGAGAGTGAAAAAGCAGGCTTAAAATTCAACATTTAAAAAATTAAGATCATGGCATCTGGTCCCATCACTTCATGTCAAATAGATGGGGAAAAGGTGGAAATATGACAGATTTTATTTTCTTGGGCTCCAGAGTCACTGTGGATGGTGACAGCAGCCATGAAATTAAAAGACGCTTGCTTCTTGGAAGAAAAGCTATGACAAAACTAGACAGTGTATTAAAAAATGGAGAAATCGTTTTGCTGACAAAGGTTTGTATTATCAAAGCTATGATTTTTCCACTAGTCACGTACAGCTGTGAGAGCTGAACCACAAAAAAAAAGGATGAGCGCCAAAGTGTTGGTGCTTTTGTATTGTGGTGCTGGAGAAGTCGCTTGAGTGTCCCTTGGACTGCAAGGAGATCAAACCAGTCCATCCTAAAGGAAATGGACCCTGAATATTCACTGGAAGGACCAATGCTGACGCTGAGGTTCCAACACTTTGGTCACCTGGTTTGAAGAGCTGACTGATTAGAAAAGACCCTGATGGTGGGAAAGATTGAAGGCAGGAGGGGAAAGGGTGACCCATCGACCCAATGGACATGAGCTTAAGCAAATGTCGGGAGACAGTGAAGGACAGGGAACCTGTCGTGCTGCAGTTCACGGGATCACAAAAAGTCGGATGTGACTTAGCAACTGAACAACAATAACAAAAAAAAATGATAAAGGGACTTACATGTATGTGGAATAAGCAACGATCTTCTGCATATTAGCTTGTGTGTATCAGTTTATTAGAAACAAATGGAACTTGCAATTCACGAAAGAGGAAACAAAAGCTGACAAGCACGTGGTAGACACGCTCAAATTCATTTATTAATTTAATAATTAAAGAAATTGAAAATGAAAGCATGTCACTTTTAATCTATTAGAAAGCTGGATAATTACAAGTGTTAGTAAGGATGTGAGGATGGTGGAATGTTGATGCACCCTTAGTTGAGAGACACGATTGGCATCTCCATCCTAGAGATCAAATTACTTATAATTTGTAGAAATAAGCACAGTCTGTAACCCAACAGTGCCACTCCTAGGAGATTCTTGTAGAGATTTCTAATGGAAACAAACAAGAGTATTTGTGACAGCATTCTTGTGAGTTCAGGGAATTAGAGTTAATCATGGTGTCCATCACTGTCAGAATGGATAAGTAAAGTGTAATTAATACACTCTGTGGAATTCAAGTAGAAGTCACAAGCAATGGAATATATCTGCACATAAAAACATGAAGGGAATTTCAAAGTTTAATCCTTTGTGGAAAATGGTAAGACAAATGAGATGTATGACACAGCCAATTTATGTGCATTAAAACACATGCACACAAAACAACAGTACTCATTTCATGAAAACGCATAGGAAACTTGCCAATGGACACAGGAAGAGAAGGACCATCAGTTTTAAAGGGAGAAGAAAATATAATGAGCATAGATCCCAGAAAAGATGAGTGCAATCAACAGAACTCCCTGCACTAAAATATAAAAAAGGGATAGAATTTCTAAGAAATCTTGCAGAGTTTAGTTTATACTTGGGAGAATGCCTTTACAATAACATATAAATATTTTCTGGAATCAACACATTTTCTCTAAAAGATCTTTAAGTGAAATGGTGGCCATCATGACCTCCTGGGAAAGAGATAGTTTTAGTAGATGAATCTTTAGCTTCTTCTTATGAAGCTTCCATCCAATCTCAACCACAACCTAGAGCTCTTGATTAACACTCAACATTTACTTGTTTTGTGACAATAGCCTTTGAATTTTATTTCTTACTTAATAATAGAGACTTTTTTCATTTCCTCTCATTTTCATTTTGCCTTTATAATTCAGTTTAAGTCACTTAAAATCAATTCAAAATTAATTTATTTTGTGTTTTTTTTTTTTACGGCAAGTTGAAGATGTGAAAAAGACTATAATTCAGAGTAGAAAATTTGGTATCTCATCCCAGGTTAGTTCCTCAAGCACCCTTTTCTTCCAAGAAATTCCCACAAATTAAAGGAACAGATCCCAATTGCACCCAACATAGAAATAAATTAAAAGCCCATTAGGAAATAATTTGTGGGTGAAACTGTTTCATCCCTGTTTCTAAATTATCTCTTTTTTCAGGCCTATCCTACATGCTTTCCAAGGAGTATTTTTCCTTAAATATAAATTTGTATCTTCATACTTTCATGTACCTTTAAAGGTTCTTCTTTGCTTAGGGAGCAAAGACCAGAGCATGTCTTCTGATATTCATGGCTTTAACTAATCCAATCTTCGTTTCTAGTTCTAAGCTGAAAGCAGATCTCAGATCAGAATTATCAGTAAAGGAAAATTTTCACATATTCCCTAATGATGTGTACTCTATTTTATACATGGCTCTTCTGTATCTGATAAAAACAAGCAGATGTTATCAACTCATTATGTTTCCTCCTTTTCTTAGAGATATTTCTTCAGTGGAAATTCATAGTTTCCTATCTTGTTTGAGTATCAGAATTTGTTTACAATGCTTTTGTGAACTAAAGTGCATTTGCCTTGTTTCTGGTATTACACATATGAATATAGCTGTTTCCATCCCTATATAAATATTCAACTCTTAAAAGGTAGACATGTGCATGCTCAGTGGCTTCAGTCATATCTGACTCTTTGCAACCCCAGGGACTGTAGCCCACCAGGCTTCTCTGTCTGTGGGCTTCCCAGGCGAGAATACTGGAATGGGTTGCCACATCTTCCTCCAGGGGGTCTTTTCAACCCAGGAATCAAACCCATAGTATCTCCTGCATAGTAGGCAGATTCTTTACTGCTGAGTCACTGGGGAAGTCCAAAAGGTGACTATGCTTTTATCATTTCTGAGTAACCCCTCCTCCCATCTCCAGTTCTCATTCTGCTTTCTGCATACCATAAATGTTCAGTGAGTACTGGATGACTTGAAATGACAAAAGTTTAAATAATTTTATAAAATTTTCTCAGAAATTAGATTCTAAATTCGTATTGCTTCTAATCATACTAATTAGGTTACTTATTACGATTGAGTTAGCCAAACTCACAGATGTCTTATGTGTTGACTATGGTGAGGAGAGCACAGCTAAGAACTTTTGGTACAGCTAAGAAGATATTGACAAGAATAGCTATGTTCTGGGGCAAGGAACATACTGTGGTATGGATTTCCCTCACTGGAAGCAATGACAACAACCCTAAGGATGTAAATACCACACTACGAACCAGTCCTCCGCTGGTAATTTAGTGATATTTATCTAGAACTTGCCATTTACTAGGTGCCTGTATACAATAATGGAATCATTTAAAAACTCTACCAGTAGGTACTACTGTAAGCTACCCCTCTTCTACACATGATAAAATTAAGGGCAAGAAAGTTAAAGTAATTTTGCGTTGTCATAGATCTCATGCTCATTTGCTTTAGTCACATCTGACTCTTTGTGACCCCAGGGACTGCAGCCTGCCAGGCTCCTTTGTCCAGGATATTTTCCTGGCAAGAATAATAGTGAGTTGCCAGGCCCTCCTCCAGGGGATCTTCCTTACCCAGGGATTGAAACTGTGTCTCCTACATTTACCAGCATTGCTGAGTCTCCTGCATCTCCTCACTGCTAAGCCACTGGGGAAACCCAAGCTGGGCCATGAGTTCAGGGAATATTATTTCCTTGTCTGTGCTATTAAACTCCACATATATTGGTTCCTATGATATAATCCTGACTCTAAGTTTGATTCCCAATATATAGTATCAGAACAATTGCATACTGGTGGATGCTTCTGAGGTGCTTTCTTCCACTAAGAATATATATTTCCCTGCACCCAAGGGCTGCATGAAAAAGGAAGACAGGGAGGAGAAAAAGGGTCCTTTTTGAAACTGGAGAAACATCCTTAGTTTGATGCTTTAACGTTAAAATTCTGACTATGAATTCAAAAGAAACTGGGAATGCAAAATTTGAAAAATAGGAGGACTGAGGTACTATTTGGCAAGCTGAAATCTTTCAACCCCCTACACTCTATTCTATAAGTAGAAATGAAGGCTAATAAAAAATAACATAAGTTACAGAAAGCAAATAACATTACTCTTCCGCACATCTGGATAGGAGAATATGAATCACTTCCCCCTCTCCTCACTGCAGATACCTATTATATGAAATAGGTGATGATAACCGTCAAGTCACACATTCACTGTATTTGGATATGATTCTTATTTCACAAATCTCACTTTAGAGGAAATATCAGAATTTTTTTTTAACTTTAAATTAAATCTATTTGACTCTAAGCCTTAAAGTCCTTTGATTCTAGTGGAAGGAAGACAGGTTGATTTCATGATCTGTTACCCATGCAGACAGTCCTTAATCCTCCTCCAGAACCTTTTCTTTTTTCCTTTTCTTTCATCCCCACCTCTAGCCAAAAAAAGGGCAATTTCCCCTCTTCCATTTCATTTTAGGATGTTTAATAGATTACTTTCTGAGATCTGGCAAGTGTGGATAGATTGATGTCTCGCTGGCCAGATAAATCTTTTATTAATATTTCAAAGTGATGAAAAATTTTATACTAATTTCCTGGATAAAAATATGGATTTTTCCAAATAATGGACAAATCTGGAAAAACTGGGTTTCAGTCCCCCTTGATGTCACCACTACCCCATCTAGATGAGCCTTACAAGCTTCAGTCTCCTGCATCAGTACCAAGTGTCTGCCAGGACACTAATCTGATGGCCACGAATTATCATCATATTTGCACTACTGTCCTTGTATGGGCTTCGCTAGTGACTCAGCAGTTAAGAATTGCCTGCAATGCAAGAGATTGGGTACAATCCCTGGGTGGGGAAGATCTCCTGGAGAAGGAAATGGCTACCCACTCCAGTATTTTTTCCTAGGAAATCCTATGGACAGAGGAGCCAGAGCTACAGTCCATGGAGTTGCAAGAGTTGTACTTGACTTAGTGACTAAAACACCCTTCCTTGTGTAACAGAAAGACTTCCCTTTGGCCAGGTCTTTTTTGACCTGAAAGGCTATGATGTTCCCCTCAGGTTGACTAAATTTGAGACTTCTCCCTGACTATAGGTCTCTGAACTCTCATTTCTTGGGGGTATAATAGAAAACTTGCTATTGTCAATTCTCTCTCTGTCCCTTCGGAGGTAAAGCTTCTCTCAAGATTTTGGTAGTTTTACAACCCATAAAAGTCTTTCTCAAGGACTGAGGAGGCCTACTTTTGAAATGTAGTCATCAAAAGAATTAGTGTTCCTATCTCCCATTCTCTGTGGGATGCTAGAGCCTAATTTTGATAACTTACAATCAACAAACACAGATGGTCTAATCACATAGCTCAGCCTCCCCATCACATCCTCTTGTGTATTTTCATTAGTTCGTCCCACTTTTTATTTCAGCAAAATTGAGTTCAGTTTCTCCCTCCTATTGCAACAGTTTTGACCCTTTGGTAATAATCTTGAGTAAAGTTTTCTTTTCCTGTTTAACTCTGTTTGGTGTAATGTTTCTTTGATAATATCAAAATAGGCAAAGAAAAATGAATTAAATTTTAAATTAAAAAGAAAATGGAAGAATACTCTTTAGTGAAAGTAAAAACTATTCCTTCACAAGTAAACATGCAACCAAATCGACCCTATGTGGAAAAAATTAAAGCCAGTCTGCTTTGTTCACTTAGGTGCTGCCTAGCTCTGTCGGTATTTGAATTTGTGACCCCTGGTTTGTACTTTCACAAAAGCCAGAAAGAGAGGTTATTTTCAAATACCTTCTGCTGGAGGCCCTGAACAGCCCCCGAGGCAAAGAAACACAAAGGCCTACTCAGAGTGGAAGGAAAAATGCAGAGCACGAAACACAGTGAACTCTTACTCTTTCTGATTCTTCCAGAGCAGAGAAAACAAAACACAAATGTATTTTCCAATAAATTATCCTGCCACATAGTATTAGTAAAGCATTGTGTTTTTTCGCTCATCTTCCTTGCATTTTGTATCTGTGATTACCAAGAGGGATCCATCATTAGCTTGCTTTTCCTATTTTGTAGTTTTTAATAAAGATGGGGCACTTTGATTTTTATTTTGATCTATAAGATTTAAATGACAATATGACGAGGTAAAAAGCAATTTGAAATACTTTGAAATGTACTAAGAGTCCTGAATGAAAGGGACTAGATAAATACTGATTCTTTTCAAGACCAACAGGCACTTGAATATTTTCTGTGATTTTTAAAAATGACTCCTGTCTGGCTTGTTAATCTCCCTGAAATTCTGCACACTATTTTCCACTAATCTGTTTTGTAGTGTCATATTAATTTACATTTGCTATTGTTAAAGGTGTTCTCCAGAAGGGGATAATAAATCACACATATATTTCAATTTGTCATACTCATTAATCAAAGTGCATTTACTCAATTTCCAACATATGGAATTTATTCTAATGCTTCTGGTTCAAAACTGCCCCAATAGGTCACGGCATTATCAATGTCATTTCTATGAGTTGTCATAGCACTTGAGTTATCCTAAGAACATGTCTGCAGTTGTTTCTCAAAAGGGAAGATTGTTATACTACTTCAAGTTATCTTTACTTATGGAAAAGCTACTTGGGAGATCATGACACAACAAATTATCGCATCCTCATCATTAAGATTTTTTTTTTTTTTCAAATTTAAGTCATCCTTCCACACTCTGGTTCTTCAAGACACATGCTTGAAAGCAATACATCTCTCTTCTGGGAGACCGGCAAGGATCAGACAGTCCTGTCTTATCTAACTTTATCTTTTCATTAATAATAGATGCTTGAGTATTATAATTCATTAGTTAAGCACATAAACTAGAACTCAGGTACCTTTCAAATCTGTTGTATAGAACAATTTGACTTTATATTGTAGTCCCTTTGCTTACATTGTATAGGATTTAAAGTCCAGGAGTAAATTCAACTCAGTAGAGCCCACATCGCCTGAAAACAGAGTATCTGCTCTAATCAACTGAAGAAAATTGTATTTGCCAAGGTAAACACTAATATATATTTTTTCTTCTTTTTTCAAATGTTTAGTCTTAAGCAGCAAACTAGTACTGTTGTGTAGGATATATTATGGGGAATTTATTAGGTTTAATAACTTCAACACTTAAACTCTAATTAGAGACAACTAATAAAATGATTTTCAGCACCTTTTATCTTTAAGCTACAGTGGCTAATAAGTACCATTGTTTTCTAATTTTTAAATGTAAGTCTTATTGTTTTCCTAAATCAATCCAAAATTTCTATTATAACAAATCATTCTGAGTATTTAAATATACACAGCATTTAGTCATACACTTTTTAAAGTATAGGACATTTCAAGAAGGGCTATGCAGAGATAAGCCATCTGCAAACACTATAAAATATTGCACTAAATATTATTTAAAAACACATATAAATGTGAATATCCTGATAGTTTATCTATCGTGATGCTCTTCAAAACAAATTTGTTTTGTGTCAAAATTCAAATAATAATGTGTGACAAGGAGATTTTTAGTCCTCAAAAATTCAAGGCATCTCAAATAAGAGTTATAAATACTGGGAACATAGGAGGAGAGGATTTTTACTAATGGCTTTAATTCAGAGTTCTCCATCTATCAGAAGGGCAAATTCAAACCTTGTATTCAAACCTTTTCCTTCTTTACCATTTGATATAGATATATCAAATATGATAATTTAAAAACAAATCAAATAACATTACTAATAATGTAAATTTATATTTTTAACTAAATAAGTGAATTTGAATTTATAAAGCTGTTTAATGTCTATACATTGCTCATCTTACGTATTTCTCTAGTTTTCATCTCTGTTGTCCCAATTTTCCCTAAAAAAAGAGTCACTAGGCCTTCAGGGCTGGAATGGGATGGAGATGGGAGGGAGGTTCAAGAGAGAACAGACATATCTATACCGATGGTTGATTCATATTGCTGAACAAAACCCAACAATATTGCAAAGCAATTATCTTCCAATTAAAAATGAATAATTTCTTAAAAAATCAACAACAACAAAACCCAAAATTTATACTTTTATTTTCATGTTGATTTTAAATAATCACAGATTCCAAATTATTAAAAATAAATAAGTTGAAACAAGCAAAACCTTCAACCAATCCTGGTCAAAGTAACAAATGACTGAAAGACAATGAGAAAAGCATGTATTACAAGTTGCAATTATTTTGTATGTCAAAATGCATAACAATAATAAAAAAAAAGGACAAGGAGAAGTGCAACCATGTAGAAAATACGTGATTGGAGGAAAATGACCAGTTACTAAAGTATTTATAATTTTTCTATATATATATATATATGTACACCAATGAAAAAAATGATTTGCACAGTCACAGAAATAAGGCAGTGTCATTGTTTACAATTAAAGTAAGTATCCTCTATCTGCTCCTCCTACTTCATACACATACCCATATCCAAAGTATTCTGAAAGCCTGGAGATTTTTTTATTCTTTCCTTGAATTGATTCTTGGTTTGAGTTTAATCAAAAAAATAATCCTTCATTAAGCGTAAGTCCAAAACATATTGAGGTTAAGAAATGCTCATCTCTTGAATATTTATGCCAACTAGATTTTTAATACGTAAGTCAAAGCACCAGACACGCTGAAAAGAAATATTTGGGTGTAAGATGTTAAACTGGGAATGATATGTTTCAACATCTTGAGTTTAGCCCTCTTGTGATGTCAGTATGTCTTAGTTTAAGGTTTTAATTATATTTATAATGTTATCTCAAATGCTCTCAGTTCAGAATCTAATAAGATATACCTGAATGTATAGTATTTATAAATAAATACATGTGAAAATATCTGGTTATATTAGATATCAGGATAGGCAGGAGAAACATCAATAGCCTCAGACGTGCAGATGTGCATAAAGCACTTTGCTTTCTGATGAGGGTGAAGGGAGAGAGTGAAAGGGCTGATTTAAGACTAAATATTAAAAAAGCTAAGATCATGGCATCCAGCCCTACTGGTGCATGGCAAATAGAAGGGTAAAATGTGGAAATAGTGACAGATTTCCTCTTCTTGGGCTCCAAAATCACTGCGGACAGTGACTGCAGCCGTGAAATCAGAAGACGATTGTTTCTCGTCAAGAAAGCTATGACAAACCTAGGCAGTGTGTTGAAAAGGAGACATTACTCTGCCAACAAAGGTCCATATAGTCAAAGCTATGCTATTCCCAGTGGTCCTGTACGGTTGTGAGAACTGGACCGTAAAGAAGGCAGAAGGCCAAAAAACTGATGCCTTCTTTAGTTGGAGAAGACTCCTGAAAGTCCCTTGTACAGCAAGGAGATTAAATCAGTCAGTCTTATAGGAGATCAACTCTGAATATTCACTGGAAGTACTGATGCTGAAGTTGAAGTTCCAGTATTTTGCTCATCTGATGCAAACAGATGACTCATTGGAAAAGTCCCTGATGCTGGGAAATATCAAGGGCAGAAGGAAAGAGACTGTCAGAGGATGAGATGGCTGGACAGCATCACAGTTGCAATAAACAGGAACTTGGGCAAACGCTTCCCTGGTGGCTCAGACGGTAAAGCATGTGTCTGTAAAGCAGGAGACCCAGGTTTGATCCCTGGGTTGGGAAGATCCCCTGGAGAGGGAAATGGCAGCCCACTCCAGTACTCTTGCCTGGAAAATCCTATGGACAGAGGAGCCTGGTAGGCTACAGTCCATGGGGTTGCAAAGAGGTTGGACACTGCTGGGTGACTGAATGACTTCACTTTCACTTGGGCAAACTCTGGGAGGTGGTGAGGGACAGGGAGTCCTGGTGTGCTACAGTCCATGGGGTTGCAAAGGGTCGGACACAACTGGGTGACTGAATAACAACAACAGTATTAGATATATGAACAAAATCTATTGATTCAAAGCTAAGAAGTTTGTTTCAGATGCTTTGTGAGCAGAAATGGGAAACTGGCACGATTTTCCACTGGTAAGAGTGAGCAATTATGTTCTCGCATTGATTAAGTCAGATCAGTACATCATCAGCCTCATCTAAAAACAAATAAATGGATGAGATAGAATCTTCTTAAAATTGCATTGCTAATTTTTCCTGCTCAAGAGTCAGTTTGAGATGTTTTGGTGTTCCTTTAACTTTTATCACTATTTAAAATTTACAAAAGCCTCTCTTATATAATTGCTTTGACTATGCATTATTTAAGGTATATCAAACAGACATTCAGACATGAGCTTCCCTTGTCGCTCAGCTGCTAAAGAATCCGCCTGCAATGTGAGAGACCTGGGTTTGATCCCTGGGTTGGGAAGATCCCCTGGAGAAGGGAACAGCTACCCACTCCAGTATTCTTGCCCAGAGAATCCCATGGACAGAGGAGCCTGGTGGGCTACATACAGCCCATGGGGTCACAAAGAGTCAGACACGACTGAGCCTGAGAGATGGCTTTCACTTTCAGTTTTCAAACACACATTTGGGGAATATGAATAAACTTTTAGTCATTTGAAGTAATTATGTCAGCTAGAGTTACAAGAAACACACCATAGGCACCATGTAGAAGAGTTAGTTAAAAATATAATCTGAGGCAACACATTCTGGCTCCATATTAAGGGAGACCCAGAAATTGGGATCAATTTATTGTTTTCACTCTTGGTACTTAAATTTATAAGATATTCATTTTTAAAAGAAAACAATGTGCAACTTGTCAAATGAGGTCTAAATCTGAAAGAAATTCAAGGTTATTAGATTGGTATCTGCCCTGTTGCTGTACATTAATGGAAAGTTACAGCTGATACTCTAAGTGAAAAACATCACATACTTTCAGAATCTTCTGTAGTCTGTTATGTCACCAATAGACTGTGAAACAATATCTTTCACACCTAGTGGCCTTTTCACTTAAAGTACTTGTAATTGCTTACATTCATTTTTGTTTGGTTTTATTATTTTAGTGGGCCCTGGAATAAACAACTACTGTGCTATCTTGTCCAGGAATTACACCTGATGTGGAGAAACTCATTTGTCCCAGGCACTCTGACATTCTGATTCCTGGGGCAAACTTGAATAGAAACTTTAAGCAAGGCTTGATTATAAAACAATCTACAAGCCATTAGCTGTAGCTATATTAAACCTGTAGCAATCAATCCCAATGCCTGGGTCAACCAAATGAAGTAAAAAGAGTGAATTGCCTGAAACCATAGGTTATTGGAAATCTCACTGATAGGAAACATCGGGAAAATGAATGCTCATCTTCTCAACATTTACTTGGAGGAGAAACTCTCATCCTAATTTATTTTTCTCCTGCTTTGTAAAAGTGAATCAGCTGATTTTCTCTGATATGTATTATACTGCTTCAGAGAAAATGACTGAAAAATATCAGCCAATGTGCAATTTTTAAAATCATGCCACTTAAATTATTTAACTGATGTGATTTATAGCATTTTAAATTAAAAACATATTTTGCTCCTTTTCTTTCTTATCTTTTGCCAAAATATTTTATTCATTAAGCCCAACCCAGAGTATCTTCTATTTTTGTCATTCAGCTGAATAGATTCTGTTTGTCCTGGCCGGTGTGGAGCTAGCTCACATGGTGGACGTGCCATGGGCATCGCCGGCTTTGAGCAGGTCAGAATGAGTTTGCTCAGATCTGCGATCATGCCAGAGCTGAAGGCAGAAGCCTCTTTCTCTGCAATTCCCATTCTAGCTACTCCCAAGAAGACATGTATAACATTTTTTTTTTTGCTTCTCATGAATACAAAAGATAAAACTGATTTTCATTTTGTTTGCATTTATAATTATTTATAAAATTATATATATACATATATGTATATATATATACATATATATAGTTTGTGCGGTGTTTAACAATACTCTATTAAATTTGCTGATTGTACTTGATAATCAAGTTTCCTAGGTGGCATTAGTGATAAAGAATCTACCTGCCAATGAAGGAGACATAAGAGACACCGGTTTGATCCCTGGGTTGAGAGGATCCCCTGGAAGAGGAAATGGCAACCTGCTCCAGTATTCTTATCTGGAAAATTCCATGGGCAAAGGAGCCTGGCAGGCTATATAATACATGGGGTTGCAAAGACTTGGACATGACTGAGCGCACACACACACACACACACCAACAGATGTAAACATTTTTCAGTCCCTTTAAGAGGTCTGACATTTTAGATAATTATCCGCAAGCCTCACAAGATTGATGGCTGTGCAGTTTTCATGTATCACATGTATACATGAAAATATATACATACATATATATATATACACATACATATTTCATGTATAAAACTTGTTCATAATAACACTTGACATGGCATTCAATGGAACTGCTCATTATGTTTCAGGATATAATGACAATAATGATTTGATCAGTATTGCAGGTGGAGAATAGATGGCACATTGAAAATGGACCTTTGAGAGAGTTTCATCCCTTTGTATATAAAGGGATTATTTGCAAAGGTGAGATCAGGCTGAAGATGACAAGTAATGCCGAAATGCTCTGGAACAACCAGGGCAGGAAAGCTGTTACCACCCTCACCCTGAATGCACTAGTGGAGCGAGGGCTCACCAGGACCAAACAAAAGTGGAAACTGGAGTGGAAGAGGGACATCAGGTCTCTCCTTTGGTACGGAAAGGTGGTCCCTTAACCCTTAGGAAGTGCCCTAGGGCAAGAAAGACCTGCTCCAATGTCCACTCCAGTCTCCTTTCAACTGACCTTCATTTCTGAGTCTAGCCTATGCCGGAAGAGGAGACTAAATCATAGTCAATAGAGAGACAGTAGAGAAGCAAGTTTAGATCTACAGGGAATAAGATGAGAATATTCAGTAAATATTTAGTGAGCCCCTGGATGTCATATTTAAATATTATAACACCATCATTTTTACTGGTTGAAAATTTGAACCAGAACTTTCAAAGAACACAGAGCTGATCAGTGGGAGAACTGGGGTTTATACTCATATTTATTGAATTCAACTCACTCCAGTATTTTTGCCTAGAGAATCCCATGAACAGAGGAGCCTGGCGGGATACAGTCCATGGGATTGCAAAAAGTCAGACACGACTGAGAGACTAATACTAACACTTGTGCTGCTTTTACTATGCTGTGCTCCATATGGGCAATCATGTGCTTTACGAAAATCCCGGTTTTTTCCTTGGCAGACAAATATATATATATATATATATGTACTCAGACGTCACCAGTGGTAACTTCATATTAAGTGCATGCTGACTGAGAAATGACTCTTCATCTTTGAGATCTAAGCAGGCAAATCCTTTTCAACTGCCTATATTTCTGTACTAGGACAGAGGCAGAAGGAGAGTTTAAAAGATTACAAAAAAAAAGGATAAGCCACAGAGCTGGCACAGTAAATGGGGGAATTGGAGTACCAATATGATCTATTTTCTGGTTTCTAGAAACAATATGGAAGTCAAGAAAACTATAGTCTATATAAATATACATTCTATACATGTAGGAAAAGCACTTCCTCAAACTAAATATGATACTAATTGTCATTTCCCATTTCAACCATTGATGATGTGACTTCAATGAGCCTTGATTTCCACTGATATTGAGTAGTCAAAGTAATATTTTAGATGCCCCCAATATTTTATTTATTGCAAAGAAATAGAGGGAAACAATAGAATGGGAAAATATAGAGCTCTCTTCAAGAAAATCAGAGATACCAAGGAAATATATCATCCAAAGACAGGCACAATAAAGGACAGACAAGGTATGGACTTAACATAAGCTGAAGATATTAAGAAGAGGTGGCAAGAATACACAGAAGAACTATACAAAAAAGATCTTCATGACCTAGACAACCACGATTGTGTGATCACTCACCTAGAGTCAGACAACCTGGAGTCTGAAATCAGGTGGGCTTTTGCAAACATCACTGTGAACAAAGCTAGTGGAGATGATGGGATTCCAGTGGAGCTATTTCAAATCCTAAAAGATGATGCTGTGAAAGTGCTGCACTCAATATGGTGCACATTTGGAAAACTCAGCAGTGGCTACAGAACTGGAAAAGGTGAGTTTTCATTCCAATCCCTAAGAAAGGCAATGCCAAAGAAAGCTCAAACCACTGTACAAATTGACTCATCTCACAGGCTAGCAAAGCAATGTTCAGAACTCTCCACTGGGGAAACAAAGAAACAGTGAGAGACTTTATTTTCTTGGGCTCCAAAATTACTGGGGATGGTGACTGCAGCCATGAATTTAAAAGATGCTTACTCCTTGGGAGGAAAATTATGACCAACCTAGACAGTATTGGCAACCCGCTCCAGTACTCTTGCCTGGAAAATCCCAGGGATGAAGGAGCCTGGTAGGCTGTTGTCTATGGGGTCTCACAGAGTCAGACATGACTGAAGCGACTTAGCAGCAGCAGCAGAGAGCATATTAAAAAGCGGAGACATTACTTTGCTGACAAAGATCTGACTAGTCAAAGATATGTTGTTGTTGTTTTTTTCCCAGTAGTCATGTATGGATGTGAGAGTTGGACCATAGAGAAAGCTGAGCACCAAAGAATTGATGCTTTTGAACTGTTGGGTTGGAGGGAGAAGACTCTTGAGAGCCCCTTGGACTGCAAGGAGATCCAACCAGTCAATCCTAAAGGAAATCAGTCCTGAATATTCATTGGAAGGACTGATGCTGAAGCTGAAATTCCAATACTTTGGCCACTTGATGCGAAGAACTGTCTCATTAGAGAAGACCCTGAATTTGGGAAAGATTGAAGGCAGGAAGAGAAGGGGATGACAGAGGATGAGATGGTTGGATGGTATCACTGACTTGATGGACATTAGTTTGAACAATCTTCAGTAGTTGGTGATGGACAGGGAAGCCTGGCATGCTGCAGTCCATGGGATCGCAAAGAGTCGAACAGGACTGATTGACTGAACTAAACTGAATATTTTATTAGGATAAAATGAAAGATGCAAAGCCATTTGAAATGCAAACATAAATTGATACAATTATAAGAAAGACTTTTTAAGAATATTGGTCACATTTGTTTCTTTGCCCTAGTTTCCTTTGTTTGTTTTTTTTATTTTTATTTTTTTTATTAGTTGGAGGCTAATTACTTCACAACATTTCAGTGGGTTTTGTCATACATTGATATGAATCAGCCATAGATTTACACGTATTCCCCATCCCGATCCCCCCTCCCACCTCCCTCTCCACCCGATTCCTCTGGGTCTTCCCAGTGCACCAGGCCCGAGCACTTGTCTCATGCATCCCACCTGGGCTGGTGATCTGTTTCACCATGGATAGTATACATGCTGTTCTTTTGAAATATCCCACCCTCACATTCTCCCACAGAGTTCAAAAGTCTGTTTTGTATTTCTGTGTCTCTTTTTCTGTTTTGCATATAGGGTTATCGTTACCATCTTTCTAAATTCCATATATATGTGTTAGTATGCTGTAATGTTCTTTATCTTTCTGGTTTACTTCACTCTGTATAAGGGGCTCCAGTTTCATCCATCTCATTAGGACTGGTTCAAATGAAACACTCTCCGACATAAATCACAGCAAGATCCTAGTTTCCTTTGTATCACTTATTTTTCTCTTGGGAGTGATACCTGTTTTATTGTTTTCAAAAGATGTTGATGTCCATAGAGTATCGCGCCCTGAAGAAAGTGAGGAAAGAGACCGAGAGGTAAGAGAGACAGAGAAAGTGGCAGGAAAGTAGTGGGTAGAGAAGGAGACAGAAAAAGAGTTATTTCTAGGTTCTAGCACATGACACAAATTTATTACCTAATTTATTTATTATTGAAAATGTATTATTAAATTGAATGAGCAGAGAACATACATTGCTATTGCTAGAGGCAACCATAAGTCACGTTCTGACAGGTTACATGTATTTAATGCAACTATTTTTTATACAAGAGAAATGAATAATTTCTTTAGTAATTGCCAAATCATACACTTCCTGAAATGCATGGCATCTTAGGAAAATACATTTACCAAAATGTCATGTGAATTTATGCATATTTCAAGGCAAGTTCAGAGAAAATATGTTTAACAACAGCTTCCCAACATCTTCCCAAAGGGTGACATTCAAGGATCTCAATTTTTTTGTATTATTTTTGTGCATGTTTTAAAATATTTGGATATTTTACACATTTTAATAAGATGTACTCAAATGTAATGTTGAGGCTAAATATGTATAGTCATGACTATTATGCAGTAATAAAATAAGATTTTTTTTCTTTTCACTTATTTGGGGATTGAGGCAGGATAAATATATTCATTTGGCTTCACAATTGCCTAAAGATATTTAATAAATACCAAAGATATTTATAGCACTTTATGCTTTTATGGGCCTCATCAATTGACACTTGACCAGAAAAATTAGCATAACCCTTTTACCAAAAGTCAGTAATCTGAAACCAGAAGTGAAAAATGAATTTACTTTCTGGAATGCCAGTATTTCTAAGAGTGGGAAGTAATTAATAGCTAAATTTGACTACTTGGCATTTTTCAGTGTCATAACGAATTAAGGGGGTTGGGTGATGTAAAATACAGCAGATACTGAGGAAAAAATTCCACTCCAGTAACTCTGTTTTATCTCTGATAATCTTTACTCTCATAACAGAAGCCTTCAATGTCCACTGCCTCAGGGAATAAATGGTTACTTAATCTTTGGCAATTAAGGCAGAGAGTTGACTCTTATTTAGAGTAATATGTTAGACATAAGAGTGAAATATTCTGAGACATGTATTTTCCTCAAATTTCATTTTCCAAAAACAAAACTATTAAACATTCTGGCTTTTTTTTTTTTTTTTTTTTTAATTAGTCATTGGGAATACTTGGACCAGTTTCACCAAACCTCAGTCTCTGACTCACGTTAATGCCTATCAATAGACTGAGTGTATTGTCTATGGTTGCTCTGAGGATAGGTTCAGATTCTTTTAAATACATGGCACGTCTTCTCCCATCCAACTTCCCAATCTTATCATAAAAATCTTATAGTCCATTGTTAATGTTTTAAAATTTTTATATAGTTCTAGGCATTATAACTCCTTAATTATCTCTAAAACTTCTGTAAAGAACAATTAAAATAAATGCACAAGTGCTTACTGAAGTAAAATGTTGATGAGTCACAAAGAAATAATTGAATTTCTTCTCTACACTTTGTGTTTACCAGCTCACCATGGTTCTCTGTATAGATGAAATGTCCGATGGATAGTGACACTCTAAGTCAGGGAAAAAATTTCCCTAGCAAGATCATTTTACAGTTATGATGAGGCAAAAAGGACTTTACCCCTACTCAATCCTCCCAGAGTTGACTTTTTTTGATCATCTATTAATTTGTTAATTTTGCAAGTATAATTGAGCACCTAGTGCATACATGAAAGTACTGGGAAAGGAAAAAGAATCTGTCGCTGGAGATATTTTTGTATAAATGAAATGTTCCACTACAATAAATACAAGAAAATATAAGGCATACTTGACTGTTGTAAGAGAGTCATAATAAATGCATAATTATAGGTAGAAAATGTTTTATCTAGAAAGGCAAAAAGTGAGGGAGAGTTAAGACATAGGAAGAACACAGACATATTAGGGAGAAGAAGTAAAGTGAGGAAAGGTGCAAAAGATAAAAATCATATAATTAGGGGAAAATGGTAGAGAATGGTTTAAATTTTATGATTTAGCTTGACTATTAGTAGCTCTGAATATGATGTTAAACAAGATATACACAACTGGAATCTGGCCACGGATGGAAACCATTTTCCTTCATTCACAATTCTGGATGGCATGTTACTTTATTTTGCGCCACTAGAAGGGAAAATCAAGCATAATTTAATTAAATAAATTTTTTATGAGGGAGTTTGTCAGGAAGCATTTAACAAGGGGCTCCCTGGGTGCTATTTTGGATCTGTCAGGAACCCTCTGGCCCTTACTAATTCCTGAATATTCAGGAATTTAGAGGAGAGGCACGCCTTTCCCAGGGCTGAGGAATCCAGGCATTTCTCATTACAGTGATAAGTACCCTCTTCCTTCTTATGAAAGGGTGATTGTTTGCAACTCTCTCTTTGATAGGGGTCATCTTATGTTTTGTAAGTCTGGAATTTTAATCTTTATCTTTGCTGAGAATACCACCTTGTAAGACAGTATATATGCTCACGCCATGTTGATTAAAACACCTTTGCTCCATCAGAGCTTTGGTCCCCGTGTCTTTCTCTCTTTTTTTCCTTTCTTTTCCTTTCTCTCTCTCTCTCTCTCTCTCTCTCTCTCTCTCTCTGGCTAATTCCTTGGAGCGTGGAGGCCCTTTGAGCTCACGTTCTTGCCTGGGCTTGCCTACATGCAGCAGCGCGAGCCCTAAGAACAGGACTCTATTGGCTTTCCGCGTAAACCAGGGGAGATCAGCCTTTCTCTCTCTTACTTTCTTATCGTTGACTCTGGACCACCAGGTTCCAGTCCATTAAAGGACCAACGGGAGTTATAATGGACAGGCTTCAGTTAGGGTTACAGAGCACATAAGCAGAAGGAATAAGATTGACACAGTGACATAACACTAGCAGGTGAAAGGGAAAGAGGGTGTAGTCAGGAGGAACAGGCTGTGCCCGGCAGAATGTTCACCCTCATCTAGTCTAAGTGTGAAAGTGAAAGTATTAGTCTCTCGTCATGTCCAACTCTTTGCGACCCCGTGGCCTGTAGCCCACGAGGCTCTTCTGTCCATGGAATTCTCCAGGCAAGGATACTGGAGTGGATTACCATTCTCTTCTCCAGGAGACCTTCTCGGCCCAAAGAGCGAACCCAGGTCTCCTGTATTGCAGGCAGATTCTTTACCTTCTGAGTCACGAGGGAAACCACATCTAGTCTAAATCACTGCTAATTAACATCAGACACAAATAGTTGTATCAATATATTATTTTAGAATTATACAAATGTATGTATTTGTTTTCTATTTAGCAAGCACACTTTGTTAAATTTTATCTCAACTAATAGATACCTTCCTAAAGTTCTAAATTCAAAGAAGCTAAGTATCATTAGGGGCTTCCCTGCTGGCTCAGACAGTAAAGAATCCACCTGCAACTTGGGAGACCCAGGTTCGATCCCTGGGTTGGAAAGATACTCTGGAGAAGGGAATGGCTACCCACTCCATCCAGTATTCTTGCCTGGAGAGTTTCATGGACAGAAGAGCCTGGTGGGCTACAGTCCATGGGGTCACAAAGAGTTGGACATGATTGAGAGACTAACACTTTCAGCACTTTCCAATCACTAAGGAAAAGTAACTTCACCAGGTCACTCCATCAGCGTTTGCTGTTCATGGCTGGTAGGAAGGTTACCCAGATGACCCGTGCTTATATTCTTGTGTTTCAAACTTTGTTGTGTATCAGATGCAGGCAAGTGGCTTGCTCAAAATACAACTTCTTTGTCCCCTACCCTGGATTCTTGTTCAGGATACCTTAGTACAGAAATCTGGAGATTCAGGAGTGAAGCTGATTTTGCTGCAGGTGGTCTGCAGCCCATTATTTGAGAAACACAACATTACAAAGTGTTTAGATAGATAATCTCCCAAACTGTGCTGCCAGTGAACTACACATCCAGGAAATAAAAAGTAAAATTGTGTATCACATCTTTGAAAGCGAAAATGTTAACAAGAGTTACCATGCCTCTTGAACTTTGATGTATTATTTCCAAAATATAAAGTAGGTTTCATCTCATGTATCAGTAGTGATGGGTGAGGGGTTCCTGGAGTACTGCCTCATGAGAACTCTGTTTCTGAGCGAGTTTTTCAGGAGAGAAACACGATAATCATCAATGACTGCAAGAATGGTGAAATGGACAGAGCAGGCCAAATCCCCTGTGTCCTCACTTTCTAAAATGCTCTTTGTGTTCTTTTCTTTTTGTCCATTTCTTCTCTTGTCTTCTGAGACCTGGCAATGGTTTCTCCTTCTTTTTCTACTTTTTAAGAGATGGTCCTCTCTTTTCCTAGGAACATGTCTGTTCTTCATGAAGTAACACATCCACCACTCAGTGACTGTCCAGCTTCTCCCCGATATGGCCATGGCATTGTGTCCTGCCATGTCCCATAGTCCCCATTCCTCACTGTAACTCTCGCTACCCCTGTTCCTTTGTTTTTGAAAATGTTTCCCAAATCTTAAACGTCTTTTTCTTTTTCCTCTCCACTTCCTATAATAATGCTAGTTCAGTTCAGTTCAGTTGCTCAGTTGTGTTCAATTCTTTGTTCATTGGAAGGACTGATGCTGAAGCTGAAACTCCAATACTTTGGCCACCTCATGCGAAGAGTTGACTCATTGGAAAAGACCCTGATGCTGGGAGAGACTGGGGGCAGGAGGAGAAGGGGACAACAGAGCATGAGACGGCTGGATGGTATCACCAACTCAATGGACATGAATTTGAGTAAACTGGAGGAGTTGGTGATGGACAGGGAGGCCTGGCGTGCTGTGATTCATGGGGTAGTAAAGTGTCGGACATGACTGAGCGACTGAACTGAAAGAGGAGATGGCAAGAGTGAACATCAATATTTTAGGAATCAGTGAACTAAAATGGACTGGAATGGGTGAATTTAACTCAGTTCAGTTCAGTTTAGTCACTCAGTCATGTCAGACTCTTCATGACCCCATTGACGGCAGCTCACCAGGCCTTCCTGTCCAGCACCAACTCCCGGGATTTACTCAAACTCATGTCCATCAAGTCGGTGATGCCATCTCATTCTTTGTAATCCTCTTCTCTTCCCACCTTAATCTTTCCCAGCATCACGGTCTTTTCCAATGAGTCAGTTCTTCACATCAGGCGGCCCAAGTATTGGAGTTTCAGTTTCGGCATCAGTCCTTCCAATGAGTATTCAGGACTGCTTTACTTTAGGATGGACTAACTCAGACGATCATTATATCTACTACTCTGGGCAAGAATCCTTTAGAAGAAATGGAGTAGCCATTATAATCAACAAGAGAGTCTGAAATGTAGTACTTGGGTGTAATCTCAAAAACGACAGAATGATCTCTAATTGTTTTCAAGCAAACCATTCAATATCATAGAATTGCAACTCTATGCTCTGACCAGCAATGCTGAAGTTGAACACTTCGATGAAGACCTACAGACCTTCTAGAACTAACACCCCAAAAAGATGTTCTTTTCATTATAGGGGACTGGAATGCAAAAGTAGGAAGTCAAGAGATACCTGGGGTAACAGGCAAATTTGCCCTTGGAATACAAAATGAAGCAGGTCGAAGGCTAACAGAATTTTGCTAAGAGAATGCACTGGTCATAGCAAACACCATCTTCCAACAACACAAGAGAAGACTCTACACATGGACATCACCAGATGGTCAACACCGAAATCAGATTGATTATATTATTTCCAGCCAAAGATGGAGAAGCTCTGCACAGTCAGCAAAAACAAGACTGGGAGCTGACTGTGGCTAAGATCATGAACTCCTTATTGCCAAATTTAGACTTATATTGAAGAAAGTAGGGAAAACCACTAGACCATTGAGGTATGACCTAAATCAAATCCCTTATGATTATATAGTAGAAGTGAAAAATAGATTCAAAGGATTAGATCTGATAGAAAGAGTGCCTGAAGAACTAAGGATGGAGGTTCATGACATTTTACAGGACACAGTGATTGAGACCATCCCCAAGAAAAAGAGATGCAAATAGACAAAATGGTTGCCTGAGGAAACCTTACAAATAGCTGAGAAAAGAAGAGAAGCTAAAGGCAAAGGAGAAAAGAAAAGATATATCCATTTGAATGCAGAATTCCAAAGAATAGCAAGGAGAGATAACAAAGCCTTCCTCAGTGACCATTGCAAAGAAATAGAGGAAAACAATAGAATGGAAAAGAGTAGAGATCTCTTCAAGAAAATTAGAGATACCAAGGGAACATTTCATGCAAAGATGGGCTCAATAAAGGACAGAAATGGTAGGGACCCAACAGAAGGAAAGATATAAAGAAGAGGTGGCAAGAATACACAGAAGAACTATACAAAAAAGATCTTCATGACCCAGATAACCACAATGGTGTGATCACTCACCTAGAGCTAGACATCCTGGAATGAGAAATCAGGTTTGGCCTTAGGAAGCATCCCTATAAACAAAGCGAATGGAGGTGATAAAATTCCAGTTGAGCTATTTCAAATCCTAAAAAATGATGCTGTGAAAGTGCTGCACTCAATATGCCAGCAAATTTGGAAAACTCAGCAGTGGCCACAGGACTGGAAAAGATCAGTTTTCATTCCAATCCCAAAGAAGGGTAATGCCAAAGAATCTTCACACTACCACACTATTGCACTCATCTCATCCTCTAACAATGTAATGCTCAAAATTCTCCAAGTCTGACATCAACAGTATGTGAACCGTGAACTTCCAGATGTTCAAACTGTATTTAGAGAAGGCAGAGGAACCAGAGATCAAATTGTTAACATCTGTTAGATCATTGAACAAATGAGAGAGTTCCAGAAAATCATCTACTTCTGCTTTATTGACTGTGCCAATGCCTTTGACTGTGTAAAAGTGAAAGTCACTCAGGCATGTCGAACTGTTTGCAAGCCCAGGGATTATATAGTCTATGGAATTCTCCAGGCCAGAATACCATAGTGGGTAGTCTTTGCTTTCTCCAGGGGATCTTCCCAACCCAGGGATCAAACACAGGTCTCCAACATTGCGGGCTGAGCAACCAAAGAAACACACTGCGTGTATGACAACAAACTATGGAAAATTCTTAAAGGGTTGGGAACACCAGACCACCTGACCTTTCTCCTGAGAAACCTGTATGCAGATTAGGAAGCAGCAATTAGAACTAGACATCAAGCAACAGACTGGTTCCAAATTGGAAAAGGAGTACATCAAGGCTGTATATTGTCACCCTGCTTATTTAACTTATATGCAGAGTACATCATGAGAAATGCTGGGCTGGAGGAAGCACAAGCTGGAATCAAAATCGCCGGGAGAAATATCAATAACCTGAGGTATGCAGGTGACACCACCCTTATGGCAGAAAGCAAAGAAGAACTAAAGAGCCTCTTGATGAAAGTGAAAGAGGAGAGTGAAAAAGGTGGTTTAAAACTCAACATTCAGAAAACTAAGATCATGGCATCCAGCCCCATCACCTCATGGCAAATAGATGGGGTAACAGTGGAAACAGTGACAGATTATATTTTCTTGGGCTCTAAAACCACAGCAGATGGTGACTGCAGCCATGAAATTAAAAGACGATTGCTCCATGGAAGAAAAGCTATGACCAAATTAGACAGCATATTAAAAAGCAGAGACATTACTTTGCCAAGAAAGTTCTGTCTAGTCAAAGCTATTGTTTTTCTAGTAGTCACGTATGGATGAGAGAGTTGGACTATAAGGAAAGCTGAGTGCAGAAGAACTGATGCTTTTGAACTGTGGTGTTGGAGAAGACTCTTGAGAGTCCCTTGGACTGCAAGGAGATCCAACCAGTCCAACCTAAAGGAAATCAGTCCTGGGTGTTCATTGGAAGGACTGATGCTGAAGCTGAAACTCCAATCCTTTGGCTACCTGATGCTTTGAACTGATCCATTGGAAAAGATTCTGCTGCTGAGAAAGATTGTAGGCAGAAGGAGAAGTGGACAACATAGAATGAGATGGTTGGGTGCCATCACCGACTCGGACATGAGTTTGAGTAAGCTCCAGGAGTTGGTGATGGACAGGGAAACCTTGCGTGCTGCAGTCCATGGGGTTGCAAAGAGTCAAACATGACTCAGCAACTGAACTGAGCTGAACTGAACATACATTGCAATGTGGAATATTGGTTAGTACTGTAGATTTGAATAAATGGTAACAATATCATCCCTAATCTTGTTAAATGCTACTACTTCTTTCAAGTAGGAAAGAGAACAAGAAAGAGAGAGAGAGATCTGGGGTGGGAGTGGGAGGAGAGAGAAGAAGAGAGAGTAAGTAAAGAAATGAATGAAGGAAGAAAAAGAAAGAAAGGAAGAGAAATGAGAAAAAAACACTACCTTGAACATTAGGTTAGCTTGTGCCTAGTCTTTCAATATTAAATTAGGTACATAGTCTACTCAGACATTTGATATCTGTAAAATTTTTATTCTTTATTCCTTTGTAGCGCTTCTTTTCTAATACCACAAAAATGTTTATAAATTATATACTTGAAATGTATATAACGTAGGTACAAAAAGTAAGTCCTTTATTTTCTGCCCGCCTCCAGCTCAGGGACCCTTTGAGTGAGGACATATTTTTATGATGTCCCTATTACATGACTTCCCTATTACAATATGATCACCTTTTTATCCAAGATTCACTTTGGTACCTATGATTCACTGAGACATTTTTACAGAGTTCTTTAATTGTGTATGTTCACTGTTGGGTTTTTGGTATTTCTGAACTTATCACTCAAAGTCCTTTGTAATAGTCTTTCAAAATTAATGAATTAAATGCTTGCGAGCACATGGATTTCTGAAGCACATTTTTAAAAGGCCAGGCTTTAAAAGTCAAGGATGATAAGAAAGAGGATCAACTCAGTGCTATAGCCAATAATCTAACTCACTCCTCAATGCTTCTGAATTTAAAATTAGAAGTGTTTCACTACACCTGAATTACTTGAATTACTTTGACTCAGATAAGTAATTCCAATAGATCAACTTTAGAGATAATCTTCTTTAAATTTAGACTCACTGAAATGTCTGCTGAACTCAAAATATCATTTTACAGGTTGAAGGTGTTGTCTTGTGAAGATCTAGGAGCTTTAAGATGAGAAACGGATGAGGTATGTTGCATCACATGCATAATATGAGCTTGACTCACTTTCAAAATTTCACATTTTTTATTCATCATACAGTTAGAGTATAACTCAAAGGATGCTTTACTATACAGTGTGATCCTTAAGAGAAGTGGTAGAAATAAGAGTTACTGTGGTATGCTAGTGGAGAGAGCTAAATGGCTTCGGTCAGAGGGTGAAAAGCAGAATGGTAAGCAGTTACTTATGATTAAAGGAAAAGGGGAGATAAATACTACAAAGTGCAAGATCAGAGGAAGAAAATTCAGGCTAAAGTAAGTTCATTGCTAACACAATTCCTCCTAATGCAATAAAACAAATGAAAAATCAATTAGCTAGAGAGGGTTTCACTTTATATCCAACGTACTCATTTCCACCCTCCAATGACTTGTCACATTTGCATAAGTAAAAGACATCATTAATGTAAAAATAGAGTACACGACCATAGTTTTCCTTTGGGATCATGGGATGTCAAAGACTGTTAGAGATGTTAGTGAACATTGAAAGACACCCTGGTACTACCCTAGGGTAAAACACAAGCGGTGCAAAGTGTTGTCAGTAAATGCATGGAAGAACAAATCCGACAAAAACAGGAGTAAATGGATACGCACAATCCGTCACAATTTATAAAATGCATTATTAACCTACTCAGAAGGCTAACTGTATATCTTTAAAGATTATATCTGAGAAATCAGATGTAATTTGATATCTGTCAAATTATATTTGGCAATAGAATCCTTTTGTCAAAATGGATGCAGGTAGGAAATTATTACACAATCTTTTAAGAACGGGTTTTCAAATAAATGAGTCTGGTACAATATGAATGATATGCAAGGTTGATCATTTTAGTTTCTACATCAGAGAAGGAAAAGCAGAGAGTTTTCTCTGATGTTCCACCTGTTTTAACTCCTTCATAGCCCCTTAGACATCTGTTGTTCTCCAAGAGTTCAACAACCATGTCACACCCTGATACCCACCCCTCACCCCTGCAGCGTCAAAAACAGCTTCAGTGTACCTTCATCAGGTAGCCTCCATGTGTTAGTTTTTAGAATGAAATTTTGCTTTCAAAATGGGACTCCTGCCTTTGTCCCTTTCCTCAGCTGAAGTCCCTCTTCTGGGCTAGTTCAAGTGCATTGATATGAAAAATTCATTCATACCAATGATCAGTTGTGGGTTAATTGGTCACCTAATTTGAAAACAGACCTCCATTGTAAGATATAATGGATATAAGCATTTTCTTAATCCTCAGATTATTGAATTAATTTTAAACACAATACTAGATCACATATGCTAACGTAAGAAGAGGATTAATGTTTTCCAAGGACATTTCAAATCAAAAGTAAAATAGAGGGGATTAAAAACAGAATGGATTCAAACATCATGCCTCAAAGCTCTAAAATATAAAAAGCATTCATAAGTATATCATTTCGGAATTTTTGGTAAAATATAAGGAATTTTGGATTTCCCAGGTAGTGCTAGTGGTGAAGAATCTGTCTGCCAATGCAGGAGAGAGATGTAAGGGATGCAGATTTGATCCCTGGGTTGAAAAGACCCCATGGACAGAGGAGTCTGGTGGGCTACCATTCATAGGGTTGCACAGAGTCAGACACGACTGAAGTGATTCAGCATGCACAAGGAACTTGGAGGTGATAAGAAAATCTAAACAGATGGTTTCAGAAGATCTTAATTTACAGAAGTTAGTTTCCCAGGAAGCCACTTCTGTACCCAACCATTCCATCTCTATAATTCACAAATACTTAATGAAAGTAACTTTAACTTTAAAAAGTTTGTGTTTGTGTACATCGGATTCATGAGACTCACCATCCACTAAAGAATGTCTTCTAGAAACCAAATACTTGAATATAAAGATTGTTAATAAAAAAAAATTATCACCAGAAATAATGTTATTGCCATAATTGATTTTTATTTTGATCTAAGAGATGAGAGGAAACCAAACATCACATAGAGATCTTAGATTCAGAATTTATTGCTACAGAGGTGAATAAAATGTATAAGGGTAAAGAAAAGTAACAAATAGAAAAACAAAGAGAATGCTAATGAAGTTATATATTTCCAGTAGTAGCTAAAACTTGAAAAAAAAATGAAAATGTTATCAACTGGTAAATATTTTACCTAATAAATGTTTTAGAATTGCTATAATGTATTTATAGACTTCTTTTCATAAGATTTTCTAAAACCATATTGAAAAAAGCTCTTAGTAAGAAATTTAAAGCAAATGCATGTGAAACAATAACTCTTTGAGGAAAACTAAAGAGATAGAAAGAAACGTAAAATTACACAAAGTTTTTAGAACTTAAAGGCCATACTTCTATGCCTAAATTAGGCTGTTAAATGTGCTTTTACTGCAACTTTATTGCTCAAAGCCCTTTTCCTCACTAGATCTGTACATATTTTGGAAACCATATTTAAAGGATAATATAATCAAAGTAATGTGAACTTTACATTCCTACCCAATAATTGAAAATGTAGGGCATTTTTAAGTTAAGCTGTACTTTGCATGAATAAAAATTCTTCGTCTTGACTAAATTTTTCCATCATTTTTGATGTGTGTATTGAATAGTATGGGCTTCCCAGGCAGTGCTAGTGGTAAAGAACCCACCTGCCAATGCACGAGATGTAAGAGACAAGGGTTCCATCCCTGGGTCAGAAAGATCCTCTGGAGGAAGCCACAGAAACCCATGCCAATATTCTTGCCTGGAGAATCCCCATGGACCGAGGAACCAGGCAGGCTACAGTCCATAGTGCCGCAAAGGGTCGGAGATGCCTGAAGCAACTTAGAACAGCACTTCATTGAATAGTATGTTTGCTGCTCAATAAAATCTAATCTTTGATTTTTAGACGAACGAATTAAAACAGATGACTTCACATAACTTTGTTGGCATAACACTTGTTTATGAGAAAATAGCCATACTCTTTTAGAACTTCATAATAGCAGTAATTCCTCCACAACAGTGGTCATTAAACTTATGAAAGTATATACAATAAATACCATTAACTGGAGAAGACTGCATCTTGAAACTCTCCATGTTGAAATCAATGGCAGTAATACAAATGTTTATATGATTGAAAAATGGAATTGAAACTGTAACTGCTGCATGATTCATAATGAAACATAAGTATATAGTTCAACCTGGAAGTATCACATACTGAACATTTTTAAAATATGCCTCAAATTCAAATTAAAATTACAGTTATTATTTTCAGAGACAGGCAGGAGGGATGAGACAATATTAGCCACTGCTTTCTTCACCTATCACTAATAAGCATTATGCTTTTTATAATTTGAAGAGACCCAAGGAGAGTATAATAAAATATATTTTATTTCATTTGAAGAGAAAGTAAAATTGTCTCATTAAGAAAATCATGTTATAATGGCTTGAGAGTGACTGTGCCCACATAACTTTATTGGGAGCAAAGGCTATCCTTAACAGACACAAAGTAAGTGCATTACTGAAGTGGTAGATTTTTCTGCCATGTATTTTTAATTAAAGCCAATGTTGTCACTAATAAAGATATTCTTCAAGTCATTCATTAACAATGAGTACCAAAAGTTCTTGGAATAAAGAATTATAGAAACAAATAAGGACAGTCATGATTTCATGAGCATCATCATGGAATAATAAGCTTCATTCCAAGGGATATAAGAGCTATTCTAGCATAATAATTTCACTACTGACCTTCCCCCCCCCCCGCCCCCCGCCCCCCAGGAAGGGACTCAAGTATTTTCAGATAAATGAATTTCTTAAACAAAATTTAAAATTTCATTTTGAAATCTTCCATTGTAAATTTTAAAAAATAGACAAAAATCTCTTGTCTTTTAGAAGGCAGCTTGATATTTGCTATAATGTCATTAAGGATAAGATAAGACTCTTAAGAAACACCCCATTATCCATTTGCAAGATTAATAAAAAAGAATGATCTTCAACCTGATAAAATTTTTCATAAGGCCACAAGGAGAAAAGATGAATCTAATTTACTTTCAGGATTTAATTTTCACCTACTGCTACACAAATATTTTTCCCTCCCAGGTTTAATCAGGTCTAATCGACAAACAAAATGATAAAACATTTAAAGTACACTGTGCGATGAATTTATATGGTATAAATTGCAAAAGGAGTCCCTCCACTGAGTTAATTAGCACATTCATCACCTCACGTATGTATTTTTTAATTTTTTTTTTTTTGGGAGGGGTACAATTTTAAGTTCTACTCTTTAAGAAAATTTCAGATACAAAATATAGTGGTATAACTACAGTAACCATGTTTCATGTTAGATCTTCAGATCTTACTCATCTTATGACTGAATTGTATCCTTGTACCAATCTCTCCATATTTCCCTCAATCCTCCAGCCCTTGACCATCACTTTTCTACTCTTTGTTTTTATGTGTCTGCCTTTTTTTTTTTTTTTTTTTTTGCATTCTACAGAATAGGTGACGTAGTATTTACCTTTCTTTGGAGAAGGAAATGACAATCCACTTGTCTTCTTGCCTGGGAATTCTCATGGAGAAAGAAGCCTGGAGAGTTACAGTCTTTGATATTTCAAAAAGGTGGACTCAATTTAGGAACTAAACCACCACCACCATCATTTACCTTCTATATCTGGCTTATGGCTTCTAAACTTGTACATTCAGCTTACATTTATCTTCCTTTTTTTCTATCAAACTATCTCACATTTCAAATCACCCACTTTTCTACTATCAAGACCCCTCCACTAGATATACAGACTGCATAGAGCTGCAGGCATGCATACTAAGTTGCTTCAATTAAGTTCAGTAGTTCAGTTGTGTCCAACTCTTTGTGACCCCATGGACTGCAGCATGCAAGGCCTCCCTGTCCATCACCAACTCCTGGAGTTTACTCAAACCCATGTCCATTGAGCTGGTGATGCCATCCAACCATCTCATCCTCTGTCATCACCTTCTCCTCCTGCCCTCAATCTTTCCAGCATTAGGGTCTTTTCCACTGAGTCAGCTCTTCTTATCAGGTGGCCAAAGTATTGGAGTTTCAGCTTCAGCATCAGTCCTTCCAGTGAACACCCAGGACTGATCTCCTTGAGGATGGACTGGTTGGATCTCTTTGCAGTCCAAGGGACTCTCAAGAGTCTTCTCCAACACCACAGTTCAAAAGCATCAATTCTTCAGCACTTAGCTTTCTTTGTAGTCCAACTCTCACATCCACACATGAATTGTGCTCAGTTCTTTGCGACTCTGCTGACTGTAGTCCGCCAGGCTCCCCTGTCCATGGGATTCTCCAGGCAAGAATACTGCAGAGGATTGCCTCTCCTTCCTCCAGGTTATCTTCTTCATCCAGGGATCAAATCTTCATCTTTACATCTCCTGTATTGGAAGGCAGATTCTTCACCACTAGCACTACCTGGGAAACCCCAATTTCCTTATAGTTTACCAAACATTCCCAAAAGGTACATCTATAAACTGGTTCTCTCATGTCTCCTATGTTGGCAGGCAGGTTCTTTACCACTAGGACCACCTGAAGAGTATGTTACATTCATCAATTTTCTACCATCTTCTCACTTTACAGCTTGGTTTTCCTATTTCTGTCAATTCAATATCACTCTTTCATTTACTCATGCACAAAAATGCAGAATTATATTTTATATCTCCTCAGTTTAGTTCAGTTCAGTTCAATTGCTTGTCATGTCTGACACTTTGTGACCCCATGGACTGCAGCACGCCAGGCCTCCTTGTCCATCACCAACTCCCACAGATTACTCAAACTCATGTCCATTGAGTCAGTGGTCCCATCCAACCATCTCATCCTCTGTCATCCCCTTCTCCTCCTGCCTTCAATCTTTCCCAGCGTCAGGGTCTTTTCAAATGTGTCAGTTCTTCAGGTGGCCAAAGTATTGGAGTTACAGCTTCAACATCAGTCCTTCCAATGAACACCCAGGACTGATCTCCTTTAGGATGGACTGGTTGGATCTCCTTGCTGTCCAAGGGAATCTCAAGAATTTTCTCCAACACCACAGTTCAAAAGCATCAATTCTTCAGCACTCAGCTTTCTTTATAGTCTAACTCTCATATTCTTACATGACTACAGGAAAAACAATAGCTTTGACTAGACGGACCTTTGTTGGCAAAGTAATGTCTCTGCTTTTTAATATGCACTCTGGGTTAGTCATAACTTTTCTTCCAAGCAGCAAGCATCTTTTAATTTTATGGCTGCAGTCACCATCTGCAGTGATTTTGAAGCTCAGAAAAATAAAGTCAGGCGCCATTTCCACTGTTTCCCCATCTATTTCCCATGTAATGGGAGCAGATGCCATGTATTAGTTTTCTGAATGTTGAGTTTTAAGCCAACTTTTTCACTCTCTTCTTTCACATTCATCAAGAGGCTCTTTAGTTTTTCTTTCCTTCCTGCCATAAGGGTGGTGTCATCTGCATACCTGAGGTTATTGATATTTCTCCTGGCAATGTTGATTCCAGCTTGTGCTTCATTCAGCCCAGCGTTTCTCATGATGTACTCTGCATATAAGCTAAATACGCAGGGTGACAATATATCTCCCGTATACAGTTGTCACAATTTCATTCTTCCATAGAATTTTCTCTCATTCATTTTCCTCTCTTCATATTTCCATTGCCAACAACACAATTGTAATTGCATCCCTGAACTATGATAGCAGTTTTTCAAGTGGGATCCCCGCTGCCATTCTCCTGGTGCCTGTCTCACCCTCTCCAGGTCATTTTAGACAACACTGTCAGACAAGTGGTCACAGCACTTCACTGTCACCACACTACTTTCTGGCCAAAATGTCTCCATGATTTAATCCTTTAGCCTACAGAATATGGTATTCAATACTTTGAAAAGATTCAAGATTTTATAATATGATCCTTCTTTCTTCAGTTTTTAACAAAACCTAAAATCTACTCAAATTGTCCCACTAGTTTTCTTGCTTGTTTGTTTTTACTGTTCTTTTTTAATTGGAGGATAATTGCTTTACAATATTGTGTTGGCGTCTGCCACACATCAGCCTGAATCAGCCTTAGGCACACATACGGCCCCTCCCTCTTGAACCCCCTCCTGTCTCCGCCCCATCCCACCCTCCTAGGTCAGCACAGAGCCCTAGGTTGAGCTCCCTGTATCAGACAGCAAAGTCCGTCTGCTGTCTCTTTGACATATGCCAATGTCTATGTCTCCATGCTGTTCTCAACTCACCCCACCCTCACCCTCCCCTACTGTGTCCGCAAGTCTCTTCTACTGTTTTATCTTCATGAATATAAATTGGTCCTTTCTTTTTCTTTATCACCAAACCATCCACAGCTTTTACAATTTCTACAAATCTTTCCATATCCATTATGAATAACATTGATTATTTTCATTCTCTGAGTTACCATTTTTCTTCCTCTGTAGGGCCTGATTATTTTAGTGTCCACATATACTAACTCAGAGTAAAGGGCTTTGAGTTCATATTTGCATGTGTTAACTTTCCATTGCAATGATTAGCTTAAGATGGGTGGAATAGACTATTTTTATTGAATTTTCCATGGCTTCTAGCAGAATACTTCGGATATTGTAGACTAGTATTGTTATTAGTTTAACTTTCTGCTTCTAGAATTGTTGTAATTAATGATGATGAATATTCAGATAAAGGATTCTGATATCATAAGAAGCTGTAGTTATTATTAGCTGTGTCTGAAGCTAAAGATAAAAATGAGGTTTTCAGTCAGTTCAGTTCAGTCACTCAATTGTGTCTGACTCTTTGCGACCCCATGGACTGCAGCATGCCAGTTTTCCCTGTCCATCACCAACTCCTGGAGCTTACTCAAACTCCTGCCCATCAAGTTGGTGATGCCACCAACTTAGTGATCCCACCACTTAGTGAGGATTTAGGTACTTTTTAATAATATAAAATCAAGACCCATGGATGTCTGAATCCTGTTTCACCAACCATAGCTTCCTTTCTATATTATACTTCATTTTAGAATTAACTTACTGATTTGTTAAGAGCTATAGAAGTGCCTCAAATAGAGTCTTCTTATAAAAAGTTGTGAGACTTAAGGTATACGTGAAATCTTCTCCTCTCCTTCCCTAGTCCCACATTTTATTATTTGTACCAGTACTTTTAGGCATTTCTGTAAAGAAAAAGACAAAGTAGAGCAAATTTACCCTTCTAACTATATTGCATCAATGAGAGAGAGGGAGAGCGCCAACAGAATTCAATAGTCCTCAACTCAATGTATCTGTCTTATTCTATGATAGGCAAACTATCTGATAAACACTCAGAACAGGAATGTGTTCACTAGGATCACAGTGCCATAAATGTTCTTGCATCACCCTCTTCAGATTAGCAACATATCACTGGGTGGGGTTGGGGACAGAGAGGAGAAAGGATAACCGAATGGCTGAGGGGAAAGTGTTAGGGGAATAGCAGTGAATTCCCTTCTTTATAATGCATATGCTAAGCATCTTTTTTGTTTAATATATTCAATAAAAAGTTATTTATGGCCTACTACCAGATGGGGTAGACTGTGTAAATATTATTTATATTGTCAAATCTAATATGTTCATTTGACTTCAAATTGTTACATTTCTAAGTCAATGTGTGTCTCATTCTTTATGTTTGTTTATAACAGGGGCGTGATTCTTATTTTTTTTTAATGCTTGACTTTTAAATTTATGGTGTACCATAAAATTGTCAAAGTCTTAGAATGAAAAATACAGTGTTATACATAATGGTGTTATATACATATATGCATATATGTTTGTGTGTGTGTGTGCTCAGTACACTTCTCACAAGAGTGAAAGAGAAGAGTTTCATTTGCTTCCGTATATAATCTGTGGAAATCTTCATGAAACCTAACAATCAAAAATTATTCTCAGTATTGGATGTCCTTCTCTCTACTCTCAAAAAATATAGAATGTTTTAATTTAAAAAGTACGTCACAGCATCAGCTACAAATTATGGGAATTTTTAAATTAAAATATAGCTGATTTACAATGTTGTATTAGTTTCTGATTTAGAGCAAAGTGATTCAGTTTTATATATATATATATATATATACACACGCATATATATTTCTCATATTCTTTTCAATTGTAGTTTATTATAGGAAATTGAATATAGTTCCCCATGCTATACATTAAGATCTTGTTGTTTATCTATTTTATATATAGTAGTTTGTATCTCCTAATCCCAAGCTCCTAATATATCCACCTCTTCATCACCTCATGGGAAATAGATGGAGAAACAGTGGAAACAGTGTCAGACTTTGTTTTTTTGGGCTCCAAAATCACTGCAGATGGTGATTGCAGCCATGAAATTAAAAGACGCTTACTCCTTGGAAGGAAAGTTATGACTAACCTATGCACTATATGCACTAGAGTGCATATTAAAAAGCAGAGACATTACTTTGCCAACAAAGGTCCATCTGGTCAAGGCTATGGTTTTTCCAGTGGTCATGTATGGATGTGAGAGTTGGACTGTGAAGAAAGCTGAGTGCCGAAAAATTGATGCTTTTGAACTGTGGTGTTGGAGAAGACTCTTGAGAATCCCTTGGAGAGCAAGGAGATCCAACCAGTCCATCCTAAAGGAGATCAGTCCTGGGTGTTCATTGGAAGGACAGATGCTGAAGCTGAAACTCCGATACTTTGGCCGCTTCATGCAAAGAGTTGACTCATTGGAAAAGACTGGTGCTGGGAGGGACTGGGGGCAGGAGGAGAAGGGGATGACAGAGGATGACATGGCTGGATGGCATCACCGACTCGATGGACATGAGTTTGGGTGGAGTCCGGGAGTTGGTGATGGACAGGGAGGCCTAGCATGCTGCGATTCATGGGGTCGCAAAGAGTCGGACACGACTGAGGGACTGAACTGAACTGAACTGAACTCTCTTTTATTCACCATAAATTTGTGATGTGTGAGAGACTCACTCACAGTATGTCTGTGAGCCTTTTTCTATTTTGTAAGTTCATTTGTATCATGTTTTAGATTTGTTGTATAAATGATATCATACAATATTTGTGTTTCTCTGTCTGACTCAGCATGATAATCTCTAGGTCCATCCATATTGTTGCAAACGGCATCATTTCATTCTATTTTTACAGCTGAGTAGAATACTATTGTATATATACCGTGCTGGGCCATGCTAATTCCCTTCAGTGGTGTCCAAGTCAGAGCAACCCCAGGAACTGTAGCCTTCCAAGCTCCTCTGTCCATGGGATTTCCCAGGCAAGAATATTGGAGTGGGTTGCCATTTCTTTCTCCAGGGGATCTTCCCAACCCAGGGACAGAACCTGCATCTCTAAGTCTCCTGCATCAGCAGGAGGGTACATACCACTTTTTGTTTATTCATTCCTCTGTAGATGAATATTTAGATTGCTTTCATGTCGCATCTATTGTAAATAGTTCTTGTTTTCAACCAGCAAGGTTGAATTTGTGGATCATGGGAATATTCTTATGGAATCCTGTAAGAAAGAATATGGGTTAGAAATTAATTAACTGAAAATTACAATTCTTATTTATGCAAAATGAGAGTTAAAAAGTTGCCATAATTTGGAAGTTAAACACCAAAGTTTGTATAAAGCTGTGACATACAAGTTACTTAGATAAAACAGTTAATAAATTTTAAAGTAGTTTTAAAATGTGGTTCATTAAAATAAAAAATAAAATAATGGCAACTAAGTTCAAGCAAAAGCATGTTTCAGAACATCAATGATTTCATAGTCTCAAATAAGGAACGGCCATCAACAACAAATGAGTTTTCAGATATAGCAAATAAAAATACAGGATGTCAGTTAAAATTGAATTTCATATTTGGGTTACACTAGAAAACATTATAGTTTAGCTGGATATTCTGTAGTTTTTCTGGCAATGCCATACAAAACTATTTTTTCATTGGAAAACAAAAATGACACACACATGACTTTCTCAAACATTGCAAAGAATTTTAAAAAACACTATGGACATTGTACATAACCTCTATTGGAGCTCTTTCATTTGCTCTGCATTGTGACTGTTATTAATACATTAGTCATTCCAATTAGATTCCAAGACCTTCAGAGCAGAATTTGCCTTTTAACTTAATCTATCCTTAGTTCAGTGCTCAGAACATTGCTCTCACTCAATAACTGCGTTTGCAAGGACTAGATGAGTTAATAACCTGTGTTCTAATTCTAGATTAAATATTAACTGATTATCACCTTGGTGAAAATATTCAATGTATCTGGATCTTTGTTCCTGAACCATAAAAGAAGATATAGAGCTGAGGGTACTCAGTAATGTCTTTTTGTCACCTAGAGTCTACATTTAGATTTGCTACTCCTATATCTTGAAAAACACATTGAGTTTTTCTGAAATATAAATTTAATCGAGCAAAGTATTTATTGTACGTTTGCTACCCCCATGGCAGTTCTAAGAGTACAACAGGAAGACGTGAGTGACATAGTACTGCTCAGCTGGTATAATGATGAGAGACAAGGGCCATTCATCATGCCTCAACCAGGCCTTAAATTGTGAAGAAAATGCACTGAGACTCACTTCTGCTGATTTCATTACAATGTAGTCCCAGACTCATGTGGTAAGCATTTCAGCTCAGACTCCCCACTGGCAACTCTGTAATATTAAAGGGCAACAAAATGAATCTTGAAGGATGAAAACAGTGTTACAAATAATAGAATACTTGTTGGTGAAATATGTCCATTATTCTGTTTGTTTTTAAGTAAACCAAAACAATTGCAGAAATTGATTTAATTGATAAATGTTTAAGGGGCATCTATATTTATCAAGCATGTGCTATAACTTAAGTATCTTATGTCACAGGATAGATGTAGCCATAAAACAAATTATGTCGAGGCAACATGATTAGGGCTTGTATGGCAGCCAGTGCATCCTTGACTAGCAACACTGAACAGAAAAAGGAATTCATGTCTCTCACCCAAATTTTCTACACCTATGGAGGCCCAATTATGCAGCACACATTGTGTAAAATACCAGCTATATGGGAAGAAACAGTCTTCAATCTCAGATGTCAGCTGTTGACAATCCATAGAAATTTACATGACAGTGTGAAGGAGTTGTGCAGTGAGTCTCATGAGAAGTAACGTTTCCTTTCTTGATATAAGAAAAATATTCTAAAATAATTCCTATTGCTTTCAAGACAACATGTGAGTAGAGTCTTTTTAAGTTTGCCCAAATCGGCAAATGCAAAAGGAAAGATTTTTCAAGTGCTTTTGAGCCTTTATTGGGTCTTGGTCCCTCTGAGAGTCTGATGAAAAATCATGAACTCTGAAGAAAAATGCAGTTGCATAAATACACACAGCTTTGCAGGCAATTTACACTCTGTATCAGGGTTGTAAATACATTCAATGACACATTTGAACAGACTAAGTAGTACTATAATGGGATTGGCCTCTATAGAGTTAAATTTTCTGAATTAAATGGAATAAGATACAATTATGACTGATGCTTCATCCATAAAGTCAGGAGGCATGAGTGTGTAAATTGACTTTGGGTTAAACTAATTCACAGCAATTAACGAAAGAATGTAATAGAGTAGTTGCTTTGAAGGAGATTTTTAAAAAATAAAAACTGCATGCATTTTACCAGTTTATAGAAGAGGCAATTATTTTCGTGAGCAGTATATTGACCACTCTAACTCTTATGCCACTTGATAAAAAGACTAAAATAGAGAAATAGCTTCACCTACAATCCCAATTATAAGGGAGTCACAGTTCCTTAGCAACTGTCACTACATTCTAGGCATTGACACATTTTACATAATATTATGGTGTTCCTTAAATACTTAATGAATGTTAAGGCTGGCTAATAATTCTGAAATGGTGAAGGTATCTACCACTGGCCTTGATTCATTCTATCTTTCATTGAGAGTGTCCTGAAGACACAGTTAACCAATCAGTTCCAGATTCAAGACCCTGATAACATGCAACTTTCCTTGTGAATTCTTCCAAAGCTTCTAATACATAGCATGGTTCACTTCTCTCTGCTCTTACAGACTCAAGCCACACTATCACACTACAATTCATTCACCTGAGCTCTATAGTCAACATCCGCTGTTAGATTATAAGTCCTTTAGGGCAGAGACTGAATCTCATTCATCTATGTTACTTTCAGCCACAGTGCTTGTCAAGGAGGTATGCACTGATGTTGGTCTGCTGAATCAAAACACATCACTTAATTCAGAGGCTGTCCTCTCCAAATGTAAGCATGTTATCAGTAGCTGTTAAAGATATGTACCTCTTTTATTATTAAATTCTAAAAAGCTTTATCAGCAAAGGAGCCATGTTTGTTTTATTCAACACTGAAATCTCAACATTGGTCATGGTCCCTGGAACATTGCAGACGATCAGTAAGTAACTGTTGAAAGAATATTGAATGAATTAGTTCAAAGCAGAATGAAGAGTACCGAAGGAATTACTCTAAGGAAACATTTTTTTAAACACTCTCAGTAAAAGGAAAGCATTTCTTTCAACTCACAGGGCTCTACCATCATTTATTTATCCTGTAGGCTGAGTCTGGAGATGTAGGAAGTCTGACACATTGTCCTTTACATCACAGCCCTTTCCAAGTTCTATGGAAGAAAAGAAAATCATTTCGGGGAACTGTACTGAAGGCGAAGAAAGTGAAGGTCAAGGTCTTGAGCGAGGTCATAAACTGAGCAAATGTCATAGGCTAAAAGCCTAGAAAGACATTCTAGAGAAACTGATAATCAAAATAAGAACTGAAGTGTTGACAAATTAGGCTGAAAAGATGACGTGGGATGAAGATGGAGAGTTTTTTGAGAGAGCAGTTTTCCTTAAGGACCAGAAGTGAACAGAGAACTTTCAAAAAGAAGTATCTGTAAAGATTTACTCAACCTTTCAAACCCTGCCACTACCTTATCAACTAAGTTTTTGTAATATTCTAAATCCTTTGCTGTCGCTTCCACAGTCTTCACAACATCTTCACCATGGGTAGATTTCATCACAAGAAAACCAGTTTCTTTGCTAATCCATAAGAAGCAGTTCCTCATCTGTGAAAGTTTTATCCTGAAATTGCAGCGATTGATTCACACCTTTAGGCTCTATTTTAAATTCTAGTTGTCTTGCTATTTCTCCTATGGCTGTGGTTACTTCCTCCAATGAAGTCTTGGACCCCTCAAAGTCATCCACAGGGTTTGGAATCCACTTCTTTCAAACTTTTGTTGATGTTGATATGTTGACTTCTTCCTATGAATTACATATCTCATTATTGACATCTAGAATGGTGAATCCTTTCCAGAAGGTTTTCAATATATTTTAGCCAAATTCATCAGAGGAATCACTATCTATAGCAGCTACATCTTATGAAATGTGTCTCTTAAATAGTAAGACTTGAAAGTTGAAATTACAGCTCAACCCATGGACTGCAGAATGAATGTTGTGTAGGAAGTCATGAAAACAACATTAGTTTCATTGTTCTTGTCCATTGGAGCTCTTGAGGGACTGGAAACATTGTCAATGAGCAAAACTAGACTAATATTTTGAAAGGAATTTGTTTCTTAGCAGTAGTTCTCAACAAACAAGTTTAAAATATGCAGAAAACCATGTTATAACCAGGTGCTCTGTCATTCAAGCTTGTTGGTCCATTGATAGAGCACAAGCAAAGTAGTTTTAACATAATTCTTAAGGGCCTAGGGCTTTTGGAATAATAAGTGAGGGATTGGCTTCCACTGTAAGTCACCAGCTGCATTAACCTCTAACAAGGGAGTTAACCTGTCCTTTGAAGTTCTTAAGTCAGGATTCAATTTCTCCTCTTTAGCTATGAAATTCCTTCATGGCATCTGTTCCCAATAGAGTGATGTTTCATCTTCATTGAGAAATATGTTGTTGTGTGCAGCCACTTTCACTCACTTTCTTAATTATATCTTCTAGGCAACTTGCTGCAATTTCTATATCAGCATTTACTGCTTGTCTTTATACATTTGGGGCTTCCCTGGTAGCTCAGTTGGTAAAGAATCCACCTGCAATGCAGGAGACCCCGGTTCAATTCCTGGGTGGGGAAGACCCCCTGGAGAAGGGATAGGCTACCCACTCCAGTATTCTTGGACTTCCCTGGTGACTCAGCTGGTAAAGAATCTGCCTACAATGTGGGAGACTTGGGTTCGATCCCTGAGTTGGGAAGATGCCCTGGAGAAGGGAATACCCACTCCAGTATTCTGGCCTGGAAAATTCCATAGACTTTATCCTTTTATGCTGTTGAGATCACTTATTTCCTTAATCATCATGAATCAACCTCTGCTCATTTCAAACTTTTCTGATGCAGCTTCCTTATCTCTCTCAAGCTTCACAGACTTGAAGAGAATTAGTTACACCCTTGTTCTGTATTCAGCTTTGGCTTAAGGGAATGCTGTGGCCGTCTTCTGTGGCTTGATCTTCTTCCCAGACCATTATAATTTTATCCACTTCAGTGGTAAGTCTATTTGCTTTCTTATCATTTATGTGTTCACTTGGATAATGCATTTAATTTCCTTCAATAATTTTTCCTTTGCATTCACAATTTGCCTATTTGGTGCAAGAGATGTAGCTTTGAGACTATTTCAGCTTTTGGTCTTCCTTTCTGACTAAACTTAATTATTTCTAGCTTTTCATTTCAAGTACGAGATGAGACATGACTTTTCCTATCACTTGAACACTTGGAGGCCATTGTAAGGATATTGACTAAGAAAAAAAAAAGAGGATATTGACTGTCCTAATTTCAATTTTATCTTTTTAGTGAATAAGAACACCCAAAAAGAGGGAATGATAGGTGGGACAGAAGTCAGAACACACACAACATTTGTCAGTTAAATTTGCATCTTATATGGGATTAATTTGTGGCACCAGAAAACAATTACAATAGTAACATCAAAGATCACTAATCAAAAAATATAATAAATAAAATAACAATGAAAATTTTGGACTATTGCCAGAATAGCAAAATGTGACACAGAGGCATAAAGTGAGCAAATGTAGTTGGAAAAATCATACTGGCAGATGGGATGAAGATAGGATTGCCACAGACTTTTAACTCAAAGAAACACCTATCAGTGAAGAATAGTAAAATGAAGTGTCGTGAAACAAGGTATGCTGGTACTTACTTTTATTTTATTAATTACTATTGCTCAGTCACTCAGTTGTGTCCAATTCTTTGCAACCCCATGAACTGCAGCACACCAGGCTTCGCTGACTTTCATTATCTCCCAGAGTATGCTCAAACTCATGCCCATTGAGAGAATGAAACCATCCAACCATCTCATTCTCTGTTGCCCCCTTCTCCTCCTGCCTTCAATCTTTCCCAGCATCAGAGTTGTTACCAATGAATTGGCTCTTCGCAGCAGAGGGCCAAAGTGTTGGAGCTTCAGTTTCAGCAGCAGTAATTCCAATGAATATTCAGGGTTGATTTCCTTTAGGATTGACTAGTTTGATCTCCTTGCTGTCCAAGGGAACCTCAAAAGTCTCCTCCACTATTTTATTAATAGTGAAGTCTAAATTATCAGTGGTTTTATTTTTATGCTTTGTGGGGTTTTGCTCTGTAATTTTAAACCCAGTGTCACAAAGATGCCCTGATCTGTTTTCTTCCAGAAGTTTATAATTTTATATTTAACATTTAGGTTAAATCCACTTTGTATTAACTTTAAGTGAAAAGTATGATTCAACTTTTTTGCATTCAATGGTTTAGTCACCATTTGTAAAAAAGATTATTCTTTCTCCACCTTTATCAAAAATAATTTGGCTCTATTTGTGTGTCTCTTTTTAGCTTCTTTATTTTGTTTCATTGATATATTTATTTTGAGGACAATAGCTCACTTTGTGGATCATGTTTCAGTAAATACAATTGTCATATCTTAGTAGTAGAAAAATGCATAGCTCAGTGCACCTATAACATAATCAGAAATACATGTTACTATTCATCTCTGATAGTTCAGTATCCTAATAGTACAACCTAATGTCTACACAAATCTTTTAATTTTTATGAAGAAACTATTGATATCAATATGGAGTCATTTATTTACTATAGATAGCAGTTTTATATGTTTATAATATTAAAATATATAAAACAGGTATGAGGAATTAGAATCTTAAAAATATTTTTATTACATTTTCAAAAGATTGGACTCTAAAACCTGTCATTTTACTATGTTTGGTTCAATTCAACTACCATTTACAGAATAATCGTTGTGTTACAGTCACTGGATTAAGATTCTGGAGATACACACACACACAGACACATACATATATATGTTTATAAACACGGAATCTATCTTTGAGAAGTTCACAGTAGAGACAAGACATCATATACCTGTGATAACTATATTATTAAAATAGGTTTCTCACATGTTCAAATTTTTATTGTAAAATATGCTAACTTTCTGAATTTGGCATTTATGTGATTAAAATATTTCAACAATTTTCTTCCCTTATGTTGTTGTTGCTATTTAGTTGCTAAGTCTTATCCAACTCCTTTGCTTCCCCATGGACTGTAGCCCACCAGGCCCCTCTGTACATGGGATTTTCCAGGTAGGAATACTGGAGTGGATTGACATTTCCTTCTCCAGGATATCTTCCCCACCCAGGCATTGAACCCACATCTCCTGCTTGGCAGGCAGATTCTTTACTGTGATCCACCAGGGAAGCCCTTCTCTTATAGGGTAATAGTATAGCTCCTTAACTATACTTTTATGCATGTGATTAGTGGTCATGAGAATATTTTCAGATCTGTCTGCCTCTCTGTCATCATTTCTTTATCCTCTACATCTAGGCATTTTTTATTTTTCTGTTACTCTATATGATTTACTGCAATTGAAAGTATTAGGTGGCATTAAAATTATGAGCATTATATCTAGGATGAACAGATTTTAAATAAACAATCCAGTATGTCTCAGAAAACTGTAACCATAAACTCAACGGGCTTTGAGTTTTTCAGTTGAGCTCTTTGAGTCTGGTTACCTTTATATAGATTATACTATGTGGCGAGATAAACATTATGTTAAACACTATTGAAGACAGAATTAGTTTGAGTATATTGCAAATAATGCCGTATAAAAGATACACTTGAAATATAAAAGGGAGTTTAAGAGAAATAAAGAATGGAATATTGCTCTGCCATGAAAAGGAATGAAATTGGGTCACTTGAAGAGATTTGAATGGACTTAGAGTCTGTCATACAGGGTGCAGTAATTCAGAAAGAGAAAAACAAATCATATATTAATGCATTTGTGCAGAATCTAGAAAAATGGTACAGATGAACCTATTTCCAGGGCAAGAATAGAGACATAACATAAAGGACATGTGGACATGGTAAGCGGGGAGGAGAGGCTGGGATGCACTGAGAAGAACTGACATATATACACTTCCACGTGTAAAACGGATAACTAGTGGGGGCCTGCTAAAAAGCACGGGAAGCTCAGCTAACTGTGATGACCTTGAGGGGTGGGATGTGAGGGATGGAAGGTAGGTCCAGAGAGAGGGGATATATGTATACATTTAGATGATTCATTGAATTGTACATCAGAAACTAACACAATATTGTAATTATACTCTTTTTTAAAATAAATAAAGGAAAAATTGAGGAAAATTATGCTTGATAATATTTGCGTAACAAAAGGTAAGAACATGGAGGTATACTTCCAGACTTTCATTTTGTTCTATGGATTTACATATCTTGATGGAAATACCATACCTTGTCAACTTTTTTAAAAAATAAACATTGGAGAGAGACAACATCTAAAGGGAAATTGATAGAAAAATTTTCCTTAATTGAAAAAAGATATATGTTCTAAATATCAGGACACAAAGTGAACACTATGAAGGTCAAATAGACAAAACAATGCACGTATTGGTAAATTCCTAAAAGCATAGAAAAGGAAAAGAATTTACATACAACAATCAATAACCACACTGATACCTACCTATTCACAAATACAACAGAATCCAGATGACAATGTAATACAAGGAAATAGCAACAAGTTAAAACTTAAAAATTAAATTTAATAGTGTAGGTTAAATATAGGTATTTTTAGACAAGGATTAAATCTTTATCTTTAACAGATCTTCATATAGGAGATAAAATAATATATACTTTAGAACAAAGAAAATTAAACCTTGAGGGATGGAGTGGAATGTAAGAAGTAGTGATCAAAAGATTGGGTAAATTTAATTCAGTTTTGACTAGAAATACAGTAACAATTATGATAGCAAATGTTTGGGGTATAAGACAAGTTAAAAATATATTATAGAATTAAAATAGCATTGGAGAGACATTGCATTCTTACATTCTTCTCTTACTGATTAGATTTTAGCTGCATAAATTTAGCACAGTCATAATTTATTTTATTTTGCTTTGCTTTATTGTGCTTCCCACTGTGTTTTAACGAATTGAAGGTTTTTGACAGCTCTCCATCAGCTCCATTCTTTTCAAACAGTATTTGCTCACTTTGTGTCTCTGTGTCATATTTTGGTCATTTTCTCACAATATTTTGAACTTTTTCAATATTATGATATTTGTTATGGTGCTCTGTGATCAATGATCCTTGGTGTTTTGATTTTTATATCTCACTATTAAGAGAACAAAAAACTAAGTCACAAAGCTGAGATATATTTACAAATCAATATCTGATAAAGATTTGATGCTTTTGAACTGTGGTGTTGGAGAAGAATCTTGAGAGTCCCTTGGACTGCAAGGAGATCCAACCAGTCAATCGTAAAGGAAGTCAGTCCTGAAAATTCACTGGAAGGACTGATACTGAAGCTGAAACTCCAATACTTTGGCCACCTGATGTGAAGAACTGACTCATTGGAAAAGACCCTGGTGCTGGGAAAGATTGAAGGCAGGATGAGAAGGGGACAACAGAGGATGAGACGGTTGGGTGGCATCACCAACTCAATGGATGTGGGTTTGAGTAAGCTCCATGAGTTGGTGATGGATAGGGAAGCCTGGCGTGCTGCCGTTCATGGGGTTGCAAAGAGTCAGACATGACTGAGCGACTGAACTGAACTGAACTGATCTGATAAATGGCTTGTATCCAGAATATAAAAAGAATTCACAACACTCAATACAAAGAAAGCAAAGAACACAACTTAAAAATTCAAAAGCTGTATCAAAGAAGTGTTCAGCAGAAAAATAAACACAGGATACTCAACAGCATTTTGCATTAGGAAAATCCCAATTCAGTCACAGTGAGATAACCCTGCACGTGTATCAGAAAGAAGAAAACAAAAAAATGACAACATGTGAAGTATTGATGAGGAAGTGGATAAGCTGGAACTTTCCCTCACTGTTGCTAGAAATTAAAAATTGTACCACTATCCTTTGGGTTTTCTTGTTTGTTTGTTTGTCTTCCTTTTTGGCCATGCCACACAGTTCATGGGTTCTTAGTTCCCTGACCGGGGGGAGCCTATGCCCCTGCAGTGAAAGTGTGGAATCCTAATCACTGGGCTGTCAGAGAACTCCCAGTGCCAGTACTTTGAAGAATAATTCATTAGTTTCTTAAAAGTTAAATATATTCCTGTCATATGAAGTAGCCATTCCTATCTTGGATATTAGCCCATGAGAAAGGTAGAAAAGTACACAAATATTTAGAAGAGCTTTGTTTGTAAAAACCAAAATAGGAAAACTAACATCCATGGACAGGTAAATGGAGAAAAAAGTTTAATATGTATATAAATATATCATGTTTTATATATATATACTTTTATAATGTATATATTTTATTCAAAATTAGCAGCATATATAAGGGAATCTACTCAACAATGAAAGGGGATTAATTTATACATACAACACATGGATGAAACTCAAAATAATTATGCCAAGTGAAAGAAGCTATTGAAAAAAAATGCAGTAAACAGTCCAATTTTTAAAAGAAGGTTTAGAAAGTTCATCACTATTTCTAGTGACAGGAAGCAGATTGGTATATGTCAATGAGGAAAGGGCAAGAGTGGAGGAGGGACAACTTTGGTATGTTCACTGTCTTAGTTGTGGAGATGTTTTCCCAGCTGTATACATATTTCATAGCTAAGCAAATCATAAATTTTAATGATGGGCACTTTATATCAATTTTATGCAATAAAACTGTGCTTTAAATGTCCACAGTATATAACATGTGGGGACATCAAATGTTAATTGATGGGGCGTCAACTATACAACATGTGCCTGAAGCAGCTTGAAGTACTCAAAAAATCCCGCTGTGATGACAGGCTGCCAAAGGAACACAGGAGCCAACCAAAGGACCATAGTGACCTCCTCCCAGAGAGTCAAGCGTGGAGGTGGTGGGTGAGGAGAAGCAAGCGCAGTGGAGAGACCTGAGGAGCACTACCTCAGCCAGGTGAGTGAGAGTGACCTCAGGTAACAGATCGTCCTGATGATACGCACTCCTGATATGTAATGGAAATGGCATGCTAATTCTGTGATCTCTCTCCCCCAAGCCCATAACCCTAGTCTAATCACAGGTACAACATAAGACACGTCACAATAGGGGGATTTTTACAAAATACCTGACCAGTACTCTCAGAACTGTCAGTGTCATCAAAACAAGGGAAGTCTTAGAAATTTTCACAGCCAAGAGAAGCCTAAACCACATGAAAACTAAGTGTCACATGCTGTCCTAAGTGGGATCCTGGTACTAAGAAAGGATATTAGGTAAGGAAATCGGAATAAGGAATGACCTTTAGCTAATTGTAGAGCATTAGTAGTAGTTCTATAACTGATTAATTGTGATAAATGTAATAGTTTTATTATTAATAATATTAACATATTAATCATACTGCTGTTCAGTTACTGAAGTCATGTTCGAATCTTTGTGATCCCATGTACTGAAGCTTGCCAAACTCCTCTGTCCTCCACTATCTCCTGGAGCTTGCTCAAACTCATGTCCATTGAGTCAGTGATGCCATCCAATCATCTCATCCTCTGTCTTCCCCTTCTCCTCCTGCCCTCAATCTTTCCCAGCATCAGGGTCTTTTTCAATGAATCAGCTCTTTGCATCAGGTGTCCCAAGTATTGGAACTTCAGCATCAGTCCTTCCAATGAATATTCAGGGTTGATTTTTCTTAGGATTGACTGGTTTGATCTCCTTGCAGTTTAAGGAGTTCTCAAGAGTCTTATTCATCATAGGGAACATTGAATGTGGGGTATGTACCCTCTTCACAACTTTTATGTAAATCTAAAGTTATTATTTTTTTAATGATTTCAGTGCAGTTTCATTTCATTGGCATTGACTTTATTTTTCTTTTCTAAAAAATTGTGGCCATGCCTCATGGCATGCAGGGTCTTAGTTTCCTGACCAGGGATCAAACCCATGCCCCCTACACTGTAAGCACCAAGTCTTAATCACTGGATGGCCAGGGAAGTACCTCTAAAGCTATTCTAAAATTCAAACTGTAATTCAAAAAGCAGTTAATGGAAGCACACCACAGGAAAGACAGCCTCCAACTCTGTTCTCTATAACTTCTGTGCCATAGTCAGGTCTGACATCTGCATTTCCTCTCTTTCCCATTTCCTATGGGCTCCAACTAAAGAATCAATAAGGCAGCATCACAGGAAGTTCTCATTCTAAGTACTTTTTGGTCTTGTTTTTTACTAATATCCTTACTGGTATCTTCTCATTGTTTTAGAGGAGATACACGGACACCGATCATGAATATTAAAAAAATGATCCAGTTAGAATGTGGATGATGCTTAGCTATGTGTATTACAAGATTTATGTAACAAGGATATTAAATTCAAACTCTATAGATTTCAATCTGACAAGACATTTACCAATGGCTTGGCTATCTGTGGGTAACAGAAGAATAAAAGGCTTAATGCACGCAGAATATTTGCAATTCTATCAGTTTAGCTGCTATTACCACTTCCACCTCTCTACACTTCTACAGTGCGGAAAGCTCCTTCTAGTGCAGCCACAAGCTCTATATTTTTCTTTAACATTTTTAATGTTAACCTTTTTTATACAGTTACATCCCAATTATTTTTGCTTGGAAACAGAGTGGGAGGCATCTGGAGACTAAACTCAAGCCTCATGTTAATTATCTGAAATCCAATTGTTGTCTACATCTCTTTAGAAAAGTGAGCTATGTAGTATGCAATATTCATATTATGGCTGGATACCTCATATGAGAATAATTTAATTGTCAGTGCTGCTCAACCATTGTTTAATGAATTTCTAACAATTTGAAAGGGAAGCTGTTGGAAAACCATTATTAAATTTCACATTTGCTCTGTAGTTTTCTTCACCATTGCTTCATCTATTTAGGATTATGATAACATTAACTTCGAGTTCCTTTAAAAAAAAGAACTTTTTTGATTATTCAAAATTTGAACTTCTCATCCACTTGGAAAACAGAGTAAATACATTTTAAGACAGGCTTGCAATTAAGTCAAAGGGTGATGATCACACCAGTCTGTACAATAAAATACAAATTTATAAAACAAAAGGAAGCATTCACAAATGATGCAATAGAAATAGTAAAGAGTATTATGGTAGACACAGGAGGAAAAGGCAGGTAATTATAGCAAAACTTAATCTTATCTTATAAACAGCTTAATAAATTGTAACCACTAACACTTCAAAGAGCAAATTACATCAAAGCACATTTAATTTATATTATTGATCATGCCACAAAGCATAATAGACTAGTTATTACTGTGTTACTTTCTTGTAATATGTCAAGAGGCACTTGGGAGAAGAACATGGTTTTGGAGTTCATACCAAAACCAAATAACAAGGTCAAGTGCAGTGGGGAGAAAATGATTAAATCAATGAATTTAAGAGTCAAAAAAAAAAAAAAGAAGTAATGAATTGATACTCTCAGACTCTTCAGTATTATGGACATTGGGTCTTATAATCCAATGAATTAAAGTTTTCTTCTGTGTGCATTTGGATATTTTAAGGATTTCCAAAACAGTTCAAAAGATAATTTGTACTTGTTATTTAATCATGTTCAAAAATGCTGAAGTAGCAGATAATAATGGTTCATCTATGTGTTAATATGTATATATACCCCTGCTTATTGATTACACTAAAACTTTTGTGTGGATCACAATAAACTGTAGAAAATTCTTAAAGAGATGGGAATACCAGACCACCTGGCCTGCCTCCTGAGAAACCTGTATGCAGGTCAGGAAGCAACAGTTAGAACTGGACATGGAACAGCAGACTGGTTCCAAATTGGGAAAGGAATACTTCAAGGCTGTATATTGTCACCCTGCTTATTTAACTTATATGCAGAGTACATCCTAGAAATGCTGAACTGGATGAAGCACAAGCTGAAATCAGATAACTGGGAGAAATATCAATAACCTCAGATGTGCAGATGATACCACCCTAATGGTAGAAAATGAAAAGGAACTCTAAATAGCTTCTTGATGAGGAAGAAAGAGAAGAGTGAAAAGCTGACTTAAAACTCAACATTCAGAAAATGAAGATCATGGCGTCTGGTCCCATCACTTCATAGCAAATAGATGGGGAAACAATGAGACCAGTGACAAGCTTTATTTTCTCAGGCTCCAAAATCACTGTGGATGGCTTTTGTAGCCATGAAATTAAAAGACACTAGCTCTTTATAAGAAAAACTATGACAAACCAAACAGTGTATTAAAAAGCAGAGACATTACTTTGCTGACAAAGGTCTGTATAGTCGAAGCTATGGTTTTTCCAGTAGGCACGTTCTGATGTGAGAGCTGGACAATAAAGGCTGAGCACTAAAGAACTGATGTCTTCAAGTTATGGTGCTGAAGAAGACTCTTGAGAGTCCCTTGGACAGCAAGGATATCAAACCAGTCAGTCCTAGAGGAAATCAATTCTGAATATTCATTGGAAGGACTGAGACTGAGTCCTTCCAATACTTTGCTGAGATGTTGAGACTGCGCCTCCAACACTTTGGCCACCTGATGCAAAGAGCTGATCCATTGGAAAAGTCTCTGATTCTGGAAAAGATCAAAGGTAGGAGTGGAAGGGGACAACAGTGGACAAGATGGTTGGATGATATCACTGACTCAATGGACATGAGTTTGAGCAAACTCCGGGAGATGGTGAAGAACAGGGAAGCCTGGTGTGCTGCAGTCCATGGGATCACAAAGAGTCGGACACAACTTAGCAACTGAACAACAACGATACCCCCTGCTCAGGGGCTCCATAAGATCTTCTGGAAAATGGAATGAAAATGCAAACATTCTCTAAATTTGGGGGAGGCATTACTAATGTCAAAGTCCACGAAGCATGCTTTAAAAAACTGACCAGCTGAAAGATAAATAGCAACTGGGCTGTATGCTTAGTGAGTATCATCTGGGATATTTAGGAAAACATGTCAGTTTTGTGTAGATTTTATGAAGCCTAGTAAAACTTTTTGTAGCGTTAAATGAAGGTTTTCAATTATCAAGAGAATCGGGACTACTTAGTGCTTACATTGCTTAACCCAGTATGGATTTCCTGACCTCATATTCAATGTCTATTTCTTGAATTCATTATATAAATATTACCTGTGGAAATATGAGAGCAGCATGAGACAGTGGACAGACTATATGTTTTACAGGGAAAGAAACACAACTTTGAATTCCCACTATCACACTCAGCATTATTATACTCACCTCTCAGAACCCTAATTCCCCGTCTATAAATAGAGAGCTCTGATTACATGCTGCAGTTGCTGTCTTCCTTGGTGTCTTACCTTCTTGATGTTACAGAGCCCATCCTGGACACAGGATGGTCATGACCATAAACTAGGCTAATCAACTCTCAATCCTATGTCCAGAATCAACTCCCAACCCTACTTCCAATCTCCAAGAGCAATTATTGCGGAAGGGTAGGAGTGTTACCCAAGCTGAGCCAAGCAGATGTCCTCTGCTGCTGTATTCATACTAGACATGAAGGAGACCAGGGCCCTTTTCCCTGTGGTCAGGGATCTGCAAGACATTGGGCCCGAAGTGACTACAGACACTCCTCTGAGGAAGAGAACTACCTACAATAGCACAGAAGCTGGACATGGAATCCGGAGACATTCTGAGGTCACTTCCAGCCCATGGATTCATGCATAAGATAAACAACCTCCCATATAAGATGAATCCAGTTACAGATGCCTTAGCCATTTATAAATCATGTTCCACTAATATTCCTTCCTTGGGGTTTGTTTTGGAGTTGAGAGTCCATGTGAAATATCAGTAATAGACTAAATTCAATGTAAGCTGAGGTCATTTTTATTATGACTTGCTCCCTTGCCTCACTTAACATTCTCATGCAAAAGCTGGCTAAATCTGAGGTTCAAGAACAAAAGTAAAGCTACAAAATATTTTTAATCATTCAAGACAAATATGAAAATACCATGGTTGTGACTAGTAATCCTACTGTTACTACTATTATTAACACCATATTTATTTTTATTATGAGTGACTTCCCTAGTGGCTCAGATGGTAAAGCGTCTGCCTACAATGCAGGAGACCCGGGTTCAATCCCTGGGTTGGGAAGATCTCCTGGAGAAGGAAATGGCAACCCCCTCCAGTACTCTTGCCTGGAAAATCCCATGGACGGAGGAACCTGGTAGGCTATAGTCCATGGGGTCGCAAAGAGTCGGTCAAGACTGAGTGCCTTCACTTCACTTATTTTTATTATGACTACTATCACTTGTCATTCGCTGAATGACTGCTGTTTCTGGCACTATTCTCATGACTTTCTAAGCATCATCTCATTTAATCTTTATAGAAATTATTATTATTATTATATGAACTTATTATGTCAATTTTGTTATCTCAGTGCATAAAGGAGAATAGAATATTAATGAATTCAGTGACATAAATTAAATTCATGTTGAGATATGTTTAACTCCAAACTTGAGAACCAAATCATTAAGTCATGCTTATAGATATGTAATTCAGATGAAAATTGGGCTTTTGCATGCATCATCCCAATAATTCTTTCATTTTCTAAGGGTTCTCTGTGTCTATATGGCATACAGCTCAATTTGCAGAATCGCTGAAAATTTCAAAATAAAACAGAAAAAAAAATCTCCCAAGCTGTAACATGAATGCCAACCCTGTTTGATCACAAGTTTGTGAGGTGCAAAGGAAATCATACTTCATTTTACTATTCACCTTGAAAACATTTTATAGAATATACAGCAAATATGGTAGGTAATATGCACATATTTAGGGTTTATAAAATGAAGCATGAAAATGGCTCAAACTGGGTTTCAGTGTTGCTATTGTTTTCACTGTCTAAATCTTGAGAGAATTTGTCATAAGCAATAAATCTAATAAATGCCTCTGCTAAGAAAAAATGGGAGTTGTCATAAACTCAGATCATGCTAGAAAAAATAAGATTATGGTTAAACTGAAGAGAAAGGTAGAATTTTGCTAGAGGGAGATAGAATTTCCGTAGGAGCCAGAAAATACCAAGTGAGTGAGTTGTTCCCTTCATCTATTCTGCGTCCAGTTTTTAAATGTTCTTTATCTGGATTTAGTCCTCTGGTCATATCTGCAACTAAATCTCTTAGTCATTTCTGGGTCAGCTTTGGTGTCCTTTTCTTTATATTATTTTCAAAAAAATGTTTAAACTATCTTTTGGGAAAACTATATCCTTCTTCCTTTTCAGCTGTCAAAATGATTTAAAGTGTGACCTCTCAATCAATGGACAATGACCACTTTGTCTTTAAATGATTTTTTCTTTCTGCTTCTCTTTTGTCTTTTGTTCTCTAAATGTGCCATCTAAGGCAGCACTTTGAGTTGTTCAAATTGGTCCATTTCTTGAATTGCTTTCCCCTTTCAATGTTTCATTTAATGTTTCTCTAATGGTTAGTTACTGTCAGAAGCCCTGCAAAAAGGTATGTCTTTGAGTTGACGTCCTCCCTAATGCACGTAATCTTGAATATTTAATAATATAATCCTTTGAAAAGGATGCAGCTTTATCTAATTACAGGCTCATTTTCTTGTCCTTCTTGTAGGATGTGTGCTGTAAAATTTCTGTTGGTATTTTTCTCTTAATTTTGCCTTCATAATATAAAAAAAAAACATTAGAGGAAACACCTTTCCTGAATGTCAAGCATAATTTTAATTTCAATGAATACTGAATATGAATGATAAGGGGAAAGAATAGAAAAGAACATTTTCTGAGGGAAAATTTTTTGCCAATTTTTTTGCACTGTGCTAGTTTTTACCTCATTTAGTGCTCACCACACCTTTTCACAATTTGAGGAATGTTCAACAAAAGTCAATGAAGAGTGGTATTTTTATTTATTATGTTTTTGCTTCACTTTAAGGCTATAAACAAAGCCTTTGCAAATGTCTACATGGTAAACAGTACAGAAAGCACTTCATAAAATGGTAAAGTTTAAAAAAGAGACATATAAATTAGATTATCTGCCAAATAGATTGCTTAAAATGAAATGCATTGCTTTTTTCTCAGGTTAGTTTGTCTTTTTTCTTTTCTTTTTTTTTTTTTTTTCAATCTTTTACTTACGTGAGCACTCCTCTATCCCTCAAATAGGCAATACAGGTGATGGGTTTTGAACAGCAAATTATCTTTTTGGTTCACTAGACATAGAGCTGGCCATTCCCTTGTAGCCTAGTTGGTAAAGAATCCACTTGCAATGCAGAAGACACCAGTTTGATTCCTGGGTTGGGAAGATCCCCCAGAGAAAGGAAAGGCTACCCACTCCAATATCCTGGCCTGGAGAATTCCATGGACTGTAGAGTCCATGGGGTCGCAAAGAGTCAGATACGACTGAGTGACTTTCATTTTCACTTTCACTTTAGACATAGCACTGATGCACACCCCAAGCTGACATGCATATTTGTACTTATTATTATTTTGTTCAAGCCCTCTTCAAATCATCCCTGGCTGATAGTTCACTTTTTTTCAAAGATCTCCATTTCCCAGTCTCATTCCTTCTAGCTCTACTTTCTCTTTCCCACTGTGTGAATCATTTTTCTGCATAGGTCAGAATTTATATGCAAAATATTTTAAAATTTTGTTTTTGTTCAATTGCTAAGTTGTGTCAAACTCTTTGGAACCCTGTAGACTGAAGCACTCCAGGCTTCCCTGTCCTTCACCATCTCCTGGAGCTTGCTCAAAATCATGTCTATTGAGTGGTTGATGCTATTCAGCCTTCTCATCTTCTGTCGCTCTCAATCTTGCCCAGTATCAGAGTCTTTTTCAATGAGTCAGCTGTTTGCATCAGGTGGCCCAAATATTGGAACTTCAGCCTCAGCATCAGTCCTTCCAATGAATATTCAGGGTTGATTTCCTTTAGGATTGACTGCATTGATCTCCTTGCTGTCCAAAGGACTCTTAAGAGTCTTCTCCAGCAGCACAACTCAAAAGTATCCATTTTTCTGTGCTCAGCTTTCTTTTTGGTCCAACTCTCACATCTGTACAGGACTACTGGAAAAGTCATAGATTTGACCCTAAATTCTTCCAATCATTTGCCTCCTGAATGATCAAACATCCCTTTTATAAGAATGCATGACTTTTGAAAATGAAATTAAGAAACACAGTTTCATTTAAAGTAGAACCAAAAAGAATGAAATACTTGAGAATGAATTTATCAAGAAGTTCAAGACCTTTCTTTAAAACAACAAAACATTGCTGAAAGAAATTTCAGAAGACCTAAAATAAATTGAAAAATGGTCCATGTTCATTCATTGGAAAGATCAATGTTGTCAAGTTGGCAATTTTCCACACTTTCAGGTACAGATTCAACATAATCCCTTTCAAAACACAGCTGAGGTGTTTTTGCAAAAATTGACAAGCTTACCCTAACATTTAAATGGGAATGAAAAAGACAAACAATATCCAAAATAATTGTGAAAAAGAACAGTGACAAAACTTACTATAAATCTACATGGATCGTGGGTGGAACTGTGGTACTGGTAGAAAGACAGATATATAGATTGATAGAATGTTAGAATAGTGTTCAGAAATAAACCCTTGAATTTATGTTCAGTTCATTTTCCAGAAAGGTGTTAAGAAGATTCAGTGGATGAAAGGATATTTTCAACAAATAATACTGGGCAAATTGGATGTTCTTCTGAAAAAACAAACAAACAAACAACTCAGGTACCTCATATCATGTATAAACAACTCCCATGACGGAATCTGTGAGTTCAGGGAAACCATGGACACAGAGGGCTGACTATAAGTTATATGTAAATATGTGACTGCATGGAGGATCAGAGCTTCCAACTCCCCACATTGTTTAAGGGTTAAATCTTTGTGTACACACATATATATATAGGCAACCTTTGTGTTTTGGCATATGATTCATTTTAAATTACTTATCTCTGTATGATATGTCTACAGAAGTTTCATGAGAATATCCAGTTTCCCACAACCATTATATTCAGAATATATTTTAAAAATCATCATTTAATAATAAAACAATCACATCAAAAATGGGCAAATAAACTGAATAGACATGACACCAAGAAAATATGAATGGCTAATAAGCACATGAAAAGATACTTAGCATTAATAGTCATTGTGAAAATTGCTCAATAGTGTCTGACTCTTTGAGACCCCATGGACTATACAGTCCATAGAATTCTCCAGGCCAGAATACTGGAGTGGGTAGCCTTTCCCTTCTCTAGGGAATGTTCCAAACCCAGGGATCAAACCCAGGTCTCCCAGTTGCAGGCAGATTCTTTATCAGCTGAGCCACAAGGGAAGCCCAATTAATAGTCATTAGGGGAATACAAATTAAAAAAAACACATGAAACATCACTTCACACCCTCTAGAACAGCTATAATTAAAAAGGCAGACAATCGACAGTGCAGGCAAAGACAACGGAGAAACCAGAACCTCGCTATATTGCTTATGAGGGTATGAATGGCAATCACTTTGAGCTGTTTCTTAAAAAGTGGAATATAAACTTACATATGACCTGACAATTTTGTTACCAACTAGGGTTCTTGACCTCCTTAATCAATAGAAATTGATCAGAGGCCAGACAAGAAATTTGGACAAGGTTTACTGGGGCCCCTGCTACAGCAGGAGGAAGTGAACAAAGAGCAGATTCCTCTGCTCAACGAGATCCCCAAGGTGAGGGAGGGGAAACACGCTCCTTATATGGGGTGAGGGTAGGAGTATGTCCAGGGCTCTGGCTGGAGGGGTGGTTTAGGTGTTTTGCCCACTGCTTTGGTGGAGTTGAGTGCAGGCGGCATGTGGAGTACTCTGTTTTAGCTCCCAACACCCTGATTTTGCTCCTGCATCCCCAGAAATGACAGTAGTGAGTTTTGGTCTTTTTGTATCTTTTGTCCAGAAATTGCCCCAACTATATAAGCATGCAGTCATTTTCAGCCCCATGTAGTTTCTTCGTATTTTGGTGCTGGAGGAAGGGTGTGTCTAGGTGCAAGCATTTTAGCATTTAGGTGCAAAGAGTCCAAATCCCAGAACTATCTCGATTTCACTCTTACATATACACCTAAAATAAAACATTGCCACACTATGACCTGTGATCATAGCAACTTTATTCATAACCATAAAGATTATGACTACATGATTTAATTTATATGCAGAGTCCAGAAAAACCAAACAAATCTAGATAGAAAGCAGATAGTGGCTCTCCGGAGCCAGGATTCAGAGATGGAGTTGATGGTAAATAGTCGCATGACATCTTTTCAGGGTGAGGAGAATGTTATAAGGCTGGACTGTAGTTACACAACTCTATAAATGTACTTATTTAACTTATATGCAGGGTACATCATGAGAAATGCTGGGCTGGATGAAGCACATGATGGAATCAAGATTTCTGGGAGAAATATCAATAACCTCAGATATGCAGATATACCACCCTTATGGCAGAAAGTAAAGAGTTAAAGAGCCTCCTGATGAAAGTGAAAGAGGAGAGTGAAAAGTTGGCTTAAAGCTCAACATTCAGAAAACTAAGATCATGGCATCCAGTCTCATCACTTCATGGCAAATAGATGAAGAAACAGTGGCTGACTTTAATTTTGGGGACTCCAAAATCACTGTAGATGGTGATTGCAGCCATGAAATTAAAAGACATTTACTCCTTGGAAGAAAAGTTATGACCAACCTAGACAACATATTAAAAAGCAGAGACATTTCTTTGTCAACAAAGGTCTGTCTAGTCAAGGCTATGGTTTTTCCAGTAGTCATGTAAGGATGTGAGAGTTGGACTATAAAGAAAGCTGAGCACCGAAGAATTGATGTTTTTGAACTGTGGTGTTGGAGAAGATTCTTGAGAGTCCCATGGACTTCAAGGACATCCAACAAGTCCATCCTAAAGGAGATCAGTCCTGGGTGTTCATTGGAAGGACTGATGTTGAAACTAAAGCTCCAATACTTTGGCCACCTGATGCAAAGAGCTGACTCATTTGAAAAGACCCTGATGCTGGGAAAGATTGAGGGCAGGAGGAGAAGGGGACAACAGAGGATGAGATGGTTGGATTGCATCACCGATTCAATGGACATGAGCTTGGGTGGATTCTGGGAGTTGGTGCTGGAAAGGGAGGCCTGACGTGCTGTGGCCCATGGGGTTGCAAAGAATCGGACATGACTAAGCAATTGAACTGAACTGATACCTGTGCTAAATGTCAAAAAAAAAAAAAAAGAGTGGTTGAATTTTATAGTATGCAGATTAATTTCTCTTGCTGCTGCAACAAACTTCAAAAAGCTTTTCTGTCTTAAAATAATACAAATTCCTTATTTTACAGTTCTGTGAATCTGAAATCCGAAACTCCCTTCCGGGCTTATCCAGTATTGACAGAATTCTGTTCTGTCATAAGACTGAGGTCTCTGTTTCCTTACTGGCTGTTAGTTAGGACCACCCTTAGCTCTGAGAGGCCTCTCCCCAGCACTTGCACACAGCCTCTTGTGTCTCATAACCCCTGGGCATGGAATCCTTCTCGTCCTTCCAAGTCTCATACTCTTCCCCCATCAAGACAATATCCCTTGATCCAGAAGACTCTCAGATTTTAAAGACCCACGTGATTAGATTAAGTCCATTAATAATCTTACTGTCTCAATGTCCTTGACTTTAACCACATCTTTAAGGTCTTTTTGTCACGTAAAATCATATATTCATAGTTCAAGGTATGAAGACAATAACGGATTCCTTATTTACCTACAAGAAAAAAAAGCCTTCTTTTAGGAAGGTGTTTTAAAAATTTTTTTATATCTATATCACGGGATAAAGTTCTGCTATTAGAACTCACCACATGCTATTACATGGTAAAATCTCTAAATAGAAAATTACATCATCTATGTATAATGAAAATTTAGTTGTTTTTTTTTTCTTTAGATTTTTATGTTTTTGTTTCTTTTTTATTTTCTGATGTCATGTAGCTCCATGGCCTTAAACACCTAACAGCTTTCCTAGATTCTCAGACTGAAAATGTCAAAGCTGTGCATGATTCCTCTTTTTTTCATCTCAAACCCAATGAAAAATTTCTCAACAAGTCCTGACAATAATGCCTAGAACCAAATAATGAAAATGACTACTTCACTATCTCTACCTGTACCACTCTATTCCAAATCCCTAGAAGATTTTTCTTGGCCTGCTCTGCTATCTGCCTTAATGATCTCTCTGCTTCCAGCATCTTGCCCTTCTTTCCCTCACCCAGTCTAATTTTCATTTAGTAGTCGGATTGCGTGAACTCATTATTAACCAGAGTCCCTAATAATAGCTAAACTTACTGAGCCCTTATTATTTAGCCAGTACTTATGCACATAATTTAAAGGGGTTAACCCATTTACTTTACACAATATCTCTATAAAGATAGGTATTATTTTTCCCCCATATTCACAAATTAGACACTAAAGCCCTGAAGAATTTAGCTTACACAAGAGTGAATATCTAGTAAATACAGCAACCAGGATTAGAATATGTGTCAGTTACGACCAAGGCTTTAATACTCTGCTGGAGACTCACTCCATCATTTCCCAAGTGTTGTTCAAAGTTAAAATCATCTCTGTCTGTTGATTCTGAGTTTCGCCAGCCATCAAATGGCAAAAGCCGTTCCCACTTCCTCAACCCTCCCCAGTGGATGTACTTAGAAGGCTAAGGAGGACCAAGATGGTCCGTATCGTTGGACTTATGGACGGAGCCCTCCTGGCTGCGAGTGGCATCCATCTCCTCAAAGAGACGACAGAGAGGCTGCGGAATGGGCTCTGATGCTGTCTGTACAGGAGCTTGGCATTCCGTCTCTCAGCTGGGTATCCGCCTAGGCGGCCAGCGCAGTGACCTGCCTCTGCTCTCTCAGCAGGGAGAGCGAGCAGTCAGAACACGGCGGGCTGGCGGTCTCGGCATCTGCACGCCCATCTCGGGGCAGCTGGGCTCCCCGCGTGGATGGAAAGGGACTGGATGTAAGGCAGACTCTCAGATCAGAGACCTGACCGGTGGGCTCTCCAAGCCCCCAGGTCTGGCACCCACACTCTGCAGGACCCAGGGATCAGTGCCCGCCACCCAGAGGCTGAGGACCAGCAGAGGCAGCTGGAAACACACTGAAAACTGGCACGGATGGGCCAAAACCCAAACGTGACCCCAAAGAGCCGATTTTCCTCTTCCATGCCCACCTCCCCTGCTCTGAACTCTGGGGGGGCCTACACCCAGCCTCAGAAGGGGAAGACAGGTAGAACTTTGAAATGGAGGATTCCCAAATGAAAGTGTTTTGAATGCGGACTGGACAGATTTTTATAAACTCTAACCAGACAGATGCTTCTCAAGTGCAAAAGGGGATGAATTTTTTAGAACATGATTCAATACAGTGATGGATTTCAATAAAAGGGTTTATGTTTATTCACTATCATTTGAGAGTTTTTGTTTAACCAGTTATAATAGCGTCAAAGTCTCAAAGACCCAAGAGAGGGCTCTTCATTCCTGTTTTCCTTACTATACTTTAAACTTAAAGCCAACCATCTGCAGCCTCAGGGCCTTTACACCGGCCATCTACAGGGCTTTTTCCTACTCACCTTTTGTGATTCACCTGTTGCAATTTCAAATATGTTTTTCCAGAGTACTTTCTCTGAAGTTGCTCCTCCCCTGACTCTACAGCCATGCCTCCTATGTTATCCTGCCTAATTTTATTTTATTCCTTGCACTTCCAGCTAGAGAACGCTCAGAATGGAAGACAAAATGCTTATTTGTTAGCAGCTCCATCCAGGCATCCAAATTGACTCTAGTTGGGAAGATTGGTCTAGAAAGTTAGAAAGACAAAGCTGGAATTTGCAACATATTTTTAGAAAGTCTCCTACATGGAGACTACATTGTTGAAGGGATGATCTCACTGTCAATATTCTTTCAAGGGGGACTAACTCCTTGATTCTCAGAATTAAGCATCCCTGTGCCTAAGAGCCATGCAATATCTTTCCCACTTTTCTACCCCCTCCCAGTCCCTACTCCATTCTTCTGCAATTTATGAGACAGGAATAGATAGAAGACTCACTTCCAGACAAACGAGTTACAAATTTTGTTAGCTTTAAAAAGGATTAAATTGTGATTATGTCTGATCTGTTCAGTCACGAAAAATTGTGTCTTCCCGTGAAATTTGGTCTCACCTTTTGAAAACACCTACTTTGCTACCTCCTTTCCAATTGTTCCTGGTCAAAATTAGGAAAGGTAATTGAAAAACATTTTGCACAAACTAACTATGGCATAACAAGAGTCTTTCTTTCCGTTAGATATGTGTGAATGGCCTAGGCAATTACTTCTACCATCCAAGCCCTCTGCTTTCAGAAATGTGCTGTTTTTCTTCTAATCTGAAAACCGTATGTGACTTTTAAAGCAACTCCATTGCTCTGCTTTATTAAACAGGATGGGTGGTGAATGTGGCAGGAAGTCTCTTTAAAGATTCACTCCTGCACCGCAAGCTCCTGCCAACACTCTAAATGTGAGTTAACATTCTGGAGACCAAACTGTCTTTCACAGATAGTGGATAAGCGGAGTTAAACAGCATGAATCTGCTAGAGACATAGCCATATTCCTCTCAAACAAGAGAGGGAATCATTTTTCTGCTGGCCAAGTGAATACCTGGGGAAGGAGCCCTCGGGCACATACCCGATCCCCGGTAACTGTTCTTCATAAACTGATCGCTTAACACATCTCTACCGAAAGGCCAATCCTTCTCGTTAAAAAACTGAAGAACCATGATTTCTTTCCCTACTCTAATTTAGTTAGAAAATTATATGACTTTCTGCCTTAATTCTTTATTTGGCATTAGAGGTTCGAACCGGAAGTAGAAAATAAATAATAATATGGAAAAGTGTATCTGCTACAGCATTTTTAATACCTGGTAGAAATGGTAAAGGTGACAATAAGGGCAAATATGTAATGATTGAAAATAATATTCCATATATTCCAAGGCAGGTCCTACTCATTAAGACTTAACTATGTTTTTATCAGGTGGTACATAGGGCAGAATATGAACAGAAATGAAATAACCATGATGGTTTATTTTTCATCATGTGATTTAGAAACCATTTTGAGAATTACCTTTTTCATATCCGGCCCAATCGTGGAGAAGACTATTTTTATCCTGTTAATAGATGTGGAAACTAAACTTCAGAGAGACTCTGGGACTTACCTGAAGTACAATAGTTGATGATGACAGTATTGAACTTAAGTTGACTTTGTCTAAGATCAGAAACACTACCACTATAGATGATGTTGTTTGTAACATGAAAAAGTCAAAGATGAGATGCATAGGTTATTAGCTATCATGCTAAAGAAAAAAAAATATTTATTGTACTTCTGGGATATACTCACAATGATACTCTCACAATACAGTAGGAAATTATCATTCATTTGTCACTCCAAATATGTGATGAGTACCTACTATATACCAGGAAAAAGCAATGACTACTGAGACCAGAAAGAATTTCTGTGTTCTGGGGGCTCATAATCTAATGGAGAGATAAACATAAGTGATTAGAAGTCAATGTGACATATACCAGGATGGTGCTACATGGGTAGATGTGGCTTGTACCTTCTAACCCTCCTAGAAAGGCCAAGGAAAACTCCTTTGAAGGAGATAGAGTGAGTTGAACAATTCAGTTATATGTGAATTCGAGCGAAAGCGCCAGGCAGAAGGGGTCTAATATGGAAAATATAGATGTAGGCAAAAATATAAAGTGGTATGTCTTTTAGAAATATTTTGCTTGAATAGCCCAAGCAATATAAGAGTATATACTTTGTATGTGCATTTATTTAAAATGTATTTGGTACTTAAAAAAGAATCATTTGTACTTTGTTACTTGATTAACAACTTTAGGTAAAAAGAAAAATTCAATGTTCAAGTTCTATAATCCTTATACTGTAATTGGAAATCCTCAAAGAACTCAAAGAGCAACTTAAATGATTAATGCTTAATTATAGAGCCTATGGAGAGTATTATGGGGAAAGAAAGTATATTCAAATTAGTGACATATTCATAAGCTCACCAGTAATATATAGTTACCATGTACTCTCTATAGAGATGGCATTATCCAACTGTAACATCATCAAATTCTTAACGAAGTTGTCTCTACCCATGGGAATGGTGTGTGATAGTAATCTAGACCTTCTGAAGAAAGTTAATGTGCCTTACTGACATTCTCTCAATCTCTGAGAATCCTTCCTAAGGTTTCTTCTTCCCATCACTGTCCATTTTCAACCACTCTTAAGTACACACACCCTATTCTTCATTATTTTTCTTATTTTCATTCATCACCTGGTATAGAATTTTATGGCTGCCAACCAATATAAAATCCAGTCCTGAGCTTTAAAACAGTCCATTTGTGTTTGTCTGTTAAGTGCTTAAAAGATTTAGAAACCAGGTCTCTTCCAGAGACCAATCTCAAAACCAAAGGAAAGGATAAAGCCTCAGGTAGAAAAAGTTGGGCTAGCAAAGATGGAGTTGATGTGTCTAGCAGAGTTTGAATCCAGATAAATGAATTCACACACTGTCAATAAGAATATATTGGTGGATTCTTTACCTCTGAGCCACCTGGGAAGCTCCAAGAAGATATATGTGTGTGTGTGTGCTGGGTTACTTCAGTCGTGTCTGACTCTGTGCACCCCCTTGGACTGTAGCACGCCAGGCTCCTCTGTCCATGGGATTCTCCAGGTAAGAAGACTGGAGTGGGCTGACATGCCCTCCTCTAGGGGATCTTCCTGACCCAGGGATAGAACCTGTGTCTCTTATATCTCCTGCATTGGCAGGAGAGTTCTTTACCACAAGCACCACCTGGGAAGCCCAAGAAGATATACAGTACATTCTAATTATTTTGTTGAAATTCTACAAATGGACCACTTTTTCTTGCAGTGTTTATTGTCCAGTGACCCTCCTCACTGACCTCTCTTCTCCTATTCTTATGCAAATTATTTTCTGAGGCAGGAATTGAGAAACAATTTACAACTTGTTGACCAAATCCAGCTCACTACCTGTTTGTGTAGCTAAGGTTTTACTGGAATAAAATCATACCCATTATCTTGTTCATTATCTATGGTGCCTTTTGTGCTTTAATGACAGAGTTGAATAATCATAAAAGAGACCCTTTGGCCCACAAAGCACAAAATATTTACCATTGGGCCCTTTGTAGAAAAAGTCTGTCTGCTCTGAAGAACTCTCCAGGTAGCTGTTACACGTTGCCTCATATTATTTTCTTTCCAGGTGGTTCATACTTCTCCAGTGAAATTGCTGACCTTTTATTATAGGGTATCATGTATTATGGGCTTCCCTGTAGGCTCAGCAGTAGAGAATCCACCTCTAATGCAGGAGACATGGGTTCAATCCCTGGGTGGGAAAGATTCCCTGGAGAAGGAAATAACAACTCACTCCAGTATTCTTGCCTGGAGAATCCCATTGACAGAGGAACTTAGCGGGCTACAAGTCCTTGGGGTTATAAAGAGTCTGATACAACCTAGTGAATAAACAACAACATCATGTATTGTATGATGTGGTATCACTGGACAGTAACAAGCAGAGCAAGCTTTAATCAATAAACATGCAAGTATCAGGAGTTGAAGAATTATATTTTTTCTTATGCATTATTGTATACCTGTTCCCTTACGTTGTGTCAGATACATGGTAGATGAGGAAATAAATGGATCAGGGTTATGATTGCAGGGTGTGGTGGCGGGTATTTGAAATATCTTGAATAGGGAAACATCCAGATAAACAAATTGATTTCAACCTGGTCATATATACAAACTGCACATTAATAAATAGGACAAAATCTTGTAGTCAGCTCTAAACCTGGAGTCAAGGAATGGGTCATTGTCTATGGTATTTGAGACGTGTCTGCGTGGGCGGGAGGTGTATACTCAATCTCTAAGTCATGTCTGACTCTTTTGTGACCCTGTGGACTATAGCCATCCAGGCTCCCCTTCCATAGGGTTTCCCAGGCAAAAATACTGGTGCGTGTTGCCATTCCCTTTTCCAATATTTATTTTTTCAGTTTATTTTTCTACCAACAAAATGCTTATTCTTTCAGACAATAACTTGAAGCCTTAGCACCAACTTAAGACTAATTTAATCTCCAAAAATACACAAAGCCCTCCAGGAGAGGACTTAATTGTCACAAAAGTAGTGAAGATTTTTTTTTTTTTTAACTTCTTAATTGTTCCTTCATTTTTATTACCTTGCCTTAGCCCATGCCATACTTTTGCTCATGCTGATTTACAGGATTTGAAAAGGAAGCTAGAAGAGCACATTCTGAAGGCTGGAACTGTGGAACCTGCTGATTTTATCAAAGAAAAATCAAAACATTTAGATATCTGTCTATTGACTGCTCAAGGGAGTGCATGTCAAAATAAGAGTTAGTCCAGCATTCTCAGAAAGAACTTTGCCTCTGTGACTTTGCTTTCCTTTCCTTATTTGAAATGAAATGCACCCCTCCAGCTGAAATGTATTGGCCAAGACGGATTCCTTGATGTTATTTGTTATAAGACTCTACAAGGTGAAGGCAGTATGGTGCTGTGGTGTGGTTTGAGCAGCCTTTTAGCAAACGTCCTAACAGCCACACGCCTCCTTCCCAGCCCAGTTCCATGTGGTCCACTTCAGCTGATCTCCCCCAGCAGCTGTTTCAGCATCCTGCAGCCATCCATCCTCCACGTGTATCCAGCCCAGTGGATACACTACATTAAAGTGAGCAGAGCTTCACAGCAGTGGGGTTGGCTGCTTGCCAGGGTTTCACTGTTACTCATCCATCCTTGCTGCTCCTGGGTCACAAGCTCTTGGGAGACACTGAATCAAGCTTGCAGGAAATGCCACGGAGATTGTGGCAGGCCCAGATTTCACTGCCTCCACTCAGTAAACCTCGAGTTCAACTGGTGACAGGCACAAGCCTGGCACAGAGCAGCATGTGAAGATATCTTGTATTTCAAATGCTGTACAATGAAATCACTGGCAAAGATAACGATGAAGTACCAACTTTTTTGTGGCCACACTGTGTGGCTTGCAGGATCTTATTTTCCTGACCAGGGATTGAACCCCGGGCCTGGCAATGAAATCTCAGAGGCTTAACCACGTGACTACCAGAGAATTCCTTTAGGGTACCTACTTCAGTTCAGTTCAGTTCAGTCTCTTAGTTGTGTCCCACTCTTTGCGACCCCACGGACTGCAGCACGCCAGGCCTCCCTGTCCATCACCAACTCCCGGAGTTTACTCAAACTCCTGTCCATCGAGTCAGTGATGCCGTCCAGCCATCTCATCCTCTGTCGTCCCCTTCTCCTCCTGCCCCCAATCCCTCCCTGCATCAGGGTCTTTTCCAATGAGTCAACTCTTCTCATGAGGTGGCCAAAATATTGGAGTTTTAGCTTCAGCATCAGTCCTTCCAATGAACACCCAGGACTGACCTCCTTTAGGATGGAATGGTTGGATCTCCTTGCAGTCCAAGGGACTCTCAAGAGTCTTCTCCAACACCACTATTCAAAAGCATCAATTCTTCAGCACTCAGCTTTCTTCACAGTCCAACTCTCACATCCATACATGACCACTGGAAAAACCATAGCCTTGACTAGACAGACCTTTGTTGGCAAAGTAATGTCTCTGCTTTTTAATAGGCTATCCAGGTTGGTCATAACTTTCCTTCCAAGGAGTAAACAACTTTTAATTTCATGGCTGCAATCACCATTTGCAGTGATTTTGGAGCCCAAAAAATAAAGTCAGCCACTGTTTCCACTGTTTCCCCATATATTTCCCATGAAGTGATGGGACTAGATGCAATGATCTTAGTTTTCTGAATATTGAGCTTTAAGCCAACTTTTTCACTCTCCTCTTTTACTTTCATCATGAGGATTTTTCATTCCTCTTCACTTTCTGCCATAAGGGTGGTGTCATCTGCATATCTGAGGTTATTGATATTTCTCCCGGCAATCTTGATCCCAACTTGTGCTTCTTCCAGGCCAGCGTTTCTCATGATGTACTCTGCATATAAGTTAAATAAGCAGGGTGATAATATACAGCCTTGACATACTCCTTTTCCTATTTGGAACCAGTCTGTTCTTCCAGGTCCAGTTCTAACTGTTGCTTCCTGACCTGCATACAGGTTTCTCAAGAGGCAGGTCAAGTGGTCTGGTACTCCCATCTCTTTCAGAATTTTCCACAGTTTATTGTAATCCACACAGTCAAAGGCTTTGGCATAGTCAGTAAGGCAGAAATAGATGTTTTCCTGGAACTCTCTTGCTTTTTTGATGATCCAGTGGATGTTGGCAATTTGACCTCTGGTTCCTCTGCCTTTTCTAAAACCAGGTTGAACATCTGGAAGTTCACGGTTCACGTGTTGCTGAAGCCTGGCTTGGAGAATTTTGAGCATTACTTTACTAGTGTGTGAGATGAGTGCAATTGTGAGGTAGTTTGAGCATTCTTTGCATTGCCTTTCTTAGGGATTGGAATGAAAACTGACTTTTTCCAGTCCTGTGGCCACGGCTGAGTTTTCCAAATTTGCTGGCATATTGAGTGCAGCACTTTCTCAGCGTCATCTTTCAGGATTTGAAATAGCTCAACTGGAATTCTGTCACCTCCACTAGCTTTGTTCATAGTGATGCTTTCTAAGGCCCACTTGGCTTCACATTCCAGGATGTCCTTTTCTAGGTGAGTGATCACACCATCATGATTATCTGGGTCATAAAGATCTTTTTTGTACAGTTCTTCTGTGTATTCTTGCCGTCTCTTCTTGATATATTCTGCTTCTGTTAGGTCATTACCATTTCTGTCCTTTATCAAGCCCATCTTTTCATGAAATATTCCCTTGGTATCTCAGATTTTCTTGAAGAGATCTCTAGTCTTTCCCATTCTGTTGTTTTCCTCTGTTTCTTTGCATTGATCTCTGAGGAAGTCTTTCTTGTCTCTCCTTGCTATTCTTTGGAACTCTGCTATCAAATGGCAATATCTTTCCTTTTCTCCTTTGCTTTTTGCTTCTCTTCTTTTCACAGCTTAGAGAAGAAAACTAGCTCTTCATAATCTTAAATAGCATTATGTTAAGCTATTATAAGCATTGAGGTTTACTTTCCCCAAAAAAGCTAAAAATACTAGGACCTACCCTCTGCTTGTCAACCAAACATGTATTTTCCAATCCTTTATTTTCACAACCAAAAAATCTGCATCTTAGTAGAGCTTCACTTTCTGTAAAACTTAAAACTCTTCAATCAAATTAGGAAAAAAGCTTGGCAGAATATAAAATTAAGCAGAAATATATTCTGAATTCATTTTCCATACAAATGAAAATGCAGCCCAAATAAGCAGAAAGAAAAGCTTTGAAGTGCCTTATTTCTCTGCATTTTAAAGCTATAGGGAATAAAAATGCATAAATGGGAGATTATAATCTAGTCTGGTGATTCAGCTCACCAAGTTGTCTCCTTTTAGGTTGCATTAAGTGATAAAATTCAAATAGTGTTAAATATAAGAAATATTTTGGCACTATGTACTCTAACATTCTCACACTTCAAATGAGGAAAATTGTAAGTACTGTATTAAATGTACATGTAATTAGTCCTGGACTTGGGGCTACAAGTCTTTTCATTTCACCTTGCTACTGAAGGGACATTTATTATTGAGACACAAAAATTCTCATATCCATCTCTCATCATCCAAACTCCCTCCTCAAACAAACCAACAGCATTCTATTTTTTTACCACAATGCTGCATTCACTGTACCCTGAGAAGCCTAATCTTATAAAAACTAGAGCTAAGGCCTCATGAATTTCACTTTTCCATTGCCCTTAAAGGGAAAGTGAAAGTCACTCGGTTGTGTCTGACTATTTATGACCCCATGGACTATACAATCCATGGAATTCTCCATTGCCCTTGGATAGAAACATAAATAGGATTTATCAACTGAGTCCCAGAAGACTTAACCTGCTTTGGTACTTTCCTTCAAGAGTCACAGATGACAAATATAGTGAGGAGCACATGGTATAAGAAAAAAAAAAAAGCGTAGCTTTAGAGTGCATTTTAAAACCTGTATTATTATATATATGTGCATATAGATACATAGATATAAGTATTTCTATATATTGATACAAACAAAGCAAAATCAAGTATAACTTTTAATGGAGAATTAGAAGTTTTATTTGTAAAAGCAAAAATGGCTTAAAGAAATTCTAATATCAAAAACATGTTTTTGGTTGTTATAGAGCCCCGGTTTGAGTTCTCTGTAACAACCTAGAGGGGTGGGATGGGGAGGAAGGTGGGAGGGAGATTCAAGAGGGAGGGGACATATGTATACCTGTGACTGATTCATGTTGAGGTTTGGCAGAAACTAAAGCAATTCTGCAAAGCAATTATTCTTCAATTTAAAAACAAATTATATATATATATATATACACACACACATACACACACACATATTTTGGGGAGCAATTAGTTGACACATTTAGACTGGAGAAGAAAATCAAAAGTATAGATACATATTTGAAGTGTTGGAGCTATACCTTGAATAAATATGTGAATAACCTTTAAAACTATTATGGAATATAAAATAATTTTAGTTATAATTTTGCATATATGCATGCATTTCCTATATAAGTACAACCATCTAGAAAACATAATGAAAGAATCATCCATTTTTAAAATAGTAAGAGTAAAATGAACTTACTTTGGAAAATCTTAACAGGAAAAGTAGATGATAAAAATAAAAATGAAAAGAGAGACTTAAAAAAATACTTGAATAGAAAGAGATGAATTTCCTGTGACCAGTTTTCCATAAATGAACCATAAATTAGAGAAGTATCAATGCAAAGCATCAAAATGATTTCTGTTTGTAACTAAGCAAGCTAATTATAGGGTATATTTGGAATAAAAGTCTTGCAAGAATTGCCAGGAAGTTTCTTTTAAGAAAAGAATAATGTGTAGAAACAAACTCTGTAAGATATTTCAATATGTATATAATTTTAGCAAACAAAGCATCAGGTACCTATGCATAAAAATACAGACATATCAATGGAATAGAAGAAAGAACTCCAAAATAGATGGAATAGCAGAAGGAACTCAGAAACAGATGATTAAACAGAAATTTAGTTTTTAATAAAGGTAACCACCAATTCCTGAATAAATAATTTATCCTTGAATAAACAGATTTAGAAAACCTTGCCAAACTCCTGAAAAAAACACAATAATAAATTTAAATTTTATATCAGTCTTTAATACAAAATAAATAGCAGAAGGATAAAATAATTAAATGGAAAATTAATTGATAAAAACATTGTTACAAATTGAAGTTTTTTTCATAATATTAGAATGGTAACATTTCAGTATAATGCAAAATTAAAATGTCTTCAACTATAGATAAATTTGACTATACACTTTTAAAAACTTCTTGCATAAAAGTATTATAAAAGGGAAACCACTTACACTGTTGGTGGAAATGCAAACTAGTACAGCCGCTATGGAGAACAGTATGGAGATTTCTTAAAAAACTGGAAATATAACTGCCATATGACCCAGCAATCCCACTCCTGGGCATACACACTGAGGAAACCAGATCTGAAAGAGACACGTGCACCCCAATGTTCATCGCAGCACTGTTTATAATAGCCAGGACATGGAAGCAACCTAGATGCCCATCAGCAGACGAATGGATAAGGAAGCTGTGGTACATATACACCATGGAATATTACTCAGCTGTTAAAAAGAATTCATTTGAATCAGTTCTAATGAGATGGATGAAACTGGAGCCCATCATACAGAGTGAAGTAAGCCAGAAAGATAAAGAACAATATAGTATACTAGTGCATATATATGGAATTTAGAAAGATGGTAATGATAACCCTATATGCAAAACAGAAAAAGAGACACAGATGTACAGAACAGACTTTTGGACTCTGTGGGAGAAGGCGAGGGTGGGATGTTTTGAGAGAACAGCATTGAAACATGTATATTATCTATGGTGAAACAGATCACCAGCCCAGGTTGGATGCATGAGACAAGTGCTTGGGGCTGGTGCACTGGGAAGACCCAGAGGGATTGGGTGGAGAGGGAGGTGGGAGGGGGGATCGGGATGGGGAATACATGTAACTCCATGGTTGATTCATGTCAGTGTATGACAAAAACCACTACAATATTGTAAAGTAATTAGCCTCCAACTAATAAAAATAAATGGAAAAAAAAAGTATTATTATCCAAATTAACAATGAGTGACACACCAAAGATACTGAGCCATCTGAATAGGCAAAAATACAATTCTTAATTTATAATGAGCAATTAAAAACCAATGAAAATCTGTGAAAATTCCATTTAAAATAGGCAAAGGATACAGAAAGATCATTCATCAAAAAATGCAAAAGCCCTTTAAGTATATGAAAAATACTATATAAAATTTCCATCATGATAACACTGATTCAAAATTGATAATATGAGACTTGATATTTCAACTATCACAGTTGCCAAAGTGTGAAAGGATGATTATACACTGATGTTGATGCTGAAATGGAGGTAGGTGGGCTCACATATTAGAAACTGGGTTGCAAGGAAACTTGTTTTTAAGTGCCAAACAAAACTGACATGTGACATTTGATACAGTCATTTCATTTTAGGAATGCATCCTGCAACTGTGTTTTCACACTTTAGCACAAGCCATTTGCATAAGGATATTTATCTCACCATTGTTTGTGGTAGCATAGTCACAAGATTATAGGTTTAGAATTATGCATAAGCATATAATGGATTAATATGTTATTATGGCCACTAAAATTTGTAAAGATTTTTGTAAATTGATATCAATAACAACCAGGATGTGTAGTTCAGGGAACAAGCAAGTTGCAAGAGAACATGTATATTACGATACCATTTGGATATTCTAAGATATATCTGAAATGATTCACAGATCATTGCTAACTGGGTATTTCTGGAAAAGATTGAAGATACAGAGAGAATTGAAGGAAGACACATTCCCTGTGAACCGTTCGTAGTACATGAAAAATTCATATAATATAAAATTCACTATATATATACATGGGGTTTCCCTGGTGGCTCAGATGGTAAAGAATCTGCCTACAGTATAGGAGACCAGGTTAGATTCCTGGATAGGGAAGATCCCCTGGGGAAGGAAATGACAAGCCAACCCAGTATTCTTGCCTGGAGAATTCCATGAACAGAGGTTGCTTGGTGGGCTACAGTCCAAGAAGTCACAAAGAGTCAGACATGACTGAGTGACTAACACTTTCACTTTTCACATATATATATGTATATGCACATAATGTTTATTAATAAAAATAATATAAGCAAATTAGGATCTCAGTGATGGGAAAAAGGATTGTAAGGAAATGTGCTGTTTATTCCCTTGAGCTTCACTGATTGTTTTTTAAGACTTGAGGCATGCATGTGATCTGTATATAAATGAACTTTATGAAACAGCTAAGTCTACCAGCATTTGAACCACTGTTTTGAAAAAGGCCATGGACTGTTGACCACATTTTCCCACTTGTACTCAGATCTTTTCAGTATTTTAGGGGAGAAATTCTCTCATTCATTCAGCAAGTACTTGCTGAAAGGCTAATCACTGTTTTAGGTGCTTGAAATTCATCGTGAATAAAACAGACCAAATTGTTGCCCCTTCTGGGAGATGCAATCACATGCTACAAGTGATCACCATTCGTTGAGGCTAGAAGCCTGACTCAACATTTTAGCCTTGGAGGATGGCACGATGCAGCTGGAATCTACACACTGGAAAATGTGGGTGCACGATTTATTGACAAACTCATGATGATAAGAGTAGATTAGCTAAAAGATACTCAGAAGTGTATTTTCACTGACCACATTCCATGTATGATATGATGTCAATAATAGAAGTCAAGTCATTTTTCAAAGTTCGACCTAATAGATTTCAAACAATTACATTTTATTTCTGCATTGACCTTTACAACTTTAAATGCTTTCATATATTGCTTTAATTTGTTTCTAACAATTCAATCCTAGGAAGCAAGTGGGGACAAGTATTTCTTGCCCCAATTTATAGATGGAAATGTGAGCATCACTTTATTTTCTTGGGCTTCAAAATCACTGCAGACAGTGACTCCAGCCATAAAGTTAAAAGACACTTGCTCCTTGGAAGAAAAGCTATGACCAACCTAGACAGCATATTAAAAAGCAGAAATATTACTTTGCCGACAAAGGTCCGTCTAGTCAAAGCTATGGTTTTTCCAGTCGCAGATTGTGGATGTGAGAACTGGATCATAAAGAAAGCTAAGTGCTGAAGAATTGATGTTTTTGAACTGTGGTGTTGGAGAAGACTCTTGAGAGTTACCTGGACTGCAAGGAGATCAAATCGGTCCTTCCTAAAGGAGATCAATCCTGAGTGTTCATTGGAAGGACTGATTCTGAAGCTGAAACTCTAATACTTTGGCCACCTGATGCAAAGAGCTGACTCATTTGAAAAGACCCTGATGCTGGGAAAGACTGAGGGCAGGAGGAGAAGGGGATGACAGAGGATGAGATGGTTGGATGGCATCACTGACTCAATGGACATGGGTCTGAGCAAGCTCCAGGAGTTGGTGATGGACAGGTAAGCATGGTGCGCTGCAGTCCATGGGGTCGCAAAGAGTCGGACACGACTGAGTGGCTGAACTGATTGGACTGACTGTGAGCACCATAAAAGTTACAGATGTTCAAGGTTTATTAACCTTTATTGGTGAATGGCATATCTTAAATGAGGGCCCAGGTGGTTAAAATCTTAGTTCAGTTTTCAGAGCACTTTACATCGTAGGAAATACAGAAAATGGCCTACAGCCATTGAATACAGAGACAAGACATAAGGCCATAAAGTGCACCAACAGTGAAAAGGTAGTAGATACCTTTTTCTACTAAGAATTGGATACCTAATTCTTGCACACACACAGAAGGGCAATTTAAAAAAATTCTACCCATGTGATGCTATCGGGAATGCCAAAGATGCACATAGTTTGCATTAACATAACAATAAAAGAGATTAGTTCCCCACATTTTCATGGTTTCAATCACTCTGCTGAGGTTGGAAGAATGTATAATGTTAGCTTCCATCTCTTTTAGTGTTTGCTTTTATGCAAAACATAACTCCAAGAATCTTAATGAATAGTGTAATCTTCACATAGAATAATCTTTTAGAAGCTATACCAAATGTACTAAATTACTTATCAAGTATGCTAAATTACTTATGCATTTCTAGTAGATAGCATCCAAATTAAATTGATAAATAAAACCCTCTGCCCCTACTGAAGTATTTAGAGATGCTTGGCTAGTCAATAAGTATAAAGGCATTTGAAAACACTCTGAAAAGTACAGTGGAATGGGTACTGTGACTATCATCACAAATCTGTTCAGGATCGGACTCATTGTTTACCTAACACTCTCCTAAAAGAGTAACAGTGAAAGCATCATCTTATAAAAGGTGATAAAATGATGACATATTAGATGTATTCAGTGTGAAATCAGAGAGAGTCGGTGTCCATAAATCTGAAAATGCATACACATATTCAAATCTTAAACATCCTACTGACTGATGATCAAAGTAGGGTCTAGACTGTGCAAAACCTTTATCAAAAGACATTCTCTGTATGCACCTGTCATATTCTCTGTCCTACCATTTCCTATGTGTTATTCCTCTATGTCAAAAACATCACTGAGGGACATGCTTGGGTATAACCAAGTAAACCTCTGATTAATCCACATGGTGGAAAACATGCTTCCTGCATGTTGCTGCAAAGAGACCTCTGACCAAAGCAAGAAGTGGGCCTTACACCCAACGTGGGTCCAGGTACCAAGTCTTGGCTCCCATATGACTGGACATGGAGCTTGTCAACCTAGAAGGAAGAGCTATTTTGTTTTTGTTTTTTTCAACTTATCAGTGAAAGGATAGATTTATTTTGGGGGAATGTATACGGAAGTATACATTTAGTTGCTATTGTGAGTGAAAGTGAAAATTTTAGTTATTTTGACTCTTTGCAACCCTATGGATTGTAGCCTGCCTGGCTCCTCTGTCCATGGAATTCTCTAGGCAAGAATACTGGAGTGAGTTGCTGTTTCCTTCTCCAGATGATCTTCCCAGTTCAGGGATCAAACCTGAGGTCTTCTGCATTTCAGGGAGATTTTTCACTGTCTGATGGCTGAGATAAGGCTGTTCCTACTGGGAGTTCCCTTATTGTGACTGGGATGTTAGTAAAACTGAGAGCCAATAAAATACTAGAGATATTTGTTCTTTTTTTAAATCACAGTAAGAATTTTCAGAAGCAAAATTATCCCATAACACACACACACACACACACACACACACACACACACACACACACACACACACATTTCTCTGAATTATGTCAAGACTGAACACATTTTTCAGGCTGTTCTTATAATCAGCCAAGGGGCAACAGTGCTAAAAATGGAATGGAAACAATGTAGATTGTGCTAGAAGCATGATCCTAGATCACTTTAGCTCTGTAAGGACTAAATCATACCTAGTGTAAATGGGCAAACTGGCCTAATTATAGAGAACAGACAGATCTTGTTAACCAAAATCATCATGGAGAAGCATCCACTAACATAAACAAGGATTAAGAGGCAGAAGAATATGCTTGCACTACTATTATTTCCTTCATAGGGAAAAGTGTAGTCATCTAATGGACTGATGTCATCTCTACTGAAGCCTGTATTATTTAGAGAACAAGGAAATAGAAGAGCACAGAGAATACATCCTAGCAAGAATGGCATGAACTGATATAAAGGACATGTTCCTAGGAATCTAGAGAATATATTCAGTCAGTTTCTGGATCTGCCAACAGAGGTCTGACTGTGAAGTCTCCTTCACTAAGCTTGAGTGCCTTAAACTGCACACGAAGGGGTTTGTTTAGATAACTTGTAAGGACCTTCCCAATCCTGAAGATCTATGATTTGATGAATTTAGCAATTTTCACAGGAAAGGAGGCATCACTGGCTGCCTCCAAAGGTCAAGAGTGCAGAGATAAGCAGTCATCCTTATGGAATTTGTCTTCTGCATGGGAGGAGACTGGAAAGAAGTGAAGATGGTGCACTGTATATCAAAGCCTTGGGGATAGAAGTATTGAAAGAACACAAGTCTGAAAGTCAGAACTGAGTTTGAATTTGGTTCTTAACGTTCACCACTGTTTAGTGTATACTAGGTTATCTAACATTTCCAAGTCCCAATTTTCTCCTAGGTAACTGGAGTGTTAAACCCCACCTAGTAGCATCATTGGAGAAGGCAATGGCAACCCACTCCAGTACTCTTGCCTGGAAAATCCCGTGGATGGAGGAGCCTGGTAGGCTGCAGTCCATGGGGTCGTGAAGAGTCGGACATGGCTGAGCGACTTCACTTTCATTTTTCACGTTTATGCATTGGAGAAGGAAATGGCAACCCACTCCAGTGTTCTTGCCTGGAGAATCCCAGGGATGGGGTCGCACAGAGTCAGACACGACTGAAGTGACTTAGCAGTAGCAGCAGCATCATTAGGCTTGGATGGACAGGGTTGGCTAACGGAGTATTTTCATTTGGCTCTAAAAGGAAAAAAAAAAAAAAAAAGCTTCTTGTACGATATCTCTTTTTCTCTTTTTGACTTCATTCTGTATGACAGACACATGTGGGATGAGCTATTTGCAGGGCAGGAACAGAGATGCAGACATAGAGAATGGACGTACGGACATGGGGGACGGGGGCATGAACCGGGAGAGTAGGCTGACACATGTACCCTGCCGTGTGTGAAACAGGCTGGAGCGGGACACACGGTGTAGCGCGGCCAGCTCAGCCCAGCGTCAGCGCTGACCTCGACCAGCGGGAGCGGCGGGGGGACGGCGGTCCCCGAGGGAGGGATGGATGTATACATGTGGCTCGTTCGCCTCACTGCACCGCAGAAAGTAACACAGTATTGTAGGGCAACTATACCCACTCCACGGAAAAGCAAGCTTGTTGAAGTCACGGACCGATACTCTATCTCTGAAGCCCTAAAACACTGAAAATTTAATGACATGTTGTTCTTTTGTGCTATATTTATTGTGCGGTCAATGATACAATTAACAGCAAAAGACTCAAAAGCAAATGGTCAAAAGTAAATTTTCAAGGACAATTGATGGAGTCACCATTTCTTTTGGATGGCGTACAACATCCCTAGCATAAGCTTCTACACAGTAATTAGAGCAATGGCCAAATTTTGAGGATCACTGTTATCCCCTTGAAAATAAAGCGATATTTAAATCATGTTCAGATTTCTGCTTCAGAGCTTAGGGGAAAGTCTCATACTTTAGAAATGTATCCTTTTAATGCACAAGGACAACCACTAGTGATTAAAATGCTAACTATTTTCTATTTTGAACATTTGACTATCTGAATTTATCTTACAGAAAGTTATAAATACAGAGGAGAGGTTTATGCTTCTATAATATACACAATTGAGCACAATCTCATTGACAAGTAACAATCCCTCCCCCTCCAAAAAAATAAAAATAAACAGAGAATAGACGTGGCATTCATAAATGTGCTAATTATTTTTTTACGCTAATATAGCCATTAAGTAAAATGCCAAGTGGAGAATGCAATTGTATAGATTGATCAACTTATATGAGAATGATGAAATGTAGTAAGCTTAGTTCTTTACAGATATTTTGACCAATTAAAGTGCAAATATAAAATGACTTTAAAGATTAATTAAGCTATATAATACAGTGAATTCATTAGAAATTACTTGTGATGTCTACATATTTCAAAAATAGTAGGATATTAATTTGGGAAAGTATTAAGTTTGTAGGTTTAAATGTTCATGTACGTTTGACTTTTGTATTAATTCTACTTATTTCAAAACAAAAATAATTTGAACACAATAATATAAATTTTATTTTTTAGGAAATTGACACCTTATCAATTATAATTCCTCAAAATCATTCACCCAACTCATGCAAAATGTGGGAGATTTTCACAGTCATTGCTTGTACAAAAAGTAATAATTTTTGTACTTTCCACAATTTTCAAAGATTTTTTATTTATATTATTGATACTGAAGTTTAGTTATTTTCTTTATAGAGTTTTGCATATAATATGTCATTTCATTCTTTTTCTTAAATTTGGTGAATAATGTTACTTCATTTCCCTGAATAGGAATGATCTTGTTTTATATGATTTTGAAATTGGTATAACCCCTAGAATTTAGAAATTATGAATTCCTTGAGTAGTTGGTCTGAGAAATTTCTTATGACATCCTTACAAATTTGCATGTGAGCTAATTGTTCATAATCTAGCCCAGTTGTGTCATTCCTTAGAGTGAATGAGGCAAAATATAGAATCAAAGGCAAAAGAGATAAATGTAAATCATATTTGAAGATGTGACAGTTTTCATCAGTAATTGATAGGATAAGTACACAAAAAGTTAGCAAGAATGAACACTAACCACCAACTTGATGAAACTGATATTTGTAAAATACTGCACCCAAAAACTATAGAATAAGCATTATTTTCCTGGGTACACGGAAAACTCTCCAAGATAGATTATGTATTTATCCACAAAACAATTCTAAAAATTTCTTTAAAAATCAATCATACAAAGTGTGGTTTGTAAAAAAAGGAGGTTTACAATAGCAATTAAAAGCAGTAAGACATCTTAAAAAAATCCCCAAATATTTGAAAGTTATACAACATGCCTCTAAATAACACATAAATCAAATGAATCATAATAGATGTTACAAAATAATTTGAATTAAATTTTAGTGAGAACATATAATGTTGAGATGCAATTAAATTCTTAGAATTTTAGGACTATATTTTAAAATATATAAAATTAAAGATCTAAGTTTCCCTCTTAAGAAATTATAAAACAAGAACAAATTGAAATAAATAAAGTAGAAATTAGAAATAAAATCATGAGTGAAAATAAAGGACATAGCAAATAGATCAAATATAAAAAAATCATATTGTCAAAAATTCACCTTTGTAATAAAGTGGATTATTCTCATAAACTTATAGCAAGATGTATAAAGGAAAAAAAAAAAAAAAAAGAACCAGAATGGGAAAACAGAAACTACTAGTCAGGGATGAAATATAGGGCAATAGTATAAATTCTGCAGACAGACAACAATTAGAGAATATAAGGGAAATTTTATGCCAGTAAGTTAGACAACTTAAATACAATGGAAAAAGTTCTTGAAAAAAAAAAATCAAATAAGTAGAAGTATACACTTAAATATATCTATTTTAAAAACTGAATTCATATTCAAATACTTTTCCATAAAGACTAATCAAGGTCCAGATGTGTAACTGAATTTCATAAATCATATTTAAAAGAAATAATACAAATTATAAATAAAATTTTAAAAAGATAGAAAGGATTAATTTCTAACTCAGTTGGTTTGTACAGAATAACTTTGATATTAAAGATATTACACACAAAAAATCAGATAAATTAAACTTTATGAGCAAAAAGTCAGCCTATTAAATCCAACAATATGTAAAATGATAGTATATCATGACCAAGTAGAGTTAATCTGGAAATATAATGTTGGCTTAATATCATCAATCATTATAATTTGTCACATTAAAAGGATAATTATAATTAAAATGCCTACAGACAAAAAAATGGAAAAAAATCAATGCCTATTCATATTTATATATATATATATATATATATGGAGTCACACAGAGTCGGACATGACTGAAGCGACTTAGCAGCAGCAGTAGCAGATAGATATATAAATAGATAGATAGATAGATATTTAATTCTCAGTAGCTGAAGTTAAAAGAGACTTTCTCAATCTAAAAAAATGACTCTATACAAATCTACAGCTAGCATCACAATTAATGACAAACATCAAATATCTCCCTCTTAAACAAAGGGAGTAAAAAAAACAAGAATATCTGGTAGGTTCTCATCACTTCTACTCAACATAGTACTGAAAATTCTAATAAATGCAATAAGGCAAGAAAATAAATATTTTAGTGTAAAGATTAAACTAAGAAAAAGCTAATGTTATATATTTGAAAATTATTTGGAATATGCAAAACAGCTATTAGAAATAAGAAATGAAATTGGAAACTTGCAGAATATGATTATATAAAATGGATTTTATTTTATATACAATCAATAAGCAATTGAAGAAAATTAGCAGACAAAGGATTAATCTCAAAAATATACAAGCAACTCCTGCAGCTCAATTCCAGAAAAATAAATGACCCAATCAAAAAATGGGGCAAAGAACTAAACAGACATTTCTCCAAAGAAGACATACAGATGGCTAACAAACACATGAAAAGATGCTCAACATCACTCATTATTAGAGAAATGCAAATCAAAACCACAATGAGGTACCATTACACGCCAGTCAGGATGGCTGCTATCCAAAAGTCTACAAGCAATAAATGCTGGAGAGGGTGTGGAGAAAAGGGAACCCTCTTACACTGTTGGTGGGAATGCAAACTAGTACAGCCGCTATGGAAAACAGTGTGGAGATTTCTTAAAAAACTGGACATAGAACTGCCATATGACCCAGCAATCCCACTTCTGGGCATACACACTGAGGAAACCAGATCTGAAAGAGACACGTGCACCCCAATGTTCATCGCAGCACTGTTTATAATAGCCAGGACATGGAAGCAACCTAGATGCCCATCAGCAGATGAATGGATAAGGAAGCTATGGTACATATACACCATGGAATATTACTCAGCCATTAAAAAGAATTCATTTGAACCAGTCCTAATGAGATGGATGAAGCTGGAGCCCATTATACAGAGTGAAGTAAGCCAGAAAGATAAAGAACATTACAGCATACTGACACATGTATATGGAATTTAGAAAGGTGATAACGATAACCCTATATGCAGAACAGAAAAAGAGACACAGAAATACAGAACAGACTTTTGAACTTTGTGGGAGAATGTGAGGGTGGGATATTTCAAAAGAACAGCATGTATGCTATCTATGGTGAAACAGATCACCAGCCCAGGTGGGATGCACGAGACAAGTGCTCGGGCCTGGTGCACTGGGAAGACCCAGAGGAATCGGGTGGAGAGGGAGGTGGGAGGGGGGATCGGGATTGGGAATGCATGTAAATCCATGGCTGATTCATATTAATGTATGACAAAACCCACTGGAAAAAAAAATAAAAATAATAAAAATAAAAAAAAAATTAAAAAAAAAAGAAAATTAGCATAATAGCACTTATGATAGCACCAAAATACTTAAAAATCTCAAAATAAATATAATAAAATTACATAATATCTCTATGCTGAAATGTACAAAACATTTCTAAATTAAAGAATATAGGAGTAAATGGCTTCCTAGTTGGTGCTAGTGTTAAAGAACCTACCTGCCAATGCAGGATATATAAGAAAGCTGGTTCAATTCCTGGGTCAGAAAGATCCCCTGGAGAAAGTCTTGGCAACCCACTCCAGTGTTCTTGCCTGGAAAATCCCATGAACAGAGGGGCCTGTTCTACAGGCCTGTAGCCTGTTCTGCGGGCTACAATCCATGGGGTCACAAAGAGTCAGACATGACTGAAGTGACTTATGATGGTGATGAGTAAATGGTTAGATAAACGATGTTCAATGATTGCAATACTTTACATTTTTGAATATACATTCTCTCTTAAGCTGACGTATAGATTCAATAAAATCACAATCAAAATCCCAGTAGACTTTGAAAAGGAAAATTTGTAAGCTCATTCTGACATTGATATATAAATACAAAGGATCTAAAGGAATCTGTTTTGTCTGAAAAACACAAGCAAACCTGATGTTTTCTGCTTCCTGATTTCAAGATATACTGTAAAATTCTATCAAATAATATTATATTGGTCTAAGGATAAACACATGGATCAATGGAACAAAATAGGAAGTTTCAATCCACACGTTATTACACTTGACTTTTTACATAAAAGTACTAAATCAATTTAAAGAGAAAAAGAAGGACTTCATGTGTGTGTGTGTTTAACGTTTAACAAATGTTAAAACAGCAGGATATTCAAGTTTTAAAAAAAAGAAAATAAAGAAAAATAACCTTATCTTCTTCTTTAATCCAGTAGAAGAAAATTGATTTGAAGTGGTATAGACTGGAACATGAAAACCAGAAAAACACAGGCTAGAAGAAAACTAATCATTTTCATGATTGTGATAAAGTATTTCTTAGAAAACACACAGAGACACACATATACAAACACACACATAGTCAATTGACCTTATCAAAACTAATAATTTCTGCTTGTAAATACCATTAAGAAAATAATCTGAAAAGTCACAAATTCAAAGAATGATGCATCCAGTATTTATACAGAACTTCTACAATGAAATAAACTCAGTTAAAAAAAATGGACAAATTAATTGAAAATAACTGAAACAGAAGATATATAAATGTTCAATACATGTATGAAAATACAATGGCATTAGTCACTAAAGAAATACAGATTAAAGAAATACAAATAAAGCATCATTTTTCCCCTGCTAGCGTGTTTAATATCAAGAAAGATCACAACACTGACAAGATTGATGCAACTGAATCTTATTCATTGCTAACAGTTTGATTGCATAAATGGTGCAATAGCTTTAGAAAACTGGTATTTTCTTTAACTATGCATGTTTTCACACAATGATGAAGCAATTCCACTTTGACCTACTTAACATATACCCACAAAAAAAGATTTATAGGTAACATTCATCACAATTTTTTGCATAATTGTCTTAATAATCAATAGAAGTATGGGTAAATACATTGAAATGTTCATATAATGGGATACTTATTGAAAATAAATTAGAATAAAATAATGATATATTGAACAACTTAGGTAAACCTCTAAAAATTATATCACCTAAAAGAAACCAAGTGCAAAAGAATACAATCTCTATGATTCTACTCATATACAGAACAAGAACAAGGAAAACAAACATGCTACAATGAGATTAGAGGTGGGAGGGGACACTTATTTATGGGATATGAGGGGATTTTGTTTGCTGATAGATACTTTCTGTATCTTAGTTGGAGCAGTTGCTACATTGCTCAGTTGCTCCATGGTGTCCAACTCTTTGTGACCCATGGACTGTAGCCCAACAGGCTCCTCTGTCCATGGGATTTCCCAGGCAAGAATACTGGAGTGGGCTGCCATGTCCCGCTCCAGGGGATCTTCCTAATCCAGGTATCAAACCTGCATCTCTTGCAGCTCCTGCATCGGCAGGTGGATCCTTTACTGTGGGACCACCTGGGAATCTGCTATGTCAATTTGAATTGTGAAGTCGCTCAGTCGTGTCCAACTCTTTGCGACCCCATGGACTGTAGCCTACCAGGCTCCTCAGTCCATGGAATTTTCCAGGCAAGAGTGCTGGAGTGGGTTGCCATTTCCTTCTCCAGGGTATCTTCCCAACCCAGGGATCGAACCCGGATCTCCCGAATTGCAGGCAGATGCTTTACCATCTGAGCCACCAGGGAAGCCCTGGCTATGTCAATAGCGAGTTGTAAAGCACATCAAACTGAACATTAAAGAAATTACCTATGCAAATTATATGTGAACAATTTAAAAGCTATATAACCAACAAAAATACATAGGTTAATTCTTTATTGCCGATAGGATACATTTCAAATACCTTTAAACATATTTTTTATAGGGCTTGTTATCTATTTTGTAGTTTTCTATTTGAGAGCCTAAACAGGAGCTCCAGTCCAATGAGTGTAGAAAAAGTCAATCTTTTATTTTAATTTGTTGCCTTCAAACATTTGATCAATCTCTAAATAATAACAATAAAGCCTTTCTAATAATGACCCTAAAGGAGCTTATTTTAAATTATATAAATTACTTACAACTAGCTTTAATAAGATGATAATGATGATGGTGCTAACAATAGCAAATATTAGCAAATATTGAGTGATTGCTCTATACCATATATTGATACATTTATTTTGCCTCTAATTTCATATACACAAGAGCCTATGCGGTAGTGACTATTGCTAGGTCCACTATACAGATTAAGCCAAATAGATCAAGAGTTTAACTTTTTAACATGTTCAAATGCTGGGACTGGGTAATTCAAACATAACAATTTAAACAGAATTTATGTGAGAAGCCTTTCTCATGTAAACTCAAAATTGAAAATAAATCCCAATTGAAACTTCTTAAAATCTGATATATGAGACTCCCCTGGTGGCACAGTGGATCAGAATCTGCCTGCCAATGCAGGGGACATGCGTTCAATCCATCCCTGGTCCGGGACAGCTCCACGTGCCTCAAAGTAGCTAAGTCTGTGTGGCACAGCTGCTGAAGCCAACGCGCCCTGGAGCCTGTGCCCCACCGTAGGAGCAGCTGCTGCAGTAAGAAGCGTGCTCCGCGCAATGAAGAGCAGACCCCGCTCAGCGCAACCAGAGAAAGCTGAGCAAAGCAATGAAGGCCCAGTGCATCCAAAATCAAATAAAGAAGCAAATATTTAAAAAAATCTAACTTATGCAAGCACGCTCAATTTTCAAAAGAGAATTAATATCTCAAAGCAAGGATTTTCTATTCAACTCTCTCTATTTACTATAAATATACATACTTGAATAGTCAGCTAAATTTCTATTTTGAGCAGATTGTTCAAATACTGGGATTGGGTGATTTAGACAAAGTAATGTAAACAAATTTTGTATAAGAAGTTGTTTTTTTCATGAAAACTTGAAACTAAATCCAGGCTAAGCAACACAAATTCTAAATTAATTAATTGGGTCTATTTCCAAAAGAGAGTTATTAATTCAGAGTAATGATTCTCTATTCCGTCTATATATTATGAATATATGTAAACAAATAATCAGTCTGCTTAATTTCAATTTTGCGTAGGTTGCTGAATTTAATGGGTCATTAGTTAAGTGAATTCAAAACTCTTTCTTTACTAGTGCTTGCGCTATTGTGTACAGAAACAATGAAGGCATGACTCATCACTACAAGGTAAAGCTATGCCAGGGTTGTTAGAAAGCACGCTTGTCAGCAGAAAAGACAGAATGTGCTTATGATGGGAAATTTCCCAGAATTTCCTGCCAGCACTTATCAACGTGAAAATCAAAACAGTAGTTTTCACTACCAACATATTCCAGCAATTTGTTTAATTTTATCTATGTCCAACTGTGATCTCCTTCAGGGTTAGAAACAGAACTCACAGTATCCCTTTGGTTTTCAATATACACACAGGCAGGTGTGCACACACATACACACAGGCAGGTGTGCACACACACACACACAGGCAGGTGTGCACACACATACACACAGGCAGGTGTGCACAGACACATACACACACAGGCAGGTGTGCACACACATACACACAGGCAGGTGTGCACACACATACACACACAGGCAGGTGTGCACACACACACAGGCAGGTGCGCACACACATACACACACAGGCAGGTGTGCACACACATATACACACAGGCAGGTGTGCACACACACATATACACACAGGCAGGTGCGCACATACATACACACACAGGCAGGTGTGCACACACATACAGGCAGGTGTGCACAGACACATACACACACAGGCAGGTGTGCACACACATACACACAGGCAGGTGCGCACACACACATATACACACAGGCAGGTATGCACACACATACACACAGGCAGGTGCGCACACACACATATACACACAGGCAGGTGTGCACACACACATATACACACAGGAAGGTGTGCACACACACACATACACACAGGAAGGTGTGCACACACACATATACACACAGGCAGGTGTGCACACACACACACACATTTATTTGTCTTTTTTTTTTGTCTAAATCTCTAGTCACAATGTTTGCTTTTTAAAATATTCCTTGCAAATCAGTGGTCAAAAATCATTCTTAAAATAATTCTCTCCAAATGGAATGTCAGCTGACTTTACTCAAGATTCAAATCACATTTACTAATTTGAGTGCCTCCAGTGACTTCAGGTTTTCCAAATTTGATGGCATATTGAGTGCAGCATTTTAAAAGCATCATCTTTTAGGATTTGAACTAGCTCAGCTGGAATTCCATCACCTCCACTAACTTTGTTCATAGTAATACTTCTTAATGCCACTTGACTTCACACTGATGCCTGGCTCTAGGTGAGTAACCACACCATATTGGTTATCCAGGTCATTAAGACCTTTTTTGTACAGTTTTTCTGTGTATTTTTGCCACCTCTTATTAATATGTTCTGCTTCTGTTAAGTCATTTCCATTTGTATCCTTTATTGTACCCATCTTTCCATGAAATGTTGCTTTAGTATCTCTAATTTTCTTGAAGAGATCTCTGGTCATTCCCATTATATTGTTTTCCTCTCTTTCTTTGTTTTCCTCTATCTCCTTGCTATTCTTTGGAACTCTGCATTCAGTGGGGTATATCTTCCCGTTTCTCCTTTGCCTTTCACTTCTCTTCTTTTCTTAGCTATTTATAAGACCTCCTGATACAATCATTTAGCCTTCTTGCAATTCTTTTTCTTTGGGACGGTTTTAGTTCCTGCCTCCTGCACAATGTCACACACCTCCATCCATAGTTCTTCAAGCACTCTATCAGATCTAGTCCCTCGAATCTATTTGCCACTTCCATTGTACAATCATAAGAGATTTCATTTAGGTCATACCTGAATGGCTTGGTGGTTTTATTGACTTTCTTCAATTTAAGTTTGAATTTTGCAATAAGGAGTTCACAATCTGAGCCACAGTCAGCTCCAGGTCTTGTTTTTGTTGACATTATAGAGCCTCTCCATCTTTAGTTGCAAAGAATACAATCAGTCTGATTTAGGTATTGACCATCTTGTGATGGTCATGTATATGTAGAGTCTTCTCTTGTGTTGCTGGAGGAGGGTGTTTGCTATGACCAGTGTGTTCTCTTGGCAGAAGTCTATTAGCCTTTGCCCTGCTTCATTTTGTAACAATGAAGTTGTTACAAAGTAACAACTTTGTTATTCCAAGCATCTCCTTTCTTCCTATTTTTGCATTCCAATCTGCTATTAGTGCTAGAAGGTCTTGTAGGTCTTCAAAGAACCATTTGACTTTAGCTCTTTGGCATTAGTAGTTGGGGCATAGACTTGGGTTACTATAATGTTGAATGGTTTGCCTTGGAAAAGAACCGAGCTCATTCTGTTGTTTTTGAGATTGCACCCAGGTTCCACATTTTGGACTCCTTTGTTGACTATGAGGACTATTCCATTTCTTCTAAGGGGTTCTCGCTCAGTATAGTAAATATAACGGCCTTCTGAATTAAGTTCTCCCATTCTTACCCATTTTACTTTACTGATTCCTAAAATTTTGATGTTCACTCTTGCTGTCTCCTGCTTGACAACAACCAATTTACCTTGATTCATAGACCTAACGTTCCAGGTTCATATACAATATTGTTATTTACACCATTGGACTTTACTTTCAACAGCAGACACATCCCCAACTGGAATCAAGATTGCAAGGGAAAATATCAGCGACCTCAAATATGTAAGTAACACCACCATAATGGCAGAAAGCAAAGAGGAAGTAAAGAGCCTCTTGATGAAGGTGAAAGAGGAGAGTGAAAAAGCTGGCATAAAACTCAGCATTCAAAAATCTAAGATTGTGGCATCTAGTTCCACCATTTCATGACAAATTGATGGGGAAAAAATGGAAACAGTGACAAACTTTATTTTCCTGGGCTCCAAAATGACTGAGGATGGTGACTGCAGCCATGAGATTAAAATATATTTGCTCCTTGGAAGAAAAGCTATGACAAACCTAGAGAGATATTAAAAAGCAGACATATCACTTTGCTGATAAAGGTCTGTATAATCAAAGACATGTTTTTTACCAGTAGTCATGTGTGGATATGAGAGTTGGACCATAAAGAAAGCTGAAATTGAAAATGTTAATGTCTTAGACAAGTTCAACTCTTCATGACCCCATGGACTGTAGTCCCTCAGGCTCCTCTGTCTATGGGATTCTCCAGGTAAGAATGCTGGAGTGGGTTGCCATACCCTTCTCCAGGGGATCTTCCTGACCCAGGGATGGAACCCTGGTCTCCTGCATTGCAGGCAGATTCTTTACCATCTGAACCACCAGGAAAACCTGAAGAATTGATGCTTTCAAACTGTGGTGCTAAGACTCTTGAGAGTCCCTTCCTTGGACAGCAAGTAGATCAAACCAGTCATTCCTAAAAGAAATTAACCCTGAATATTCATTGGAAGGACTGAAGCTGAAGCTCCAATATTTTGGCCATCTGATCCAAGTGAAGTGCAAGTTGCTCAGTCCTGTCTGACCCTTTGGGACCCCATGGACTATACAGTACATGGAATTCTCCAGGCTAGAATAGTGGAGTGGGTAGCCTTTCCCTTCTCCAAGGGATCTTCCCAACCCAGGGATCGAGCCCATGTCTCCCACATGGCAGGTGGGTTCTTTACCAGCTGAGCCACCAGGAAAACCCCAATTTACAGGAGTGGGTAGACTATCCTTTCTCCAGTGGATCGTCCCAACCCAGGAATCAAACTGGGGTCTCCTGCATTGCAGTGGATTCTTTACCAATTGAGCTATGAGGGAAGCAGACTCATTGGAAAAAAGTCTGATGATGGGAAAGATTGAGGTCAGGAGGAGAAGGGGACAATGGAGATGAGGTGGTTGGATGGTATCACTGACTCGTGGTATTCATGAGTTTGAACAAACTCTGGAAGAGTGAAGGACAGGGAAACCTGTGCACTGCAGTTCATGGGGACACAAAGAACTGGACACAACTTTGTGACTGAACAACAAAAGTGGGTTTGGGCAATAAACATGAAAAGGGATGTTTCATAAAGTACACATATAATTAAGCTGTTAAATAAAATAGACTAATATATCTACTCAGTAAATGCTAAACAATAGTGTTTAAAATAAGAAAGAAAAGAATTCAAAGGAGACTTAAATTTGCTTAGTGGGGAGGATAAATAATCTCATATGGAGACAGCCTCATAGTTTTAGTAAAATTTTCCTTTGCAGCGAACAAAAAATTTGTCTTGGTCTTTCACAGTAATTGATATACTTCCTTGTAAAATTTTATTTTAAAAAGCTAATAATATTGTTTTGCTTAGGGGAACTCAAAGAACTGAGAAGAACATATTAAGGTAAAGGCAATTTCACAAGACAAAAAATATACAGTAGAGACCTGCCATCATCCCAAAAGATCCTTAGCTTTCACTGATGTATTACTTTAATGAAACTATTTAGAAGTCAAGTTGAAGTCATAGAAAGCCTCAGTTGATTCTCCATTCCGTGTGTAGATTATTTTGAGTGTTTCCTTTCTTTTTTCACAAATTTAATGTCTCCTTCCTGACATTTGAACTCAACATCAGAATATACTACCCACCTTTATAAATAATTGTAAAAATTTTAGATATAAAATTCTTCATCTTGTCCCTAAAAGGACTTTAAAGGATTGTGCCTCATTTACTTTTGATTTCCTTAAAAATGTGAATTATTGCTGACACCTGGTACACATTTTTAAAATGTATTATTTTCTTAATTAAAATAGATATTTAAAAGAAGTCAGAGAAAGTGTTCTCTTTATTTTAATTAAAAGTGTTTTATCTTAATTAATGAATAAAAATGTGGTATATACACACACACAAAATGGAATATTAATCAGTCATAAAAAATAATGAAATAGTGTCATTTGCGGCAACATGGATGAACCTAGAGATTGTCAGACTAAGTGAACTGAACTAGACAGAGAAAAACAAATGTCATATGATGTCACTTAATATGTGGACTCTAAAAACTGATACAAATGAACTTTCTTATAAAATAGAACTAGAGTCAGATGTAGAAAACAAATTTATGGCTATCAAAGGGTATAGCAAGAGAGAGGAGAGACAAATTAGAAGTTTGGGATTAACATTTACACGCTATATAAAATAGATAAATAACAAAGACTTGCTGTGTATCACAGGGAAATATACTCAATGTCTTGTAATAGCGTTATAACTGAAACGAATCTGAAAAAGAGTATGTATAGATATTTGTGTGTGTGTGTGTGTGTGTGTGTGTGTGTGTGTGTGTATAACTGAATCACTTTGCTGGGCACTTGAAACTAACAAAACACTGTAAATTAACTATACTTCAATAAAAATGGTGTATCTTAAATTTATAAGAAAATTGCAAAAAGGACAAAATATATTGCAGTAAGTATTAATAAAATCTCTTTTTGAACCAATTTTGCAGTTTTCCTTTAAAAAAACTTTTTATTCCATCACTATTTGTTCCTTTTTGCCTTCAGCCACTAAATTGCTTCCATTCTTCCAAGATAGTCAGATTTTCCTTAGTTGTTTGAGTGTGAATGAAATTAAAAGGAAGACTAAGGAATGTTTTCTGCCTTACTTATGCTAATTCTCTTCCTTGAAAGATTTGAGGCAGGCTATATATAAGTATGTGGAGGAGGAAACGACAACCAACTCCAGTATTCTTGCCTGGGAAATCCCATGGACAAAGAGGACTGGTGGGCTACAGTCCTTGGGTTCACAAAAGAGTCAGACATGACTTAGCAACTAAACAACAATATATAAGCATCAACCAGCTTCCCTAGTACACGTGCAATGATCCTACCTCAATGGATGCAAAATCTCATCATGGGATACTATTTCAGTCCCATAGCCCTGATTAATCAGATTTGTAATCCTGAATTTATGGGCTATCTTTCAGGAAAATGTTGATGGTTAAGAGTTATGTTATCTCATCAGTTTCCACCATACCAATTTTTATCATAAGAAGCAAGTGTTTCACTAATCTCCTCTTAAGAAAATCTTTGCATCTGACTTGCCTTTGGGGGTAGTACAGGCTTATTGCTTATAAAGTATGGCAAGATTCAAACAGTCCTTCATTCTTCCCAATTAAACATAGAAACAACCTTACTTTTAATACAGTGATATCCTAAGGGAAATGTATATTGTCTTAAGTTGAAGCATCGTTTGAATGCTTGGATAGACATTAATGAAGACGACATGCAGTTCTGTATTATGAGCACTGCATTTCATGATTAATTTCCAGCTGTGTTATTTTTTTCTTTTAAATCAGTTAAATATAGCTGTCTTTGTGCTTCTGACTTTTTGAGTCTTCAAAGGCTATAATTTAGAGTTTCAGATAAGCTTTTAATGTGCTTAATTTAGTTAGCAATCTAAATTTCTGTTGGATCCTTCAATAACAATGCAATGATGGGGGTCATCAAACAAAGCTGCATTTAGCCTACATCTAAGAGTTTTGAAGAAATTGCTTGGAAATTAATACCTAGGTTAATAACAATGATATTGCTACATGCACACTATCTATTAATGCAACCTGACAACTTTTTACTGTTTCTGTGATTACTTGTGACATACATCAATACATTCAAAGTACAAAAGATATTTCAAGGATAAAACTGAAAGTCTGAGAAATGCATATCTGGACTCCCTCATTTATTTTTAGTTGAAATTAGGGAATACATATCACTGTTTCACCTTCTTTTGTTTATAAAACACATGTATTTCACTTATGTGAAATATTCAGCAGTTTTATATGCATTTATTTTCATACTATTTAAAGTTTACTACTGTAATAGTTTCTCCTTTACTATTAGTTTATATTCATAGATAAATATAGCATTACCAAAAATTCTTGTTAAGACCAGATGTATTGTTATTTCTCTAGAATCGTATAAGTGTGGTCTGTCTTACAAATCTTATTTGGGTCTAACAGATGCAAACTATTATATACAGAATGGATAAACAACAAGGTCTTCCTGTATAGTATAGAGAACTGTATTCAATATCCTGTGATAAACCATAATAGAAAATTATGTGAAAAATATATATATATATATGTATAACTAACTTTGTTGTACAGCAGAAATTAACACAATATTGTAAATCAATTATGAAAATGAAAGTGTTAGTCTCCCAGCCGTGTCCAACTCTTTGGGACTCCATGAATTGTACCCCACCAGGCTCCTCAGTCCATGGGATTCTCCAGGCAAGAATACTGGAGTGGGTTGCCTTGCCATGCCCTCCTCTAGGGGATCTTTCTGACCCAGGAATAGAACTCGGGTCTTCTGCATTGCAGGGAGATTCTTTAACATCTGAGCCATATACAACAATAAAGTTTTTTAAATTAAAAAAAAAGAAAATCTTATTTATAGAGACCGTTTAGCTTCATAGGACACTTTAACACAATGGGAGGAAATGCCATCTTCAGATTCAATAAGACAGAACATCAAATTTGGGGTCTGGCTCTTCCTAGCTGAGTGTTACTTAATCTCTAATCCTGAGAGTGTTTCATTTCTAAAGCTTGAAATCTTAGACGATGTATTCAAATAAAATCAAGTGACTATATTGTGTTTATAGTACACTAATAAATATAAGATAGAAATGTTATTTACTTATTTTTAATCAGAAACCTACTTCCACCACTTATTAAATGATCAATTTTGGCCTCAGGCTCTCGGAACTTTGATTTCCTCATATGTAAAGTAAGAATGTAAATGTTTACCTTGAAGTGATTTAGAGACCATGAAAGTAAAACAAACAGCTAGAACAGCAGAGAACATTAAATGTTCAGTAAGAGAAGATTGCTTTCATAAAACAATGCTTGTATTCTTTTCCACAGCAAAAATAATCTTTAGACTCCAGGAACTCCTCTAATTCACTCTATGTATGAAATAGTCATAACTCCTTGCATTGCAGATAATTTCGCTGTCATAATTTTATCCCTCAATTGGCCAATAAACTTGATGAGGGCCTTGTACTAGGATTTCTCCCAATATTTGGTGCTAAATTTGCTTGTAGTAGGATTTCAGTAGACAGATAGACTTGATTTCGATAAAGGCAATTTAAACTTTAAAATGTTTTCCTTTGATTTTTGGAATATACCGAGTCCCCAAGATCATTCTGAGACACAATGATTTGCTACAAGATTTCCTAGGACTCAGAGAAATGGTTTTCTCAGTGAACGGATGCAGGTTAAAACCAGCAAAAGGAAAATTCAGATGAAACAGGCTAGATTCTTCTGGAAGCTCTCGGTGCGTTTCCTCCCAGTAGAGTCGAAGGACACACCCGGCTATCCCGGCAACATCGTGTGACGGTGTGTGGGGAGTTGGGGCAGCCACAGAGGCTCGCCTCGGAGCTCGGTGTCCAGAGATTTACTAAGGCTCAGGCACCAAGGCATGTAGTTCCTGCGTGGCTGACCTTACCTACCCACATCCTAGTCTTCCCACACCACACTCCTTGAGACAAAGCAACTGTTCATAATAAATGCCATTGTTAGGAAAAACTCTGTTTGATCAGGTTGTCATAGACTGTGACTCAGGGCATCTCGTAATCAAACACAGGTATTTAGCATAAATACCGTGTCACCTCAGGCATCAGTCACAAAAATCATTCTTCTCAGGAAGAATATACCAAAGACTAAGATGCTACCTCCCAGGGGTCCACCACAGGTCAGTCCTGAAGACAGATCTTTCTTGGAAATGTGCATATTTTGAGTAACCTAGGACAGGTGCACTAAACTTTCCTTGCCCAGTAATACATTCACAAAATGGAAAAAAAAAAATTAAAACTATAAGAACATTCATGGAAAATTAGTCCTACTAGTGCTTATCTGTCCAACTAGTTTCCCAAAACATAGAAGAAAATGATATTTGTTTCTAATGAATTTTTTTCAGCTATGTGTATATATCTTCCTCTTCTAGGTACTACTATTCTATACAATGTTTGATATCTTAATAATTGATATATTCTAATTACCAGTATATATTAGACATGTTTCCATATGAGCACATAAATAAGCAACCTTGCTGTTTTCTATGACTGCATAATGGTTAATTTTGTGATTTTACCCTAGTTAGCTTAACCCATCTTCTCTGTGGGTTAAACTTTATTTAATTTCCAGTATTTTGCCTTAGAAAGAATGATTCAATGACTGAACTTGTACATAAAATATTTTGAAATTATATATCTGTAGGATAAATTCTTAGAAACAGAATTTATTGGTCAATTTTTTGAAGAATTTAATTAATAACCTTTATTAATAAACACACACAGAAGTCTGGACCCCCAAATTAGTCTAAACTTGGCCATGCAAGACCTACTATATCACTAGCTCCTCACAAAGTTAAAACTACCAAAAAAGACAGCTGTCATGCCAACATTAGATGGGTACAGAGCAGAGCAGGTGAACACCAGAGCCTTATAGAGGACGCTCTGGGTCTGCCATCAGTGCTCCCAGATGAGCTAAAAGCACTGGGAGACCTTTTCTGGGTAAATTTTGACATATATTTCCAAATGGACTTTCAGTAGAGTTTTGCTAATTTGCACTCAAACCAGGTTGTGATTATGATGACATTAACATAAAGGTTACAAGATAGATAATTACAAGTTTCTAAATATCAGCAACATGTAAAGTATAAATAACAAATATCATATTTCAACTAGAAGCAAGCAAACGTTAGAAGGGACAATTTAACATGGCATTCAGTATAGTATTAATATGGATATAGACAGTCAAGGGACAGCGTCTGGGTGTGTTTTATTTTGTGTTGATTTGTTGATCTCTATAAATTTGTATGTACTTGAAGAGCACTACTATAAGATATTTTTTGTGACGGTGTTACCATTTTGATCTCTCACTAACCTTGGATATGAGTGAGTAAATAAAGTAATAGATGCAACCAGGTCAGATGACTAGACAAAACAGAGTAAATTACTGTGAACTGTGGATTTGCCCATCAACCTGGTTGTTGAGATTACAGCTTCATGAACTTGTATCAGTTCTTGCCAGGAGAGTTCTTCTTTAGAAAAATAACTTTTTTCCTCTAAATGAAGCTGAAAATGAAAAAGAACGGTTTTAAATAGAGTAGAATCACATTTCAACTAATTTTCGCTAGGGTGTGAACAAAGCATTTCAGGCAGATAAGCTCATACTGTCTTTACTTTGATGATACACTTGGCCGTTTCCTGTGGTCCTAGGGCTTTTGTCACAAGAATGGATTCTTTTTTCCCTTGTCACCGTCATTTCTGACACAACAACAAGATATCAGAATTTTAATATCATGTATATATTTTCAGTGATTTTGGCTAAGCTAAATTGCCAGCAGGCTACATTATTGTAATTCTCTCTTTGCAGGTCTAACAGCTGCAAGCTTTCTTGTTCATGACAAGTTTCACGAACACATTTCTTCTTGTTGGAACTTCTTCTATACCAATGGCTACCAGTGGCATATTTTATAAGTTGTAATGGAAATCATTTAAAGGTTTTTATACCTTGAGATTTTTCCACTCTGGTGATTTGTAGTGTCAAGTCTTTTGTACTTTGCTTAAACTAACCTTTTTGAATTCTAAATAGCTTATCAATAGCAGGCATTTTCTTTTTAGTATTTAATTATATGATAGAAGAAATAACAAAATTTAATATCTCTAGAGCTAGATATTTAATCAAATTAATTATTGTGATTCTTTGCTTTTTATCTAAAACATCTGGGAGTATGTTATTGTCTTCACTTGCAGAGAGCCACTTGTTTTTGATTAGTAGTAGAGGTAAGTGACTTAGAATATTTATTTCCCGCCTACATACCAAATTATTTTCTTTTTTATTTTTAATTAACATTTCTCTGAATATCTCTTGGAAAAGAAAATTGAGAGTGATGTCTTTTCTTTGAGTCAGAGATGAGAAGAACATATTTTAAAACCATTCATTTAAACCCTAGTTGCTAAGAGAGGTAAACAAAGGTCTGTATCTTCTCTGAGCATAAGCAAATGGTTATGCTTATGCTTAAACCACAGCAGCTTATTTCTCATAGTTTTGGAGGCTGAGAAGTTCAAGATCAAGCTACTGGTATATTTGGCGACTAGTGGAGACTCGCTTCCTGGTTCATGTATGGCCATGGTCTTGCTTTGTCCTCACACAGCAGAAGGCACAAAGGAGCTCCCTCTAGGGCTTCTTTTACAAGAGAACTAACCCCGTTTCACGAGGGATCCACCATCCTGACCTAATCATCTCCTAAAAGACTCACTTTCCAATATGAAGGTTTAGATTTCAACCAATGAATATGATGGGAATGTAAACCTCTAGCCTATAGCAAATGTCAGTCTTTCTCTTCAAGGCTATCTTATAGATACGTCAGAAAGTACTGAGAACATAGGAGGCATTTAAAAAATAGTTATTTTCTTGCCCTGTTAAATTTTAAGTGAAATTAAGTGAAAACAGAATGAGTCACTGCATCCAGATCATATTTATACCAATGTTCTAGTTAAAGTTTGGTTTCCAACAATTGAACAAAAACGACAGCCCTGCTTTCTATACTGAGAGGTTATTTGACGTCTTTCCTGCCAAGGTCAGTAGTAGTGATACAGGAAGTTTGGCATTTAAGGAAAGCTGGAAATCCAGAAACTCTTTCCTATTTGAAAAAAAAAAAAAAAAAAGGCCTATAGAGTGGCAGGGCTCTTGTTATAAAGAAAAACCTCTTCTGCTAGTAGCCTACAGAAGTTTGGGGATTTTTTTTTTTTTTTTTTTTTGAGGAATGAATCTAACTCTGTTCTACTGGTTTTCCCTTCTAAAGCCTTTCATGCTTACATATAGCTTCCCTAAAGATTCAGAATGGTAAGGTAACAAGGATATAAAAAGCTTTGATGAAATCACTATTCAAATGACATTTTTTAAAGGCTAAAGGAATGATAGCGCTCCAAAGAAGTAAAAATCTTCCTTCTTGGAATAAGTTCCTTTAAGATCACTTCCACTTGTGATAATTAATTCACAAATTAGATGTGAATGTAAAGTATGATTAATAATAACAATGATAGATATTAATAATTAAATTAATGTGATCAAAGAGATTGCTGCATTTTTCTCCAAGAGCAGAGCTAAGTATAAAGTGCTTATTTTGCTGGGTTTGAGACATAGAATGAGAATAATATTAGGCAGTAGGCTGATACCTCATTTAGGTACACATTAAGTATATACCCTTTCTTGAGCATTCATCATGTGCCAGGAACTGTATGGAAAATGTCCCTTAGAAACATTTTCATTTAGTTCTTTCAATATACTTATGAGATAGGTATAATTATCTATTCACAGTAGAAACATTAAGTAAAATTTCCAGATTTCACTGCAAATACATTTCAAGGACAGAATCTTAATGAAAATCAGCGTGACTCTATAACTAAAATTCTCAGCTATTTCAAAGCAAAAACTGTCTATTTATTTGAATAAATACACAAGCCTCTGATCCATGAGCCATGAAAAAGACTACTACTTTGGCCCCGCCCTAACAGTAACATGTAGGGATCTCATTAAGCCCTCTCTCACCTTTTTGGAACGTTGATGACTGCAGAAGTCTCTCCCCACTTCAGAATTTAATTGGTTTTCCAGCTTTCTTGATCTCCACAAACAGTGGTGACCAAAATGGTCTTAACATTCCCCTCAGCTTGCCTAACATTATTCAAGTTCCTTCTCAACCACAGTCCCACGATGTCCCTTTTCTTAGAGTAATTGCTTTATTTATTTTGGGCCACTCCAGTGACTTATGGTATATTAGTTCCCTGACCAGTGATTGAACCCAAGCTTTGATAGTAAAATCACCAAATCGAAACCACCGGGTCCCCAGGGAATTCCCTCGGAGCATTTACTTTAGAAAAACCTCAGCTGTAAACTCTTTCTCTGCTCCTTTGATGTATATCTAAGTTTTTCCCAGTCTCTTGCCAGTATCCAACCCAGGGAATCTCTTTGTTGGCCTGTGTGCTAAGCCGCTTCAATCATGTCTGACTCTTTGGGACCTACGGACTGTAGCCTGCAGGTTTCTCTATTCATGGGATTCTCCAGGTCTTTCTTGATGACCCAGAAACTCTGTCCATACAATCTAAACTTCAAAGGAGTTGGTAACCTTATTTCTCTGCCTCTGTGGGCAGGGTGGAGCCTAATATATGTAGGATGGGTACTGATTAGCAAACACAGATGGCCTAATTGTAGAGTTAAAAGAAAAATAATTGCAAATACAGGAATAACTCAATGTGCTCAACACATCCCACCAATCAACCTCCAGTCCTTACTTCCAAGTACTTTTCCACTAGCTCATGCCACTCCACTAGAGTGATGAAGTGTATGAGACTGCTTAAATAATCAAAAGTGCCTGGAAATATGTAAAACCAGATAGAAATAGTAAATGGTCTAACTACCCAGAGAAAATATCATTATGATTTCAACTAGTTGAGATTTCGCTTAGACCCACTACATTGACTTTTATCCCCGCCATTTGCAATGTTCCTTTCACAAAGTGGTAGTTTAATACATCTGTTTTGAATAAAGTATAGCTCAGAAACTAAGAAACCAATGAAATAAGTAAAATTATCTCCAGCTGTAACAAGAGAATAACAAAGAGAAGTAATGACCTTGATTAAGTGTTCTATTGGTTTGACAGCCCTGAAATAATTGGTTTACTGGGGCTCAACTATGCCTGAATCTGTCATCTGTGCAACTAGTGTGTCTTGGGTAGGCAGAAGTAACTATCAACCACATGTCTTGATACAGAAACAACAACAGGAGACAAATGGACAATTTTCAAAAAGATTAGTATTAGCCTCTTCCTTGGGAGATGCTATGTTTTCAAAAAGGAATCATTGAAAGATAATCTTGCAACAAAAATAGTAACTGATTCATCCAACCTTCCTTTTAAGAGGAATGCATTCCCAGCTGAATTTTGGAAGATAGGTATATGTTTCTGTATGGAAGATATTTTGTGAGCTTTTGAACATATTGTTTTACTAACATATGTGTTTGGTGTCCTGCAAGGCAACCAACGTATAAAATGTTTTACTGAATCAAGACAAGAAGCACATCTGAATCCTTCGTTTCTTTTTCAAAACATTTTTATTGGCTCATCCAGTAAAACAATGTACCCTGAAGTCACACCTTTAATTCTGAATGTATCAGTTAAGAATGGCCATACTTCCAAGCACTGCTTGAGTTTGTTTTACATCTAGGAAATAACACAGTAATGTTGTTCTATTGCACCAGGGTGCTATAAGGAATAGCTAGTAAAAATGCCTGTAGCATACATTACTAAAAGTAGAAAATGAAAGTCTCTCCGTCGTGTCTGACTCTTTGAAACTCCTTGGACTGTAGCATGCCAGGCTCTGCTATCCATGGAATTCTCCAGGCAAGAATATTGGCGTGGATTCAGTTCAATTCAGTTCAGTCACCTGGTCTTGTCTGACTCTGTGACACCATGGACTGCAGCATGCCAGGCTTCCCTGTCCACCACAAAGTCCTGGAACTTGCTAAAATTCATGTCCAATGAGTCAGTGATGCCATCCAACCATACCATCCTCTGTCGTCCCCTTTTCCTCCCACCCTCATTCTTTCCCAGCATCAGGGTCTTTCCCGATGAGTCAGTTCTTCCCATCAAGTGGCCAAAGTACTGGAGTTTAGCTTGAACATCAGTCCTCCTTCCAATGAATATTCAGGACTGATTTCCTTTAAGGTTGACAGGATGATTTCCTTGCAGTCCAAGGGATTCTCAAGAGTCTTCTCCAACATCACAGTTCAAAATCATCAATTCTTCAGTGCTCAGCTTTCTTTATAGCCCAACTCTCACATCCATATGTGACTACTGGAAAAACCATATCTTTGACTAGATGGACCTTTGTTGGCAAAGTAATATCTCTGCTTTTTAATATGCTGTCTAGTTTGGTCATAGCTTTTCTTCCAAGGAGCAAGCATCTTTACTTTCATGGCTCACTCTCCATCTGCAGTGATTTTGGAGACCCAAGAAAATAAAGTCTCTCACTGTTTCCATTGTTTCGCCATCTATTTGCCGTGAAGTGATGGGACCAGATGCCATGATCTTAGTTTTTTGAATGCTGAGTTTTAAGCCAGCTTTTTTACTCTCCTCTTTCACTTTCATCAAGAGGCCCTTTAGTTCCTCGCCTCTGCCATAAGGGTGGTGTCATCTACACATCTGAGGTTATTGATATTTGTGCCTGCAATCTTGATTCCAGCTTATGTTTCATCCAGTCTGGCATTTCACATGATGTAGTCTCCATATAAGTGAAATAAGCAGGGTGACAATATACATCTTTGATGTACCCCTTCCCCAATTTGGAACCAGTCTGTTTCATGTCCAGTTCCAACTGTTGTTGCTCCTTGACCTGCATACAAATTTCTCCAGAGGCAGGTAAGGTGGTCTGGTATTCCCATCTCTTGAAGAATTTTCCACAGTTTGTTATGATCTACACATGCTGTTCCCTTCTCCAGGGGATCTTCCCAACCCAGGGATCCAACCCAGGTCTCTTGAAGTGCTGCCAGATTCTTTACCATCTGAGCTACCAGGAAAGCACTATGTAAATGCTAAATAAGACTTAGGGTCATAAACGCAGACCAGGGGTGTGTTCATAACAAAGAATAATACATTGGAATAAATAAGTGGCACACATGCCACACAGACATCAGAGAACCCTTACTTCTTAGGCAGTTTTTAATAATTTTCAAGAGAAATTCCTCTGAGGCTAAAAGATTGATGTGAACTCCTTTCAGAAGATTATTCTAATTGAAAGGATTTCATCTCTTCCTGATTGCTAATCATGTACTAACTGTAGCCAGAATAAACACTCAGAACTATTAAATTTGGTTCTGAACACTAAGTGTCAAATAAACTGTCTAGTGTGTTTTTACTCTCTCATGAATGATCACAAGATTTTGCTCTGCATCTATCCAGAGAGTAAAATGGAATTGTCCCATTTAATCATAAGTGTCAGTTGCATGGAAAAGATGAGTGTTTTTCCATGGCCAATGCAGTCTCTGTTGCAATAGCCTACTAAGTTAGTCCCCTTAACTTCCTTTTCATTTTTGGATTTAATTTTAGAAAATAGAGCTTCTGTGTAATACAGTTATGAGCAGCATTACTCTACTTAAGGGAATTTGTATTCAGAGAAGATATGTACCATAGAAGAGGAGTCTTTCTATACAGACTGAGGACACAGTGACCTTTGCAAGTTCACTTGCTAGGGGAAGAAGAATTGGATGGGGGCAGCCTCCATAGGTTCAGCTTGGTCCTTGGTATTGATACTCTATTACTTACTTCTGATAGACATTTACATGGACTCACATTGTGGGGAGACTTTGAACAAGCGGAGGCTGTGTGTTCTGGAAAGAGAAATTAGGAAGGAATATCCTTAGCAGTTACTCCCTTAGACAGGTTCTCTGAAGAAATCTTACAAGCAAGTGCCTTTCATGCTGCTGCCAAATTGAGCTCAGTATCCCTGTATATTCCTGTATTTACCTTGTGTCTTTTGTCTGAGAATCTCAGGATTTTAAATGGCTTCACAAACTTCCACGCTGTATTTCTGCCATGACTAGTAAGATATAAGGAAGTGACTCTTCTACCTTACCTCTAATATTTTTTCAAACAAGACAGAAAAGTTTTCTTTAAAGAATCTTCACTAGGAAGGGCCAATCTGCTCAGAAATAGCTTCATTGACAGCTTCATGCCTTTTCAGGATTGAACTTAAGCTGTGTCTTCTCTTTTTCAGCCCTGAAATAATTGGAGGAATATTTTTATTATACCATCCATCTGGAAAAGGAAGGCTGGGGTACTCTGAGAAGGGCTGTTCTTTCTTGTGGTATTTTTGGCACTGTCTCAGGGTGGGGTATTTGATGTGTTGTGAGGAAAATGGCCCTCATTAGATGTCCAGCCCATTTGCACTGGAACCAGAAGAGCTCACAGGAGAAAGAACGGCATTTGACCAGTAACCTATACATTTCCATCTTTTGACTTTTAGTTCTAACTAATTCTTATAACAGCATTTTTTTTTCATTTGGTTAAAATTCTTGTTTTTTTCCCTCTCTCTCTCTCTCTCTCTCTCTTTTTTTCTTTGCTGCTTTTTAACACTGAGTTTCATAGTAGGCTAACCACATGCCCAGGACCATTTGTTGCTTTATAATAATAGTAATAACTGATGCTTATGCAGACTGGTTTCTTCAACTTTGAGCACATCGTAGATGCCAATCCACCAAACCCAGTAACTTCCCTAATGTATCTTTCTATCATCCTGAATTTTTAGACAAGGAGTTTTTAGATGAGGGATTGAAAAGTTTAGAGACTTGTTCATTCACATCATCACTGCTTCTGCTTTATTGTGCAAAAATATAGCATTATAAATAAACTCAAAATTTAAACAGTATGACCTTATTATCTCTATTACTTTCCTTATTTAGACAGAATTTCATGATACTTTGATTGTTAATTAGAAGTACTGGTTTCTGTCCATTCAGTTCAGTTCAGTTGCTCAGTCGTGTCCGACTCTTGGTGACCCCATGGGCTGCAGCATGCCAGGCCTCCCGGTCCATCATCCATTCTCGGAGTTTACCCAAACTCATGTCCATTGAGTAGGTGATGCCATCTAACCATCTCATCCTCTGTTGTCCCGTTCTCCTCCTGCCCTCAGTCTTTCCCAACATCAGCGTCTTTTCAAATGAGTCAGCTGTTCACATCAGGTGGCCAAAGTATTGAAGTTTCAGCTTCAGCATCAGTCCTTCCAATGAACACCCAGGACTGATCTCCTTTAGAATGGGCTGTTTGGATTTCTTTGCAGTCTGAAGATCTCTCAAGAGTCTTCTCCAACACCACAGTTTAAAGCAACAATTCTTTGGTGCTCAGCTTCCTTTATAGTCCAACTCTCACATACATACATGACCATTGGAAAAACCATAGCCTTGACTAGATGGACCTTTGTTGGCAAAGGAATGTCTCTACTTTTTCATATGCTGTCCAGGTTGGTCATAACTTTCCTTCCAAGGAGTAAACAACTTTTAATTTCATGGCTGCAGTCACAATCTGGAGTGATTTTGGAGCCCAAAAAATAAAGTCTGTCACTGTTTCCACTGTTTCCCCATCTATTTGCCATGAAGTGATGAGACCGGATGCCATGATCTTAGTTTTCTGAATGTTGAGCTTTAAGCCAACTTTTTCACTCTTCTCTTTTACTTTCATCAAGAGGCTCTCTGGTTCTTCTTCACTTTCTGCCATAAGGGTAGTGTCATCTGCATATATGAGGTTATTGATATTTCTCCCAGCAATCTTGATTCCAGCTTGTGCTTCATCCAGCCCAATGTTTCTCATGATGTACTCTGCATATAAGTTAAATAAGCAGGGTGACAATATACAGCCTTGACCTACTCCTTTTCCTATTTAGAACCAGTCTGTTGTTCCATGTCCAGTTCTAACTGTTGCTTCCTGACCTGCATACAGGTTCTGTCCATTAATCATTATCTCAGACTAATTTATAAAAATTTTGTCTGAATCAGCCTCTTTTATGAGTTTTCCAATAAACTCAGCTTTGTTTTCAGGGCCTACTTACACAAGATGTTAAAATACATGAGTCAAAATTTAACAGATCATCAGCAAGTTCACATGCAAATATAAATTATTAACCTTTAGCATTTAGAAACAAAGAAATTCATACAACTGTTCTGAACCTACCTTGGTAATGTTTCTGGGCAATTGTTTCTAGGCTTAGACATGATCATTGATAGAAAATTTGTACCTGAGAACACAAAAACAGATAAACCAGAAATTGGTTAAAAATCATATACCTCACTCAAGTACAAAAGTGGCAATAAAGATGTATTGAGAGCCAGAAGTTGACATATGTAGCATTTCTATTCAGGATTATCTTTCTCTTATAATCCATCTTTTGGCCCTGTTAATGGCCACTCCTCCTCTTTGGTCCAAAACTTCATCAAAGGAAATTAGTATAAGGATTAAGAGATTGGGCTTTGCAACATCATGGTTTAGCACTAGAATCTACCCCCTCTTTTCTTATTAAGGAGGATGGGCAAGTCATATAACATTTTTGAGCCTTGATTTTCTCACTGGTAATAAGAGGTTAGTAAAAAAAAAACACCACCACAATATGTAGGACTGTAGGATGGATTAAACATATTTAAAACAATTAAACATGTGTCAGGTATCAAGTCTGTGTTTAATAAATAACAATAATAGTAACGATTGCTTTTTTATTCTATAGTTACTATGTCTTGAGTCCTGACTTGTGGTCCATTCGCCAGATAGCATTTCAGTCTCTGTGCCAACACTGAATGCATCTAGCATTTGTTCCTCTGAAACTCAGTGAAATCTACTGTGACTTTGTATTATCCTCATGAGCCAAGATGTTTAGTGCATTTGATGGGACTATTAGCTAGATGGATAATCCTTGTAAAGACAATAGTAAGTAAAAAACCAAGTAAAAACTCCAGATTTTTTTCTTTTACCCAGTTTGGCAGTGAGCACATATCTTAAGAAAGAAACTCTAAAGGCCATACAAGCAATCATAGAACTTGCAACTAACTGGTTTGTATCCAGCAGAAACCTAGCCTTTTGGTAATGAAATAATTAAGCCTCAGAAACTTTTTGAGGTCATAAATGTGGTATATCAGTTTGAGTTTAGTTAGGGAGAGAAACTCTCTCTATATATATATATAGAGAGAGAGAGCAATAAATATATTGCTAACTAGGCACTGAAGAACTGAAGAGTAAAAAAACTATCGAGAGGTAGTAATTGTGGGGGGGAGAAGAGGGGGAGCTTCAACCCCTGAGGCAGACAAGAGGCTGAAAGAGCCTGAAATTATTGAAATTTAGAAGATACGAGGAAGAATTTTTCGACTCTGAAGCACAAACTGCTACACAGAAGATGCCATTAAGTCTGTACTCATGTCTATAAGTCCAGAATAGGAACCCCATGGAAACATTAGCTGGGATTGTTGGCGTGTGCTGGTATTAATATCCCCAAGGCAAGGGAACCAGGACACTGGTTCGGCAAATATTGGAAAAAAGCTTTAAACTGGACTCAACTACTGCCAACTAGAATGAACTGCTATTACCCAGTGAAGACACGTTGTTAGAAGAATCCTGACAGGAGAAATGAGCAAGTTGTTTTCTTTCATTTCCCTCCAGGGTCCCTCACTGGCTGAGCACAAAAAGGAATCAAGTGGAAAAACAAAAATGTGGTTGTCCGTTCCAGCACCAGCATCACAGATTACTGAACAGTGGGTTAAATCTGATGTATTTTACTAACTGTCACAGTTAGTGGAAAAGTTGGGTGTAGCACCAAATCAGGTAGAATAACTCTGATGGTAGGAGTTGGAAGCAGTGGAGGAAATGTGTATCTCCACCTTCAACTCATCTCTCTGTCTTACCACATGAGGAAGGAGGACTCACATGAAAAATCACACCTAATTTTCTATTCCCCACATTCTGCCACTCACATTTATGAGCTTCTCTTCTTCCATATAGTGTATAACAGTTCACACCTTGACTTCCTTTCATTTGGCCTGTTTCATGGTATAGAAGATTTTGAAATCAGATTTTTATTCTCTCATCCATTGAATACTGGAAATTTGACAAAGAAATGGATTTTAGGTGCTCTCACCACACATACATCCAAACATAACTGCCAGGCAACGGACAGGTTCATTAAATTGACTGCAGTCATGTATATGTATATCAAATCATTATGTTACACATCTTCAATATGTGCTGTGCTTAGTCACTTAGTCATGTCGGACTCTTTGTGACCCCATAGACTGTAGCCTGTCAGGCTCCTCTGTCCATGGGATTCTCCAGGCAGGAATACTGGAGTGGGTTGCCATGCCTTCCTCCAGGGGATCTTCCCAACCCAGGGACTGAACCCAGGTCTTCCACATTGCAGGCAGATTCTTTACCATCTGAGCCACCAGGGAAGCCCTATCTTCAATATATACAACTCTTACTTTTAAATTATCAAGAAGGAAATTCTGAGAAGCAAGAACTGAAGCTTGCAGTGGGTCCACACCCTAGTTGGAATAGATTAACTTTGGCTGCATACTGTCACCCAAGATTTATACTCTCCAATCTTCTACAGTCAGTGGAATTCTCTTTTTGATATGCTCTCTTTAGCTTTATCAGTTCACATCCTTCCCCAAGATCCTCTCAACCTAGTCTTCCTTGATTACCTTTCTTTGTTTCCCAGACTTCTGTCTATTCAGTTCAAGGGACTGGCACTGACCTCCTCTCAACCTCCTGACAAAGATTTCCACTGTGGTCAAGTACCTGTAATCAGCTGATTCTTACCATAGTTGCCATCATCTGATGCATTTTTTTTAGGTTATATTTCAATAATTATCTATTACCCTAATCTTGTATCTTTGGCCTCAGAGTACTCTAATACAGCTTTAATGAATTAGTGGCTAAAAATGTGGCTTTAGAGCCATGATGCCTGAGTTTAAATCTCAGTTCTTCTACTTACTTTCTATGTGACTTTGGAATGAATCTCTGTGTTTCAATGGCCTCATCTATAAAGCTCTTGTTTTGTTGTAAGGAATAAACTAGTTAGCACATCTCAAGTGTTTATAACACTGGCCTATAGAAGATAAGAATACTAGTTATTCCAAATCCAAGTGGGTGGATTTGGCTTGATCCTTTTGGCTTGATCATCATATTAGCTCTCTGACTTTGCAAAAGTTAATCAATCTTTTTGAGATTCCTTCATGAGTTTCTTTTCATGCTCAAAACGTTGCTGGAAATGGAGATAATATCTAACTTATAAGGTGGTTGGTAGGATAAATGACCGTTCATAGTTAAGAGGTTCATATGTTTGAGTCAGAACTGAGACTTAGATAGACTAGTGAATGTCATCCACAATAACTATTTCTTAGAAGTCCCTTTAGTCCTCCATATAGACCATCCACTTGAATGAAATACAAAGTTCTAGTATTTCATTAAAATGTCATGGACTGTGTAATTTTACTAAAATATTAGCCAGCCACAGTTTTAGTTTCCACAGGGTCTAGGAGCACAGTGTTAAAAAAAAAAGGTGAACTTGTCATTTGTTTTTCTTTTTTTTTTTTTTTTTTAGCTTCTCCTTTTTAATAGACTTATCCAATGAATTATTGAAGGAAGTCAGATGAAGGAAAAAAATAAGGAGTGTTACTGAGTCCAAATTCATACTACTCACTGCAAGGTGAGCCAATAAATTAGGAGACCAGTTATTCAGTTCAGTTGCTCAATAGTGCCTGACTCTTCGTGACCCCATGGACTGAGGATGCCAGGCTTCTTTGTCCATCACCAACTTCCGGAGCTTGCTCAAACTCATGACCATTGAGTCTGCGATGCCATCCAACCATCTCATCCTCTGTCGTCCACTTCTCTTGTCCTCAATCTTTCCCAGAATCAGGTTGTTTTCCAATGAGTCAGTTCTTCACATCAGGTGGCCAGAGTATTGGAGTTTCAGCTTCAGCATCAATCCTTCAAATGAATATTCAAGACTGATTTCCTTTAGGCTGGACTGGTTGGATCTCCTTGCAATCCAAGGGACTCTCAAGAATCTTCTCCAACACCACAGTTCAAAAGCATCAATTCTTTGGTGCTCAGCTTTCTTTAGAATCCAATTCTCACATCCATACATAACTACAGGAAAAACCACAACTTTGACTAGATGGACCTTTTTTGGCAAAATAATGTCTCTGCTTTTTAATATGCCACCTAGATTGGTCATAACTTTCCTTCCAAGGAGTAAGTGTCTTTTAATTTCATGGCTGCAGTCACCATCTGCAGTGATTTGGGAGCACAAGAAAATGAAGTCTCTCACCACTTCCATTGTTTTTCCAACTATTTGCCATGAAGTGATGGGACCAGATGCCATGATCGTAGTTTTCTGAATGTTGAGCTTTAAGCCAACTTTTTCACTCTCCTCTTTCACTTTCATCAAGAGGCAATCTAGTTCCCCTTCACTTTCTGCCATAAGGGTGGGGTCACCTGTGTATCTGAGGTTATTGATATTTCAGCTGGCAATCTTGATTCTAGCTGGTGCATCAGTCAGCTTGGAAGTTCACATGATGTACTGTGCTTATAAGTTAGATAAGCAGGGTGACAGCATACAGTCTCGACATACTCCTTTCCCGATTTAGAACCAGTGTGTTGGTCCATGTCCATTTCTAACTGTTGCTTTTTGACCTGCATACAGATTTCTCAGGAGGCAGATAAGGTGGTCTGATATTCCCATCTCTTGAAGAATTGTCCACAGTTTACTGTGATCTACATAGTCAAAGGCTTTGGCACAATCAATAAAACAGAAGTAGATGTTTTTCTGGAATTCTCTTGTTTTTTTAATGCTCCAATGGATGTTGGCAATTTGATCTCTGGTTCCTCTGCCTTTTCTAAATCCAGCTTCAACATCTGGAAGTTCATGATTCATGTACTGTTGAAGCCTGGCTTGGAAAATTTTGAGAATTACTTTGTTAGTGTGTGAGATAAGTGCAATTGTGTGGTAGTTTGAACATTCTTTGGTATTGCCCTTCTTTGGGATTGAAATGAAAACTTAGCTTTTCCAGTCTTGTGGAAAACTGCTGAGTTTTCCAAATTTGCTGGCATATTGGGTGCAGCACTCTCACAGCATCATCTTTTAGGGTTTGAAATAGCTCAACTGGAATTCCACCACTTCCGCTAGCTTTGTTCATAGTGATGCTTCCTAAGGCCCACTTGACTTAGCATTCCAGGATATCTGGCTATAGGTGACTGATCACACCATCATGGTTATCTGGATCATGAAGATCTTTTTTTGTATAGTTCTTCTGGATATTCTTGCCACCTCTTCTTAATATTTTCTGCTTCTGTTAGGTTCATACCATTTCTGTCCTTTATTGTGCCCATCTTTTCATGAAATGTTCTCTTGGTATCTCTAATTTTCTTGAAGAGATGAGATCTCTAGTCTTTCCCATTCTATTGCTTTCCTGTATTTCTTTGCATTGATCACTGAGGAAGGCTTTCTTATCTCTTTGTGCTATTCTTTGGAACTCTGCATTCAAATGGATATTTCTTTTCTTTTCTTCTTTGCCTTTATCTTCTCTTCTTTTCTGGGCTATTTGTAAAGTCTCCTCAGACAATCATTTCTGCCTTTCTTTTTCTTGGGAATGGTCTTGAATACTGCCTCCTGTACAATGTCAGGAACCTCCGCCCATAGTTCTTTAGGCACTCTGCTTATCAGATCTAACCCCTTGAATCTATTTGTCACCTCCACTGTATAATCATAAGGGATTTGATTTGGGTCATACCTGAATGGTCTAGTGGTTTTCCCTATTTTCTTCAGTGTAAGTCTGCCTTTGACAATAAGGAGTTCATGGTCCATCCCACAGTCAGCTCCTGGTCTTGTTTTTGCTGGCTCTATAGAACTTCTCCATCTTTGGTTGCAAAGAATATAATCAATCTGATTTCGGTATTGACCATCTGGTGATGTCCATGTGCAGTGTCTTCTCTTGTGTTGTTGGAGGAGGGTGTTTGCTATGATCAGTGCATTCATTATCTTGACAAAACTTTGCTAGCTTTGCCCTGCTTCATTTTGTACTCCAAAGCCAAATTTGCCTGTTACTCCTGGTATCTCTTAACTTCCTACTTTTGCATTCCAGTCCCCTATGATGTAAAGGCCATCTTTTTTTGGGTGTTAGTTCTAGAAGGTCTTGTAGGTCTTCACAGAACCATTCAACTTTAGCTTCCTCAGCATTACTGGTCAAGGCATAGACTTGGATTACTGTGATACTGAATGGTTTGTCTTGGAAATGAACAGAAATCATTCTGTTGTTTTTGAGATTGCACCCAAGTACTGCATTTCAGACTCTTTTGTTGACCATGATGGCTACTCCATTTCTTCTAAGGGATTCTTGCCCACAGTAGTAGATATAATGGTCATCTGAGTTAAGTTCACTCATTCCACTCTATTTTAGCTCACTGATTCCTAAAATGTCAATGTTCATTCTTGCTATCTCTTGTTTGACCATTTCTAATTTACTTTTTTTTCATGAACCTAACATTCCAGGTTCCTATGCAATATTGCTCGTTACATCATCGTACTTTACTTCCGATGAGTTGTTAGGGTAAGGAGTTCACTAATATCACCATTCACGAAAACGGCAACTTTATTCACAAATAAAGTCAAGGAAGTGGTGTTCTGGTGTCCCTAAGAGTCATCTCATCCACGTGAGAATTCAGTTTCCTTTCGAACTAAAAGGGGAGGGCATGTGGCTGGTTGCTTCAAACTTCTTGGTGTTGGAATCCTCTGTTCTTGCAGCTGTCCAGGTAGGTCTGGTCAGTGTCCCTGTAAGCTTCCAACAAGAAAACTGCTATTTTGTGTACTGCATTTTAGTCTATAACGAATGGAAAAGTTTTATACTTTTAATGATCAGAACCTTGAGCATGGGCTATTCTGTATATTTCAGGCTGCTGGCAACATTCTTTTACTGATTGACTAGACAGTGGTGCAGTTAACAGAGCACAAGGATTAGAGCTAAAGGAATAGATCCAATAAGGAGTCAGGTTTGTTCTCTAGCATAGCTGTCCATAAGTGAGAAAATAATATGGGAATAACACGTGAGAGATGTCTAGAAGGAAGGCCCACACAGGCAGCAGGACCTAGAATGATTACAGTTGACATATAAGGGATATGGGCTTCCCAGGTCGCACTACAGGTAAAGAACCCACCTTCCAATGCAGGAGATGCAAGAGAGGTAGGTTTGATCCCTGATCAGGAAGATTCCCTGAAGGAGGGCATGGCAACCCACACCAGTGTCCTCGACTGGAGAGTCCCATGGACAGAGAGCCTGGTGGGCTACAGTCCACAGAGTCACAAAGAGTAGGAGATGACTGAAGTGACTTATCACTCATAAGGGATACACCTGACCATTCAAACTGAAGATCCGCCTGCTCCTGTCCTCATTCCCAGGTTCTATTTACTCTGAGAAATGAAGTTTCACAGAGTGAAGGTCCTAATATCTCTGCTGTGGAATACCTTTTGTTTGACTGATCACAAGAATTAGGGGATACTCCCCTTCCAGCCACAAGAAAAGAGGAAATAGAGCAAAAGAGACAGATGGTGATGATTACATTTTCAATACAACATCACAGTGATCTAGTAGTTACATATGAAAGTGTCTTTGGGGATTCTGAGGTGTACTAGGAAAAAGAATCCTGGAAAAAGATTCAGTGTCCTGAGAAGACAGTGTTTCTGATTTTTTTGCTTTCAAAAATAAACATTTTCACTAATGAGTAGTAAATATTGAAATGTAACAACTAGGTATACTAAAATCTTGCACATGACTTGGCACACAGCAGGTGACTAATACTCATCACTGCCAAAAAGCCATCATAATGATCAATTTCCATCCAAAATAGACAATTTTCTATCGCCATTCCTCTACTTACATGTTGTTCTTGTTTCCAGAATATCTCCAGTCAGTATCTCACAAGTATTATAAGTGCAATTTTATGGTCAAGGGAAGGCTTACTTTTTGAGACCCACTTCAGACAACTATCTTTTATACCTTCACTGTTCAAAGTTTGGTCCATATAACAGTAAAATTGGCATTATTTTAGAGTTTGTTAGGAATGCAGATTCTAGGTTCCACAGTAAATGTACTGAAACAGAGGCTGCATTTTACCATGACCTTGCAGAGATAATCATCATTAATCTTTGAGAAACTTGGATTTCTGCTCTAATTTGTGCAGATCTTATATGTCCTACTAAATTGAGACTTAGGAAAGGTCTGGACACTTTTGAAAAGCTTCACTGCCTAGTGTTTTCTAAATAGAAAATAAGTAATAATGCTTATTAAATTGGATTTCAAACATTGGTCTCATTCACATGAAACCTAACCATTTGTAGCATCTTTTTAATCTTGATCATTTAAATCTAAAATTAGTGATATTTCAGATCAAATGCTATGATCTGAAAAAAAAAAGCAGAGTTTGTCATGTCCTCTACTTCCCTTTCTAATAGTGAAATGTTATGGGTTTGCCTCACAGAAATATCTTCACCATAATTATCTAAAAAAGAGAGATACCAGACTAATAGGCTTTGTCTCTGTTAATCTTCTTGCCCAGACTAGATCCAAAAATGATATCCAGTATCATATTTGACATTTTGTTGCAACTTATATGTGAAAATGATATCTCAACTGGAAATCAGAGTGAAGATTTTATTTACACAGGATTTTTTCTGTTTTTTTTTTTTTTTTTTTTAACATTCTTAAGACCTTATTTTCTTGCTAGCTCAGTTCTGCACACATTCCCATTTAACTTCTATTCCTTCTTCACTGGATGGATGAATACTGCTGGAATATGAAAGAAAAAGAAGCATAGCACACCTCAACTATTTTTAATATGAAATCTGTTGACATTTCCATAGAAAACATAGGTCTTACAAATTTCTCATCACTATCATAATTGCTCCAAAATGGAAGAAATTGGATATTTTCTCTCAAGGTGAAAATTTTATCTCAAAGTGTTGTGCTCCTTCTCCTTCTAACTCAATAACCATTTCCATGAGAGTTTCTCTGAGTGTATTGTTCAGGAAAGAAAACCAAAATATGCCTGACTGGTACAGCACACAGTAGTTCAAATGTATCAGTCCACTGTCTATAGGAGTTCTTGGAATCTCGTTTTGATGAAAAACACTTTACAGGTAGAGGAAAGATTTGCTGGGTTTCCCCTGATACCAGGAGTATTTTATAAGCTTCTTCTCTGGTGAGATTTTAGTAGATTTCCTGCTTATACTGTATTCATTTTAATCTCATTAGTCAGTCAGTCAGTCGGTTCAGTCGCTCAGTCGTGTCCGACCTGCGACCCCATGAATCGCAGCACGCCAGGCCTCCCTGTCCATCACAAACTCCTGGAGTTTACTCAAACTCATGCCCATCGAGTCGGTGATGCCATCCAGCCATCTCATCCTCTGTCGTCCCCTTCTCCTCCTGCCCCCAATCCCTCCCAGCATCAGGGTCTTTTCCAATGAGTCAACTCTTCACATGAGGTGGACAAAGTATTGGAGTTTCAGCTTCAGCATCAGTCCTTCCAATGAACACCCAGGACTGATTTCCTTCAGGATGGACTGGTTGGATCTCCTTGCAGTTCAAGGGACTCCCAAGAGTCCACTCCAACACCACAGTTCAAAAGCATCAATTTTTCAGCGCTCAGCTTTCTTCACAGTCCAACTCGCACATCCATACATGACCACTGGAAAAACCATAGCCTTGACCAGATGGACCTTTGTTGGCAAAGTAATGTCTCTGCTTTTTAATATGCTATCTAGGTTGGTCATAACTTTCCTCCCAAGGAGTAAGCATCTTTTAATTTCATGGCTGCAGCCACCATCTGCAGTGATTTTGGAGCCCCAAAAAAAAAAAAAAATAAAGTCTGACACTATTTCCACTGTCTCCCCATCTATTTCTCATGAGGTAATGGGACAAGATTCCATGATCTTAGTTTTCTGAATGTTGAGCTTTAAGCCAACTTTTTCACTCTCCTCTTTCACTTTCATCAAGAGACTTTTTAGTAATCTCATTACTGTTATACAAAACAAAGGAAATAGACATTAACAGTTCAAAATGCTATTCATTTTATGTCCTATAAAAGCCAAGCTTACATAAATGTTTGTGTGAAATTTTCAAGCACTGAAATGTGGAATTAAAACATAAAGCTATTTCATTTTAAGGAAAAGAGAATAATAAGCTGGGTTCTTACAAGAAAAGCAATTCCATGTTCATGTACATAGAAAACATGCATTTATTTTTTCACAAAATATTTGAGAGGCCTCTGTGGGCTCTATCCCACTGGGGATGCATTTGTAAATCAATTTGTCCTCAAGGATCTTACACTCCAGTGAATACATAAACAATAAACAAGTGACAAACACATAGTATATACTTAAAAATATGTAAGACATTGAAGCAAGCAACCAAGGGCAAGTAAATAAAAAGAGATTGCAAAGGAAGAATTTTCTGAGGAAGTAGTACTAAGGTGAGAGGTTGAGAAGTTGAGGTGGGGCACAGTTTTAAAATTGCTTAGATCCAAAAGAAAGTACATGTGGCTCATGAAAGAGTATGATATGAGATGGAGTTTAACAGTGGACCATGGACTGGATCACCCAAGGCCTTGCAAAGCATAGCAGTTTGGACTTTATGTGAAGCATAATAGTCAGCTATCAAAGAAGTTTAACAGCAAAGTGAAATGATTGAATGTATGTTTCTAAAGTATTTCCTTGGGTGCTAAGTGGATGTTAGATTGGAGTAGAGCAAAAAGTGAAGAGCAAGTAAAAACGATGACATCTGGACCAAAGAGAGAAGACACTGGCATGGATAAAGGTGATGGAAGTCATGATGGAAGCAGCTAAGGGGAGATTCGTTTGGGAAGCGTGGACCTTTATTTTGCTGGCTGATTAGACAGGGGAGGTAAATTACCTTTAACATGGGGAGAGGGGAGGAGAGGGTGAGATGTATGGAAAGAGTAACATGGAAACTTACATCACCATGTGTAAAATAGATAGCCAACAGGAATTTGCTATGTGACTCAGGAAACTCAAACAGGGGCTCTGTGTCAACCTAGAGGGGTGGGATGGGGAGGGAGATGGGAGGGAGGTTCAGGAGGGAGGGGATAGATGTATACCTATGGCTGATTCATGTTGAGGTTTGACAGAAAACAGGAAAATTCTGTAAAGCAATGATCCTTCAATAAAAAATAAATTAATTAAAAAAAAAAGATGATCCTCAAATTAGCCTTTCTTCACCTTAACAGTATGTCATGGTTTGGCATGGAATTGTCTTTAACAAAACATGAATTCAGCTTACTTACCAGTGAAATTAAGCTATTTATATTCAGCATTTTGAATTTTATCTTTTTACTGTTTTGTATACAAGCAATAGAAAGTGACCTTATTTAAATAAGCACATAATTAATTGGAAAGATACAAGGGATATTGCTATTACAGAGGTAACCTAAGTTTGGGAGAGTTCTGGAAGTTCCAGAAATTTTTAGAGCAGGATACCCTCCTCCAGTTACTGGGGTACCATAGTTAAAATAAAACTCGGTGATTTTTTCCATCTTTGCATTATTCACTCAAGATTCAGTGTCCTGAAAGGGGGTCTAATTATACATTCTTTCACAATAATGGAGCTAAAAAGACAGGACTTGTTAAAGGAATTCTCAAGGACCTTTTTAACTGTATAGTGAGACCCAATATATGTCTTAGATTACAGTCCAGCTATTAATGCATGACATGAGGAGATAATTTTCCCCAAGAAGATGGATTATGGGAAACCACAGAACTAAAAACATCCATGAAAATAACAGAAAAAGTCATCTGCTGACTTCTACTGGTAGGTTGTATAGCTTCAATTTCCAATATTGATCTTACAAATTTTTTTTTCATCCATAGAATGGGTCTAGAAGATAATCCATAAAAGGTAATATGGAGTGATTTAAAGTACATTGGAAAGGGTGGTTTATTCAGCTGATGAAGTTTACCTACAAGTGTTAGGAATACCTTCTTCCAGTTTTCACCTATAACAGTATTTGCTACAAATTTGGTTAGCTATTGATGGTTTTTCAGTAATTTCCTCCTTTACTGAGGAGTTGACTTCTTTGATTATTTTTATTTTGTTCCATTTATCTTACCTCAGTCTGATTAATCCAGTTCTTCTATAAAAAGCAATAATGGGACAACATATTTTGACCTTTCCCACAATGACTTAAATTACTTTTTACAAATACTAGGAAAATATTATAGTGCTATGTGACAAAATAAAATGAACAACAAAAAAAGCCAGCTTCATTTAATTGCTATACTTACCCTTAAATATATGTCCAGAATGACCAGTTGAAAATCAATATCAAGTAAAATTAAGCCACTTGAGTACTCGTCAAAAAATAAACCCAGTGATCGAACCTGGGTTTCCTGCATTGCAGACAGATTCTTTACCATCTGAGCTACCAGGGAAGCCCCTTTGTTCTTATTACTTCATGTTAAATCATGAGATATTTTTCCATAAGCCTGATGTCCAAGAGGGGCTTTGTTAAGTAACGTATTTGCATCTCAAGGAACTGCACCCAAGTCTGGCAATATAACCCCAGCACTTGATATTTGGGTACATTCATGGAAGAAGTATGCCCGCAGAGTCATGGTACTGGAACACCATTGTTGAGCCTCGTCTTTGGTTTCAAACATGGGTTTGGATCTTATTTCTTCCATCGATGACTTTGTGATTTTGAAGAAGTTAATTATTCTAAGTGACTTTTTTTCATGTGAAATGAGCATAAAAATACACAGAGGCATTTTTGATGATGAAATTATATTGATGGATATATTTTAAGTACCTAGTGACTGGTGATGATGCAGCCGAGGAGAGGAGGAGGTTGAGATGATGAGGATGGTGGCGGGGAGGATATGAAGGAGCACGAGAGGGCAAGAAGAAAGCCCTCTGCTGTGAGGCAGCGGTTGCTAACACTCCTACATGAACGAAGGCGGAGAGAAGCCGCAGAAAGTCAGGGAGAATCACAGCACAGGAGCTTCCTTTCTCAGAAAGGAATTGACAGCCAGCGACTGAACTTTAATATTACTTGACAAAGTTCATTTTATTCCATCGTATTAACCTTCTTCCTCCCATCAAAATTATTGAGGCAGGTGGTAGGATTGCTGGCCACGGGGAGCTCTTGGTACAGCATAGGACTGTTAGTTCCCAAAGGTATCTGAGGAGAATACACAGGTAGTGATTATCTCCCCCTGGTGAATTTCACAGCATGAAAGCTCTGATAGTCTTTCCTACCACATCCAACTTCTTTAAAAAATAAAATAAAATTGCAGACTGCCTTCTTTTTAATGAGAGTGCAGAATGCTGTCCACATCAGACAGTAATCCTTTTCAGGCAGGAATACTGGATATAATTTTCTACATAAATGGAAAAAAGTAATCTTATCTCCAGTATATTTCTCTCCTGTGTTATGCAGGTTTAGCCAGACTAAAGCTGTTGACAGAAAATTCTCCACTCGGATGAGAAGCAAAGATGAGAAGAGGTATTGCAATGGTGATAGAAAAGCTTTGTATAATGAGACAAATCCCAGCCCCTCTAGGGAACTCATTCCGTATGGAAACTATTTCATGTTTCTTTCATTATGGGAATGATACGCTGTCTATTAAAAGTACAGAAATGAGATTGTCCCGACAGTTAGTTTAATAGGGTGACTTACTTTGGATCGGCCTTTGGTTTTGCAAACCACAGCGTGTAAGTGTATTTGTCTACAGCACCATGCTTCAAATAAGTCCAATCTATCATAGGATGGTGGCGTTAGTACCTCTTATTATATAAACCTGTCAGGGCATTACAACATAAACAACACATTCTGCCCAGCTGCAAAACACTTATTCAAGGAGTCCATTTAGTTTCATAAACGTTTTCTAAGTCTCTGACACCTTAAACAAACTATGACAGGCATTTATATTGTATGCCAAATAGGAGGAAGAGCTCACTATATAAAATATATCTAGTGACTACCAACAAAAGAAAGAAGATATGAGATAAAATAAATCTCTAGTGAAAAAAATCAGATATATTAATAATTCTGAAGAAAATATTCAATTTCCTTTTCCTATCTCCAAAGCAGGCCATGACAAAAGATAAAATTGAGCTCAGATGCAGACTTTTTTTTCAACTGTGTCTTACATGACTATTTTCCCACTGGTATAACTAGTCTCCTTTTGGTAGTGGTGTATAGATTCCTGCGCTAGTCCATTTGATATGATGTTATTTAAATACATATATTATAGGTGCAAATGTACCTAAGTATTATATAATATATAGACATCTATTCTGTGACTATAGACATGAACATAGAATTGTCTAGTCTCCAGAAAGCGCACTCCCATGTGTGGGTGAATGTATATGTGTGTATACATATATAAAGCAGAAAATAAAATCGTGAAGTAAGGTAAACTATTCTGGACTTGTATATCTATTTTCTATAGAAAAATTACTCTTAAGTGAACTTCCTAACTGAACTGTGTCCTAAGGCAATTCTGCATCACAGGCCTGTGATTTATAAAACTGGTTCCAATTTCCTCCAACTATACCACTTAGAAGTCTCCCTAAGTATTGACAAGGTGAGTTACAGTCATTCACAGAGGAGAGCAAGCTTATATGAAGAGCGACAAGTATATTTTCAAGGGACTGATTTGAAATATTGATATAGTCACATTAATTGAATTTTTGCCTTGAGAAGTGATTACAAAAATGTTGCTCCAATATTAATTTGTATCTGCTTTGGATAAGATTAACATTCATTTCTTCGCCAGTCCCCATTACTCTTTTATTATTCATTAGCATCTCTCTTTGCATGTGTAAGAGACCTTGATGAAGCATGTTTATTCATAGACTAACCTTTTTAAATAATTCTAACAGCTCTCTAACAGTAACCTTCCTGGCATGCGGAATATCTTCTCTTTGTTTCATTATTCAAGGCTTGCACTCCATCCTCCACTTGAGATGCTGAACATGAATCATACCCCTCATCCTATTGCTCTCGTCCTCCCACTAAAATGTCCTCTGCAGCCCGATCCCACAAGAGAGCTGTGTTCACAAAATACTGCAGCAGAAGAGTCCCTTGGTTGGATCAGGGACAGTAAAATTTTGACAGATCTCAAGTGCAATTATTGATTTATTTTTTTTACAGCTCATTACATATTTGTTACCATGTTTTAGTTCATTGTTCCTTTACCTTTTGTTAGGATATTTAGTTTGAGTCTGCCTTTGATGAAAGCTCTGGAGGTGACATTTTATCTTTTCTTTGTGTATGTAAGCTCTCGGGCTTATTTTTCTGAGCAGATAAAATGGACAAAGCTGTGAAAAGGAGAGGGAGAGAAAAACCAGAAGAAAAGCAGAATCAGTAATTATATTTTTCTACAAGCTGGGACATCATTGTCTTTAAGTCACATTGGCTGTATGAATACTTGAAAATGAGCATATTTAATTTTTCATTGGAATTACAGGTTTAATGTTAAACATCTACCTTACAGTAAAACCTGGAACTACCTGTCACCTTAAAGTCACAGATTTTCTTTCTTTGAGTTAGAGTCATTTTTTTTCGTTTCCTTTGGAACACACCAAAATACATGTTTGGATATTTCTGGCCTTTAAGCATTCTGTTTATGGTACTAAAGGGACAGTATGTGTAAAATTTATAAAGGAAACTTTTCTTATTGTTAGTAAGATAATGATTAGGTTACTCATTTTAAGAAAAAAAATTATTTAATTTCCCTTAATCATTCAAAAATATATCTTTACTCATAGCTTCTTATACTGTGTCACAAAACAGGAAAAAAAAAAATCAGTAAACTGGCAAAATCCTTGAGTTGTCATTTGACAGATTTCAGAAACCATGTAATATTATTTATTATTTTTTGCAAATGCCCTGGATGTAAGTCTAATTTGAAAACACCCCACTTTTAAATTTTTTAATATGTTGGGATCGTACTCGGTAATTTATTATAATTAACTGTTTGCTTTATAAGATTTTTTGTTTTAACTTTGACAGCCTGCACCTGTACTGCCAGGCTCCAGCAGCAAAGGCAACACACAGCAAATGTGATTTCTTTTCGCCAAACCCATCACAACACAAGGGGAGCCTCATGACAAAGACCACATAAGGCCAGAGTGAATCAAAGGTCGTGGTTTGATATAACATTCAAAACAGGCTGGACACCTTTTACAGTTTGTTGGAGCAAAATTTGGTTCCATTAAATGAATTAGTTAAATTTACTGTTGACTTCGTCTCACCCAGTAAAATAATACAGAAAGTTTCAGCCTGAGACCAAACCAACATACACAGACAATGCAAACCAGTAAATAAACTTCTGCAAAGTGAACAGCTATGGATCTAGAAATCTATTGGACCTGGCAGTGTACGAATGAGAGAACAGAGCAAAATCAGAGCAGAAAAGATCACCCCTTCATTAGAAAGTAAAGAAAGGCTTCTTTCCAGTGACCCCAGGGACACAGAAGCTTCATGGGAAGTTGATGTCTTCCTTGACAGAAACAAGATAATGGACTCTAGACATAGCAAGGACTTCACCTGGGAAAGACAGGGGAAAATCCCAGTGAAGTGAAGAGACTTGAAGAAGAGGGCTTGACTTCATATTCTAAAATCGCATGGAACTTTATAACTGAATGGACACATGAATGGCCAAAAATCCACACCAGATTTTCTTATCTCTCTCTCTCTCAAGAAACAGATCTAAGCAGAGACAAAGAGACAGAGAAAGAAATACAGACAGACAGAGAGACAGCCCTGGCTTTAAATGGTCTCATCGTAAATCTTGGTTCATGCAGCATACCTATACAAGTATGTATTTTATATGTGTGTGCGTGTGTGTGCACCTCTGTAAAATGTATATATATATACATTTGTGTACTGTAAAAATTTTAGTATACTCTGTGAACAGTTTTTCAAGTCAGGTACAGATTTATCCCCTCAATCTTCCCCCCCCCAAACTTAATAATAGTGATATTATCTGTCTGAAATACAACTATATTTTAACCAAACCTTTACTGTTGGATATTTAGGTTCTTTTCTGTCATTTTTCTTTTTCATTTTTTTAAATATATAGTCTTAACCACACTGAGATGAACAGCTTAAGAGTATATCTTTGTGAAATTTGCAATCATCTCCAAATGAATTATTCAAAATTAAAATTTTGTATTGCTTCAAGGAGACTGAAAAGAAAGTCAGAGCCCAAAGGGCATACACAAATTGAGCACTTTTGAAACTGATAGATGAACATTTCTCCAGAAATTGTATTCCAATTGACATTCTGCTTTGACAGCATTATGAGATATGCTTTCTCCCAACTCCCTAACTGCCCTGGATTGGTCCCTGTTATTCACGACTGGTGGTGTAATACTGACTTTTAGGCGTGTTGTTGTTTAGGCACGAAGTCGTGTCCAGCTCTTTACGACCCTGTGGACTGTAGCCGGCAGATTCTTTCCTTGATCCAGTACTTGCACTACAGTCATCTTATACCCGGATGACTTTTCTGCATATTCTACTGTAGTTCATTTACATGTATGGCTATTATTTTTATCACTACTGCATGTTTATAATTATTAATTGTTAATGAATTTTAATATCTGCTAGTATGAAAGCTACTTCCTTACCTCTTTTCCATGATTTGTTAGCTATTCTATTTTAATTTTTCTGCATAAGGTTTAGAATTAATTTTTCACATTTATTTGGACAGCTTATTTGAACACCAGAAATAAAATGGTATTTTGATTGAAGTAATTGTAAATTTAAAGGTTTATTTGAGAAGAATTAAGTTCTTTACAACATTAAGTTGACTCACCCAGGAAAATGATTTTACTCTGTATACTTTTTATAACAGAGAATATAGTTCAGTACATTTTTTTCACATAGTACTTCTTGTTCAATTTGTGTACACCTTAAACACTGTTAAAAACATTTTCATAGTTTTAATTATTTTTTTTAAGTGTAAGCACTATTTAGTTTTGTAAATGTATTTTCAGACATATCACTCATTTTGTTTTTGTTGAAAATGGCAACATTTATGTGCTATAATTTGTAAATGATCTTTTCTGGGAATGTAGAATAGATACGAAGTTTTATATGTTGACTTTGTAACTGACTATTTTAGTAAATGCCTTGGGTTCAAAAGGTTTTCAATGGATGCATGCTTATGTGCTTAATTGCTCAGCCATGTCTGACTTTACAACCCATCAGACTGTAGCCTGCCAAGCTACTGCTACAACCCAGGGACCATAAGCGCCAGACTCCTCTCTCCATGGATTTTTCAGGCAAAAATACTGGAGTGGCTTGCCATTTCCTTCTCCAAGAGATCATCTCAACCCAGAGATGGAACCCACATTTCCTGTGTCTCCTGCACTGCAGGCAGATTCTTTACTGGCTGAGCCATCAGGGAAGCCCAATTGACACAATTAGGATTAAACCGGTTCTCTGAATTTGAGAACAATAAAAATGTGTTTCTTCTTTACTAACACTTGTTATTTGGCTGTTTCCCCAGCTCGTTTCCTTCCTTGCTTTCCTAACTGGATTTCCATGTAGTGAGAAAACTAAACAACTTTTCTCAACATGAGGATTTCGTCTTATGCCTGACTTCAGTGGATATTTCTGAAAATGGTAACACCTACCATGTTCAACAAGACTTTATTATGCATACTTCTCAAAAGGTGTCTTTTACATCATTTATATGAGGGATATTTAGAAAAAAGTCAAACTGATAGAAATAGAGAGTAGTAAAGTATGGCCTTGAAGGGTGGAGTAAATATGGAGAGGCTGGAGAAAGGGAACAGACTTTCAGCTACAGGATGAACTAAGGTCAGAGGAGCTAATGGAAAGCAGGATGACTATGGCTGATAGCACTGCAGAACATTACTGTGTCAATGTTTAGTCAAAGTTAAAAATGTCATTTTACTATAGAGTTTCTCAGGTCTTTTTACACAGGAGCAAAAGCGTGTCCTCTTTAAGGATAAATGTGAGACATTTCTTACATGCATTTGAGTAGAGACCTTCTTTTTCCCATATAATATATGTTATATCCGCAAAAAGGCAATTTTCTACAGATCTTAGTTGGAAATGCTACATTTATATTTCATTTTAAATCTTGTTTGGTCGATTAGCTTTGGAGTTTTAGCACTGTACATTAAGGATGTATTCTTTTCCCCTGAGTTTGCTAAATATGATCAATAAGGAACAATGACTTTAATTAAACGCCATGGGCTACAGTGCTTGGAGTTGCAAAAGAGTCGCACATGACTTAGACACTAAAGAACAATAACAAGATTTTTTCCTTTTAAGACTCAATAATTTATGAGTTAAATTGATAGGCTTCCTAATCTTTAACTAGTCTACCATCTATAGAACGTGTGTGTGCGTGCAGTAAGTCATTTCAGTTGTGTCCAACTGTTTGTGACCCTGTGGACTACAGTCTGCCAGGCTCCTCTGTCCATGGGATTCTCCAGGCAAGAATACTGGAGTGGGTTGCCATGCCCTCCTCCAAGGAATCTTCCTGACACAGAGATTGAACCCAGGTCTCTTATGTCTCCCGCATGGGCAGAAGGATTCTTTACCACTAGCACCACCTGGGAAGGCCAACTATATGTGAACTCTTAAAATAAACTCACTTTCAAGTCCAAGTCATTTGTAAATGATATTTTGTTTGAAGGATTTATTTTTGTTTAAGTCATTTTTTCATGTTTTCTTACAACTGCAATGCTGACTTTTTTTTTTTTGTAATTGAGGGTTTCCAAAACTGTATATGTTTTTGGGGCTTTCCTGGTGGCTCTATGGTTAAGAATCTGCCTGCAATTCAGGAGACTCAAGAGATGTGAGTTCAATTCCTGGGTTGGGAAAATCTCCTGGAGGAGGGCATGACAACCCACCGCAGTAGTCTTGTTTGCAGAAGCCCACGGACAGAGGAGCCTGGCGGTGACAGTCTACTGGGCCGCAGAGAGCTGAGCACGACCAAGCGACTCAACACACGTGCACGCATGTGGACTTCGCTTTATGAATGTGCTTCACCTGTTCACTGAAAAGCGTGCGTTTTTCTCCCATGAAGGAGTAGAGGTGATTCTATCTAGAGGGTTTTTATGACATTAATTTTCCTTTGCTAAGCTTTTTGTGATTGACTATTTTCATTTTCTACTTTTTAAATTAATTTTGCTAATTTATATTTTTCTAAGGAAATTGCTTATTTCAATGTGTCAGGACACGTTTTCCTAATGTGATGGTTTCACAGTGTTTAAATTATCTGCATCCTTAGCTATATGATCAGTTTCATTTTCAGTGTTAGAAATTTGCTCTCATATATTTCTCATTATATTAGCTAGAGGAGTTTATTGATCTTTGCAAAGAGGATCTCATTAAGTTACTGATTAACTGTAATTAATTATTGCTTATTTTAGTTGCTTTAACTTACTAATATTTTACTCATACTTTCCTTTAATTACGTTATTTTTTAATCAGTGATCCTTGTGAGTCTATTTTGTTTATGTTGTTTTATTTCTTATTTCTGGAGAAGGAATTCTAATTTATCAATAAAATCTTTCAAGGAGATGTATTTCTTTGAATAACAGTTTGGTTGCCTCTTACAAACTTTGACACATTTTGTTTTCAAATAAAAGATTCTCAGTTTTCAAACAAGTATCTAAACTAACCATTCGTTATACCTTTTTTGTTTGTTTTGTTCAGAGAATGAGATATGAACACTTTATTCATTTGAGATATTTATTGATTTGTCCCTACACAATCAACTTTTGTATATGTTCTTGGCTAGCAGATAATAATTCTAATTTTGTTCTAAATGAGTAAAACAGGTATAAATGTATTAATATTTACATAAGTGTGTGTTAAGTTGCTTCAGTCATGTCTGCTTTTTTGTGACCCCACAAACTTTAACCCTCCAGGCTCCTCTGTCGATTGGATCCTCTAGGTAAGAATACTGAAGTGGGTTGTCATTTCCTTTGGGAGATCTTCCTGACCCAGGGATTGAACCAGTTTCTCATGTCTTCTGCATTGGCAGGTGGGTTCTTTACCAGTAGCGCCACCTGGGATGCTTCATTAATATTTAAATAGTTATTAACATAACTCCCAACACCAAACATAGTACTTGGCACAAGGCTATTTCATGATGTCTACATAAATCTTTTAAGATACTATTCTGATATACTATATCTTTATTTACTTTTTTGCCTAGATACTTCCTTAAGTATAGTTACAGTTTATTTTTTATTTTAAACCAGATTTGCTTCCTTGAAATACACCCATATTAATGATTAATAATATTAAATTTTAGAATATTGCTTTCTGTACCTTTCATTTTGTTTTCTTCTATGTTGCTTTGGATTTATATTTTATATAATTTCTGAATGACATTTATTTCAAATACTCATGACAACTACATCTTTACTGTGATCTTTCCAATTATTGATATAAATGTCCTTTGGAAATCTAATTAACTTTTATCTAATATAAATATTATAGTTTGATTTGACTTTTTGCTCTATATATCCTTTTTTGCTCTATATGTCCTTTAACTTTCAATATTTTGGAAATTGAGTGTGAAATTTATTCATTATAAAAGCAGATGATGCAGAAGACGAAAATTACATTGGTAACAGATGGTAATTCAGATGGACCATCTACAAAACAGCCAAGACCACCATTTTAACAGTAGCTTTTAAAAATTTAAAAGACTACTTTTGAAAAACGGTGACACACATAATTGCCAAAATTATTTTTCCAGTCTGCAGAAATATTTACTATCCACATATTTTGATGAAATATCCAATTGGCGAAATTTGAACCATTTTTTACCTACAAAATAAATTTAATTTTATATAGTTCATTCTTATTAATTTGTGACTGGTGAAAAATTTCAAAGTTACCTGGAGTAAAGGGTGATGGAGTGGGTAGAGACCATGGGCCAAGAATTAGGATAACTATTTGTATCAAATTTTTTCCAGTCAACAACTGGATGTTTTACACAAGCTACAAAACATATCAAGTAGTACTCTAGGAGTGCAAATGGAATAATCTGAACTTCCAAGGAAGATTAAGAAAACATAATATACTGTTGAAGACATCAAATATAACATAGTTTACCTAAAAGCAACTGCCTTCAACTGCACTGATTGGAAAGATCACTAAGCCTTTTCTCCAAACTCCACCAGTCATACGTGCTGATAAAGAATTAGAGATAGAAAGTAGTGAATTTAGAATGTCCCTTGAGCACTTGTCAGGTAGAATCGCCCCTTCTCTCTCTCTGCTCACCTGTACTTGTTTCTAGACTGCCGGCTACCTTTATCAGTGAGCCAGAACCGTGAACTCCAATTGCTCTATAGAAGAGCTTCTGCAATCCATGCTCAAAGAAGTATTTATTCTGAAGATTACAACCCCTCACCTGAACAGTTCCTCCTCTCCCTCTGTTGATGGCTGCAGCTTAATCATTTCTGAATTCTCAGTGTAGTGATTGGAAATCATTTTCCTCCGAATTCTATAAGTATGTCTACATTCTTTTCAAGTATCCAGAGTTGCTCTTGAAATGTCAAATTGCCTCTGTGTTTTCTAATCCTGTAAAGTACGTATGTGTTAGCTGCTCAGTCGTGTCTGACTCTGCGACCCCACGGACTGTAGCCCACCAGGCTCCTCTGTCCATGGAATTCTCCAGGCAAGAATACTGAAGTGGGTTGACATTTCCTTCTCCAGGGGATCTTCCTGACCCAGGGATCAAACCCAAATCTCCTGCATTGTAGGCAGATTCTTTACTGTCTGAGTCACCAAATATGGTTTTTACTAGTTTGGTTGTCTTTTGGGTTTTCTTTTTTCTTTTACCTTTGAGTGTTTCTGGTGTCTTCTATCCTCTTTGACCATCTCCTTCTGAAGTTTCACAATGACATATATTGGAGCAGGTCTTTTTTCACTAAGATGACATCAGTGGATGTCCTTAATCTGGGTGCTCATGGTCTTCCGTTCCAGAAAACTTGATTAAGTTGTTCAATAATTTTATCCTATAAACTTTAATAGTTATTTCAACCTCTTTTTATAAAAAATTTTAACAGTTTTATTAAAGCCTAAGTGACATATAATGAAATGTGTGGATTTGAGATATATAATTTAAGAAGTTTTGAAATAGATATGCACGTGTGAAACTACCATCACACTCAAGATAATGAATCACTCTCAAGAGTATTCTCATGACCTTCTGCTGCCTTTCTGACTTTTATTTCATTGATTTCTGCACTGATTCTTATTACTTTTCTTATTATTACTTTGGGTTTTATTTGCTCTTTTTATAGTTTCTGAAGTCAAGGTTTTTGCTTGGAGGACTTTTGTCTTTAATATAGGCATTTAGAACATTAAATTTCATCCACAGTATTGCTTTAGATTCAGCCTACAAATTATGATATATTGGGTCTGTATTTTACATGGATTTAATGTTCATAGATGTGCCATTAAAATTATGACTCCCTTATTCTTGATCAGCTAATTTTGCTTTTCTTCCATTTTCATGTTGTACATTTTATAGACCATTTCAGAATAGTATTGCATAATATAATTTCTAGTGTATCTGAGAAAATTATTCTCTTGCCTTCACACGTTGGTTACAATACTGGATTTTGATTTTTAATTCACATCCATTGCTCCATTGTCTTCAGTAATTTCGTTTTGTAGATGTGAAATCACAGTCAGTTGGAATTTCCATTCTACTTTACAAACAGTGCATTTTAATTTTGATTTTGTTTTCAACCTTCATAGAGATATTTTTATGTTGGGGGTGGTTTTTTTTGTAGTGTGATAGCTTAAATTTTTGTTGGGACATGTCTATAAGTATTTCTGTTTGCAATTAATTTACATGGAAACTTTCACACACAGTTTAGTCTTAGTGCAATCTTGAGGATCCAATTTTTAGGTGCCATACTGTTAAAAGACATATTTGGAGTAAACTCATGAATTTATTTGGCCATAAAATGCACTCAAAGTCCAAATAGATTTGTTTCCAGTCAATTCCACGTGCCAATAAATAAAAGAAAACTTCTTCAGGAGACACAGTGCTAAAGCCAAATTTATTTGCTTCATGGTTTACTCATCCTCAACTTTACAATCAACTAGCAATTTTGGTACAGCTAAAACAATAGATGAAAAATTCGTACTGTTAATCAACTTTTTGCCACAAGTTCAGTAATTTTGTACATCTGAGCAACTGTATCTGGTCCTTGTCTCTCAAAGCTTTTTCAAATCTTCTCTCTTACTTTTGAAGAATCTAGAAATAATCAGTTTTTGCCACTATTTTGGGCCCTTGATTCTGGATTCTCTCTATGCCTTTTCATTTCTGCTTGGAAAATGGGCAATTCTTTCCCGAGTTTATCTCTTTCTTAAAACAGTATCAAAAATCAAACGTGAAAACCAACATGTTGACTCTTTCCAGCTCTTTCACCCTTGCTCTGCAGGATCAGCAGATACTTGATCTACTTCTCAAGTGCCACAGGTAACAACCGTTTTACCAAATGTCTTACATCACATGGGTCGCCAACTTTTAAGCCTCTAATATCAGTTTCCTTATCATCTACTCTTTGACCACTAAACAAATGAGATACAATCTAGTTTTTGCTTTGGCAACACCCCATTTCAACATACGACTCACAAATACTTTAGGAAATGAGAGCTGTTTAAAGATATAAACCCAATAATGTTTAAAATGTTTATACTGTATAATTTTATTTCTCATTAATATGGAGTTTGCTATATGCTTTCTCTATTGGTTTTAAGTTCTCCTCCAAAAGATAATACAGGGATACAGTTTCCTTCCATTTGTATATTTCTCATATCTAACTTGGTGGCTTCCAAGATTACCAGCAGTATTTTCCTCAAGTTTGTGTTGGCAGGAAAGGAGATTTTGCGTGGGAGGATTTTTGTTATTACTTATTTATCTTTCTATTGTAGTGAGGACACTTACATGAGAGCTACACTCTTAACAAATCTTTAAGTGTATAATACAATATTAACTATAGGCACTATATTGTACGGAAGATCTATTTGTTTGACTGAAACTTTATATCTATTATACATGTCTCTATTTTTCCTCTCCTACCCCTTGGAAAGCACCATTTGAATCTTTACTTTCACAAGTTTGTCTCTTCTACGTATTTCATGTAAGTGAAATCATGTTATTTGTCTTTCCGTGATTGGTTAACTAACAGCATAATTTCCTCCAGGTCCATCCATGCTGTTGTACATGGCAGAATTCCCTTATTGTTTTAAGACTGAATAGTATTTTATTGTATGTATACACAACATTTTCTTTTTTAATTTATTTTTAATTAGAGGGTAATTGCTTTACAAATGTTGTGTTGGTTTCTGCTATACAATAACATGAATTAGCCATAGGTATACATATATCCCCTTCATCTTCTTTTCCACAGTGGGTGCACCATTTTACATTCCCATCAATAGTGCAGAATTGTTCCAATTTCTGTATATTCTCTCCAACACTTTAAAAAAAATCATACCCATCCTAGCAGGTGTTAGGTGATTTCATCTCATTGTAGTTTTGATTTAATTTTCCCAGTGGTTACTACCATCAAGCATCTTTATTCATGTGCTACTTGTTGGCCATTTGTATGGATTAAAGACGTAAGACTTGAAACTGCAAAACTCCTAGAAAAAAAAATATAATGAAAATATTGATATTGTTCTTAGCAATGATTTGTTTTTCTGTTTTTGTTTTGGATGTGATGTCAAAAGCACAGGCAGTAAAACCAAAAATAGACAAGTGGGGTTACATCAAACTAAAAATCCTCAGCACAACAAAGGATATAACCAATAAATGAAAAGGCAACCTGTGGAGTAAGAGAAAATATTTGTGAACCCTATATCTGATAAGAAGTTAAAATCCAAAATATACACGTATCATCTACAATTCAATAGTAAAAATATGTATGTATAAATGAGGGAAGGACTTTCACAGACATTTCTCCAGTGATGATAGACAAATGATCCACAGGTATATGAGAAGTGAAGCGAAGTCGCTCTGTCGTGTCCGACTCTTTGCGACCCCATAGACGTAGCCTATCAGGCTCTTCTGTCCATGGGGTTTTCCAGGCAAGAGTACTGGAGTGGGTTGCCATTTCCTTCTCCCAGGTATATGAGAGGGTGCTCAAAAATCACTAATCAGAGGGAATTTCATAGGAGGATTTTTATAGGTGGCAATAGTCCTCGCTAATGTCAGCTTAGATTTTATTGGGTAGAAGTCAGTCATATGGCCACTTCTTTCTGCAAAGGAGACTTAGAAAAGTGGGCTGATGTGCAACTAGGAAGAAGAAATGGGCGTGATGTGTCTCTACCGCGTGTGCGTACTCAGTGTGGACCCCATGGACTGTGCCAGAATCCTCTGTCCAGGGGATTATCTAAGCAAGAATACTGGAGCGGATACATGGATATGTATGACTGAGTCCCTTCACTGCTTACCTGAGATGATCATAAATTGGTTAACTGGCTATACCCCAATACAAAATGTTCTTGGTGTTAAAAAAAAAAAAACAAAACAATAATAATGTTTAAAGAAAAAAAAAAAAAAAGATACTGGAGTGGGTTGCCATTTCCTCTGCCAGGGGATTATCCCAACCCAGGAACCGAACCTGCGACTCCTGTGTCTCCTACATTGGCAGATGGATTCTTTACTTCGGAGTCACCTGTCACTAAAACCTATCCTGGCTCCCACTTCAGCTCCTTTACAGAACAGAATTGGAGTGCGGAGTCACCAAGATGAATCATTGTCTCCCCCTTGTGGCTCCTTAGGCTATAACCACTTCTGGGCGGACTATTCCTTACCCTTGGGTAGGAATTAGACTTTCAGATTCTGGCCCCCGGGAGCCAAACTTGTCAGGGGTAACAATAAGAGACCAGACCAGAAAGAGACACACATGCTTCCTTGTCCAAAGGTTTTGCTTTGCAGTTTGCGTTAAGCAGTGCTCTAAGACCGAGCATTTCAGACAGAGACAAAAATCCAATGAAAGCAACTAAAAAACAGATTTTCTGCAGCCAAGGCGAAATCCCGAGAACTTCTTAAGGCACACAAGCAGCAGAGGGTAGAGACACAGACAAGCCAAATGGCATAAGTTAAGCGATCTTGACATGAATTTCAGGATCAGAGGCATTTTCATGTTTAATCAAGCAACCAGGGGCCTCCTAATCAACCCACTTACTCTGTGGGAGGTTCATGATCTGCGGGGTTCTGGAAATCATCAAAGATCTGTAAGAGTAAAACAGAAAGTACACAAGAGATAGGTGGCCACTTAAATGCTTAGTGCGTGCTTGTGTGGTTTAGTTGTATCTGCCTCTTTGTGACGCTTTGGCTTGTAGCCCACCAGGCTCCTCCATCCATGCGATTTCTCAGGCAAGAACACTGGAGGAAAAAGGTTGTCTTTTCCTCCTCCTGGGGATCTTCCAGACCCAGGGATCAAACTCCTTGTATCTCTTGCATCTTCTGCATTGACAGGCAGATTCTTTACCTGCTGAGTCATCCGAGCTTCCCTAAATATTTAGAGTATGTCTTTATTCAGGGGAAAAGGGGAATATAAGTTCAAAGCCATGTTTGTGCTGCTATGACCAGGGGCATCATCCTATTCTACTAAAGTCCTCAGCGAGGAGGACTTGGTCTGCTTTCCTGACGAAGTGTATCTGCTGCAGCAAGACTGATTTCTGTGACCACTGTCCCTGTTTGCAAAACAAATAAATAAATAAAAGTTTCTTGTCTCTGAAGTTTGGTTTCATCCCCAGAGTTAAGATGTCACAGCATAACCATCAACACTGCTGAGTTACTTACTCCCAGAATGGTTTCAGATGTAAGTTACAGTGGATTTCTATGCTTTTGAGTCCCAGCCTTCCTCATGAGTAAAATCATCCAACTTTGGAGGTTGAAAAGAACTGTTTGAATTTTTTATACACATTCTCTTTCAGCTACCACTGAATTATAGGCCTTTTGTGGCAATGAAAGCCACTCAGGTTTCTACCTATCACTTAAATATCCTCTGAAGATTTCTAATCAGTTTAAATGATTCTCTCAATCAAACACTGAAAACTCAGCTTTCCCCTGGATGAACTCAGTCTGGTTTAATTGAGAATTGGTCCTCCCTAGATCTATCCTGATGACATATTTGACAGTACTGCCTCTCTGAAGGATTTAAAAGATCCTAGAGCCTGGATGTGAAGTTAAATTGCAGACAATTTTAAAGGACATGGCTAGAGGCAATTTGGTGATTTTTGCTGTTGAGTTTTCAATTGTGCTTACTGCCTAGTCATCCCAATTGATCACTTTATAATTAATCATGAAGCCAGGCTAAAAGATCAAATCAATAGACCTTGACCAAATTGGGTACACTGAGGGGATTTAGCTCTGCTTTAACTTTGTTTTTTTTTTAATGTTTATTTTATATTGGAGTAGTTTCAAGTGTACAGCCAAGTTATATTATACATATTATATTCAGTTATAAATATACATGTATCTATTCTTTTTCAAATTCTTTTCTCCTTTAGATTATCACAAAATATTGCTTTAGCTTTGTTCTGAGGACAACTTCATGGTACTACTCACCAAGTAGATACTAATAAAGCTTTGATGTGGATGATGCTGATGGAACTGACTCATTGGAAAAGACCCTGATGCTGGGAAAGATTGAAGGCAAGAGGAGAAGGGGATGACAGAGGATGAGATGGTTGGATGGCGTCGACTCGATGGACCTGAGTTTGAGCAAGCTTGGGGAATTGGTGATTGACAGGCAAGCCTGGTGTGCTGCGGTCCATGGGGTTACAACTGAGTGACTGAATAGAACTGAACTGATGCTCATGGCCATCACTGTAAAAGCAGAAAAATAATGAAAGGCAAATGAATGTTCAGACAGGCTAACATAGTCTGCCTTTCAAAATAGGAGGATAAATTTTCTTGTCTCTGAAGTTTGGATTCACCCCCAAAGTTAAGATGCCACCAAATTAGCATAACCATCAGCCCTGCTGATCACTCTCTCACAGGATGATTTTAGATGTAAGTTACAGTGGATTTCCAGCACGGTGAGTCGTGTGATTTGTCACATTAATCTAGGAGTCAGGTGCCTAAACTTTCTCTGGGAGAAAGTATTTACAGAGATTTTGCTGAAGAAGTCATAAAGAACATATGTGGGAGACGGTAGTCATTTAAGTTAGTGGATGATAGCTATTATGAGCTTTTTTTTAAATATTAAAAACACCTACACTGATTGGTTCATATTTTGGATGAAAGAAATTATTTTCAAACCTCACTTTCTCTAATCAAATAGTTGTTTGTTATGGAAACATGGCAAGCTGTCAAATAGTGGAACATCTTTTTCTCATCCTGACGTATTAGTTTAATTTTCCCCTTCAAGATACTCAACAAAAATATCCATGGAAACTATAATTGGCTAAGAAATGAGACAGTCACCTCTTGCAAAAGAGGTGAAATAGGTTGACTGTTGAAATGCGAAATCCTGTTTTTCATTGTTAGCTCCTGTCCCTCCTGCTCACCTCTGTGCACGGGTAAGGTTAAGTAGCAGCTACGTAGTAAGAAGCACCATGGTCCTATGAACTTGTGTTTGAGCTCAATTTCTTACTGTGTAAACTTGGGAAAAGGACTTTATTTCTCTAAGTATCAGTTTCCTCATCTGCAGACTGAGAATAATACAACCTTCCTTGTTGAACTTTGTTAAAAAGAATTCAGTATAGTATATGAAACTATACTGGCCCCTGGTGGAAAATAGACACTCAATAAATAGTAGTGATTGTTATGAGTTGCTATTTTCTGGGCAATAACAATTTACTTAATTTGAATTGCACAGCAAAAGAGCCCTACCCTCTCTCCCAGAGTATGACTGCGTTTATTTCATGGTCAAAATATTAAATGTCAATTTTAAGCCCAGAGTAAAATTTTATAGCCAGTTATCAGCTCTAGAAAATGGAGGTAGATAATGAAAATGCTGACAGATCTTGTGATGTTTTCAGGAATGTAATGGCTTCTTAAGGAACCAGAGTTGCAAGGTAAGCTGTTTACTCTTTTCTGCTAAGGAGGCAATTATGCAGGCGGGTTGGAGAAATTTATAATATGATTAAACAGTCCAACATTAAATCAAATGGTGATTGAATCCCCAAGAGACTGTTAACCTTCATAGTGCATTTGAGTTACTTAACTGTATTTTCAGATGTCTTTGCTCTGGACAATGGGAGAGAAAATGCCAAAGTTTTTAAGACAGTGTTAAAATAAAGATGGATTGATGCGAAAATGACTTAAAAAAACACATATCCTAATTTTAATATACAATAAATCAGAGAAGTTTCTTCTCTTTTCATTTTTAAAAGTTTTCAAAATAACTACAGTCTAGATAATCTATTGAATATTTGCTTCTGTTACTTTTGCATCAGATTTATGTTTAATATACTGCAAACCAATTTGTGCTAACACATGTAGCTAACAAGGTTATACTTTATTTTTATTTTTTTATTTTTTTTATTTTTATTTTTTTAAGGTTATACTTTAAATCTGTGTGATACTTCAATTTACAATTTATTTCTAATATACTAGTTAGTAGTAATTTTACAGACACTAAATTATATTAAACATATTGCAGAGGAAGAGTCCGTGTATTAGCTTTAGAAGATAAAATGCTGGTAAATATTTACCAATCTGTAAATAATATGAGTTTATATTTAACAATGGAATGATTTATTTACTCTCGTGTGTCTGCTCAGAATGAAAATCTACAGTTTTCCATCTACTGATGTGCATTAAAAATAAATAGTAAAAAAAATTAAAAAAAAATAAATGGTAACCTCTCAGTCAGTGGATTGACACTGATTTTTAAAAAATAAAATTATAAGGGAAAGCACATTCTACTCAAAAACAGATCAGTTCAAATGCTATAAGAATTATTTGGAATTGAGTAAATCATGTAGCCTCACTAAGCCTCTTAGTAAGTGTAAACTGGAAGTTAAATAAGTTAAATAAAACAAAGTGGGGTGACATTTCAAGTTTTACAAAAATGTTCACTGGACATTTGATGACACAGTTGTATTTTTAAAAACAAAATAGCTCTAAGAAGAGTAAGAGGATGTTTATTTAATAGGTAACATAAAGAAGTGGTTAAAAGCATGGAGCACTATATTACCAGGTTCAAATCTCTGCTTTTTCCTAACTGGCTTTGTGATAACAGGTAAATTGTTAGACTCCTCTGGGCCTGGCTTATACCCATGTATAAAATGGGAAATAAATAATACTACTTGTTTGTTTTAAGACTTGAAGGGATTAATATATGTAAAGGTATTCAAACTGTGCCTGGAAAAAGTACTGAATTGCTAGATGTATATATATGCACACATACACACACATATATATATATGATTATATATATTTGAAAGCTTGTATCTCATGGGGCCATTTTCCAAAACTTTCAGGTAGATGTTCATAATGAAAATTCACATTCACTTTATTCTGTGGTAGGTATGATAAGAAGAGTATTACATATTTTTACATCAAATCTCACTGTATTATGAAAATGAACTCATAATTGGTAGACATTAGATTAATGTTCCCCAAAATTTGATAGCATATATCAAAATTATGTGGATAACTTGTTAAAACAAAGATGCTGTGTTCCACCACCAGAGATTCCTATTCTAGATCCTGGGTGAGGCCTAAGAGTTTGCATTTTTCACAAGCTCCCTAGTGATGTTGATGTATTCCTTTGGGGACCACACTTTGAGAATCATTGCTCAAATGGACAATTTGGAAAAGGAAACACTTGACCATGGAATGTGTATATATAGTAGAATGTATATTTAGAGTATATGTGTGTGTGTGATCTACTTAAAGAAAGAAAGAAATTCCACTAATGCAGTTTGTGCTAACACTTGACTAGTTTGTTGTCTAGGATGGCTGCTCACACATGCTAAAAAAAAAAAGTATTCAAATGACTTGGATTCTACTTTTTAAGAAGTCCCTGTTGGTCTGGAAACATCTTTAAGCACATCTAATTAGGGAAAATGCTCAGTCTTTCTGTAGCAGAAGATAAATAACAGAGAACAGGTGGGAAAATGATGAAGACAGTCGCTGATGTATTAGTGACTTGCATTGACAACCTAATCATATTGCACTTCAAAGCTAAGCAGGGGCCAGCCAAGTCTCCCCACCTCCAGGGCCTGCGACCAAGAGAGTGTCATCTAAGCTGTGTTTTAGGAAGATTAATTTTGTGTTAGAAGAGAAAACAATAGATATTAATGTAGGCTAGAAAGAGGCTATGATCATGGAACTCATGTGAATGCTGGCAGGAATAAAGAGAGGGAAAGAGAGGGAGGCATCTAGAGGAAGCATTTTATTTGTTTTATAACAATCTGACTCTAAACCAACATAGCATGGCTTCAAGGGTAGCCTTTTTTGTTGCCCTGCATCAACCTGGAAGCAAAAATCATCACTGGTCTTCATGTCTCAAATAAAAACTACTTTACCAGTGATTAGTTCAACCAAGATTTCATGTTTGACTCCCTTGTCAGTTTCTCCCCTCTCTCTCAACCTTCCAAGACCTTTCTTCTTTTTTCTTCACTCTCTCAGCCACACGATCTCCTGTGAAACTTGTGGGTATAAGGATACAGAGTCAAGGTAAATATTCTGGTACTGTTATATTTCATTGACTTGTTTTGTTTGCTCTTATCTGATCAGCAGAGAATAAGTATGTACTATAACATGGAGCCTGCTTCCCAGATGGTCCTAGTGGTAAACAACCTGCCTGCCAATGCAGGGGATATAAGAGATGCAGGTTTGATCCCTGGGTTGGGAAAATCGCCCGGAGGAGGACGTGGCAACCCACTCCAGTATTGTTGCCTGGAGAATCCCATGGACAGAGGAGCCTGGTGGGCTACAGTCCATAGAGTTGCAAAGACTTGGACATGACTGAAGCAACTTAACATGCACGTATAATATGGAACAAGAGAGGAGAGAAATGAAGAGAAAGAATGATATTTTAAGAGACCCTTCTCCAGGCCATATTGTAATTGCTTATCCTTTATCATCTTAGTTAGAAAGATGAAGGCAAAGGTCTGTGAGCAGAGATGAAAGGATAAATTCTGGGGCTGGAGATGGAAAAGAAAAAAAAAAATCTGGAATATAGTAAGGAGAGAGGAAAAGTGCTGACAGGGATACTTAGGGTTACCAACCTCACCACTTGGTCAATCTGGCAGAGAATGTAGTGAAGTCAAGGAAATCCCAACGTCACTAATCACTTTATCCAACCATTCCAGTTGTTGCTAAAATGGTAGACACAGTTCCATTATGTAATATCATTGTGTGTGCATTATTTCTGTGGAACACAGCAAGTCAAATGTGAAATGACGCAGTTGCATTGATTCTTTCATTTATAAGAGCTAAGAAGTATTGAGTAATGTATTACATGTTGGCACTGAGCTGCTCTTGTTGCCGATAAACACTATGAAGACAAAGTGTAGAAACAAACATTTAAAAGAAGAAAGGTAGGAGGAAGTCACTAGATCACAAAGCTCTACATATTGGATTTAAAGAAATACTGAAGCTAGTGCATCCGTAGATATTAAGCATCTAATTGGAGGATTCTAGTCCCCCTAAATTTGGGAAATCATTTTATAATGAGCACAAGCACCTAGGATCCATCTATGTACCATGAGAAAATGTCTAAATGACAAAGCTGTCTGCAAATGTTTCCTCCACTTTTGTGTGAGGTATTTTTAGGGGTGAATCTCCATGACACAGTAATGACAGCTGATATCTTGGTAGTTGCAGGAGCCTTCAGCATGTTGATACCAAATCCATTTTAATGCTTCACGAAATGCAGCATTTAAAGAAACACAGTCCAACAAAATATGTGCATTATTTTTGCCACATGTATTTTCAAAGAGAAAATGATGAGAAGTTGAAAAATATTCTCTTACTCATTATTAAGAGGATATTCAATTTTGACACTGTTATGGATACATCTGGGTTGCTACTTTTTTTTTTTTTTTTCTTTTTAGTCTTAATTATAAACTGACATCCCGGAGATGCTTGGATCCATAGAGAAAAGAGTGATGAAATGAATTTTCTATTAAGATGGAATTTTTTAAATATGATATTTTTTTTTCTGAGTGGTGGAGAAAGACATTTAAATAGGAGGGAGGGCAGTATTCTATCTGGAGAAGGGACTGATATGACAAATGTCACTGGAAGTTACAGAAATAGTAGCTAAAATTTTAACTGCCTTTGGAAGCTTAAAGAGCACAGGCAAGGACAGTCATAAAAGGACAGTCATAAAAACACTGTCACTGGTCTGGGGGGCCTTGCTCTCTGCAGCACAACCTGCCATGCTCTTGGGCAGGACAGATTCCTTCCTTGGCCTATACCTCTAGTTCAGAAGCAGAGACAGTGAGAGAGGAAGAATAAAAAGAAGTTTAGTCCCTATATGATGTTGTGGACTAGAAGGAATGTAAACTCTATTCCAACTCTAAGTTTTCTTTTATTCAAATATCCTCTTCTGCAAAAGTGCATAAATTAGGGGGAAAATTATCTCATGCGGAAATGGGGATTTGACAAATTAGTTATTGGCACCCTAAAACAACCAAGGTGTCTTTCCTGGTGTGGCAAATGAACTGCTATTGCAGACAGATATTCACTTCTGGCATATTAAACACAAAATGCATACTAAAAGTGAGAATCAAACGTAGTTGATGGGGTAGTATTCTTCAGTGAAAATCTGAATCCTTTAGACTGGCCTAAGAACTACAATTCAAGTATCATTCCTGTTGAAAAATATCTTTTGAATTTCAAACAGTTGATTTGCAGATGAGCTTCTGGTACAGTCACAAACTGGGGCCCAAATTTTCCAGAACTGTACAAAGGAGTGGTAAGATATACATCTGAATACATCAGAGTTCGATGAGACAGTAACCATGCATCCACAGATAATCTGAAAGAGTCCAGCACTTGCTTAGTCATTTACCTCCATTCCGTATCAGCTCTCTTTAAGTTTATCCATATCAAGGGCTCTCTCAAGTGCTTATTGATACTCTTATCTGCTCTGCTTAATTAAGCACACTATTGACAAAACCTGGATCTTTATTTAATCTAGCCTAGTAGAAGTTAGAAGCACTCTTTCAATTACTGATGAAACTCAGCCAAAGCGAAAGATAAACCTTGGGGTGACAAGTCAGCTAAGTTAATATTTTGGCATTTATTATATGGCAGATGCTATCCTAAGCCCAGAGCAAATATTGTCTATTTAATCCTTCAAATAACCTTATAAGATGAATCTTATTTTTTATCCCCAGTTAGCAGATATGGAAACAAAGGCCAAAGTTTCCAAAGCTAAAAGCAGAACCAAGATTTAGATCCAGGAATTTTATTTCATGAGCTTGCTCTTAATTATTGTGTTGTGTTGATAGCCACTTACATCTGTCTGAGAAGTGATGCATTCATTCTAATCAAATGGATTTTGCAGGAGAGTTGATTGTCAGTAGGGAAAATCAAAAATTACTGTCTTTTCTCCCTTAAATGATACTAAATTGTTTTTCATGGATTGGTGACTTTAACATCTTTTATTATTTAGCAATCCATTTAAGAGTTTGGCATAAGTTAGTCATTGATTGACTCAAAACTAATATATGTATTATATAGAAATACTTGTGTGTGTGTGTATCATATTAGCTTTTTAGGAGAGAAATTTCTTATCAAGATGATTAATGATAACTAAGTCATCTTTTTTTAGTTTTAATTTTTCTTATTGTATGTTCTAACTTGTCAGGAATAATTCATTCCATGTCATTCACTGGGTTACTACCTAGAACATTCAACATGTATATGACCCAGGGACTGAACCTGTGTCTCTTGCACCTCCCGTATTGCGGGCAGATTCTTTACCACTGAGCCACCAGGGAAGCCCATTAGAAATAGCATCTAAGATTAATTGTAGAGTGACATATACTTTTGAAAACATGCACATTGATAAAAGGCTAAAATATAATTCTAGTTCCATAAGCACTAACTGAAAGGAAGCTAACAACTTTTTGAGTCAAGTCTTGTTCTACAGTCTTTACATTCATCTTTTCATTTAACTTTTCTATGACGTCAAGAACTAGTAACATTCCATTTGACAGGTGAGGACACTGAGATTTGGGGAGGTTAATAAAGTAGCCTGTTATCAGGTGGCTGGCTGATGATTGAACTGGGATTTAAAACTAAGTATGTGGACTCTAGAGCCTTAGGTCTTAAACATTGCACAACACTTGTTCTCTGCAGTCATAAATTATAAACTATATTTTCTTTGATATCTAATTTCTTTGAAGCTTTTCTTCCTTTGGGTCTGCATACTAACCAGTTGTACTACATGTTTTCTGACTACAAATTAGGAGAAATGTTCAGGTTTTCATCAATATTATCTTTTTTAAAAGCAAAGTTGGAAAAAATCTGATTTTTGTAATTTCTGTTGAGCACATTTTTATCTCAAACATGTTCTGCTGAAGAATGTAGGGTTTTCAAGGAGGTTTATCATGAATCCTTCCTGGATGATGCTATTTTATATATTGATGTTTCCAAATGAGGATGGAGTGGAAAAGAGATGTCCAGAGAGTGATATAAAATTATAAGAAGCATTTTTAAACCTTGTATTTGACACTCTTCCAAACTTCTTCCTGAGAATATGATATTTCTATCTCCAGTTCAAAAGTGATACAAATATTTTTACTGGAAGGAACAGAATGTTTAAAAGCTACCTCCATATTTGTTGGATCTTTTCTCCTTAGATGTGAGTGAGGGAACATAATGTGAGGATTCCTCCCACTTCCTTTAGGCTGACTGGGAATAGGGTGATATACAGGGGGAAAGAGGCTAAGAACAATCTTCTCAGGCCTGTTTGTGGTCTAGATGTAATCTATAGGCACAGCATGTGTTCCTGAGCTCACGGGACTGTTCAGTCTATAACGTCAAGGAAATAACCCACCTGGGATTTGAAATTACAAATCAAAGCAAAGCAGTCCTCGTGAGTGCACTCTGAATCAATTTCTCCTGGGAACTAGGGAAAGTTTACATGTATTCAGGGGCCTAAAGGAAATCAGTCCTGAATATTCACTGGAAGGACTGATGCTAAAGCTGAAACTCCAATACTTTGGCCACCTGATGCAAAGAACTGACTCATTGGAAAAGACCCTGATGCTGAGAAAGATTGAAGGCAGGAGAAGGGGACAACAGAGGATGAGATGGTTGGATGGCATCACCAACTTGATGGACATGAGTTTGAGTAAACTCCAGGAGTTGGTGATGGCCAGGGAGGCCTGGTGTGCTGCAGTCCATGGGGTGGCAAAGAGTCGGACACGTCTGAGTGACTGAATTGAACTGAACTGATTCAGTGGCCATGGCTACGTTGCTTTCTGTTTGAACAGTAACTGAGTTATAGTATCTCAAGTTTTTAAAGCCTTTTTAAAGTGAGTGAAACAAGGTTACTAAAATTTCCTCATTGGATCCTCATAATAATCCCTGCAAATAAAATATTTTTTTTGTTTTACCAGTGGGAGAGAAAGTGACCCTCTCTAGGAAATTGAGGATATTAATATAAAAAACATATGTGTGCTAAACATAACACACATAACATAACACACATAGTGTGTGTTAAATGAACAATACAAGCTGTGCAGTCTGACCTCTATGAGTGTGGTTGCTATGAGGGGAGAGAAGGAACACAGGATAGAGTTTGACTAAGTAACCAAGCTGGAAAATCACTTGATAGACTAGTCAAGGGGGTGTTATTCCAGTGTAGCAACTCATGCAGTTAATGAAAGATGCAAATCAAATATGAAAATATTATGTTACTATTGAATTAATAAAACTATATTGAAAATTAGTGAAATATAATTTCATCTATATGTTCATGTCTACCAGGTTTTGGTTTGTTTCTGATTCAAAAGCAAGTGTTAGAAGTAGTTCTGGATACTGTTCAGAGCATTACAGTCTTCATGATCCCCAGTCCTGCAAAATCACCCTGTGAAAGTTGTTCAGAAAATACCTAATTACCACTTGACATGTTCATAAGACCATGATAAAATCAATACATTTTCTTCACAGAAAGCAGGCTTTCACTGGAGTCTGAATTCCATTTCTCTTCTCATTTTTAATTTAAAAAGTGAACAGAGAACAGATTTTCTATTTGAATGTTGAGAGGAAATGCCTGAAAATTTACTACATCTTCAGGGCTAACTTTTAAAAGTTCTTTGTATTTAAAATGGCTTTGAATGAACAATTTTTAGTTGGTGGAATTTAATAACCAAAGCAATTGAACATTATCTAAAGTACCTGTGATTTTTACAAACAAATAAAAGCCAAAAGGAAAGAAATAGGCTTTAATACAATTATACTTGCATGTGGAATCAACAGTATAATTAAGCATTTCAATTACTAGACAAGTGATTTCAATTATGTACCTTCAAACATTGGGTCTTTGTATTAAAATACAAATAATTCTTACTTTAAGATATATGATGAATTCTACTTTCCTATGTTAATAAGAATAAATATCCAGTATGGCAAATAGTGTAAGATAAAAATGTTTACAGGTTCTTTGGTTTCATGTTATGGTCTTAATGCAACATGATGAAGCTTGTGCATTGACCAACACTGCAGTCTTTGAAACATACCATGTCTGGATAAAATATGCTTCATTCTGAAACAGATTGATATAAAAATGCATGCATACTATAAAAGAACAAAGACAAACTGTTTTCTAAAACATTAACTTTCTGATATTCACACATTTGGATATTGGTGAAAATAAACATTGAAAGCAATCTAACAAGCTGCCCAAACCTGCACAGTCCTTTTGTGTTCTAGGGGAGTGACAGATGTCAGACTGAAGAGTGAGTAATCCTGTTTCGAAGACATATTTACAAAGTCAGTGTTGCCAGAATTTTTATGTACCCTCGTTGATCAAACCAAAAGTAAAATAAAATTTAAAAACAAAATATGTAGTTGTTCTTAATTTTTTAATACATGCCATCTTGTCACACAATATCTGTTTGCTTCTTCAATCTGTTAGTATGACTGAATCAATTCTCTTGAGCCTCAAAACACAAAACACATAATTTGGTTCAAATCTGTAAACTTACTCATTAGCATTTCCACAGTTTACCTATAAAGCCTCAAAGTAATCATGCTCTTAAAATAAGTTATGTTTGGCTCGATTTTCGTAGAGACAATTGACTTTCCCAATTAAATTTGTGTGTAGATGCTTCACAGGTATTTGATGCTCAAATTAAAATTACAATAAGGTTCATTTTCCTATCAACTCTGTGGTTCTGCATTCTCTCCTTCCCACACCATGTCCTCCAAAACCAGAAGAGGCAGCCCTTGGGGCTCATGATCAAATTCTTCTCTGAATTTAAAGAAGGTTTTACTCCTTCGTGTTTCTTAATACTCTGACTTTTGACCTCATTAATAATAAAAGTCCTATGAAGCTCACAGGATAAGAAATAAATCTAGAATGAATTGAATAGCTGCATTCAATTGCCAATTTGCAATCACTGTGTTCTCAGACAAGATAACTTACCATGAGTAATTTCTGAACAAAACCATCCAGTGTGGTAGGTGTTAGACTGTCATGTCTAGTTCAGACAAAATGGATCATTTCTCCTCTGTATCCTTCTCTTATCATTGATTTACTGAGATATAAATCAAACATAGTAAAATCCACCCTACAAAGGTAGGTAGTTTCCTAAATCTTGAAAACTTACAAAGTCTGGTGACCACCACCACAATGAAGATATAGAATATTTTCATCATCACAAAAAGTTCTGTCATACTGTTTTACATTCAGTCCCCTTCTCCCTATTCCCGGCCTTTGGCAAGCACTGATTTGCTTTCTGTCCCTATCAGTTCAGTTCAGTTCAGTCACTCAGCCGTGTCCAACTCTTTGTGACCCCATGGACTGCAGCACGTCAGGCATGCCTATCCATCACCAGCTCCCGGAGCCTACCAAATTCATGTCCATTGAGTCGGTGATGCCATCCAACCATCCCATCCTCTGTTGTCCCCTTCTCCTCCTGCCTTCAATCTTTCCCAGCATCCGGGTCTTTTCAAATGAGTCAGCTCTTCACATCTGGTGGCCAAAATATTGGAGTTTCAGCCTGAGCATCAGTCCTTCTAATGAATATTCAGGACTGATTTCCTTTAGGATGAACTGGTTGGATCTCTGTGCAGTCCAAGGGGCTCTCAAGAGTCTTCTCCAACACCACAGCTCAAAAACATCAATTCTTCGGTGCTCAGCTTTCTTCACAGTCCAACTTTCACATCCATACGTGACTACTGGAAAAACCATAGCCTTGACTAGGCAGACTTTTGTTGGCAAAGTAATGTCTCTGCTTTTTAATATTCTGTCTAGGTTGGTCATAACTTTTCTTCCAAGGAGCAAGCGTGTTTTCATTTCATGGCTGCAGTCACCATCTGCAGTGATTTTGGAGCCCAAGAAAATAAAGTCTACCACTGTTTCCACTGTTTCCCCATCTATTTGCCTTGAAGTGATGGGACCAGATGCCATGATCTTAGTTTTATGAATGTTGAGCTTTAAACCAACGTTTTCACTCTCCTCTTTTACTTTAGGTTTATCTCTTCTAGAGTGTCAAATAATTGGAATTATAAAGAACGTTGTCTTTTTTTTCCTCTCAGTCTTTCACTTAGTATATAATGTCCTTTAAGTGCATCCATGCCATTGCATGCATCAGTAGTCTGCTCCTTTTCTCTAGCTGAGCATCATTTCATTGTATGAATGAACTATATTTTCTTTTTCTACTCCCCTGTCAGTGTCCATTGATGTTGTTTACAGCTTTTGATGATTATGAATAAAGCTGCCTTACAGATTTACCTAATAAATTTACCTAATAAAACTAATGTTTTATCTGAATCTATGTTTTCATTTCACTTGGGGAATAACCTAGACTGCTGGGCCTATCATGGTAAAAATATTTTTAATTTTATAAGAAACTGGAAATCTGTTTTCCAAGTCACCATACCAATTTATATTTCCACCAGAAACAAGTAAGGATTTCAGTTACTTTGAATTCATGACTGCATTTGATATTGTTTGGTTTTGTTTGTTGGTTTTTGATTGGAGTCATTCAAACTGCTAGGTAGTATTTTCTCACTGTGATTTTAATTTCTGTTTTCCTAATGATTAATCAGGTTGAATATCTTTTTATGTGCTTATTGGCCATTCATATATATTCTTTGTTGTCTGATCAAATATATTGCCCATTTTCAAAACCAGGTTGTATTATTACTGAATTTTAAAAGTGCTTTATGTATTCTGGTTTTTATATAACTCTTTGTATACTCTGGTAAGGGAGTTTTGTTTTTGTTTTTTTTTCCAATTTTCTACATCCTAAGTGGAAATTAATATTATTTATGTGAAGACAGCAAATGTATTATTTTCAGGTGACAGCCATATAAAACTCAAGTGGTCATAAGCTACTTATGACTATCTTATTTACGGTACACTGGGTCCATGGTTATACCTTCCATGGTGTAGAAACACACAGCCTTTTCTGCCTTTGAAAGTGTCTACAAATATAAGAAATAATTATTCATAAAATAAATAAATGATTTTGTTTGCTTTTACTCTTTTCTTTTTATACACTTGAGTCATCTGCTTTAATTAGAAATTACTATGTGATAACTGGAATAAAGAAAAAATCAAACCTGATAGTGAAGTAATTCTAAGGGGATAACATGATTTCATAAAAGCTTCAACTCAATTGCCACAATAGCCAGGTTGTCAAATATCCACCCATCAACCACCTCTAGTTTCATTTTGACTGGATTTTTGCATTAATTTTACTTACTGAATTTATTTCAATAGAAGGAGACCACTCTACAAAGTTCCTTTAAGAAGCTTCCTTAGCTTTTTCAAAAAGGAGTCCGAGTCAGACTAAATTGTCTGTAAAAGAGATTCTGGTTCACAGTTTACTTTCTCATGTGAAGTTCTAGAAGGAAACAATTGGAGCTACTCTAATGTACTGTTCTAACGAGGCAACACATAGATCAACTCGAATGATACACCATTCTTTAGAACACTCATAGCCTAGGATATGAATGCACTTCACTAAGCATTCCTACTTCATCTTTGATTAAATTTCTCTTCTTTGATATATTACCTAAAAAGAGAGACACAGGAAGAAAACTATGTAAAGACTGGGGAAGAAAAAGAAGAATGGAAATAAACCAATGCTGATATTTATATACTTTCCCCATTACTTGGTCAGAGATTAAAACTAGTCAAGGATATTCTCCACAAATATTTCAGACCTTCTGCTTCAAACTTCTGCTAAACATCTGTTGAATAGCCCAATATTTTCTAAATGGTCTGTGTTGTAGGACAAAAAAAAAAAAATGAGAAATGAGTTTTGGCAGAAATGGAAAGTCAGGCAGTGCAATCAGTCCACTGTGGTAACGAGGGTTTGGAATAAGAGGAGTGCCAGCTTTTGAATGTTATGTCTTCAAGTTGGAGGATAAGAGGACCTGGGTGTATAAGATATGACAGGAGTAAATGGTCTCCTGGATCTCACCTGATTATGGGGAAAATGTCTATGGCATCTGCAGGTGTATCTGAGACGTATGCATTCAGCTCAGTTCAGTTCAGTCTCTCAGTTGTGTCCGACTCTTTGTGAACCCATGGACTGCAGCACGCCAGGCCTCCCTGTCCATCACCAACTCCTGGAGTTTACCCAAACTCATGTCCATTGAGTCAGTGATGTCATCCAACCATCTCATCCTCTGTCAACCCCTTCTCCTCCTGTCCTCAATCTTTCCCAGCATCAGGCTCTTTTCCAATGAGTCAGCTCTTTGCATCAAGTGGCCAAAGTATTGGAGTTTCAGCTTTGACATCAGTCCTTCCAATGAACACCCAGGACTGATCTCCTTTAGGATGGACTGATTGGATCTCTTGCAGTCCAAAGGACTCTCAAGACTCTTCTCCAACACCACAGTTCAAAAGCATCAATCCTTTGGTGCTCAGCTTTCTTTATAGATGTGTGTATAGGAGGAGGTAGATATTGGACTCACTGTTTCCCTCATGCCAGTCAAAGACTTTTTATTCAAAATAAAAAACTGGAAATAGAACTGCCATATGACCCAGCAATCCCACTTCTGGGCATACACACTGAGGAAACCAGATCTGAAAGAGACACGTGCACCCCAATGTTCATCGCAGCACTGTTTATAATAGCCAGGACATGGAAGCAACCTAGATGCCCATCAGCAGATGAATGGATAAGGAAGCTGTGGTACATATACACCATGGAATATTACACAGCTGTTAAAAAGAATTCATTTGAATCAGTCCTAATGAGATGGATGAAACTGGAGCCCCTTATACAGAGTGAAGTAAGCCAGAAAGATAAAGAACATTACAGCATACTAACACATATATATGGGATTTAGAAAGATGGTAACGATAACCCTATATGCAAAACAGAAAAAGAGACACAGAAATACAGAACAGACTTTTGAACTCTGTGGGAGAATGTGAGGGTGGGATATTTCAAAAGAACAGCATGTATACTATCTATGGTGAAACAGATCACCAGCCCAGGTGGGATGCATGAGACAAGTGCTCGGGCCTGGTGCACTGGGAAGACCCAGAGGAATCGGGTGGAGAGGGAGGTGGGAGGGGGGATCAGGATGGGGAATACGTGTAAATCTATGGCTGATACATATCATTGTATGACAAAACCCACTGAAATGTTGTGAAGTAATTAGCCTCCAACTAATAAAAAAAAAAAAAGAAAAAATTAGCTTAAAGGAGAGAAAGATGAAACAGAAGATCCACAGCCTTCTAACTCCCTTCTCATACTCTTGTAAAAGTCCTGTTTCAAGAACTTTTCTAATACAGGATAGTATCAGAATGTTTATCAAATAATGTTACAGCCTGAAATTCAGTATAGCTGTGGAAGGATAACTTACAGTGGATAGGATTTAGATGCAACGGCAGATTTAGCGCTGTATGGGGCCACTTTATAATGGACAGCTAAAAAGGAGGCTAACAACATTCCATTTCATGCTGAATTCCCTTCCATGGTCCATCAATGTAATGATTTCAGATTTTTTAGGCAAACTTGTTACTTAGCAATAAAAGAAAGCTGTTTATCATACAATTTTTTTAATATACTCAACTCTTTCTTTGCTAAACCAGGACAAGTACAACAAACCAAGATTATCTCACAACATATTCAGTGCATAAGCTCTGACAGTGAAAGCACTACCATATGAATCTTGGACGTTTAGATCTCTTTCTGCCCGACTCCCTCCCCCGTTTAGAGCTTGTACATAAGAAGAAGTTTTGCTTAACCGCTGAGAGGACATGAACATAGTCCCAGGGCTCTATCCTAGTGAATTCAGATGACATAGATGGGTCTTCTTCTCATAAAGGTGCCCACTCCATGTATAACCATATTTGTAGTTTGGATCTTCAGACCCTAAACCCCTAAGAAGATAAGGAGAGGGTCTGGGAAGGAAGAACAGGGATTATTGTGCACTAATTTCTTCATCTCGACAATATTTGAAATATTCACTTCTGTCCCCACCTTATCATTTCTCTTTTCCTCCCTCAGACTGGGAAAAAAAAAAAAAATCAGATGTCATATTCCTTCAACAGAGAAGTATGCAATAGATTGAAAATCCAAATGAATTCTGGGAGTCTAGATTAACATGTCAAAAATACAGATCCTTTGGTAGCCCTGGAAAGTCACAGAATTATTGAGAGGGCTCCAATTCCTGAGAAGCCATGCCAGCAGGAACTGGGAACACTTTGAAAGAGAATTATGATTTTTGAGGTAATAGAATATGATGGATAATGATGGCATTAGCCAATGTGACGATTCAAGCAGCTCCCATCTCCAACAACTCCTTGGCACTGTGCAACCCCCCTGGAAATCAGACTACAACCCTCTGAAGATGGGGAACTCCAACGGAATGAAATTTAAGTATTATCCTCATGTTTTAGTGTTTTAAAAGAAACTTGAAGTGTAAAACCATATTATTTGCACATTTTTGTTAATGGGCTGAGAGTCATACCTGATCACTAAGCTATATTTTGGACAATTAACCCAGTGTGTATAATGGGGGCTCCCTTTTTTCAGGGGTGACTACCAATATCTTTGCTTACAGAGATAATTATATGTATGAATAGAAAAATAATCTTTGAAAAAATAGTTTAAATTAATATTAAGCTCTATACTCAATTCTCCATTTTCTCAAAATATGATGCTTTAAACTTAAAAACCCTAAACAAAAATCAGGAATTGAGGTGTCACCTGGCACAATGGGTCATGAGGCATTAGATGGCACCACATATTAATGAGATACACAAAAAGGCCAAGTGCAAATGTGATAACCAAATTGGAGGAAAAAAAAATGATTCTAACATATTTCCCCAAAATTAATTATTTGTGCTACTGTAATAAAATCAAAAGGAGAATGAGGAGGAGGGGTGATTGCAATGATAGCAATAAGGAACAACAGATAATTTTTAATTGTATTTACTATGTGCCAGGCACTGTGCTATGTAATTAGAGACATTACTTTATTTAAACCTTAGTATCTCCAGATCCCATGAGCCTCATTACTCTTACACATTGCTGTTTCTAAAGACCAGCAAGCTTTAAAATAGGCTTTCCAAAGAGGAGGAATAAACAACTTCTAATACATGGAATACAATACAAGGTGAATTCAGTATTCACTTTGAAATGTTAGTGCTGCCAGAAACAGAGATGCTATTTTCAGCCCAGCTTCTTTAAGTTTTTCTTGTTTTTGTTTGTTTGTTTGTTTTTTGTTGTCAATGAAACTTGAATAAAGGGGAATATGTGCTGTTAGTTTTTTTAACTTTAATAACTGCACAAATGTATAATGAATTATCAGAGGACATACTCTCTCTTTCACAAGCTTCCACACTAATAAAACAGAATATCCACTTTCTGCATTTTACCTGGCATGTTGGTTAGCACTTATCCAAAATGAGTATGTTAAGGAAAGAGAGTTAAGGGTTTATACTACAGACTTGGCTGAATCATATCTGGGAAGGGACATCTCATCCTAACTCTTATTTTTATACTTGAAGAGCAGTTCTTTCCATTTTCAGAGTAAAAATTCCATCTACAAATTTCTATAGATACAGACTTGGAGCAGAAGCCACAGACCTTTAAAAATGCTTATTTGTTACAAGAAAATACAATACATTTTCAGAATCCACAAATATTGAACCAGGAAAGATTATAGAATATAAACTCTATGCCAACAAGACCTGGTAGAGATTACAAACATTCTATAGAGGGGGAAACAAAAGTGTCAGGAATATTCCTATTGAGTAAACTATCTTATTATTTAGTTTTGAAACATAACTTAGATATTTTTTTCTCTATTGTCTCTAGAATAGTTTCAAACTCAGGCAGATAATTGGTGAGTGGGAGGGCAGAAAACACACAGTGCGCGTGGCAGGGGCACATAGAACTGAAGAGACTGGGAGAAGGCAAGAACAGATTTAACTTTAGGTTCTTTTTGCCAAAATATATATATGTATATATGACAATTTGTTAAATGAGAGGCAGTTACATACACCTCCAACATCTCAAATTCTAAGCAGCTGAAATGGCATTTTCAGATATTGCATATGCATTGTAGGCTGTTTCTTCAGAAAGTCATTTTTAAACTCCTCAATCCATTGTCTGTCAAAATGAATGGTAAGCAATTTCTAAATTTTTTTCAGGAACATTTTGGTCATTACAAATTCTCCAAAACATGTTTATTTATTTGCTTTCTAAATATGGAATAAAATGTATTTACAGACCAGTATACACTGTGGTGTCATGGGAAATATATGTTGATTGACTTTTCTTTTCAAATGTTCATGATACCTGATGTCAATATGGAGTAGAGATACATTTATGAACATATGAGCCTAATTATTTTTTATTTGTATTTGTATCTCCAAACTACATTGCTATCATTTTTATACTGATTCCCTTTTAAGTGTACCTATGAGGTTTATGCACTTGAAGAACTTTCCAGGAGGAAAAAGCTACTTTGGTATGCCCTTGCTTATTTTGTTGTTGTTTTCCAAGAAGGTGTTTTACTAGCCCCAAAAGTGTGTGTTTTTCAAATAATTTAAGACTATCCTAGGGCTAGTCTTCAACTTCAGCTTCTTCAGCATTACTGGTCAGCACATAGACTTGGATTACCGTGATATTGAATGGTTTGCCTTGGAAATGAAGAGAGATCATTCTGTTGTTTTTGAGACTGCTACCAAGTACTGCATTTCAGACTCTTTTGACTATGATGTCTACTCCATTTCTTCTAAGGGGTTCTTGCCCACAGTAGTAAATATAATGGTCATCTGAGTTAAATTCACCCATTCTAGTCCATTTTAGTTTGTTGATTCCTAAAATGTTGATGTTCACTCTTGCCATTTCCTGTTTGATCACTTCCAATTTGCCTTGATTCATGGACCTAACATTCCAGATTCCTATGCAATATTGCTCTTTATAGCATCGGACTTTGCTTCCATCACCAATCACATCCACAAGTAGGTGTTGTTTTTGCTTTGGCTCCAGCTCTTCCTTCTTTCTGGAGTTATTTCTCCACTGATCTCCAGTAGCATATTGGGCACCTACTGACCTGGGGAGTTCATCTTTCAGTATCATATCATTTTGCTTTTTCATACTGTTCATGGGATTCTCAAGGCAGGAATCCTGAAGTGGTTTGCCATTCCCTTATCCAGTGGACCACATTTTGTCAAAACTCTCCACCATGACCCGTCTGTCTTGGGTGGCCCTACACAACATGGCTCATAGTCTCCTTGAGTTAGACAAGGTTGTGGTCTATGTGATTAGATTGATTAGTTTTCTGTGATTGTGGTTTCCAGTAGTCATGTATGGATGTGAGAGTTAGACTATAAAGAAAACTGAGCACTGAAAAATTGATGCTTTTGAATTGTGGTGTTGGCGAAGACTCTTGAGAGTCCCTTGGACTGCAAGGAGTTCCAACAAGTCCTTCCTAAAAGAAATCAGTCCTGAATGTTCATTGAAAGGACTGATGCTCAGGCTGAAACTCCAATACTTTGGCCACCTAATGAGAAGAGGTGACTCATTGGAAAAGACCCTGATGCTGGGAAAGATTGAAGGCACGAGGAGAAGGGGATGACAGAGGGTGAGATGGTTGGATGGCATCACTGACTCAATGGACATGAACTCATGTCCATCGGGAGTTGGTGATGGACAGGGAGGCCTGGTGTGCTGAAGTCCATGGGATCACAATGAGTCAGACATGACTGAGTGACTGAACTGAACTGAGGGCTAGTCAGTTATAAACAAGTCTGCTCTATGGATAAAATTGATGAAAAATTGCAACTCAACATCTTAGAATGAAAAGGAATTGACTGAAGATGTATTTTATAAGGTTTTTCAATTCACTTTTTTAACCAATATTTCCCATTGGATTTTTTGAGAGTTAGAAAAGCTTTAAATTCTGAACTAATATCGTTCAAATGAGGTCAAAGATTCAAAATACTTTTCATAATATTTTAAAGGTAATTGTAGTCCTTGAAGAAGTCTAAAATTAACAATTGACCAAAGTTTACAGAGATCACTTTTCTTATCAGGGGAAAAAAGTGTATTTGAGTTTGATGCCATTTCCCACTTTGGAGTGACTACCAAGAGTCAAATAACTTATCTAAGAGTTGGCAAACTTTTTTTCTGTTAAAGACAAAATGTAAGTATTTTTGACTCTGTGGGCCAACTGTTGTAACTCCTGACTTCTCCATTACTATTACTCACAAACAGCCATAGACAATAAACCCGTAGGCTTGACCATGTTTCAATAAAACTTTATTTACAAAAGCAGGGAGTGGCTACATTTGGCCTATGGATCAGACTCTGACTTTGCTTTAAAACTAAATGATCAGAAATTAATCGTTCACTTGAAAAAGTCAGATTCAAGGCTAACTTTTTATGAAAACAACTGTTTTAATTCAGATGTTTGTTGAGCATCACAACTAGTCTTTTGCCACATTGTCAACACATCCAATTTTCTGACTGAATTGGTGGCCTAAGATAGTCATAAAAAGTGATTGTAAAAATAGAGGTTTTGATTTCCTACATGCTTTCATGTCTTTATAATCATCATTATTACTCTTTCAGATTTCTAAGTTACTTACTGCTGTCTGACAGAACAGGTCTCTTTTCTTTCTCTTTCCCGTGATTTGCTTCATCAATCAACAGCTCAATACAAAGCTCAGAGGGACAGAATCCACTCTCAGTGTTTAAAACCTTCCTGGAAAGAGTCTTTACCCACATGAATTATTAAAATACGGGTGCAAACAGAGAAAGCTGCTCAAGTACACATGCTCCATGGTGAAGGTATCATACTAAAGTTAATTTACAAAATAAACTATGAAGAACAATTTTGGAAAAAGAAAAGCTTTGTCCTTTATATATGGTTTTACAGTGTAGCATCATTTGATTCACAGCAGTATGCAAGCAACAATACATCAACTTTAATGGTTCTGCTTACCTCTTTTCTCCTCTCTTGATATTACTAGGAGGTAGAGGGTTCTTTATTTGCATTTTCAGCTGCATAAAGAGCCTGTTTAGGGCCTTTTACCAGGATCAGTTGAGAGCTTTCGCTTGTTTCATTGGATGCCTAAATTACCACAGCTTGACGCTCTCCTTATGCAGACTGTGACAGTATTTTCTTTACTTTATCATCTTGTTATCCCTTAAAGTGTACTTTGCCCACTTACATTAGCAGAAACCAATTTCCTTCTTTCACTAACAATAGCAAAACAAATCTATTAAAACTTCTACAAGAGTAAGTAAAGAAGATCTACCAGGTAGCTTAAACTAAGAAAGGCACACTTTTCACTGTTGATTTAAACTCTTCCTTTGCCTACATTTCATTTACCCTCTATGTTCCTGGCAAACACAGAAATATTGGAGAGCACTTTCTGTGTTTCACTTATGGTGCAACACATTCTATATCCAACTCTAACCCACCTCTCAGGATGTCAGATCCACCCAGCACCAAGAGGTCCATGCCTTGATCATTAGTTACTAGTCTAATAGAAGAGAGAAACAATCCATGGCAATGGCAGAAGGGTAAGCACACGTAGCTTTAATCATGGAGAAGTGACTAAATCCTATTCACCACAGGTGTGTAGGTTTATGTTACCAGCATCTGCTGTGAATCACATTAAGTTATTATTTTCATTCTACAGCATCAATGGGTGTTTATGGCAATAACTGTACACTATAGAATTTTGATTGCACAGAGAGGAAAAATAGTTATTTGGAATGCAATTTGCAATATTTCTTTTTCATTGCCTCTCATTTGGCAGCTTATCCTACTCAGATATTATCATCAATATGCCATACATAAACTTACATTCATCACTCGTACTTAGGCTTATTAACAAAACAGCAATTATATTATTGTAGGAGGATTATGGGAATGAATACAACTGTGTTGCAATGTTTCCTTCTTTACAGGACAATGTGTTTTTTTGTTATTGTTGTTGACAACAAGCCACAATGTAAACAATCTGTCTGAAAATATAAGAAGTGTCATTGAAGGCTAAAGCAGCATTTTTATGAATATGCCCATTTATAGACATTCTTTTATAAAACGTCACAACACAGCATGTTCTAACATCAATTTATATTGAACACAAACTCAACAGAAGATTCAACTATAGTGTATACTTTTGCAAATTAACTCTTTGATATGATGCAGAAACCCACCTCTATTTTTAAGGCAATTTTTAGAGTTACTAGTACTTACTAAAATGGTATATAACGTCCCCTCAGACACTAACGGTAACTCCTGGCACAGCTTAGTAGTCCTTCCTCTCCCTGTTAAGGCTCCTCCAGAAGGGACCCAGACTCCTTGATTTCAGATCAGCGGGGAACAGAAGAAAGACAACCAACTTTCAGCATTACCACACCACCACAGCAAGTTTGTCCATCCTATTGGTATTCTCTTGATGATGCTCAGTACCTGTAACAGGGGAAAGTCCATTTTTCCCTTATAACAAATTTCTGAAGAGAGTCCAGAGGGAATATCCTGCCACCCAAATAACTGATGCCATGGGCTGGGTTTCGGAGTCCAGTAGGGACATTTCTCACAGACTGTAACATCATGGTAGGCTCGTTAAAATGGGCTCCTTAAGGCTTACAGATATTAGTAGCATCAAAAGGGGCCACATTTTTCTTTTTTTGTAAGGACAGAATTGAAAAAGGGAGCCTGAGAGCTATAGTTTATGAGAGTAAAACTAGCATTTTTTGATGAAAAATGCAATTCCCTAATGGGCTTCCCAGGTGGCATTAGTGGTAAAGAACCCACCTGCCAATGCAGGAGACATAAGAGACAAAAGTTATAAGATCCATGGGTCAGGAAGAGCCCTGGAGGAGCGCATGGAATACTGGAGCCCACTCCAGTATTCTTGCCTGAAAAATCCCATGGACAGAGGAGCCTGGCAGGCTACAGTTCCTGGGGTCGCAAAGAGTAGGATATAATTGATCATGTCCCTAAACTGATACAAATCCCTACCAAATAATTGCACAAGTAAACATAGGACAAGAATCACTTATTGGGGAAGGAAAAGCATAGCACTCATAAAATCCTCATCTGCTGCTACTATACTTGTAAATAGTAAGTTATAATATTTGGAGTTACGGAAGTCACATTAAGTATTTTCACTTGAATTAACTAGGTTTACTGACATAATTGCCATTCTGACTTAATGGAAAATATTGAAGGCAGAAGGAGAAGAGGGTGGCAGAGGGTGAGCTGGTTGGATAACATCACCAATTCAATGGACATGAACTTGGGTAAACTCTGGGATATGGTGAGGGACAGGGAAGCCTGGCGTGCTGCAGTCCATGTGGTCACAAAGAGTCAGACTACACTCGGTGACTGAGTAACAGCAAGGTGCTTTTGTATTCACCATATAATGACTTCATAAAGCAGTATTTTGTGACCAAAGGTGGGACTGGATATCAGGACCAGCCAATAAAAAAACTCTGGCTTTCTATTCAAGTTTCAAGTCACTGAATCTGGATAAGTTTTTCACTCCGCATCACTAGAGCTGCAACTCCCATCCTAGTGATTCCTCAGAGGAGGTAAGAATTTAAGTTCAGATTTTTAATAAAGGAAAATAGGTCTATATAAAATGATAATAAATTTGTATTTTCTCCATTTATATTTAAAAATCATAACTGCAAACTTGCATTTTATTGCAAAACTGTGTCACTGCTGTGTGGTGCAGATGTTGGGCTGATGTTCCCACTATTAGCAAGAAAGGATTCATTCTCCACACGTGATATTACAATTCTGTCTGTTTACTCTTTGAAAACTGCAAAATCCTGCTGACTTTTCACACTTTTTGAATAGAGGAAGACATATACATGAAAAATAGTTATCACTTCTTAAAGAAGAGTTGTAGAATATTGACTCAGAGTAGCTTTTCTCCAGAATGACTTTCCTTCAACTTTAGGATGATTTTTCTTTCAGCTCTCAATTAACAGAATTGATTTAATTTATAATTAAATAAGCTACTTGAAGAAGACTTTTTTTTTTAATAACCCCCAATTGCTTAGATTGTTGAGTGCTCTACATTTTTCTCCTGATAAGTATTACATATTTTTACCTTATTTTTATTCAGAGATTTCTGCATTGCGTGCATACTTAGTCGCTCAGTCATGTCTGACTCTTTGAGACCATTTGGACTATCGCTCCCCAGGTTCCTCAGTCCATGGAATTTTCAAGGCAAGAATATTGAAGTGAGTTGCCATTTCCTCCTCCAGGTGATCTCCAAGCAGGATTTGAACTTGTGTCTTCTGTGTCTCATGCATTGCAGGTGGATTCTTAACCCACTTTGCCTTCAGGGAAGTCCTCTACACTTTTCTCCTAATAAATTTTATGTACTTTTACCTTATTTTTATGCAGAAATTAAGACTCACCAATATTTAAGGAAAAATAATTTTTTATTATATTTTGTTTTTAATATGTATATATGTATGATAAATGAGATTCAGTTAATATTTTATATTGAGTGACTTTCTTCTATGAAGAAATTCTTTATCTGAAAGCAAGATTTTGACTCCACACAAATACAAGTTGAAACTGAAAGTGTTAGTCGCTCAGTTGTGTCCAACTTTTTGCGACCCTGCAGACTATAGTCCACCAGACTCCTCTGTCTGTGGAATTCTCCAGGCAAGAATACTGGAGTGTATTGCCATTCCTTTCTCCACGAGATCTTACTGACCCAGGGATCGAACCTGGGTCTCCTACATTGCAGGCAGATTCTTTACTATCTGAGCCACAATTGCATATATCTTTGATTCTTAACTTGTATATTGGTATTATGATTATCTCTACTAATAAATTAGGAAATTGAGTCAGACAGTGGTTGCCAAGATTGTATGACTTGTAATGGAGAGAGCAAGAACTCAAACTAAGGCCCCTGGGCTCCAAAGTCCCTGTTCTCACTCATTTCCTATATTGTCTCTCTGGGCCACTGGCCTGAGAATGCAGAGGAAAGTGAAGACCATTTCCTCAAGATGAGGAAAGGTGTGTGTGTTCAGTCTCTCCAGTTTTGCCTGACTCTTTGCAACCCTGTGGACTGTAGCTGCCAGGCTCCTCTGTCCATGGGACTCTCCAGGCCAGAAGACTGGAGTGGATTGCCATGCCCTCCTCCAGGGGATCTTCCCAACCCAAGGATCGAAACCACATCCCTTATGTCTCCTGAATTGGCAGGCGGGTTCTTTAGCACTAGTGCCCCCTGGGAAGCCAGGACAGGTGTAGGAGGAGCAGACTAGTGAAGAGTAGGATGAGGGGAGGAAGAGAAGGAAGGAAATGTTTGCATTTAGTTATGCTAAGGTTGGGGGGATGCTGTAAACTTAATTGTGGCCCCCTCTGAAAGATGCTCAAGTCTAAACCCCAAGTATTTGTGAATGAGACTGTATTTAGAAACAAATCTTTTGCAGGTGATGAAGTTAAGATGAAGTCCTTAGTTGGGCCCTAACCCAATGTAACAGTGATATTATTAGAAGGAGAAATTCGGACCCAGGGGCACAGAGAAAATGCCACACAAAGATGAAGTCAGAGGTTAGTGTGATACAGCTATAGGTAAAGAAACACCCACAAATCCCAGAAAATTACACAAGGCATGGACAAGATACTCTCTCGCAGCCTACAGAAGGAACTACCCATGCCGACACCTTGATCTCAGACTGGTGACTTCCAGCACTGTGAGAAGATGCGTCTCTGTGGTTTAAGTCACCCAATGTGGTGCTTGGTTACAGCAACCTTAGGAAATGAATGCAAGGGCCTGTATTCACCGAGTCAAATGAGTTAAAGAGTTATACAAGTGAACCTACGTTCAACAGAGATGCCTGGGCTTAGTACTTAGTATTTGAATAAGACATATGCAATGAAGTTATATTAAAATAAGGCACACAAATCTACAGTTATTTGTATGAGATCCTGATTTTTAAATACAAAATGACCTATATCTGTACATATTTTTTTCTGTGCAAAATTAATCTCCCATTTTTCAAATTAAGGCTACCAACATGCATGCTCAGTTGCTTCGTCATGTCTGACTCTTTGTGACCCCGTGGGCTGTAGCCCGCCAGGATACGCTGTTCATGGGCTTCTCCAGGCAGGAATACCAGAGTGGGCTGCAATTTCCTCCTTCCTCCAGGGTATCTTCCCGACCCAGGGATTGAACCTGTGTCTCCTGTAGGTTCTGCATTGCAGGTGGATTCTTCATCACTTGAGTTCCTGCATTGCAGGTGGATTTTTTTATCACTTGAGCCCACTGATGCTGCTGCTAAGTCACTTCAGTCGTGTCCGACTCTGTGCGACCCCATTGATGGCAGCCCACCAGGCTCCTCCGTCCCTGGGATTCTCCAGGCAAGAACACTGGAGTGAGTGTTATCTAATCTATCGCCAATTAAATGAGATGGAATATTAATATATGGATGTCAAGCACATGGTAGGATTTTCATGTGTGTCTGTTTCTTTACCTTTATGAGTGGATGATTCATCATAAGAGCTAATAATATTATCAAAAATGTATCAGTATACCCCAAGTCATGACAGGCCTGTGTCTATCTTCTGTCAGAAGACTGAAGTCTGTGTGTGTGTGTGTGTGTGTGTGTGTGTGTGTGTGTGTGTGTATGTATGTGTGAAGTTTCTTAGCTATAATCAACAATTTAATTTTAGATGACAGGAGCAGAAAGGATGCTTATTTATTTTTAATGCATTTAAAAACAATTAATTAACCAATTAGTTAATTTTGGCGAGCTGGATCTTCCTTGCTTTGTGTGGGCTTTCTCTAGTCGCGGTGAGCAGGGCCTGCCCTTTGTTGCAGAGCACAGGCTCTAGGTTCGTGGGCTTCAATACCCTTCAGGACTTGTGGAATGTGGGCTCAGAAGTTGCATCACACAGGCCTCGCTGTTCCTTGGTATGTGAAATCCTTCCAGACCAGGGATCAAACCTGTTTCCCCTGCGTTGGCAGGCAGTTTCCTATCCACTGTGTCACCAGGGAAGTCTAGGAACAGAAAAGATGTTGATTAAAAAGCTCTTCGGCTACGTTAAATGACAGGAAAATAATAGAATCAGATCGGTGAAGTCAATGGAATCAGGCTCAACTTACAAAACTATGTTCAAAATTCATCTGAGTAAGAAAACGACTGCTACACTTCTCTACCCATTACCAGGAGTCATGGCTTTCTCCGCTGCCATGACTTTCATGGTAAACTCAGTTCTGCAGAATTCACCCCTGATGTTTCCCTCCTGGGAGAAAGGCCCATGCTCCCTTTTTCTGATGTCATTAGTTTCTAGGTCAAAGTCAGCACTAACTAGATCATGTGTCTGAGTCTCTGTTACAATCTGGCATATTGAGCCTTTTTCATAGAGAATATTCTCTTACTCCCAACACTTTCCTTAGAGTGAAATATTCCCAAATATATCCACACAAAGGACATTTGGATGGCCCATGATCATAAGAATGACAAGCACACCTGGCAAAGACTGTGTCTTATTCAACTATATAACCCAATATCTAGCCACACCAACCAATCAGTAAAATGTAATAGGCAGGAGCTTCCCAGGTGGCTCAGTGGTAAAGAATTTGCCTGCCAATGCAGGAGACATGGGTTCGATCCCTGGTCTGGGAAGATCCTACATGCCATGGGGTAAATGAGCCCATGTGCCAGAACTATTGAACCTGTGGATAGAGCCCAGGAGCCTTAAATACTCATGTGCGCACGTGCCCTGAGGCTCATGCTCTGCAGCAAAAGAAGCCACCGCAACGAGAAGCATGTGCACAATTAGAGAAAGTCCGCCAAGCAATGAAGACCCAACACAGTCAAAATAAATAAATAAATGACTCAAAAAATAAAAATGCAGTGGACATTTAATTAACATGAAACATGAAGAATATTAATACAGATTGAATGAACTTTTTATAATCCACTTAAGAGTTGTTTAGATCATTTGTATTATGTATTCAAACTTTAACTAAGGATCAGTTTTGAAGCCACCTCAAATGTCATAGTTGGGCTTTTTATAGATGAGCTGGTTAGTTCTTTAACCTAATACTGGACAACCATTTAGACTGAGATATATATTCAAAAATGCAAGTGTTTTGGTCATTTATTGAATAATTGTGGCAAATTTATTAGAAAAATGTGAAAATTTATTTATTTATTAGAAAAATTAGAAAAATCTGACCCCTGAAGCAATAACTTCTCATTTGATTTCAGTTGTCAGAGAGATAAAGCTAAAGCAAAATCAGCATAATATCACTCACTTGGGATAGAAAGTAATTAATAAGATCTGGGGAAATGTTTTGTCCTAACACTCTGAAGAACTAACTGATTAACAGAGCATCTCACTCCAGTCTCCAAACATCATTCATTATTCAGTATATATTTATTGAAGAACTAGTGCAACATGCCAGGCATGCTGCTGGAGCTGAAGGTATATCTTGTATAAAAAAGTAAAACAACATCATATATGCACATGCTGTCTCTTCAGTCGTGCCTGACTCTGTGAGACCCTATGGACCGCAGCCCCTCAGGCTCCTCTGGGAATCCATGGGATTCTCCAGGCAAGAATATTGGAGTGGGTTGCCATGCCCTTCTCCAAAGTAATATCACATTCCCCCGCAAAGGGCAGAAAAGTAGAGAAATTCTTCTTCCAGATAAATGCTATTGAAGTTCTAGAATGTTGAGCTAATGAGGCAGCTGTTTTTGCTTAAATTATCATCCATGTTTCTTTGTCACTCTAGATGTAATTGTTAAGTACAGTTTGCGTTTCTCCACTTTTTGCCATATCCTTTCTTTTGGCCTTTCCTTCCATATTCTTGTCTCTCTCCTGCTTGTGGTTTTCTATTTCTATCTCCCTTTTCAAAAAAAAAAAAGAGAGAGAGAGAGAGAAAAAAAAAAAAAACACCACTTTGCCTTCTGTGCACTAAATTGAATAAGGAAATGATATCCATCAACTTTATCTCCTGGCACCATTCTTCCTGGTAATGTATAGCATGCTACTAATTTTCAGGTGAATAAAATGCCCTTGCCACCTGACTGTGGATATATGGATAGAATCTTTCCTTTTGCATGTGTTTTTCACTGCTCTATGGAACTTTCAAACCATAATACTAGAAAAAGGAAAGAAAATTTAGTCTATCCTTTGTCTTCTTGTCTCCTAAACGACAGGAGATTAGAGTATTTGTCCACTGCTCCACACTGAGGTTATTCTCAATGTCATTAACTCCTCTTTCAGGCTGTATATTTGCAAGGGCCAGGAGTACCAGAATTAAAGAATTTGTGGGGGAAGAAAGTGAACCAAATCGCTGCTTGAGGTAAGATTCCGTATATACACAATGTGTGTCTGAACTCACATGATGTGTCCTTCACAGTAGCATCAGAAACCAGTTGGGCCAAGGGGAGGTCAAGAACAGATGCTGTGCAAGCTTTTTTATGCAGCAGTCAGTTCTAGAATTTCCCTGATAATCATCCAGCCAAGAGCTGATTTTGCCAAGCCTGCCTCCTTGCTCACTCACAGCAAACTGGACTGTCAGTGGTATCAACCACAAGCTTGGATACACTAATGAGTCTGAGGTTGGTGATCATCTTGATAACAGTTTTCAAGTTCTGAAACACGAGAAATCACACTAGATCAAAGCAGCGCTGGAGGCACCAGACTTAGAAATGTACAGATATTTTCTATCTACCATCTGAAGTATTCTTACTCCTCTCTGTATGCCAATGGCCAGATGCTATAACATCCCCAACTCTGCCTCAAGTGTCAAAAAAAAAAAAAAAAGAGTGTGGTGTAATTTAGAATCCTGGGTGTCTGAATCCACCACCAGTTTTGATCCACACTTTATTTACCACTTTTAAGTACAAATTCTGGGGACTAAATGCTCAAGTGTCTCTAGGAGCTAGACTGGCCATCTGCGAGTTGAGGACACTGCCAAAGAAGCTCGCCTGTAGGCGGCAGTAGTGAGTCAGCTCCGACCCAGCACTGCCGGGTGGGACCGGAAGGCCCAGCGACAGTGGGTCAGGGGCTTTTTCACTTATATTATAAACGTAAATCAGAATATTTATGGAAAATGTAAAACGTTTTAAAATGTTGCTAAAACTTTTTCTAATTTTTAAGGTGTCAGCATAAAAGTGTAAAATATTTTAAAGGTGCGAAACAATACATATGCAAAGGTCAGGTTCTTAACTGCTAATATGAACATGTTCATGTCTCCTTTTCCAGGCGAGATGTAACCGAACTTCTTATTTTGACTTTTTTGCTTTTATTTAAAGGAAAGAAGAGAAATATCAAAAATTTAACCTAATTCTTATATCAATGCATGTGCCTTCAATTAGTATCACTGACATTTCTTAAAGCTTCTGGTCTGTCAGGACAACCAAAATGTGTCAACTCTAATTTACTCCTCTGTAACGTCCTCGACACACTTCAAAGACCCAATTTCTATAATTCTGTGTCATTAGGTCAAAAGGAAAAAAAGCTCTCTTTAAGTGCATATGTCAAGACTAAGCCAACACTAACAAAGATGTCTGCAAAATTACTTCTTTTAATCTCAAGAAAATTCAGTTGATATATATATGTTCTATTATTGAGTTTAGATATATATATTTTCCCCCCTTGGGTGACTATATAAAGCTTTCATATGCCCAGTGTTTCCTTGGAACCTATGATATAGACAAATGCTATATTAAAACTGATGAGTATTTCAATATATTCTGATAGCACAATGCTTTCATCTTTATTTTTTTTCCCTTGGCTAGCACTTTTTCTGCTGGGCCTAAATTAATTTAACCTGAGTTTGCATTTTTTTTTTTCCACTTTATTTTTTTAACTGAAGGATATTTGCTTTACAGAATCTTGTGGTTTTCTGTCATGCATCAACAAGAATCAACCACAGGTACACCCATGTCCCCTCCCCCGAACTCCCTTCCACCTCCCTATCCATCCCATCCTTCTAGACTTTCACACAGCCCATGTTTGAGTTCCCTGAATCACATAGCAAATTTCCATTGGCTATCTGTTTTACATATGGTATAAATTTCCATGTTACTCTCTCCATACAGCTCACCCTCTCCCTTATCCCTTCCCCCTGTGTCCTTAGATCTGTTTTCTATGTCTGTTTCTCCATTGCTGCCCTAAAAAAACAATTCATGGGTACCATCTTTCTAGATTCTATATGTGTCAGTATACCATATTTATCTTCCCCGATAGCTCATCTGGTAAAGAATCCACCTGCATTGCAGGAGAAGCCAGTTTGATTCCGGGGTTGGGAAGATCCACTGGAGAAGGGATAGGCTACCCACTGAAGTATTCTTGGGCTTTCCTTGTGGATCAACTGATAAAGAATTCACCCGTAATGCGGGAGACCCGGATTTGATCCCTGGGTTGAGAAGATCCCCTGGAGAAGGGAAAGGCTACCTGCTCCAGTATTCTGGCCTGGAGAATTCCAGGGACTGTGTAGTCCATGGGGTTGCAAAGAATCAGACAGGACTGAGTGACCTTCACTTTCATATAATATTTATATTTCACTTTCTGACTTACTTCATTCTGTATAATAGGCTCTAGTGTTGTCCACCTCATTAGAACTGACTCAAATGTGTTCCTTTCTATCGATGAGTAGTATTCCATTGTATATATGTACCACAGCTTCTTTATCCATTCATTTGTCGATATAAACCTTCTTTTCATTTAAAAACTTTTAGATTTCCTAAATTCGTTTAGCATTTATATGTCTATTTTTTTTAAATATCATAGCACTAAACGTATTCTGGATTTTTTTTGTCTGATAATATTCAAAACACTTAACTATATAGTGCACATTTCTTACTAGATAATTATACCCACTAAATGATTTTTTGATAAAACAATGTTGAGAGAATGTAATAAACCAGGAAAATGTAAGGTAAAAATGACAACTACAACAGACTCTCAGCATTGGTGACACCAGTAGATGGGTTATAATGTGCTTAACCTACTATCTCAGGTTTGACTCTGAATCAAATTATCTAGAAACGTGTCCAGTATCATAAATATGATTCAAAAATCTATTGACTATAAACCACATAATATATTTTTCAGTAGCCTTTGCTCTGCATAGTAACTCAATCATACAGGGAATTCAAAAAACCAGTGTAGCTCTTTCTAAATCCCAAAATGCCTGTACAACATGATACATCTCTTTCTGTGCAATTTACTGCTATTTTACTAAATCACAGATTCATATAACAAAACAATTTCATACTTTCTTTCCATCTATGCTTTTATTAAAATATATAACTTCCTATGTAAATCCTTAGTGTCATTTTCCTTTTTTTTTTTTTGGATGAGCCTGAGCATGACTTTATATCAGCAACCCTCTACAGTATTCTTGTCTGAGGGATCACAAGGACGGAGGAGCCTGGCATGGTGCTGTCCATAAGGTTAGCAGAGAATCACAGATGGCTGAATCAACTTGGCACAGCACAGCGCGAATGTTTCCAATATGATGTTTTGATTTTTACTACCCGGGTTTAATCCCTTAGTTGGGAAGATCCCCTGAGGCAGGAAATGGCAACCCACTCCAGTATTCTTGCCTGGAGAATACAATGGACAGAGGAGCCTGGCGGGCTACAGTTCACGAGGTCACCAGAGAGTCAGACACAAGTGAGCGACTAATACACACACAAATACCTGATGAGCTGTTATTCAGTTTTTACAGCTTGTTACTTTCAGAATTAATGCCCAAATGGCTACCTGTAGAGTCTGGTGGCTATTGCTAAACAATCACGGAAGATAGCACTTTCAAATGTACTTAAATATCACCTTTGATCTAATAAGAAAATAACTGGTTTTAAAGTAACAAAGTCACATTATCTCTAAATTTTTCCTCCTAAAAACTGAAAAAAAATTCAACTTTGGACCATTTGACCTCTATAATATTTCTTTTCTCTCCTTTCTGTATTTCCTTTCTTTTCTTTCTTCCTTCATGTCTTTCTTTTCTTCTTTCTCTCTCTATCGTTTCCAGCTTTATTGAGGATAATCAACAGATATATTTAACAATCAACATAAGATATTTAATGTGTACCGTGTGATGGTTAGATGTACCTCCACATTATGAAACTTTTCCCCCATCAAGTTAATTGGTTAATTGACACATCATCGATCAACTCACATATTTTAATCGTTTTTTTTTTGGTGAGTACATTTAAGTTCTACACTATTGAAGTTCTGATCATCATCACATTGGGCTCCCTAGGTGTCTCAGTGGTTAAGAATCTGCATGCCAGTGAAGAAGACTCAAGGAGACTCAAGCTTGATCCCTGGGTCAGGAAGGTCCCCTGGAGGAGGAAATGGCAACTCACTCCAGTGTTCTTACCTGGAGAATCCCATGGACAGAGGAGCCTGGAGGACCGTGGTCCATGGGGTCACAAAAGAGTTGGCAATGACTGAGGGATGGAGCACACATGCAGTCATTATATTATCTCTTTAGATCTTATTCACCTTATAACAGAAAGTTTCTACCTTTTACTGACCTCTCCTGTTTCTTCCAGACTCCAGGTCCCTGGAAACTGCTTTTCTACATTCCTATTTCTGTAAGTTTGACTCTTTTTTTTTTTTTAACCTTTCTCATGTAAGTGATACCATGTAGTATTTGTCTTTGTCTATCTGGCTTATTGCACTTAGAATAACACCCTCCAGTTTCATCCATGTAGTCACAAATGCCAGCATTTCCTTCCTTTTTAGGGTTTTATAATATTCCATTATATATGATAAATAATTTTCTTCATTCATCTGTCAGGTACAGAGTCAACCTAAGTGTCTGTTGAAAGATACATGCATAGCATTTAAAAAAATTTTTGAGTCCTAACTGAAGGCCTGATTGCTCCCAAACTTGTCTACATTTTGGACTCACCTAGAGAGCTTCAATGCTGAAGGCAATGGCACCCCACTCTAGTACTCTTGCCTGGAGAAGCCTGGTAGGCTGCAGTCCATGGGGTCGCTACGAGTCGGACACGACTGAGCAACTTCACTTTCAATCTTCACTTTCACACATTGGAGAAGGAAATGGCAACCCACTCCAGTGTTCTTGCCTGGAGAATCGCAGGGACGGGGGAGCCTGGTGGGCTGCAGTCTATGGGGTCGCACAGAGTTGGACACGACTGAAGTGACTCAGCAGCAGCAGCAGCAGCAGAAAGCTTCAAAAAACACTAATGAGTTGGGTTCATCCACTGAGATTGTGGCTTAATTGATTCGTGGGGTGTCCTAAGATTTGGAATGCTTCATAAGGTTCCCAGAGGATTGTAACTGTGCATACAAATTTGGAAAACAAGGTAAATGGCTCAGCCTTATTTTTGTCAGATATTTCCTGAGCACTGGCAATCTTGCTGATTGCCTGCATTTCAGTGCATGCGTGCTCAATTGCTCAGTCGTGTCTGACTCCTTGTGGCCCCATGGACTGTAGCCTGCCAGCTCCTCCAGCCGTGTAATTTTCCAGGCAAGAATACTGGAGTGGGTTGCCCTTTCCTATATCTCAGAGAAGATGCTAACTGCACAAAGATGTTTTAAAGAGCCCATTTCTCCTAAAGGATCATGGGTGAAAGGGCTTCAGAGAAGTAAGTACAAAAAATTTTGCAAAAGGAAAGTGAGAGGGGGTATAGGAGGTTGCGGTTCTGAGACACTAGTCCCAATGAAATCCTGTCTGTGTCATTGAATTTGGAGCCATTAAGATTTATTTCCTTCTGGATGAAGCCTTAGGCTTATCCACATTATTGTGAGAACAAAACACTAATTCCAATGGACCAATTGAGCACAGTGTTTTGAGAAAACGTAGATAATAGTTCTATAAAGAAATACAGTATTTATAAGAACATTTCATTTAATGGTTTTTAATTTAGATGGTTGTGTACAAGGAGGATAATAATTACATTGGTGCTTAATGTACTGGGAACCACATAACTGCAATTCTATATAAGAAACAAAGTGTTGAAAGAAACAGCTTCATATGCAGTGTAAGGTAAATGAATATTTTATTGTGCAACCTGGGTGCCTGATAAAAATGGAATTTTTTGGTTATCTTTAGTTCAATACCAAGGATAATGTAATAGGTACTTGTGGGTGTCATGTCACAATTGTCTTTTCTTCTTCTACACAGCTTGAAACTCAGTAAGTAAGGACACAGCTGCTAACAAAGGAAGAATATGGTATTTATTCATTATCCATTGCTATTTCATTTCCCCTTGAACCAGATAAATTATGAGGGGTACTTTAACAGCTTCCATTTCAACTAATAATAAGGATGCTACAGTTCAGCACAAAAATGAGTTACATCCAATGGAACAGAGTTTTTCAAAATAGCTACTATTAGACCCAAACTCTAAACTTTAGGAAGCATATGTACATTTATTTACACATTTTACATTTGGGGAAATGCATCTTGAAAAGAATAGTGGAGCTCTGTATTTGATACTGATTTTCTTACCAAGACGTACTTCTGTACCTTTTCCAGAGGCCTACTTCTGAGAGCTATCATTCATTTGTAAACATAAACTTCAGCTCAATTCCAGAAAAATAAATGACCCAATCAAAAAATGGGCCAAAGATCTAAACAGACATTTCTCCAAAGAAGACATACAGATGGCTAACAAACACATGAAAAGATGCTCAACATCACTCATTATCAGAGAAATGCAAATCAAAACCTCAATGAGGTACCATTACACACCAGTCAGAATGGCTGCTATCCAAAAGTCTACAAGCAATAAATGCTGGAGAGGGTGTGGAGAAAAGGGAACCTTCTTACACTGTTGGTGGGAATGCAAACTAATACAGCCACTATGGAGAACAGTGTGGAAATTCCTTAAAAAACTGGAAATAGAACTGCCATAAGACCCAGCAATCCCACTCCTGGGCATACACACCGAGGAAACCAGATCTGAGAGAAACACGTGCACCCCAATGTTCATCACAGCACTGTTTATAATAGCCAGGACGTGGGAGCAACCTAGATGCCCATCAGCAGACGAATGGATAAGGAAGCTGTGGTACATATACACCATGGAATATTACTCAGCCATTAAAAAGAATACATTTGAATCAGTTCTAATGAGATGGATGAAACTGGAGCCCATTATACAGAGTGAAGTACGCCAGAAAGATAAATAGCAATACAGTATACTAATGCATATATATGGAATTTAAAAAGATGGTAATGATAACCCTATATGCAAAAAAGAAAAAGAGACACAGATGTACAGAACAGACTTTTAGACTCTGTGGGAGAAGGCGAGGGTGGGATGTTCAGAGAGAACAGCATTGAAACAAGTATACTATCAAGGGTGAAACAGATCACCAGCCCAGGTTGGATGCATGAGACAAGTGCTCAGGGCTGGTGCACTGGGAAGACCCAGAGGGATGGGATGGAGAGGGAGGTGGGAGGGCGGATCAGGATGGGGAATACATGTAAATCCATGGCTGATTCATGTCAATGTATGGCAAAAACCACTAGAATATTGTAAAATAATTAGCCTCCAACTAATAAAAATAAATGGAAAAAAAATACATAAAATAAAATGTAAAAAAAAGTAAATATAAACTTTTGTGTGTCTATTTTACACTATGGAAGGAATTTACACAATTATACACCATACATAAATTGCTAATATTCTCATTATTATTTATTTGAAATTGAAAACTATTTTCAATCATTGTAGCTTTGTGTGATCTGATAGACACTCGGAAAATCTTTGTCATATAAGTGAAAATCTAGAAGATACCAGAGAGCATAAAATCCATTTCTTTCCATTTTAAAATAAATATGTCAAACAATAATTCAACAAATATGCATTGAGACTCCACTGTTAAATGCAGATCTGTTGGGATAGCCAAAAAGTTCTTTTGGGTTTGCCCATAACTTGTTACAAAAAAAGCAAAGGAATTTTTGGCCCACACAATAGAGGCTGAGGCTCAGAGAACCAAGATGATTTGGTCAAGGGCCAAACTGGAATAAATGATACTTGATCTCCAGTTCTAGAGTGTGTACACCTGTCCCTACCACCACCTGTACTTGCTACTAGATCATTTCTCTGAATTACTTTTTCCAGCATTTGGCTGATTGACGTGAATGTATGGCAAAAACCACTACAATGTTGTAAAGTAATTTGCCTCAAATTAAAATAAATAAATTAATTTACAAAAAAAATTCAAATACATTTTTAAACTGAAAGAATTTTAAAGTAAATTTAGCTTTTTTTTTTTTTTTTTTTTTTGGCTACAGCATGCAACTTATGGGATCTTAGTTCCCTGACCAGGGATTGGACCCTTTCCACAGCAGTGAAAGTGCTGAGTCTTAACCACTGAATGACTAGGAACTTCCCTAAAGTACATTTTTAAGTGTCTATTCAATTCATTTATGTTCTCTGTAGATTTCTAGTAGTACAGACTAGGTATGGCTGACAGAGAGAAATCTAGCAAAAGCTATCTTTTAAAATATTTCTCTGGGCCTTCTCACAGTCTCCGCTATCCTGAGAAACATCTACTTACCAAGCATTTGCTTTTCCATCTCCATGCCAATGTCCTCCCTCCCATTTGAAGACCCAAACTGCTATCCCCAGCATTCTCTTCAGTCTTTAGCTGAAGACAGTGCTTAACATGAATATTTTAGTCATTTTGATGAATTATTTAGTTTTTCTGGACCTCTTCCATGTATACATGTAATTAAACTTTGTTTGATTTTGTTTAGTTAATCTGTCTCAGGTCAGCTTAATTCTTAGTCTAGCCAGAAGAATCTAGAAAGGAAAAGGAAAATTTCTTCCTCCCTGACAGTTAGTAGTAGAGTTGTATATGGTCTTTCCAGGATCCACTCTGCTTTCCCATCCTTTCTCACAATAAACCAGTTTTGTTCAGGTTTCTCCACTTCCTCACACAAGTGTTGAACCACCTGGCCTCCTTGAAAGTGTCTAGCTGGTCGAAGGTAACCTGATCCCAGTCAGTACATCAGGAGGCCAATAAAATGCTAAAGAGTTTTTAGCAGGGTTCTTGGATAATTAAGAAGAGATTAAGTACACATTTCATTTTTCTTTTACTCTTTGACATGCACAGAATTGAGAATTGTAACTATTTCAGCCCTCTCACTACCAGCTTGAGATACACAGGGCTACTAAATCTCAGAGCATTTCAGAAGGGTGAGTGGCTGGTTTAAATCAGACGTGAAGCCTGACCTACATCTCAACTTCTTGAATCATATGATGCAACAAATTCAAGCCATTTGAATTAGATTTTTGCTGGCAAATAACTGATAGTAACTTGTAAGATAAAATATGGTGGTAGAAATGGAAAGAATCAGGGGGAAAGCAACCCATTCAAGGTATTCAACAAGTGCAAAAAATCACCGATGATGATATCCAGTCATCATGAAAGATAGTACTATCAATGCAATATTAAAAGAGGTCAGTGAGTTTTCAGAGAGTGGTAGAGGATAAAGTTACATGGCTTAGCAAGAACTAGATTTGTTGTTCAGTCACTCAGTTGTGTCTGACTCTTTGTGACCCCATGGACTGCAGCACACCTGGCTTCCCTGTCCTTCACCATCTACCGGAGCTTGCTCAAACTCATATCCATTTAGCTGGTGATGCCATCCAAACATCTCATCCTCTGTCATCCTCTTCTCCTCCTGCTTTCAATCTTCCCCAGGATCAGAATCTTTTCTAATGTCAGCTCTTCACATCATCTGGCCAAAGTATTGGAGTTTGAGCTTCAACATCAGCCCTTCCAAAGAATATTCATAACTTATTTCCTTTAGGATTGACTGATTTGATCTCCTTACAGTCCAAGGAACTCTCAAGAGTCTTCTCCAACACCACAGTTCAAAAGCATCAATTCTTTAGCACTCAGTCTTCTTTATTGTCCAGCTCTCACACCCACACATGACTACTGGGAAAATGATAGCTTTGACTATATGGACCTTCATGGCTGAAGTAATATCTCTGCTTTTTAACATGCTGTCTAGGTTTTTCATAGCTTTTTCTACCAAAGAGCAAGTGTCTTTTAATTTCATGGCTGCAGTTACCATCTGTGGTGATTTTGGAGCCCAAGAAAATAAAGTCTGTCACTGTTTCCACTGTTTCCCCATCTATTTGCCATGAAGTGATGGGACCGGATGCCATGATCTTAGTTTTTTGAATGCTGACTTTTAAACCAGTACCAGGTACTAAAAGCAATTGTCAAGAGTTGTGATTTTATTCTATGTTTAATGGGAACACATTGACAGTTCCAAATAAACAGTAAATTAACATCAAATGTGTTTTTAAAATTTCACTCTGGTACTTCTGTGAGGAATGCTTAATAAAGTAATCCTTGATTACAGCAGCATATAATTGATATTTTTTGATATATAACTGAGATAACATAATTTTAAGGCAAAATTAACTGGTAAGTAAAGGGAGTCATTTTATATTGCTATAAGCATGGTCCACAATATAGATATAAAAATCATAAATATGTCCTGAATCCTATGACATCAAAATATACAGATTAAAATATGATTAAAATGATGAAAAGGTATTTACAGACTCTCTCAGCTCCTGCAAGATCAGATGTACAAAACATAAGCTTAGAGATTACTTGAACAATATTGTTAATTCTGTTGTTTAAAAAAAAGTGATAATATTAGAGAAACCACTAACCAAAACCGCCCTCCCTGGCCAGGCACTATGGCAATCACATGCATGAGTCATCTTACAACAGGAGGTCCTGGTAAGGAACGTGGAACTAACAAGCTATCATCAACTGGAACACGTAAGAAAAGGCCGAAAGGAGAGAGGGGATGCCAGGCCGAACGTCCTAGTAGCCTCCCAGAATCCTTCTCGCTGGAATCCATCTTGGCTGAGTGATACGCAGCCCCCGGACCCTGAGTCAGAATGATTGGCCAGACACAACAGGGAGTTAACCCCATTACCGAGACCGCGGGCTACATGGCAGAACAGTTCTCCTACGTTCTCTTCCACCGCTGCCCTTTGCCTGGGCTCCCCTTCCCAACAGTCTCTTGCTTGGTCAGTGCATGCTTCTCTTCAGACAATTCATTTCCAAGTGTTAGAAAAGAGCCTATTCTCCAGCTCTAGAAGCTATCCCCCTTCCTGTAACAATAATACAGATTTATTTTTTCTTAGATAACAGAAGTCTAGAAGGTGTCAGGTTAATCCTAATCTGGTAACTCAGTTATGACTTTAATGAACCCAGTTTTTCTTTCTCTCCTGTATCTTCAGCTTTCTGTCTCCCTTATTAATGGTCACAATTTGGCCGCTGTGTTTAGTCATACTCCAGTTCTAGACGAAGAGAATGGCAAAGAGGAAAGGTTACTACAGCCACAGTTGTCAAGGTGTGCATGCGCACTCAGTTGTGTCCGACTCTTTGCAATCTCCCAGACAATAGTCTGCCAAGCTTCTCTGTCTACAGAATTTTCCAGGCAAGAATACTGGAGCAGGTTGCCATTACCTTCTCCAAGGGATTCTCCCAACCCAGGGATTGAACCTGCATCTCTTGTGTCTCCTACATTGACAGGTGGGTTCTTTACCAGCTGAGCCACCAGGAAATGATTGTCAAAAGTAAAGGTTTTATCACACACCTCTTACTAAATGAGAGGGTCACCTCTGGCTACAAGGAAGCCTGGAAAATTGATGATCTGGCTTTCCATGGCATACTGTCTACCTCATGTATGAGTTCATAGTACAGTATTTATCATTTTACTCAATCTAAAAATTTCCGAATATCTATAGAACACTAACAATAATTAGCCATATACCCGACCTTTGCTTTCCACAGTGAAATATGTTTTTAAAATGAAACAAACAAAATGCACAATTAAAAAAATATATATATATATAAAACCTAAATTCCAGAGTAACATGATTCAAAAAAGAAATCTAAACATCTAAAAAAATGAAGCCTTGCCTACCTTCTCTCTCTTTAAGATTTAATTTATTTATATAATCAGAAAAGTTTGAAGACAACTGCCCTTTTAAAGTTGCAGGTAGTTATTCCTCAAATTGAGACTTACATTTACTTTTGTGAAAGCAATTTGAGAGAGTTCTCCAGTTACACAGATATAGAGAATGGAAAGGATCTTTCCATTGTTGGACAAAACACCACTAAGTGACCATTTTCTTAAACTCCAGTGTTAAGTGTTCGGGTTTGATAACATAAATTGCTTTGAGAGGCCAAGTTATCACAGCAGTAAATGGCTTTAAGTCCAGGTCCCTGGAAATAATTTTATACCTGTTCATTAGAACCTGTGTGATAAGAACCTAAGAAAACCTGTTTATTATACAGAGGCATAATTCTAGGAGTTCAGGCAGCTTTGGTTTGAGAATTTAAAAGAAGGGGGAAATGACTGCTTACACATAGGCAGGTGAGGCCTATTTGTTGTTGTTCAAGCTGTATTTCATTCTCAAGTCCACAGATACTAGAAACCGTGTCATTTTAAAGACAGGACATTTACCTGTCTGGTACACGGGTGGCGTCCAGGGCTTGAAACAGCCCTGAGCCCTAATTACTTAGTGTAAGTACTTAGTCGGTTAGGTTAATAAGTGAACAGATGAACAAGTTCATAAAAAATGAAATAGAAAAGACTATGTCCAGGATTAATGGGGTATAGCCAAAGCTACAATGAGTGGGAAAATCCATAAATTTAAAAGCTATAATTATTTTTTAATTGAAAATCAATGAACTAAGCATTCTGCTTAAATATTAGAACATGATGTAATCTTAAATAAAAAGTTAAGGTACAAAATTTGCATAGAAATAGATCTTGATACAAAAATAAGATCTATTCATAAAAATGAATATAAGAATAAAATATCATTAAATATAGCAGGTTATAATCATTTATAGAGATCATATTTCATGTTTTATCACTCCTGATGAAAGTTTACAAACATTTATATAAACTTTATGATTAAATATGATTTTTTTTTAAATTTAGCACATGAACATGTATTACAGAAATAGAATTTTAGAGATAATTTAGGGCAAATCTCTTTTACAAGAAATAAAGATTCTGACAGTATAAGTATCTTGTTCAAAGTCACATACTGTCCAGAGACAGAGCTGAGATGAGAGAAAGAATTGAATCCAGCAAATGCTGTCTAAGTCTTTGTACACCAGACTTCCCAGGTGGAACAGTGGTAAAGAACCCACTACCAATGCAGGAGACACAGGAGCCTTTGATTCCACCCCTGACTGGGAGGATCTAGAGGAGGAGAAGTAATAATGGCAACCCACTCCAGTATTCTTGCCTAGAAAACGCCATGAACCGAGGAGTCTGGCGAGTTACCGCCCATAGGGTCGCAAAGAGTCAGACAGGACTGAGCACGCATACTGCACATGCTCTAACACAGGACAAGTCAGGGAGCCATGAAAGGCCAGGCAAAGTGCCCTTAGCCCAGGACAATTGATTAAAAATATACATGCAAACGAAGGTTAAGTCTTTCAAGCTGATGCCAAGCATGTCATAATTTGGTCTATTTCCTTCTTAACATCAACAGTTCTTTCCAAAAATGAGATACTCTGAACAAAATCTCTAACCAACAGCCTCTTTTCCATTATCAATGATGTTTTGCATGGTAGCAATCAGTTGCTTTCCACAACATTTCTGCACGGCACTCCATCCCTGTATTCCTTGGCTTACAAAAATAAGCATTTATTTCTTGCTTACACATGTGTGTGTATAGACTGAGGTTTGGTCAACCTTGGCTGAAACGTACAGGATTTGGTTTAGTCTGCAGGGTGAACCCAGCCTGTTCCACATCTCCCATGTTTTGGAGACCACCAGCTCTCCAGGACGCATGACCTTCTCGTGAAAAAGACAGTGGCCAGAGAGACCAAGGTCAACAACACAGCTCTTCTGTGTTCGGTTCTATGATGGTCAGTAAGGGGTGGCCTCGCAAGGGGACAGAGAAGAGGCTCAGGAACATGAAGGCTTATTATTTCACTCAGGCCAGAATACTGGAGTTGTTTGCCATTTCCTTCTCCAGGAGATCTTCCTGACAGAGGGATTGAACCTGGGTCTCCCACATTGCAGGCAGATTCTTCACCATCTGAGTCACCATGAAGCCCCCTTGTTATACCACAGCTTCTAGAAAGAGGACACACAGCAGACCACACAGGGCCCCATGGGGGAGTTGGAGGGGGCTGAGAAAGCAGGAAGGAGGGGAAACCATGGCTAGGGCAGGGTAAACAGTGTAGAATTGGCTAATCTGAATATTCTGACTGGCTCAAAACTATAAGAGTGGTCCCTCTGCGGGGTTAAGCAGAGGAATACTGCCTCCAAAGTGCCTGGGCCAGAGAGAGGAGGCAGGCAGACTCTGAGCTTGTTCTTTTGCATATCATGGCTTGAAACCTTTCCTCTCTCTAAGAACTGGCTAGTCCATGGAACGGCAGTCTCTCCCTAGCCAGAAAGGGAATTTAAGATGCTAAAATATCATAATATTCAGAAATATTTTTTAAAGATAATTAATCATGTGTGTGTGCTCAGTTGTGTTCGACTCTTTGCGATCTCATGGACTGTAGTCCGCCAGGCTCCTCTGTCCATGGAATTTTCCAGGCAAGAATACTGGAGTGGGTTGCTATTTCCTTCTCCAAAATGTGAATAATACACAGGCCTATTTTAGAACTCTGCTTGACATGTATCTATCACTGTTCCATTGGCCAAATCAAGTCACTTGTCTGTGTTCACATGTGATGGTAGAGGCACAGTCTATACGACTTCAACAGGATAGTGAAGTCTCCTGCACATCTCAACCCAAAATTCTCAGGCTATTCCCTAAACCATAACAAAGACATAGTGATATGATTGTGTCATAAAAAAGTGTAGAAAGTGAAAGTTTTCTAATCGCCAGTTAACATGATTTCAATAGGTTTATTAGCTTAGCATACTTTGAATATGCAGTCATCTCTTCTCTTTTTATCAACTTTTTCAATCTCCTCACTTCTCCATGACGTTCTTTGAGTCTATCACAATATCTACCCACACCTAAGGCTACAGAGAAAAACAACTGTGGGAACACAGTCAGGACCATCACTTGATGCCCTTCAATTGTTCACACTGAGGAGACACTGGGCATCTCTCTCCCTGGCAGCAGTTTCCAAGGAGCATGTACTCTTTGTGACATTTGGCACACTTTTCAGTTTGTATGAAAGTGACTTTGTCATTCTAGCAGTTGTATTTGGATTGGAACCGAAGAATTGTCCTGCAAGTTATTTTGTTAAAAAAATATTTCATTGAACTTTGGGGGCATAAATATATTTTTTGTCTTATATAAACACTGACTCAAAAACACTGTGTTAAGAGAGAAATATGTTCTGGGAACCTGGGACAATGAAAACTAAGGGATATACCTGTACAAAAAAATTAACCAAGTAAATATTCTGGAAGATTGGCTAAACATGTCAATGGCCAGAATTGAAATATTGTTTTGTCTATCAATTTTAGGTTGATATTAAACATAAGATGAATCATAATGTGTGTGTGTGTTCAGTCACTTCAGTCGTATCCAACTCTTTGCAACCTCATGGACTGTACCTGCCAGGCTCCTCTGTCCATGGGGTTTTCCAGGCAAGGATGCTAGAGCGGGTTGCCATACCCTGCTCTAGGATATCTTCCCAATCCAGGCATCAAACAGTGTCTCCTGCATCTCCTGCATTCTTTACAGATTCTTTACTGCTGAGCCACGGGGGAAGCCCCGAATATGAAAAGAAAAACACCGCTATGGTATCACTGACAGTTGGGGATGTTAAAAGGTGAAAAAAAAATGTGCCCTAAAATCAATGCCTCAAAGTATGGCTGGATTACAGAATATGAAGATAGTGGTTGGAGGAGATAATGCCATTGATTTACCTGTATTATGTTCGGTATTGCAAATCAAATACACAAACTAAAACCTGGTCTATAAAACCAAGAGAGGTAAAAAACCACTGGACAGTTCTAAGTGGAGAATTGTCCTGATAAAATTTTCATTTCAGAAAATGTAGTTTTGTTTGCAGTACAGAAAGAAAAAAAAAGAACAGAGATTCAGGCAAGAGAATGGGCCACAGCTGAAGGGTTAGATCCCGGTTAAAAAGCTGGGGGAGCAATCCAGGTGAGAGATGATGGTTGCCTGAACGAAGATCATGTCGTGGACTTGGAAAAGAGTGAACAGACTTCAGGATCACACAGAAGGTAAAGTCAAGACAGGAGCCAGAACTTTCCTTCACTCAACCATTACTGAGGACACTTAGAAAATAAATATACAATAAAACAGAAAGCATACTTTGGTTCTGTGAGGAGCTCTTGGTCTGGAGAACCAAACCTAGCTTGCATGACTCCAGTCAGCCATTGTTGGGCTTCCCTGGTGGCTCAGATGGTAAAGAATCTGCCTGCAATGCAGGAGACCTGGGTTCAATCGCTCGGTCAAGAAGTTTCCCTGGAGAAGGCAATGGCAACCCACTCCAGTATTCTTGCCTGGGAAATCCCATGGACAGAGGAGCCTGATGGGCTAACAGTTCATGGGGTCACAGAGTCAGACACGACCGAAGGGAAGAGTTGGACACGATTGAGTGACTAACACCTTCACGTATTCCCTTGTGAAGTTTTAGCTCCCTATTTTTGAGAGGATACAGTTTGGGATCTTGACACCTTGCAGGGAAAAATGAGGGCCTAAACATCTCTATCACTTTCTCTAAAGTGATCCTTCTTGGAGCTGCCACTGTCCTCTGACCTTCATGCAGGAAATGGATGGAATGAAAGGTACATTGTCTTCTTTTTGGTGGCCCTTCCCCTAGTGGTAGGTGGAAGAAGGTGACTAGGAAGACACAACACAGCTTCCTCCAGTTCTGGCTTTGGGATCAGGGTAGTATTTAAAGTCTCCATTTGCTCTCTTATTTTTACACTCTTGCCATCAGTGTTATTGCTATATTAATAGTAGAAATAAATGATGGCTTAATTCCAAACAATAGTCCAAGGCTGTGGAAATTCTGACACAAAATTGCATCTCTTATGTGATTAAAATCCTCATCTGATTTCATCAGGCTTCTTTATATTTTCCCCCAGAGGGGATGGGAGAGGTGGAGTTCAGTTAGTCTGTTATACAGTCTTGCTGTCTGAGATGCAAAGAATGCAGTGATTTGTTATTTTTCCCTACTGCTTCCTCCTGAGGTGTCTGAAGTTAAATGGTGACGAGGAACAGCTGTAGGGAAAGCAGTGGCAATCCCTCTTGTAGACAAATCTAAACATCCCCCCAATAAAAACCCCATTATCCACACGTCCTGTAAAATCTTCACTCCTCCACCTGCTCCAAAGCAGCTGAATTGGCAGTTTCAGGCCTGCAAAGCTAAAAGGTAAGGGGGAAAAAATGACGAAGAGGATAGAAAGAGATTCATAAAAGAATAAAGCCAAAAATCTCATACAGTGAGTCTCTCTGCATCTGTTTGTGTATCTGGAGGCAGAAAAAAACCTGTGACTAATCTAATTAGATTCATCAGGGGTTCACTGGACACTTACGAAACCTAGCACTTAACACTCTCTCATTTCCACTGAGACCCAGAGGATTGTGGACTACTCAGGACTAAAACTACACCCACCGGGCCCAACATCCAGAGGATTAGAGCCGTGCCCGCACGTTACTCACACACAGAACAACTTCATGGTTTCTAGGTTGATGATGTTATCCACCATCAAAACCTGCCTGATCCAACAAGTGTCACTCAAGGTCAGTGGAGGGGCAGAAGGATGTAGCATAATCTCTGGTCTATCACTTGCTAAATAGCATAATGAATTAATTTTCAAAATGAAAGAATAAAAGAAAGAAATACACATTTGCAATGTACCAGACACTGTTCTAAGCATTCTATGTGTATTATGTCATGCAATTCTTGCAAAGTCCCTGTGATGTAGGTAAGATTTTGGAGAAATTAAGGTAAAGGTCAAATAACTCCTTCAGGTCATAAAATTTGCAATCACAGTGTAAACTGATAGAGCCTCCATACCCCCAAACTGTTCCTCTCTATTGTTTAAGACAAGAGAGAAAACTTTGAAAGATATTCTGAAGTTGTTTATATGTGTTTGCCTGTCATCAAACTTGCTTTTTATTTCATGTGAAACCTCCTGTATGTAAAGTCCTGTAAGGCAGAGATCATTAAGATTGTTTGAATTAATTCATCTATTCATTCATCAGATCTTAGGTAATACTCTTACTTCTTGATCTATACTTTCCTAGTGCTTGAGATAAAGCAGGGAACACTACAATTTCCTTTAAATGATGGCAACATGCTAGTGGAGTGTTGGAAAATCAATTTTTAAAAAAGGCATATAAATATTTATTGTAGCTTAGAAACAAATGTTAAATAGGATCTTTAGAATGGGGGTGGGAGGGTGAGGAGCTGATTTAGGCTGGGTAATAAGTGCAGGCCTCTCTGCAGAGGTGACATCTACAGTAACCTAGTCATGAACTATGCACACATCTTGGGGATGAATATTTTAGGTCAAGAAGTGATAACTATTGGCTGCAGAGTGAGAATATGGTTGATAAGTTCAAGGAACAGCAAGTGGGCAGTGTAGCTGGAAAAAAGTGAACAAAGGCCTGAGGAGTAAGAGAGGTTATGGCTTTCATGGCCTGAGTACTTTAGGCATCGGAAGGTTATTGCCTTCTATGCTAGGTTTTAGGAAACATCATTGGAAAGATCTGGGTTTCCCTGGTGACTCAGATGGTGAAGAATCTACCTGAAATTCAGGATACCTGAGTTCAGTCCTTGGGTTGGGAAGATCTCCTGGAGAAGGGAATGACTACCCACTCCAGTATACTGGCCTGGATAACCCCATGGACATAGGAGCCTGGTGGGCTACAGTCCAAGGGGCCGCAAAGAGTCGGACATAGCTGAGTGACTAACACCCTTCACTGCTGGAGAGATCTAAGTGGTAGAAGGATTTGGTTCATGTTTAGTAAGATAATTACAATTGTTCTGTGGAGAATAAATTGTAGCAAATGCCACTGAAGCAAGGACCACAATAAAGAGGCTATTGGGAAACTCTAAGCCCTTGATGGTGGTGGCTTGGTCTAGAGCAGCAGAGATGGCTGTTAAGAGAAGAGCTGAAATTCAGACTAGATTTTAAGTGTAAAGCTGCCAGAATTTGGAGTATAAGAAAAGAAATTGAGGATAACTCCAATGTTCTTGTTCTGAGCAACTAGTTCATTTAGGGAGCTATTATTTGAAGTAAGAGACTCTGGGCCACACAGGTTTGTTTATGTGCAGGTCTGTGCGTGCATAGATGCATGTGTGCGGGATGTGTTTGGGGCATCAGGGGCTCTGGTTTAGAACATATTCTGTGACCCATTTTGGCTCCCTGGAATGGAAGCTCCACAGATGCAAGTACTCCATCCTACTCATTGTGATAGCACATAAAGCAGTGCCTGGCAATTATTAGCAGTTGAAAAAAAAAACTGTTTTGCTGTATGAGAGAATAGAGAAATAAATATATGAATGAAAATTGAGATATTGTAAAAAATTGAGTCTAAACATTTGAAATTCAGAGGAGTTATTTGCATAGAGTTGCTATAAAACCACAGGACTGAATGAGACCCTGTTAAGAGTTCATGTAGTCAGAGAAAAAAAGAAAAAGAAATTCCTTCAAGGACTGCTTCGTATGGTACCAAATCCAATATTTTCACAGAAATAAGAGGACTAGCCAGCAAAGAAAATTAAGAATGTTCATTAAGTAAAGTAAATGAAGAACTAGTAGAGTGCTATTTCTCAGAAGCCAAGTGAAGAAAGGGTTTCAACTGAGAATGGACTTTTTTTACTTGAAAATGTGAGAGCTGTTCTATTTTAAAAAGTAGTTTTCTATATATAACTGGGAAAACATTATTAATATCTGTTTTATGGTAGCTTAAAAATCTTGAGCTGAAGTTGCATGAAGAATATTTCTTTTTCAATTTTCTTCCTTAAAATACATCTATCGAACTCCCTTGTGTGCTTCTGAAAGAGCATTGGCTAAAAAACTATTTGATATATCTCTATTCCCTCTGTCAAGAGCATTTCGTTAATTTATCTGATTATGTGGTGTGGGGAGACCCTATGCATTTTTGACAAACTGTGACATGTGTGAAAATGAAAGGAGGAACCATTTTTCCCTTTGACAGGACACCAGACATTCTTCCTGATTTTCTCAGACAAGACAGGATGTGTGGTCACCTGTACCTCTCAGACAGTACAAAGAATCAAGATCCAAAAAGAGCAATGAAGATGTACCTTTTCATGAGGCAGAAATAAATGTCCTGGGTGGTCTGCAGTCAGCGGGCAGCATTCAGAGGAAAGGAAATCGGGTGAGGGAAGTAGCGGGAGGTCCCAGGCTCTGAAGGAGCAGCATTGTGTGATCTCATATCCAGAGGGAGAACAGAGGTGCCAACAGAAATAGCAACAGATGTGCACCCTCAAACGCTAATATGCGTGAAAATAAACAACCTTGGGTGAGTGAAAACAGTGACCTTTTTACAGTTTTGCCATAGCTGGCGTCTTTCTCTGATTATCTTTTGTTTATCTTTTACCTCCCAAGAAATTTACATCCAAGAAATGTTCCAAACTGGTTTGTTTTTCAGAACACTGGACATGGGGGTCCAAATATTTATTTTCTCAGCTCCAGTTCAGTTCTGGGATAAATTACATATGGGATCTTAAGCAAATCACTTGCCATCTCAAATTTCCAAGTCCTTCTTGTGCAAACCTCAAAGTAAGAGTAAGCTCTCTTGTCGGATTACGGTAAGGATCTGGTGACGTTATTGTGTAAACTTCATTATTTATAAAGTCCCTTAAAATTGGGAGCTTTAGTATATTCTAAAATGAATGACTTATTTTGATGTTCCCGAGGCAAAAGACTTCCCAGGTGGTGCATTAGTAAATAATCTGTCTGCCAATGTAGGAGGCACAAGCCATGCAGGTTTGATGCCTGGATTGGAAAGATCCCTCAGGGAAGGAAATGACAACCTACTCTAGCTTTCTTGCCTGGAAAATCCCATGGATAGGGAAGCCTGACAGGCTACTGTCCATGGGGTCGCAAAAGAGCTGGACACGACTGAGCACACACGTGTGAGCATAGACAGAAGACTAACAGCAACACTTGAGAAGGAGTTATCTGTGTTCCAGCTCTTCACATTCCCAGTAATTCTTTAGAGGAATCATGGATCAAATCCCTCTGTGCCTTTAATACCATGCCATGTGAATTTTCAGAAGTTAGCCTTTGAGTTTCCACTTTAGGGCAGAATACTACTCTGTTTATGGATTTGGAAAGATAAGCATATGTTTTTCATAATGCCTGTCCTAGTGGTACTAGGCACTAGGTAGATAGTATTCCAGGTACTTCTACCTGGAAAATAATTACCAGAGAAAATAATTACCTTTTACCTTGTTAAGACCTACATTCGGGACAAAGGCAAGGGTATAGTGATATTTGCAGGTGGGTATGGCTTACTCCTTGGAAGGAAAGTTATGACCAAACTAGATAGCATATTAAAAAGCAGAGACATTACTTCACCAACAAAGGTCCGTCTGGTCAAGGCTATGGTTTTTCCAGTGGTCATGTATGGATGTGAGAGTTGGACTGTGAAGAAAGCTGAGCGCCAAAAAATTGATGCTTTTGAACTACAGTGTTGGAGAAGACTCTTGAGAGTCCCTTGGACTGCAAGGAGATCCAACCATTCCATAATAAAGGGCATCAATCCTGGGTGTTCATTGGAAGGACTGATGCTGGAGCTGAAACTCCAATACTTTGGCCACCTGATGCGAACAGCTGATTCATTGGGAAAGACCCTGATGCTGGGAGGGATTGGGGGCAGGAGGAGAAAGGGACGACAGAGGATGAGATGGCTGGATGGCATCACCAACTCGATGGGCATGAGTTTGAATAAACTCCAGGAGTTTGTGATGGACAGGGAGGCCTGGCATGCTGCTATTCATGGGGTCGCAAAGAGTCAGACACAACTCAATGACTGAACTGAACTAAACTGATGGCAGGTATCTCAAAGTTGCTTTTCCTTCCCAATTCCCGTGTAGTTTGAGCAGGATGTGGAAGAAAGAATGCTAGCCAATTTTATATAACGTTTTACCCTTGCAATGTGATTAATTTTTTGATCAGGAGTCAGAACAGCTGGCTACTCATTTTTGCTCCATAATTTACTAACTATGTGGTTATGGACAAATTGGTCAGCCACCTCCTTAATAAAATGGAAATAATGCCTTTGCATTCCTTATCATGTAACACATGCAAAAATCTCTGTGCCGACCTGTGTGCTCAGTCACTGCAGTCATTTCTGACTCTTTGTGCAGACTGTAGCCTGTAGCCATAGACTGTAGCCTGTAGCCATAGACTGTAGCCCACCAGGCTCCTCTGTCCATGGGATTCTCCAGGCAAGAACACCAGAGTGGGTTGCCATTGCCTTCTCCAGGGGATCTTTTCCACCCAGTGATCGAACCTGCCTCTCTTGCTTTGCAGGTGAATTCTTTATCACTGAGCCATTGGGGAAGCCTGTAAGAATCTCTGCTTACCTCTAAATGGGTTAAATCATCATCAGTTGAAATGAAGCATAGATTATTTCTGAGTTCTAACTTTTATAATGTGCTGTATACATTAGAAGTGAGTCTTTTATTTCATCTTTCAGTAAACTTTAGAAATAGAGCAGCATATGACTTGCTGAGGAAAAGCAATTAGAGTACATTTCGTTAACTCTTACAAAAAAACTTGGCACATGTCTATTAGAAAACCCACTTTCCACAAAGTACTTCTTTTGCAAAAGGCCAGCAGAGAGAGACTGACTAACAGATGTGTGAATTTTTACCACTAGAATGGTGGCAGCAGGGCCAGGCTACACATTTCACTCAGAGACCCACAGGCAGGAGAGAGGTCAAATGGGAAAAAAATAGACCTCTACGGAGTATAGACAGGGGGGCATAAAGGTGAAGTTAAATTATGAGAAGTGGTTCTGGAGTGAGGCATTTGCATATTTTATCTGGACGTGCTGAAAGCATGCTGTAAATAAGTAGGGTGCCCAAGTACAAGATGTCATAATGAATCTTGAGAGCCCTCAGGCATCAGATTGGATGTGTGAGATGGTTTAAAGGACAAAGTGGGTCAGAGGGCAAAATATCATAATGTTTAATGTATTCAGCAAAGACAGACATTTTTATGCCAGCTGGGCAGACGCAGACGTTAACAAATGTTGAGCAGAAAGCAGACGTGACACTCTGTCCAAACAAAGGCGCTCTCCCCAAAGCACAAACCAAGGATAGAGGTGATACGCTGTTGGAAATACAAAGAACACCATTGCTGGTTTGGGATCAAAAGTCGAGAGGTAAGAAGTGTGTCCTCAGGCACCTGTGGAAAGACAAATGCTCAAGGATGCAATGAAACAAAAAGAGGACTGGCTTTGTGGGATATAAATAAGAAAGTTTTACCCAAACACAATTGTTCTTTGCCTCTTCTTCCTGAAGAAAAATTCAGGCAGAGACAACAATGTAGAATGTTTGCCTCAGGAAGCAATCCTTTGTTTTAACCAAAAAATACACAGATGAAGGGAGAGGAACAAAGATATTTAATGTTGTAAGACCATCATATTCTAGAGGATATTGTTCCTTAGGGTTATTTCTGAGATTCAATTAACTCCAGAGTATCTATTACAAAAACAAAAAGATGATCTTTTGTGAGGCTGGCCATCAGAGAAAATGGGAGTATCTTTCACAGTCTTGTTGCATTTGGGTGGTGTGGGGCGTGGGGGTATTTTTGTTGCCATTTGTTTGAGCTTAATTTGTCATGAATGCCTTAAGTCAGCTTTTCTCTGAATGTTCTTGGTGAGTATAAAATTGATGTTCTGTCTCTTGCTTTGAAAATCACTATATAAAAGCTTAAACTGGTTTAAGGTGGTTTGCCAAGCAAATTATTTAAATCAGGAGGCCCTTGTGTCTGTTTTTCCAATACACTTCTGCTCTGAAGACCTAGCAGAGCCTTACAAGACGCATTCTTTGTTGGGATGGAACTTGGATCTTTCATCTTAGCCCCAAAGACATCTGCCAAGACTTCTAAACCTCCCCTTCCAGAAGTTCCCAATCTATCTCTCTCTTGGAGGTCTTTAAGTCCAGACCGCTCCTTGTCTCACTTCCTGAAACCTGTTTTCCTCTGTTAATTGACCTGCTTTGATGCATTTCATAGGCTCTGGGGTTCCCAAATTTGGAGAGAATGAAAATCACGTAGGAAGTTTGCTAAATACAGATAGCCAGACCTTATCCTGAAACAACTGACTCAAACCATGCAGTCAGGGAGGAAATGGGAAACTGCATTTTTTATCTACTTCTTGGTACCGTTTAGCCCTCCCAGAAGTTCATTGTCATCAAGTCCTTAGGAATCCAGGAAACAGACTGGCTTCATATCCAGTTACTAAAAATGACTTCTTCTGTCTTGCTTTCCTCATATTTGAATGCCAGTATATTGCCTGTCACTTAGTATGGATCCAGGGAATAGTTTATGCTATCATTCTTATTCTTATTTCTAAATTATTCACTTAATTTTGGGTATCACGCTAGTTCTTATTTTCTTTCTGAGGAATATCTATGAGAATCTTTATGAGACCGGTAATAGTAATAATAATGGTATGTGCATGCTCAGTTACTTCAGCGGTTTCTGATTCTTTGCAATCCTATGGACTATAGCCTTGCAGGCTCCTCTGTCTATGGGGATTCTCCAGGAATGGATATTGGAGTGGGTTGCCATTTCCTCTTCCAGGGAATCTTCCCAACCAGGGATCGAACCCATATATCTTATGCATTTACCACTAACACCACCTGTGAAGCCCAAAATTAATGGTAGGCAGCATCTATTGAGATAAGTACATACCAGACACTCTTCAAAGACTGTACATTTCATCTGCACTGTGACCTATAAGGAAAGTACAGTTATTAACTCCATTTTATAAATGAAAGAATTGAGACTGAGCATTCTCCCCAGGGTTTTGAAAGTTAGAAGCAGACCTAAATTCAACCCCAGGGCATCTGAGCCCACTCATCATCTATGCTGAGGCGAGGTTCATTGCCACAGCCTAGAGGTAATAAAGTAGAGAATTTTCCCAAGTTTTCTCTGATGATTCACTGCATAGTCAGTCTCGGGAGTCAAGTCCTACAAAATCTTAATAACAATTGTATGATAAAATATCTTAAGCATAGAGATGCAAGGTAGAAGATGACTTGTCCTCACCAGAATGTGGTAAGACTAAGTAGCATGGCCTATGGAGAGGAGAGCTCTATTTCTGAGAGTGTGGGACTAGAGTCAAGATTGTGTGTGTGTGAGTCGCTCAGTTGTGTCTGACTCTGAAATTCCATGGACTGTAGCCTGCCGGGCTCCTCTGTCCCTGGAATTTCCTAGGCGAGAATTCTGGAGTGGGTAACCATCTCCTTCTCCAGGTAATCTTCCCAACCCAAGGATCAAACCCGCATCTCTTGACTCTCCTACAATGGTAGGCAGGTTCTTTACCACTAAAGCAACCTGGGAAGCCCAGAATCAAGATTACTTCATTCTCAATCTTGCCATAACTGTGACTTAATTTAAAATGACTTAACTTCTTTGAGACACAGTTGCCTCTTCTAAAAGAGAGATACTGATATATACCTCCTAATGTTTTTGAGAAGTGTATGCAAAAGTGCTTAGTAAGTTCTCAATAAACGGAAGTCATCATCATTATCATTATTATGCATCTTAGAAGACCCAAAAGGACTCTTAGGGCGACACCAGCTGCAGATGACAAGAGGAGAGAAACGAAGGGCATCTTTCCCTTGTTTGTGCATTCAAGCCTGGAGTGTTCATATGAAAGCAACAGGAAAGCAATAGAGAAAATGAAAGACAGACGGCACCACGCTTACTAAAAGAACCCTATTACCATGCACATGCATTTAGAGATTCTGCATGTCTATTTCAGAGTGAACGATTTTATTATTAAAAATGTTAATAAGCATTTAGGAGGGCAAACATAATGCCCAATGGAAACCTTTCACAGTTCAATTATATCTAGGTAGTTGTCACTTGTTTTAGTTATGCTAACCTTAATTTTAATTTATAGTAACCTTAACTTTGTGGCTTCCCATGTAGTTCAAACTGTAAAGAATCTGCCTGAAATGCAGGAGTCCTGAGTTTAATCCCTGGGTCTGAAAGATCCCCTGGAGAAGGGCATGGCAACCCACTCCAGTATTCTTGCCTGAGAAATCCCATGGACAGAGGAGCCTGGTGGGCTACAGTCCATGGGGTCACAAAGAGTCAGATATGGCTGAGCAACTAACACACACAGCCTTAATTTTACAGTTTAATAAGTCTTCATTCTAAAGAACATATTGATAAATACTTTTAACAAAATATTTGCCATATTTTTTTCTTTCATTTTTTATTTGTTTTTACTCTTCGATGATTAGAATTTGATGGCTAGTACTATTTGACAAGGGCTTCCCTGATGGTTCATATGGTAAAGCATCTGTCTGCAATGCTGGAGACCTGGGTTCGATCCCTGGGTCAGGAAGACCCCCTGGAGAAGGGAATGGCAACCCACTCCAGTACTCTTGCCTGGAAAGTCCCATGGACAGAGGAGCCTGATAGGCTACAGACCGTGGGGTGGGAAAGAATCGGACAGGACTGAGTGACTTTACTTACTTACTATTTGACATAAACACATAATTGTGTCATTAAGCTAATCATCAAAATCCTATTGAAAAATATTTTAAAAGTCACATGTAAACAAAATACATAATTATAAAGCTGAGCATCATTAATCATTTAAATTTAATTTATAATTTCTTTTAAACATTAGATTTTAAGTGAAAACTGCCAAGCATATTAAAATACTGGCCAGACAGAAGCTCTGAGGGGGAGACAGAGAAACGTTCTCTTTCAGTAGAAGATCAAATAACCCAGGAAGGACTTGGTCTCCTGGGACCAGGACTCTATTTAAACTCTTCGAAGATGGACATTTCTCAATAATTCCCTACAGCAAGTAGTGTGAATTAATCATTGGTTGTTATATTAACTTTTAATATTCATGAAATAGTAATTCAGATTTCCAGTTCATATTTACGTAAGTAATTCTCTTATTAATGAATTCTGGTTCAAACAAAATAGAAACAACAAGAGGCAGTGGAGAATAACTGTTGACCTTTGGAGATAAAGCTCAGTGTTCTGATTGATTTTGCCTTTCTGTATCAAGTGCTATAAATGTTTCTAATAATAACACATGTAGAGCCCACTGGAGACCTCAGGTCATTCCTTTCTTCCACGGATCCCCACTCTATGGAAGTCATTGTAAGGGAAATTCAGAATTCAAAAAGAATTCTGAATAAATATTCTCTCCTGCAGTAAACATTGGGGTGCATATGTCTTTTTGAATTAGAGTTTTCTGCAGATATATGCCTAGGTGTGAGATTGCAAGGTGTTCATTGCAGCATTAATTGCAGTAGCCAAGACAAGACAACAACCTAAATAAATGTCCATTGACAGGTGAATGGATAAAGAAGATATATATATATATATATATATATATATATATATATATATATATATATATATAATGGAGTATTACTGAACCATAAAAAAGAATAAAATGATGCCACTTGTGGCAAAATAGAGGAGATTAGAGGTTATCATACTAAGTGAAGAAAATCAAAAAGAGAAAAACATATACCATATGATATTGCTCATATGAGAAATATTATTGAATTTAGTTATAAAACAGAAACAGACTCACAGACATAGAAAGCAAATTTATGGTTATCAAAGGGGAAAAAGGGAGAAGGATAAATTATGAGGTTGGGATTAAAATATAAATAGAGGTGTATGTGTGCTAAGTTGCTTCAGTTGTGTCCGACTCTTTGTGACATTATGGACTGTAGCCCGCCAGGCTCCTCTGTCCATGGGATTCTCCAGGCAAGAATACAGGAGTGGGTTGCCACGCCCTCCTCCAGGGAATCTTCCTGACCCAGGGATTGAACCCAGTTCTCTTATGTCACCTGCTTTGTCAGGCAGATTTTTTACCATTAGTGTCATCTGGGAACCCCAACAAATACATAGTACTGTATATAAAATAGATAACCAACAGGGACCTAGTCTACAGCACAGGGAACTATACTCAATAATTTGGAATAACTTATAAGGGAAAAGAAACTGAAACTAATAGGTGATATATAGATAGTGTATAACTGAATCACTGTACATCTGAAACCAACATGACATTGTGAAACATTGTAAATGTTTCAATAGAAAAACTGTAAAACAACAACAACAACAAAATCACTCTTAGATTATTACTAATCAATGCTTAAGATTTATCAGGGGAGATTTAAACTCTCAGAGAAATTTGGGGGGACTCCTCCAGAAAGTTACAACTGAGCTGATTTGTAGGAGCTTGCTTACTTTCTTAGTCACTCAGCTGTGTCCAACTCCTTGCAACCTTTTGGACTGTAGCCCTCCAGGCTCCTCTGTCCATGGGATTTCCCAGGCAAGAATATTGGAGTGGGTTGCCATTTCCTCCTCCAGGGGATCTTCCAGACACAGGGATCAAACCCACATCTCTTGTGTCTCCTGCATTGCAGGCAAATTCCTTACCCACTGAACCATTGAGGAAGCCCATAGGGGGATGTATGTGGTGAGAATCACAGAGAAGGGCTTTCTCAAGGCAGTGAAAACAACACAGTCAAGGGACCTGTGGAGGGAGCAAGTCTGGCAAATGCCAAGGGCGGTGCAAGGTCGGGGCGGGGGCACTGCAAGCAGCCTGCAGAAGGGTTCCTGGTGCACCAAGCTTTGAGAGGAGAGGCGGAAGCAGAGACCCAGGGCATAGGAGAGACAAAGGACATCATTAAATGGTTTTAATAGGCGAGCAAACTGTCAAGTTTGGTCTTTTGAGAGAATCTTTTGGCTTCTGAATGGAGAATAGATCCTAGGATGCCAAAGTGAATGTGCATTGATTATTCAGGAGGATTTGACAGAGTCTAGGCAGGAAATAATGATGATTCTGACCTTCACAGTGTTGACAATAGAACTTTAGCAATGATGGAAATCTTCTAATCTGCACGGACACAGCTGCCACTAGCTACATGTGGCTATCCCACCCTTAAATGTGGCTAGTGAGACTGAGAAACTGTTTTATTTAATAATAGTTATTTCAAATGTATGTTTATCAAGTCACATCACATGTAAGAAAAAGCCATATGCAGCTAGTGGTTAATGTATTGGGTACTATTGTTCTAAGGGAGGAGAATCTTGGATATTAACATGTTTCAAAAACAACATAAAATATACCAGATCCTGTAGTTCTGGGAAAGGAAACAGAGATGGTGTGAGCAATGTCATCCTGCTACCAAATTTGGAAGAGTTAAGATTTTAGCCAAATTACTTAGTCTCAAGACCCTATTCTAACTCTCCTTTTTTGTTGGTCTTTCTTTCATAAGAGGTCAAAGGTCAAAAAAACATGAACTTTCCCCACCTGATTAACTTTAGGATGTCCATAAGTTGTGGTATCCCAGGGTAGTCTGGTTCTACACTAGTTATCCCAGAATAATATTAATAGCATCCCTTCACACTTGCAACAGTGTCCTGGTTTGGATGATAAATTATATGCTCATCCTAGCCAACTGCTACTGAAAATGTCAGATTTATTGCACAAAATACATTTGAAAAAATAAGTCTTGGAAAACGAAATACAGCCTCAAATTCCTTGGTAAAAGTTTCCACTAGAAAGTTTTAAAACACTGTAGAGTACAACATAAATTATGTTTGTTGAATAATAAACTGTAACATTGTATGAAGTTGAGGACTGTTAAAACTACTTGAGTAGTTAAGTTTTGTCAGGTTCTCTTTAGTGATGTCAGTTAAGTGTCTTTCATTAATTCTTATTTGCCTCACTCTTTCTGTAAATAGCTTATTAACCACCCACTACTTCTTCTGTGACTGATTAAATGGTATAAACGTTGAGAAAAACAACATGAATGACACAAATGCCAAGAAACACTTGAATTGTGAAAATATATTTAATACAGACGTTCTGTTTATGACTCCTACAAACATACTTAAAGAAGCACACAGTTAAATAGTATCAATAATTAAGTGGGATTGGTAGACTTCTTCTTTTTCTTAATTTTTAAGATATATTTTCAGGAGCTTAATATAGGAAATAAATTAGGTCCAACGGTCTTTCCAGGTGCCTCAGTGGTAGAGAATTCACTTGCCTAAGCAGGTTTAATCCCTGAGTTTGGAAAAATGTGCTGGAGAAGGAAGTGGCAATCCACTCCAGTATCCTCGCCTGGTTAATCCCGTGAACAGAGGAGCATTGTGGGCTACAGTCCATGGGATTGCAAAAGAGTCAGACACGACTTAGCGATGAAACAGTAAGTAGGTCAAACAAACACAGAAACAGGCAGTGTACTATTATAGACAGATGTGCTGGTGCTGGACCTAATCTGAAAGACAAGAGAGTTCAGAACAGGAGGATGTAAAAGACTGCAGGATATAATAAAGTGAAAGATATGAGGCTCTGACTCAGTTTCCCATGCTGACTGTATCTTCACTCTTCATTAACCCTTCCTGCATCTGGACACTGGTGACAATTTGTAAAGTGATGGAAAACGTTAGTCATTGAATTTTTAAACATTTTCTGTCCAAATGTACTTCCTCAGTTTGACAGAAAGTTGAATTTAGTAGTCACAAAGGAAGGGCTCATTCACGTCTAGACAGGGATGTTCGCGGGAGCTACAGAAACACATACAGCAATTGGTTATACAAGCTCCCAAAGTATAATGTTGGAACAAACATCTAAAAGACCAAGAGGGAGCAAACAAGCAATTTATTCCATAGCTGAATCTGTGGAGGCTACGTTTGCTCAGGAGTCACAGGATGTGGCCATGGCATAAAGGGCTTTAGTTAAGTGAGAAATACTTCCCTAGCTGGCATCCAGAACAAAAGTGGCATTCCACAAAAATCTTGGGTGATAGATAAAACTCCTCCAATTGATTGGGTCACAAGAATAGTTTCTTGTATTTTCATGGATTTTTGCAGAAGCAACCAGAAGTGAAACCAACTTTTGTAGAACTTAGATTATGACTCAGATGGTAAAGAATCTGCCTGCAATACAGGAGACCCGGGTTCGATCCCTGGGTCAGGAAGATTCCCTGGAGGAGGGAATGGCAACCCACTCCAGTATTTTTGCCTGGAGAATTTCTTGGACTGAAGAGCCTGGCAGGCTACAGTCCATGGGGTCGGAAAGAGTTGGACATGACTGATCAATGAACACTTCACTTCAGATTAATGAAAAGCTTCATTCAGATCTGATTTACTTTGGATATAACGCAATGTACATTGGATTCCTATGTGTGAATTTGCTGCTCTCACTCCAGATTTGGTATAAATTACTGTGAACTGTAGACTGATGTCAGCCACAAAATAGGGTCAGTACATCACACACATCCAAGGGCAGAAGAAAACCTTTGTGAAAGCCACATCAGAAATTACCCTGGTATTCATGACTATCCTTTATCTTCCAATATCTTGGCAAGCAGAGATTGGGAATCACCATTAAATCTGCTCTTGGTAATAGCTGTAAATTGTGTGTAATCAAGGCACATACTTGTACTTTAATATTTCAGAAATTTAGGAGTGATTTCTGCTCATGTTGAACTCTGAGCTGTCAGGGTGAGGCTGAGTTGTTCGGGCATTTCTGTCAACCTTCCTCAAGACTCAGACCACAATTATTCTGTCAACCAACACTTACCTCTGCTTTCTAGCTATGGTGAGATTTTTGTTGTTGTTGTTTTTCTTAAGCTGAGGTTTTCTGAATTTCCTTCCTGGTGGCCTAGAACTTTGGTTACCAATATTGCTCAGGACCTATTTCTCATTTACAGTGCGTGATGCTTTTTTTAGTTTTAATTCTGTGTGACTCTTTTAAGTTTGGTGCCCTGGTCTCCTGTGACACATGTCACAGACTGTTATTTTATATTATTTATTCTTTCTTTGTGGTGATTCATTCTTCAGCCACTCAGGGTAAATAAGCAGCATTTCTTATAGAATAGTTTCTGAGCTGTCCCCTTTCCTATTTCAATATGCAACATGAGCAAAGAAAGGTGAGGATAGGGAGTAATCTAACATAAGACTCTGGAGGGCTAATTTCCGGGACAAGAAATGTTGCTAAAATGCTGATGGGGACTTCCCTTGTGGTCCAGTGGTTAAGAATCCACCCTCCAAATCTGAGGATGTGGATTCAGTCCCTGCTTGAGGACTGAATCTCCACAGGCAACAGGGAAACTAAGTCCACGAGCCACAACCAAGACCCAGAACAGCCACACACACACACACACACACACACACACGTTGGTGAAGAAACTTTTTCATTATATACTATGAATCAGTGGAAAATTAAAACAATCAGGACTCTAATTTTGCTTTTTCTGAATTGCAAACTATAACATGGCACATGCAAATAAAATTAAGAGCAGAAATGATTCATTACAATAAGAGAGATATGAACATGTGATGGAAATTTTCAAGGAAATGTGAGCACATAAATTGAAGATTCAAATAAGACTTCAGTCTAATCCTCTAGTATTGGTAGAATTTTGACAGCTCAGTATGAAGTGGAGGAGCATTTCACGTGGAGGGAACAGCATTGCAGAGTTGGGGAAGTACCAGTAATGTCAAGTTGTCAGGTTACACAAAAGCATGGAGATATATTATCGAAAAGATGGAATAAAGATTGCAAAGGTATACTGAGACCAGAGCATAGAAGTTGTTGAATTCTATGCCAAGACATATGGAGTTTTCTGGTAAATAATAGGGATCCTTTCATGATATTTGGCTATGACCAAAGATGTGTTTTAAGATGGGGCAGTGATGTGTACAATAGACCAGAACAGACAGAAAAAGAAGACGGGCAGTCTGGATTAGAGGTAAGAATCGAGACAGAGACTCAAATATGATAACATGTCTTTTTGTTTTAATTGAAGTATAGTTGATTTACAGTGTTTCAGGTATATGGCAAAGGGATTCAGAATACATATACATATGTATATCTATATATTCTTTTCATATTATTTTATGTTATTATAAAAAATAATGACTATAGTTTCCTGTGCCTACAGTAGAACTTTATTGCTTATGTATTTTATATATAGTAGTGTGTGTCTGTTAATCCTAAATTCCCAGTTTATTCCCTCCCCACCTTTACTCTTTGATAACCATAAGTTTACTTTCCATTTCCATGAGTCACTTTCTGTTTAGATTCCACATATGAGAGATATCATATGACATCTGCCTTTTTCCATAACCCTAATATCGGGCTTCACAGGTGGCTCGCATGGTAAAGAGTCTGCCTGCAGTGCAGGATCAAGAAGTCCCCTGGAGAAGGGAATTGCTACTCACTCCAGTATTATTGCCTGGAGATGATAGATCATAACACCCCAGGGCCTGCCTCAGTTTCCACACTGGTAAATGATGTTGGCTGAATTAAGAAAAATAGAAAGCAGCTACCCCTGGTTATGTGAGGGAGGAAGAGAGAATGGGATAAACAGTAATAGATGAAACCCAAACCTAGTCATTGGAACAATGAAACAATCCTCAGTAGAAATAATAGGAGAAATCTGGACTTTAGGAAGCATGGTAATAGACTGAAATACGATAGACACAATCTGATTCTAAATTCTAATAATTTTTCCAGTTTTCTGGTGATTTATCAAGTAACAAGAAGTCATGATTTTCAAAGACAGCTAATATGGTTCATAAAAATATCATGATTCTTTAAACACATTCCATTTGTACAGTGATTAAATGAACAGTAACAGAGTTGGAAAATATACAAATGGCAGAAATAGAAAATATCAATTTTAATTAAAGAACCCAAACACCTTAATCATTATAAATTCAACATTTTAAGAAAACTGAAAATTAGTGATAGATAAATAAAATATGCCTTCTATTCTACAAAAACAAAAGCTTATTTATTTGGGAAAGTCACGTGTTTTCCATAAAAATGAAAAAGACAACTTTCAAAAAATCATCTTTCTATGATCTTGGCTTTGTTTTTTGTATATGTTGGTTGTTTTAAAATTTTTCTTTGAAAGTCACACACTTAGAAGTCTTACGAAAATCAAAGTGTCAGTGTGGTCACATTGATCAGCTTACAGTTCTCATGACTGCCATTAACAACAGTGTTTATGAAGTACACAACTGCCCACACTTTTCAATAGAGCACAATCTCTGGTGACTTTTTTCTAAATAGAGCATTGCCACATATACTCTATTTAATTTTCAAGATAACGCTTTGAGGTAACCCTCTCTTACAGGTAGAGCAAGTAGTGTTTGACTTCAAGGTGTTAGTTTCCAAACATCACCGAGTTCTTTGTGTGATCGAAGGGACTGACTGCTCATCTGCTATGCCTGACAGGCTCACTGTTATTGACGTCAGAAGCTCTTCCTCTAAGGGATTCTCTTGGGTAGTATAGCGTCACCAAGGCATGATCCTAACATTCTACACAAACTATGATCACTGTATTGATAACCATGTGCTTCTCCTGTGGGGAAGAAATCTGTACACATCTCTGAATCTACTTGAGAAAAAAAAATGGGACAATCTGAGTACTCTCACAAAATACTCTGAACAATGACATAACTGATACTGTGAGTACAAGAGTATCATGAGTATCAATCATCGCTGGCTTGTCAATTAAGTTAAGAAAAAAAAACCTGTATATCATGCTCACAACTTAGGAACTCTACAGGAGAAACTGTAGGAAATGTGGATGTTACAGATTGAGGTATGCTATTAGCCTTTTTCGAGATCTGGACATCTAGGCTTGACATAAAATCTTAAAATGATCATGTTTCCCTGAGGTATCACTTAGCCTTTCAGAGCTTCAGTCTCCTAAACAGCAAAATAAAAGCTTGAATCCGTTGACGGCTGGAAATCGGTTCTCCATGGGTCTCTAGTGTTTCTTTACAGCTCGTGAGCAAAGGTACTAACGGCCTTTGTCCCAGAGTGTCGTTACAATCACGACTGTATAGTGAACATCCTAGGGCTTCACAGGTGGCCCTAGTGGTAAAAAATAAATACGTAAATAAACCTGCCTGGTAACACGGGAGACGTAAGAGACTTGGGTTTGACCCCTGGATTGGGGAGATCCCCTGGAGAAGGGTGTAGCAACCCACTCCAGTGTTCTTGCCTGGAGAATTCCATGGACAGAGAAGCCTGGTGGGCTACGGTCTCCAGTATGGCAAAGAGTCAGGCACGACTGTAGCCAACAGCACAAGCAAACAGCCTTGGAAGACAGCCGGCTTGTCTTCCTCCAGGATTACGGTCAGGCTTACTACATGCTAACAGTTTCCTAAACTCGTGGTTCCACTACTGTGTGAATAGCCACCACTTGGCCCTCTTCATGGTGCTTCTTGGGAGCTAGGGCTCAGTGAACTGGCCTAAGTTCACTATCACTATTACTGGGAGGAATGACAGTTCTGCCTCTGACCCATGCATCGCCTCGTCTTTGTCAGCATCTTTGTCTTTGTCAGTGAGACACAGCAGGCTGAGTAGCTAGATTGCAAGTACAGTCAGTTCCCAGATCCTTCACAGTTCTTGACAGTGACGTGCATGGTCTTCTTGAAGTGTTGTAAAATTCTGTCTGCCTCTAACACTCACATCTCCATAACTGGACAATCTGACTTCTGTCTTTGGCTCCAAGCTCAGTCTTGGTCATGCTGCCCTCAGCATGTGTAACTGACATGCAAACATTGCTTGGCAGAAAGAAAGTGTGAGGAAATCCAATAAAATTCTGAATATATGCCTTTTACCCTGCCGGGTCTTGGGCTTAGTCTGAATTAGTCTGACTGTTGAACAATGCAGCAGCAGTGATTCTAAACCTGTCGGAACTGTCATCAACTCCATTCTTGCCCATCTTTCTGTAGTGCCTCTTCCCAACTCCCCGCCTCTGCTCCAACCCACCGCCAAGTCAAGCTTTCTCTCCGCTGCTGAGTTAACCTGATCTCAGTAGCTCGCCTCTCGCCTCTCGTCACTTGTCTGCGTGTCACCGCCCTGCTCATCTTGATTAGGACTGCCCCACTGCCTGAACGAGGCTGTGCTCACCGTCTGACACAGCTCACGTCTCTGTGAGGTAATGCATGATTCAAGGCTCATCTATCTGAGGGAAGAGGTGCATGTCAGGTGCTCTATTTTAAGTGGAAACCCAGATTATGTTCACTTCCAATTATACTAAGTGAGTGTCAGTGGATATTTAATTATGCATTACCACTGGCATATTGAAAAATAGGCATTTAGACAAAAACATTTCGTTTTTTTTTTTTTTTGTACCCTCTCACAAGCCAGTTAGAAAACAATCTTAGATATATCATCATCATGATATTAAAAGAGAACAAGAGTGAGACTTCCCTGGCAGTCCAGTGGTTAGGACTCCACTTTTTTATTGCCAAGGACCGAGTTCAGTCCTAGTCAGGAAACCAAGATCCCACAAGCAAGGTGGTGTGGTATTCAAAAAAAAAAAAAAAAAAAAAGCAAGATTTAGAAAGTGACTTTAAATGAGGAAATTTCTTAGTAAAATGTGATATGGGATGGAAAAGAAAGCTCAGTCAGTTCAGTTCAATCGCTCAGTTGTGTCCAACTCTTTGCGACCCCATTAATCACAGCACGCCAGGCCTCCCTGTCCATCACCAACTCCCAGAGTTTACTCAGACCCATTTCCATTGAGTTGGTGATGCCATCCAGCCATCTCATCCTCTGTCGCCCCCTTCTCCTCCTGCCCCCAATCCCTCCCGGCATCAGGGACTTTTCCAATGAGTCAACTCTTCGCATGAGGTGGCCAAAGTACTGGAGTTTCAGTTTCAGCATCAGTCCTTCCAATGAACACCCAGGACTTATCTCCTTTAGTATGGACTGGTTGGATCTCCTTGCAGTCCAAGGGACTCTTCTCCAACACCATGGTTCACAGAGTCTTTTCCAACACCATAGTTCAAAAAAGCTAAAGGATTCTTATTTATAAATGGCTAGTAAACATTCCAAAGTTGTATAAAAAAGACAAGTTCCATCTATAATTATTTTGCAAAATCAGCTGTCAATTAATTTGTGTATAATATTTTTGGAGGGAGAAAAGCTTATTTAAAGAATGAATTAAAAATTTATATGCATTATGGCATCTTGGTATTCAGTAGCCTCTCCCCATGCTAATCCTGTTGTCCCCTACCTCCATTCCTTCCTCACTCCTTTCCTTCTTTCCTTTATTCTTCTTTCTGTCTCTCTCTTTTTTTAATAGAAACTTTTCCTTTTTTGGGGGTAAATACCAAAATACTTGAAATATTTTCATGAGCCTAGAGACACATCCCCAACCTCTTCCCCTTGATCTGACCAGGGAAATGTGTTCTAGGTGAGCAGCACTTAGTAGGTAGCATTATGGACTATAGTGACAGTTTAGTATTGATATGATTTATATACATAGCATGATTGAGAAAGACATTTGCATGTTACTCTCAGGAACACATACTTAGGCCTCTTTCCCTAAAGGGATTGTTTCCTCTGGGATATCTACTTAGAATATATATGTTATATAGTATATACGTGTGTGTGTGCATGCTAAGTCACTTTAGTCATGTACGACTCTGCAACCCTATGGACTGTAGCCCTCCAGTCTCTCTTGTCCATGGGGTTCTCCAGGCAAGAATACTGGAGTGGGTTGCCATTTCCTCCTCTAGGGGGTCTTCCTGACCCAGAGACCAAACCTGCATCTCCTGCATTGGCAGATGGATTCTTCACTACTGAGCCACCTGGGAAACCCATATTATATAGTATATATGTCATATATATATATATATATATATTCATATATATATATATATATACATGCCCATGGAGAATCCCATGGACAGGGGAGCCTGGCAGGCTATAGTTTATGGGGTCACAAAGAGTCAGACATGGCTTAGCAACTAAGGAGCAACGCCCATATATTCCTTCTTCCATGAGTATCGGCCTTGGGTTTGAAATAGCTCCAGACAGCTTTGCCTCAGGCTGCTCAGTACAGCTTTACTTTTCAGTTCTACAACCTTCTCAGAAGCTAATTTTTCAGGACATGATGAAGTCTCCCCAGAGTCAAGCCAGAAATCATTCCCTGGCCAAATGCTTTCCTTTCCTGAAGGAACGCCTGCTTCAGAGCAGGGGTCATCCCCAGCCTCTAGGCCAGCAGTGTTCTCCTGCTCCCATGAGCCACATGGTTGGAAAAGCTATCACCCCATCGGCTGCCTGGCTGACAGCATCAAGGTGGCTCAACAATCAGAGCCTGGTTTCTGACAAAACCGTCCTAAGGTTGCCGAAGGAGAAAGGAGTCACAGCCAGACTTCGCCCTCCTCAAGCTATCTGGCCTTTAATGCTATTTTCATGCCCTGAATTATCTTGGTTAGTCCTGTTCTTGGTTGGAGGATGTCAACTCCATGAGAGTAGAATTCGGGTTCTCACTTGCATCTCCAGAACTCTTTCCTCTGTAGGCTTCTCTGTCTTGTCTGCATCTTTGATTTTTTTTTTTTTTTTTGCTTGAATTACCTCTCTGTGACCCCCAAGAGGAAACTGTGACCCACCCGCTTCTTTATAGGCAATCTCAGATCTGTAGATCCCCTGGCCCTGGGAGTCCCCAGGGCATTGATCTGGCCCACACCTTTGGCCATGAGGGAAGACAACAGTCCTCAGCCTCCCAGAGGCCCCAAGAAGCTACCTTGTTGAGAGCCGTCCCCTGTGACTTCAGATGGGAAGGAGCAGCCAGGAAGGGAGGAGACCACTGGCCTCACCAGCTGTACTATGGCCAGGTAAACTGTGCCCACGGCCATCCAGAGCCTAGTGACAATTGGGCCAGCTCTAGGCAGGCCTGAATAACTTCATTCATTTTTTCATGTGATCCCAAGTCACCTCCATTAAAAAAATAAAATTCTAGCTGTAGAAAGCTCACTTATAGCTTTCAAAAGTTCCTGCTTTCCTTGCTGACAGTAACTGAAAAGAGCTGTCAGACTACTTGGGATGACACGGCCCCAGCTCTGACTTATTAATTGCGTGATCCTGAATAAGTCAAGCAGCAACTCTGACCTCAAGTTCCTCCCTTACATTTGAATAAAAATAGCAACTTCTTCACCTTAAAAGTCACTTCTTAAAATCATATCCCCCAAATTCAAAACTACACATCAAGAAATTCATCATACAGGTAGACTAGAAACTCCCCACCTAACTAGATTGCACTTTTTTGACTCCCCGGATCAAGCTGATTTCCAAATATGCTTCCGTAAGACTCTTCAACTCACTCTCATGTCTCCATTCCTGTTGCCCACTGCAGCCACCACCTCACCTTTTCTTCTGATCTAAAACATCCCTGACTGATTCCCATCCCTCCCTCCTCACCAGGTCACTTCCTATATAGGGAGATTCTCATCTAAAATGCAAACATAGAACTCACCTCTTTAAAATCCTTCTGGTTTCTCAATTTCCTTTGACACAAAGTTCAGTTTCCTTACTGTGATTTCAGAGTCTTTTATGACTGAATCCTGCCACCCTCCCTGGGTACATATGAGTGTTCTCAGTCACTCAGTTGTGCCTGATATTTTGCGATCCCAAGGACTATTCCCTGCCAGGTTCCTTTGTCCCTGGGATTCTCCAGGCAAGAATACTGGAGCAGGTTGCCATTTGCTCCTCCAGGGCATCTTCCCAGCCCAGGAATCAAACTCAGATCTCTTGGCCACTCTCTCTAGTCCTCCCCAAATTATTCCTGAACAAAGGCCTTGTTTTCTCAGCACAAGAACAAGGAGAGTTGTCCCAGACATAGGAAAGAGAACAGTCATAGCTGCAGAAACATTCTCTGGGTTAGTGTGGTAGAGGTGCATAAGCAATGCCTCTGTGTGACTTGAAGACACAGGTGAAAGAATGAAAAAAAAAAAAAAAAAAAGGAAAGAAAACCAAAGAAACTGCAAGCAGGTTGAAAAAACATAGATTGTAGCAGTAGAGTGTGGACTTCCCGGCAAGCTGTCAGGAGGCCTCGACCCCTGACCACTAGGACACTGTTTGATTAGAACTGCATTTGAGAATGTTTACTCCAGGAGCCCCAGGGCACGCACATGGAGGTAGTGATCTGGGACCCACCAGAAAAGTCGCAGTAAAATAACAATCTCTGTGAGAGACACCAGCACCCAACAAAGGCCATGAGAGTGACAGTGCAAAGACAGTAAAAGATTTCAGAGACACTTTGAAAGCTGTGGGGAATTAGAACAGGGGGAGCATCACCAATGACACAGGGGTACTAATTTAGGTGAGTAGGTGGATAATGTTGGAAAAAGTAGAGAACAAAGAGATTTCACAGAGATGAGAGTTGAACACTTTTTTTTTCCTGAAAGCATTCTGAAATCTGTAAACACCGTGCTGTGTAGGCTATTGTTATTATCAAGCAGGGCCGTTTTAATAGCCCTTTGGGTCTAGAGTTTGAATGATGGGTTGCTTCATGTTCTTGGAAGAAACTGCATCACAAGTAGTCCAGATGGATATTACCTCTCCTGCTTAAGATCCTCCTGGGATGAGCCACCAAACCAAGCCCAAGAAAGCCCCTATTCCTAGCAACTACAAATCCTTCCAGATGTCTTATTCCTGGCATCACCCCCTCTATGTATTGCAGAGTCCACTTGGACAATTTTTAAAGTATTTGTGACATTCAGATATAAGAGAATGAGGATTTTTAGAACCCTTTAAAATTCAAATATAGGAAAAAAGTAAGTCTTCTGTTTGATCACAAAAGCTATAGAGATACAAAGAGAGAAAAGTCTGTCCTAGCATTATAATAATATCTGTTTTTACTGGAAACCTGAGCTGACTTTAATTATCTATGCTTCAGTCTGAGCCAATATCTCAGAAAGCTGTAAGTATGGTGAATGCTCTCACACTAATACAAACCTTTTAAGAAATTTCCCCAGGATATGCAAAGACATATTTTCTCTGTATCTTTATCTCTGTCTCTTGTCTCTGTCTGTTTGTCTCTCTCTATCTCTCTCTCCCTCTGGCACACACATGCACACACACACACACATGCACACACACACACACATGCACACACGCACACACACACATACACACACGGGTGTCTTTACTCAATTTATTTCACTGTAGACAGGATAAATATCTTTCAGTTAATACAGGATGTTTCATGTTAAAAGTGTTTCACCCATTAAAGATATTCAAATGTAATGGATTAGTTCAATCAATACTTATAAATTGCCGATTTAGAGCAGATAATAGAGAAGTGCAACAAGAAAGGAGGAGAGAGCCTTGTGTCTCTATTCTTTCTGTGAGGTCGAAGAAACAATATAAGGGCATGCAGAACACTACAAGTCAACACTCTCTGACATATGAAAACAGCACCCACTACTGCTCCAGTCAGAAAGATCACTTGCAAATTTTCTCAATTGTATTTATTTTGTATATTGTCATCAGAACACAGAGCACTTTCTTACTTAATCTCCCCCCCAAAAAACTATTTTAAATACAAGAAAAAAACCCTTTGCACTTAACAAAAAAAAAAATTCCTTATCTATCATTTCATGCTTAAATGGCCGTCCAGTTTGACATTATTTTCATTGAGAATAATAAGTCTCAATAGAACTTCTATTATCTAGCCTACCGTGAGTATGCATCACTTAAGCTGAAGGAAGATTATTTCATCTTCATCTTTTCTGGAACCCCAGAGGAAAAGCTCAAGCATTGTCACATTTCATTTGCAGGTAAACCTGTATTCATCTTAGATTAACTGGTTACCACTACTCACTTTTCACCTAATGGTTCCATATTTCTTCTTATAGAGCAATGTCTACTTTTATTTCAAGATGAATCATTTGTGGCTATTTGACTTTTTATGGCTCATGGATTCCTAATGAATATCCAAATTATATTTGCATTACCCAGTATACAATCCTTTCTAGGTGGCAAGATTTTCATTTTACATGTGTAGCTTGATGCCCTTTCTTAAATATTGGTAGGGGATGTCTCCTTGGCTTATTCATGAAGTGAGTGATGGTGTGTCCACAAGTATGTATACTTGATGTTTTTATTCAACTTCTTTTAGTCGAGGGTTTTACTACTCTGTGAAGTAGAAGAAAATGTGGTGGAAAACAACCTTCTTATGGGTCTTATGCACATTTTGTTTCTATTTTATATTTTTTATTGAAGTATAGTTGATGTAGTATGTTGTGTTAGTTTCTGGTGTACAACAGAGTAATTCAGTTATAAGTGTATATGCATGTATGTATATGTGTGTGTGTGTGGAAATATGTATGTATATACATGCACACACACACACATATATATATATGTATACACACATATGTATACTTGTGTATATATTATTTTCCAGATTTTTTTTTCCTTTATAGGTTAGTACAAAATATTGAGTCTAGCTCCCTGTGCTATCCAATAGGTCCTTGCTGGTTATCTATTTTATATATAGTAGTTTGTATCTGTTAATTCCAACTTCTAATTTATCCCTCCCCGTCCTTGCACTTTGGCAACCACATGTTTGTTTGCTATGTCTGTGTATTTATTTTTCTGTTTTGTATATAAGTTCATTGGTATCCCCATATAACTGTTGCCATATTTGTCTCTCTATCTGACTTACTTCACTTAGTATGATAATCTTTAGGTCCAACCATGTTGCTGAAAATGTCATTATTTAATTCTTTTTTTAAGATTAAGTAATATTTTATTGCACATTTTTATCTTGCTTACAGAATAGCATCTGAATGTGATTCTCTACAAATAAAAGTTTGAAAAAAAATTATAAAAAAGACATACTGTTCTCTACATAAGGTAATATATACAGAGATTCCTGCTTACATAAAACTTGTTAGAGTGAAATAAAGTGATAACCAAAAAGGATAAATACATCCTTATATTTTTAAAAATGTTCTAAAGATTTAAGCAGTGGAGTATCATCAGAAGCAAATATAGGAACATGGCAAGGGAAGAATTGTTCAGTTGCTCAGTCGTGTTGGACTCTTTTCTACCTCATGAACTGCATGCAGCACACCAGGCTTCCATGTCCTTCACTGTCTCCCTGAGTTTGCTCACACTCATGTCCATTGAGTCAATGATGCCATCCCACCATCTCATCCTCTGTTTCTCCTTCTCCTCCTGCCCTCAATCTTTCTGCTCAGCATCAGGATCTTTTCCAGTGAGTCAGATGTTTGTATCAGATGGCCAAAGTGTTGATGCTTCAGCTTCAGCATCAGTCCTTCCCATGAATATTCAGGGTTGATTTCCTTTAGGATTGACTGGTTTGATCTCCTTGCTATCCAAGGGACTCTCAAGAGTCTTCTGTAGCACCACAGTTCAAAAGTATCAATTCCTTGGTGCTCAGCCTTCTTTGTGGTCCAACTCTAACATCTGTACATGACTGCTGGAAAAAACATGACTTCGACTGTATGGACATTTGTCAATAAGGAGTTAAGGGAAGACTAACAAATCATTAAAAATAGCAAGAAAGGGAAATAAAATACTTAGGTCACAGTTCCATAAAGGATATAGTATTATTTCTAAATTTTAGATAACATTCACTGATCAAGTACTACCACTTTTGAGGGCAAATATGTAAATTATACAACTTTAAAAGTACAATTTCACACTGATATCCAGTCCTTTATTTCTAAAACAGATTGTCCACAGAATGTATTTACCTAGTCATGAGATACTAACTTTACTTGCTAATGTTTGTTTTCATGTTCCTAGATTTAAATTTGAGAATATCTATATACAGAGAAGCATTAAGTACTGGGTATTTAATCACATTTTCTTAACCTAGTTAATTCCAGATACTAATTCTTCGGGTTCTAGCAAGATACATTGATGATGCAATCTTTGCTTGTTGTGTGTGTTTGCATAAGTACTGAAGCAAATGTTCAAAATTTGAACTGCATGGTTTCTTAATGAATAAAAATAAATGGATTTGCTTTGATAGGTATTTTTGTATTGTCCTTTAGATTATGCTTTTTTCTTTTGTTCAGTAGGAAAGTTTCCTGTTTCACTGACTCAATTCTTTCTCAGTTTCTCATTTACCTTCCGCTATCAGGGAACTGGGGGTGGGAGGGAGTGGGAATGTTTCATAGCCAACCAAGGCTTGAGAGGGAAAGTAATTCCCAATGACTTGCTTCTATTCTTCCTCATTTATCCTACTCAGAAGCATAACAAAATCAAATCTCAATAGTAAGTATTTACCTTGCACTAAACAGATCAATCTTTTTCCATTAGATTTGTCACATGAGACATGAACTTGACTGTAATTGATTTCAAAGTCATGTGGCACAAGAGCCACTATAGTATTTTCCTATGATAGTCTCAATCAATAGGCCTAGCAGCTTAACAAAAATAATTACATCAACATATCTGATTTCCTGACACCATTTTGTTCTCAGTTGTTAGAAACAGTCTGGTATTAGAAGAAATCCAATAAGCAAGAAGCAAGAAGGCTGAGTCTGGTATCTAAGTGCTCACACCTCCTGGGCTCCAGTGAAACTGATTCCCTCATTTTCTGAATCTTTTCACAGCTCACAGCACAGTCCATCAGTCTTACATGCAGTTCTAATAGTTCCTGGATTTGGAGTTTGATGCGGGCTTTGTATGAGCAGATGCTTATATAAAAGCTAAAATAGGCAGGTATTAAAAGGATTAAGTGATTCAGTAGAGTATCTCAGCCAGCCATAATTCAAGACACAATAGTTCAAATCTTTTATTGCTGTTTTCTTTGATAAAATGTAGGTTTTAACCTTTGGGGAAGTCTTTTTCTACAGTGTCAGCAGCAACTCCAGACCTGTCAACTCAACAATACTTTACAACGAATGCTTTTCACAATGTCTGAGGCAGAGAAAGGAATTGCAACAATAGGGCCTAGGATTCTGTGAGATTGGAAATGTAGTATCATACATTGGCTAGTTACTTTATGTATGGAAATAGGCAGTGACATGAAGAGGGGGAAATGCCTGCCATAAAAAATCAAGTCATGGGAAAGAATAAAAGTATTCTATCAAGGGATGTCAAAGACTTGCACATGCCATGTCTGAATTAAAATGATAATCTATTAGCATGTCATTTTAGTGCTTATCTGTAGTTTCCAAAGACTAGTTTTTTGTTTGCCTTAAAGTTGCAAACATTAGTCAATAAGAGCTTGGAAATCATCTGTGTTTTTGATGTTTCTGTTTATACCAATCATTGATTCATTTTCAGATGCCTGTTTTCTTCTGTTAACCTCACAGGATGTGAATATCAATTGACTTTAATTTTACTCATTCAGTATGCAAACTCTCAATTTGCATATTTCTTTTGCCTGAATCAAAACATACTTTCATTGACCAAAAGAAAGATATTTTGCATAGAACTGTGTTGGCTCGAGTTTTCCTTCGTTTCTGAGGTCTGACCCTACAGTCTTCCAACAGACATTTATTAAGTCGCTGTTACCTTTCAGTTTTTGTATTAGATACAACGGTGAGCAAACAGACATGGTCTCTTCTGAGAAAAGTCAGATATCACTTAGGACTGAAAAATAAACAAACAAAAAACTTGGTATGAGAAATGATTTGAACACAGATGAATAAATTTTCTAGTTTTAATGGTAAGAATAAGCAAGCAAGTAGGATGCAAAAGTAATTTAAACCAGCTCTTAAGTGGAAGCAATATTTGGCCCAATATGTCTGTAGATTACCTCAGGTGTGCTATATGATTTGTAAATTTCCAGAGGACTCCACTCTGTAAGTATATGTATGTATTAGTTGCTCAGTCGTGTCCAACTCTGCAACCCCATGGACTGTAGCCCACCAGGCTCCTCTGTCCATAGAATTCTCCACTCAAGAACACTCGAGTGGTTTCCAATTTCCTTCTCCAGTGTGAGTATATATCTTATGCAATGTCTATATTTCAAATTTTCATAAAATTTTATTTCAGTTAAAACAAATTATCTTTTAACTTGCAAAATTATCTAGAAAAGCAATATTAATATTTGCCCCTTAATTGAATTCTTTGGGGTTATTTAATTACAGTCAATTGAAATGAAAGCATGGTTTTCTATGAGAAGAAACCCTATAGCAATGCTTGGAAGACTGAGTTTACTGACAGCAGTTTAGGGCAGAAAGATATACAACATTAGGAGCTATGGCCCCATAGAGGAACTTTCCCTGCTTTTCTAGTTATAGTCTCACTTGGCAAGGTGATGCTAACAAAGATGTGAATAAGATTTTGTGTTAGAGTTTTTTCTAAGAATGATGCATGGGTTGATTTTAGATTATTTATTCCCCGAGAAACACAATGCTAGAAAGTAACATGCCTAGATAGATGATCCAGACAGATGATAGAAAGATAGATGGATGGATGGATAGACAGTGATAGGTGATAGACAGACATGGATGAACAGAGATATATCTGTGAGAGAGCTGCCAATACTAGTCTCATTATCAAGCAAAGAAAAAGGTCAAGTGCGTAAGAACTGAGGTCACTGCAGGCAGATTCTTTACCATCTGAGCCACCAAGAAAGCCCACATAACTAAAGGATGACGGTGAAAAAGTGAAAAAATAGGAGAAACTTGTCTTTCCTATTAATGTTTTGCTTTAGACTAGTAAGGACATCCTTCTTTTAGTCAGTGTCCACTTTCTTCCCTACTCCTTTTCTTCCATTCTTTCTTCTCTACTGTCTCTTTCATCTTCTTTAGTGTCTAATCATTATCATCACCTTCTTTTTTCCATGCTTCTCCTCCTCCACCTTCTTTGCTTCGCCCTTCTCTTTCTTCTTCACCTTTTCCTTCATCTTTGCTTTTGTCTTTGTCTTCTTCATTGTCACAACCTAGTTATGAGACAGTGATCTAGAACTCTTTAAATACTAGTTCCTATAGAAAAAAAAAATAAAATCTTTGAACATTGGATTAAATATATGGATTTAACCTAGAGAAAAAAAAATGTTTCTTCAATACTTTATGGATTAGTTCACTGTATGGAATTATTTTTTTATTAGATTTCATTTTTTGTAAAGCGATTTTAGGTTCAGAATTTTTTCCAAAAAATCACGTTCTTTTGTGAAGACTTTTGCTTAGTATAATTATTCAATATATTAAAGTCAGCATCCTTGAAAAATATTAGCTAGAAATCTATTCCTGGAAAAGCCATAAAAACTTTTAATGTAAACAATTGCTATTGAATGTATAAGACCGAGATAAAGAATTTCACATTTGAGGCATTATTGTCTTTCTGGTTAGATTTACATAATAAGCCACAGGTATGCATGTGCACCCCCCATTCTGAACCCTCCTCCCACCACCCTCCCAACCCTATTCCCCTGGGTTGTCCAAGAGCATCACTTTGGGGTGCCCTGCTTCATATACAGAACTTAAACGGGTCACCCATGTTCCACATGGTAATGTACATGTTTCAACGCCATTCTCTCAATCACCCCACCCTTGTCTTCTCCCACTGACTCCAAAAGTCTGTTCTTTAAGTCTGTGTCTCCTTTGCTGCCCTGAACCACCTTCCCTGGTGGTTCAGCTAGTAAAGAACCTGCCTGCCAGTGAAGGAGATGCAGAGACAAAGTTTTAATCCCTGGGTTGGGAAGATCCCCTGGCAAAGGGAATGGACACCCCCTCCAGTATCATGCCTGGGAAACCCCATGGACAGAGGAACCTGGTGGGCTGCAGTCCAGGGGTTGCAAAGAGATGGAAAGGACTTAGTGACTAAGCAGCAACAGCCGCCGATCTATACTTAGAAAAACAAATATTTCTTATGTATTTAGATAACCTTAAAATTTCTCTTATGTCTGGGAGCTATCCTTTAGCACAAGAAGTTATTACGGAATTGCTTACAAAATTCTTTTTGTCTCAAAGCTTTTAATATGTGTTTTGAAACTAAGTGTTTTTGTCTTAGTTTATTTCATGTCTAATTCTAATATTTAGGATTATTCTGTGTCACAGAAAGTAATTGTTTTCTAAATTTTGAATGATGATTGCAGAATTTCTTCATATCATTTTTGCAAGTGGCAGAATTTTCGTTATTGATATTTATGTTTATGGCAATATAGATTATGAAAAAGACCTCTAAATTCAGCATAAGTTTGGGGTATACTATATTTTTTCCATGTCAAGATTAGTACTGGGTGCATAATTTTTCTAATAGACATGGGAATAGGTACTAATAATGAATTTAGTTCTCATGATTGTACCAAGACTGTGTGGGAAAAATGTTCTAGGTCAATGCGTTTCTGTTTCCATAATTATTTTAATTATTCATGGCATAAATGAATGTTTTATGTAAGGAATCTAATATGGTAGTTAAAGACTATCTTTAGCTTGAAGAGGAATATATACAGATACAAACTTATACTTTTCTATTCTGTCTCCAGTTTTGTAATAAGAAATGAAGGTTTTTCACAGTCAAGGGCATTGAATGACTAACTTCTTTTTCTCTTTCTTTTTTTGATGAATGTTTTCAAGTTTTAGTTTTCTGTTCATAGTTTTAATTTAAACTGCATATTTTGTTTTTAAATTTTCTTATTGAAGGGCATTTGAGAGAGAGGTTAAAACTATTGCAATTTTAGTCACTAATATTTATTGAAAGACCATAGAGTACATGAGTTTGTAAAGAAACTGAAGTAAATAAAAAGCATAGTTTCAGCTATTTGAGAAGCACAATTTTGATCCATACAGCTGCGTCTCACTTTGAGAGGGGATGGACATTTCAATAGTGCCATGCACCTCCCTCTCTACCCGATCCTCTGGGTCTTCCTAGTTCACCAGGCCCGAGCACTTGTCTCATGCACCCAACCTGGGCTGGTGATCTGTTTCACCCTTGATAGTATACATGTTTTGATGCTGCTCTCTCGAAACATCCCACCCTCGCCTTCTCTCACAGAGTCCAAAAGTCTGTTCTGTACATCTGTGTCTCTTTCTCTGTTTTGCATGTAGGGTTATTGTTACCATCTTTCTAAATTCCATATATATGTGTTAGTATACTGTAATGGTCTTTATCTTTCTGGCTTACTTCACTCTGTATAATGGGCTCCAGTTTCATCCATCTCATTAGAACTGATTCAAATGAATTCTTTTTAATGGCTGAGTAATATTCCATGGTGTATATGTACCACAGCTTCCTTATCCATTCATCTGCTGATGGGCATCTAGGTTGCTTCCATGTCCTGGCTATTATAAACAGTGCTGTGATGAACATTGGGGTGCACGTCTGTTTCAAATCTGGTTTCCTCGGTGTGTATGCCCAGAAGTGGGATTGCTGGGTCATATTAAGAAATCTCCACACTGTTCTCCATAGCAGCTGTACTAGTTTGCATTCCCACCAACAGTGTCAGAGGGTTCCCTTTTCTCCACACCCTCTCCAGCATTTATTGCCCATAGACTTTTGGATAGCAGCCATCCTGACTGGCGTGTAATGGTACCTCATTGTGGTTTTGATTTGCATTTCTCTGATAATAAGTGATGTTGAGCATCTTTTCATGTGTTTGTTAGCCATCTGTATGTCTTCTTTGGAGAAATGAGGGGAGATCGGGATGGGGAATACATGTAAATCCATGGCTGATTCATGTCAATGTATGACAAAAACCACTACAACATTGTAAAGTAATTAGCCTCCAACTAATAAAAATAAATGAAAAAAAAATAAAATAAAATAATTAAAAAAAATTAAAGCATTAAAAAAAAAAAAAAACCCAAGCCATGCAAAACAAGTTGTAAACCATAAATGCATATTTAAATACATAAGAAGAGCTCATTATTAAAAGAGATCCTAGGTCAAGTTAAAATGGGTTATTTTGTAAGGAAGTGATGAATTTTAATATTTTTTCAATGCACTTTTTAAACTTATTAACTCTATGTAACTTACAGATTGCTATATACAGGTACTGATGGGAATATGAGAATATTTGGAGGCTGCAGTATAAAGTTGAGGTAATCAAAAATATCACAGGAATATAATTTGTAGCATAGAAATATAGTCACTATCTTATAATAACTTTGTATGGTGTGTAATCTATAAAAATATCAAATCAATATGCTATATATCTAAAACTAATATAGTATTGTTAGTCAATTATACTTCAATAAAAAATGGCAATCCCATAGAAAAAGAAACTGAGAGTACTGAAAAATGAGCCAATACTAATATCAACAGAAGACAATGAAAATATATTAGAGAAAAATTTCACTAATTTGTCTGATGGAACACATCTCATAAACTCCTCCTTGCTTTGTTTTGTTCTCTTTTTGTTTCAATGTCACTGATGTGTTTGAATGACCTACTCTTCAAAGCTAGAAGTCACAAAATCATAGCCCTAAAAGGATTTTATTTGGCATTAATAGTGGTTTTTTTTAAATAACTTTATGTGGGGCAGACACAGTCTTGTTTACCTAGTTCCTAAATTTCATTGTGTTTTATATTCTTTATATTACTTCAGAGCCTACTATATAGAGAAGAGAAACAGCAGTTCTTACCTTCATTTGGAGCTTATGTTCCATTAGTAGTGTAGACAGTAGATAAATAATTACATAATTCAATGGATGTTAAATGCCTCAAAGTAAATTACAGATGAAATTAGAAGTTTAACAATGATATTTAAATGAGGAATGTGATACTTTAGCTAAAACTTGAAGAATTCATAAACCAGAGGAAGATTCTACCCAGGCAGAGTCTCCATGTCCTCCTGGGGAAACTGAGGTAGGGAGAGCCAAGTGACATTTATGACCAATGAGGAAAGGAAGGGAATTTGGGTCTTCTCGCTCCCAGGATGAAATTCTTTCCATTTCCAATGTTCATATCATCCATTAAACTAATCCAAACCTATAAATTAAATGTATTTGGATATGAAAGTTTACATAAAAAACACACTTCAAATGGGCAGAGATAATTAAGTACCTTTCACCCTTTTATTGATTTTCTTTCATTTTAACAGCTAAAGACCATGGGAAGGAATAATGAGAAAATTAATTAGGATCATTTTTTACTGACTTTAACTAGTTAAGTTATTTGTTTAACTAAAATCTACCTTTATTGGCATCTGAAATAATAGTGTATGTGGTGTGTAATATTTCATCTTTTTAAAAACTAATAAAATTTGAATTTGGAATATATTCACATGCCCAAAGCAGAAACTATGAAGGTTGTAATTCAGTGAGTATATTATCTGTGAGAGGAGAGAAAACTCTGATTAATGAATTTGTCAAGTTTTCTTTGCTATGGCTTTTAGATATCATCTTCATTTTGCTTTAAAATGTGATTAAATGCAAAAAGTATTGGTCTCAAGTGGTCAAAACCTGTAATCTATCTATGTGCACTTGGAGAAGAAGCAAGCATAATCAGCCACAGACACTGGTAATAATTATTACTGTCAGATCCCCAATGGCAATTTTTCCAGTCTTGGACTTCCATTACTGCCCTGAGGATTCTTTGTACCCTTCAAGGGAGATCTTTAAATCAGAATAACTTTAAAAATCTTGTGATTTGGGCAACAGTTTATCTAAACTGGGATATGATGGGGCCTATTCCTTTACCCTCTTTACTCTGCCTGCTTCCTCCTGATTCAGGCAAATAGTATACAGAGGTTCTAAAACTACACGCATCCAAATCTACCCAATGTCCCACTTATAGGATGAATGGAGGGGAGACAGTTAGATGAAAAATGTTAACATGTCTAGAGTGTTCACTGTGTGCTAGATTTTATGCTTTATGCTAAATATCTATTAACTTTTTAAAACTTCATTCTAAATCTATAAGCGAAAAAGATTCTAAGAAATTAGAATTCAGGCAGAGGGTTCCAGAGTCAGTGTTTACTATAGAATTTATCTTGCGAATCAGACTGCATTTAAATCTGGACTCAAATTTAGGTAACAGTGGTAAAGAATTCACCTGCCATGCAGGAGATCATGTGAAACTCAGAAGATGCAGGTTCGATCCCTGGGTCAGGAAGATCCCCTGGAGAAGGAAATGGAGCTCACTCCAGTATTCTTGCCTCATGGGGAATCTCATGGACAGGTGGGGTCACAAGGGTCAAACATGACTTAGAGACCAAACCTCCACCACCATACCTTGGCTAACCTAACTCTCTGAAAATTGATTTCTTCACCTATAAAATGAAGATAATAGTACTGACCCTATAAGGTCACTATGAGGATTTATTATGATACTCTATAGAAAGCATCTTAGCGGAGTGACTGATACACAAAGATATCTCTAACTACTTAACTCATATGATTATTGTTATATTATTACAAGCTGGAGACATCCTTATCAGCCATCTGTACATTCAGGGCAAGAAAGATACCTGTATGTCCTCCATGAGACTATGGTATATACAGTAATAGAATTCTGAATTATCCCCTATCTTAAACATCTTGAGGTTGTAGTCACAAGACAAAAAACCATTGTTTGTAACCTCTTTATAAACTTTCAAATTAAGCAAATAAACAACAACAAAAACACGTTACTCATTGACCTAAGTTGTGTAGGGAATTCCCTGACCGATGAAACTAGCTATTGTTTTAACTCTTTGCCTCAAGTCTCCTGTCCACCCTGAGCAAAATTATTTTAAATGATTATCTTTTTTTTGAAGTATAGTCGATTTACAGTGTTTCAGGTACAGCAAAATGATTCAGTTATATATACATATATATATATATATATACACACACACACATACATATGCAAATTCTTTTCCATTATAGATTATTACAATATATTAAATATAGTTCCCCGTTCTATGAAGTAGGTCCTTAATGTTTAGCTATTTTATACATAGTAGCATGCATCTGCTAATGCCGAATTTCCAATTTATCCCCCTGCCTTACCCCTTTGGTAGCCATATATTTGTTTTCTATGTCTGTGACTCTATTTCTGTTTTATAAATATTTTCATCTGTATCATTGTTTAAGATTCCATATATAAATGATATTACATGATATTTGTTTTTCTCTATCTGACTTCCTTCACTTAGTATGAGTCTCCAAAGTCCACACATGTTGCTGCAAATGGCATTATTTTGTTCTTTTTCATGGCTCAGCAGTATTCCATTGTATTTAAGTACCACATCTTCCTTACCCTACCCTTACCATTCATCTGTCAATGGACATTTAGGTTGCTTCTGTGTCTTGCTTCTATGAACATTTTCTATGAACATCAGGATGAATGTATCTTTTTGAATTAGAATTTTCTCCAGTTATATGCCCAGGAATGGGACTGCAGGATTGTATTCCCCAAAAGAATGATCTTTTCTAGAGATATAATCTCATTATCCTTTTCACTGACAAATTTCTTACATGGGTGTGGGGATGCCCACAGTGCTCTGTGATAGAGACAGTGAGAACATGCAGTGTAGTGAGTAGCAGTCAGCAAAGAAAAGTTAGAGGAGCATCATGAATAGGCCTTTGTTCCAATAGTCATTGAGGATAATGCGGAGTTAATAGTATGAACTGAAGGAAAATAATTGATGTTCCTGACTTGGACAAATAAACGAAGATGCCAATATCAGAGACAGAAGGACAAGACAGACAGAGAGAGAGAGAAGATGTAAAGAAATGCATTTTCTTCAAAGTATGTTAAGGGTGTTTCTTTACTATCAAGGCTGAAGACTGAGAGTTACCAACTACTTGTAGATGTTTCGGTGAATGGAGCGAATGAAACTTCCTAAGAGAGAAGTCCAACAATTCTCACTCCAGAATCTTGTACTCTGTACATTTTCAGTTCAGTTCAGTTCAGTTGCTCAGTTGTGTCTGACTTTTTGTGACCCCATGGACCACAGCATGCCAGACCTCCCTGTCCATCACCAATTCCCGGAGTTTACTCAAACTCATGTCCATTCAGTCGGTGATGCCATCCAACCATCTCATCCTCTGTCTTCCCCTTCTCCTCCTGCCCTCAATCTTTCCCAGCATCAGGATCTTTTCCAATGAGTCAGCTCTTCGCATCAGGTGGCCAAAGTATTGGAGTTGCAGCTTCAGCATCAGTCCTTCCAATGAACACCCAGGACTGATCTCCTTTAGGATGGAGTGGTTGGATCTCCTTGCAGTCCAAGAGACTCTCAAGGGTCTTCTCCAACACCACAGTTCAAAAGTATCAACTCTTCTGTGCTCAGCTCTCTTCACAGTCCAACTCTCACATCCATACATGACCACTGGAAAAACCATAAACTTTAGGTTTATTTATTAAATGGAGAAATTTTTCCATTCCCATATATTGGGGGCCTCACCCTATTTAACTCTTATAGAAAGGAAAAGAAAAAGAGAATCTCAGTCACCACAAACCACCACCAATTAGAACATCAAAGCAAAGTTTAAGAAATTATCCTTCACCAACTTTCATATCCCATACTAGGTTAGCCTTTTAAATTTCTCTTTCAGTTAAGAGTGAATGGCTTTAATGTTCTTTTTGCCTGCTTTTGTCTGTGTATCTGCTATAGTTTAAAGAAAGTGGCAAGAGATAGATTTGATGTGAATTTCCCTGGTTTCAGTATCCCTCTGGGTTGGTCTATACAACAAATCTTTGGAAGGGAGAGCATATTACTGCTGAACTAATATTTCATTTATCCACAGTTTGACCTATGCCACTGCTTCATCTCATTCCCACAGATGCACTACCCTGACTTTTTCCCTCTTGACATATAATCAATAGTAAGGTCATTATTCGTGTTTTCAACACCTATGTGAAGTCAAAAGTTCCTAAGTTCACCACAAATCTGGGGGCCTCCCAAAGACCAGACCTGAACCCTTGCATTTATACTGTCTTCTGTTAAAATATTTAATATCAAGTTGATTTCTTGGTGGTGTCTTAGTCCTAAAGTATCAAAATAAGTTTTCTAAGAAGTGTAGTGTAAATGGAATTGTTCAAGAAATATCTTTTTGTATTCCATAGACAAAGTTATTTATTTAATCAGTTTTAAAACATGATAAATGAATAGGCTGTACAAAACCATCCAATCACTGTGCAAGGTTATACTAATAAAAATAAGGGACTTCAGTTTATAAATTCTATAATTTGACTGGCTCTGAATTACAAATGCCAATTCTTATCCCATAAATGCAAATTCACCAAGGGAATATCAATGGAAAACAATTACTAGATGGATTTTTGTGCTCTGGTTCTACAAAATAAAATATATTTAGTGTTTTCAAATCCACACTGAAGGAAATGCAAGAATATGGGTACATATTTACTCATTTTGCAGAGATGTCCAAAGCTATTAATTTTCTGCACTTTAATTAGAAAAGCAACTCAAACTGTTCTCTGCTCAACTGTAAGGAATTCAAGACATTTGGTATTGGGAAAGAGTCCTGAAATTGTGAAATCTTATAGATCCAATGTATTTTTAGTATAATGGCAATAGTTACTAAAAATGCATTTTTATTTTTATGGCTATAGCTTGATTTTTTAAAGCATAAACCATAGGCATACAAAGATAATGGATGTTGAAAGTGGAAGGTAATTACAGAGAAATTAAGATGCTTAGGCAAGTTTAAAAACAGTATAATTTAAATTTTCTTGGACAATATATGAGACTTCTAGGTTTTAAACTCAGTTTTAGGGTAGGAATTGCCATGGCTGCTGAAAGTATTTCTTAGAAATCATTATTAACAGATTGTGGGTATTCCTGTTACATTCTTTCCTTCCTTATGCAATTATTTAAAAACAAAGCATTGTTCTGATGTTAAATCACACTGAGAGAAATACTGTGCCTTAAGGCCAGACACTTGCAGTTACTATCAGTGCTCAGATTATTAATATGGGAAAGGAAACTAGAATATTTTATGCCTAATGGTAATCCCTGTTCCTTTACTAAAGCTTTTATTCTAATAGTAAACCTTTCAGGTGAGCAGTGGAGATAAATGGAGAGATGGGAAGAAAGAAAAATAAGCAGAAGAAAATAATACTTTGAAAATGCATAAAGAGAATCCCAGGTGTCACAGGGGATTGGGAGGGCTGGCTCATTCCTGCCAATCTCGAGTGTGGTTGTCTATTAATGAAAATAATTTGTTTAACTGAGCTGTGAACAACCAGGTTACTGATTACCCTACTCCTCTTTTAAGGTAATGTCTGATTCTCGATCTAAGAATGTGAGATGAAACCAAGAGATCTCTAAATATATGTCCATGGAAAAGAACTGTTTCCTTGGAGATAAATAAAAATATTCTATTTAATTCATTCAGATTCAATAGCTGCTGAATTCTAACCATGGGCCAGGCATTGTGTTACGACAGAGATAAATATCACCAAGTTTCTGTCTTTTTAAAACGTATGCCAGGAATTCTGGCATAGTTCTAAGTTCTGACACAAGTTATGCAGCTAACGGAGTCAAAGACTGAATTTCTAAGTGCATATTGTTGGCTTACTTTTCTTCATACTTCAAGTTTAATGGAAAGAGTGGATTTGGGAGTTCAATGATCCTGATCATTTTACCAACCTTCTCAGCATCCATGTTCTCATCTATAAAATAAAACTGCCATCTGCGGTCTTCTGTACACTTGGCCTGGAATGTTTTTTTACCTTTTCCTGTTTTTAATTACAGAAGTCAACATGGTATTGTAAGAGAGTAAACAAATGATACAATTTAGACCATTATCATGAAGATGTCTCCTTCACTTCTCCTTCTCCCTTACTTTTGTAACCGCATATATTCTACTGCCCAGAGTTAACTTTACCAGACTGGTGTGTATTGACCTTGGTCAGTAAAATCAGCATCTGAACAGATAAGAGCTAAATAATGTATAATAATATATACTGCACAGAATTTTTCATTGACTAGAATTTACTAGAATTCCTTCAAAGTGGAAAGGTAAAATACTGTAACTATGGTACAGTCTAGAATGTAATAAAAGCATTGTTAAACACAGATATGTAAGTATTGTTTAAAATAGAATTCTCCTTTTATAATCTAAATATTAGGTTTTCCAGAGCAAGTATCCGTTATATCCTGAGGATGACTATATATATATGTGTGTGTGTGTGTGTGTGTGTGTATTTCAGTTTAATGTAGTTGTTAAAATATCTGCCTCAAGAAACAAATAGCCTAAATAGCCTGGATTAACATTGCAACACATCCACTTAGTAAACATAAATTTGGGAGACTTGCCTTGTCTCTGTTGCTTAGTTTCCTCATTATATATGATATAATAGTTACATTTACTTCATAAAGTTTCTGTGAATGTTAATAAATTAGTAAATGTAAAGCAATAGCTTAAAGGAAACAATTATTAAATATTAGCAATTATTTTCTCTAATAAAATTAAACTGATAATTAAATACAGTAAAATACAGTAAGACATTATAAAAACAACTCCTTTTCCCCTTTCAAATATTATTTAAAAATCCATCTTCAAAAATCTTTATTAACATAGTAAAACATGTTTAAAATATGTCTACAGACCAACATTTTAAAGTATTTTATTTCACATTTTAGGAAATGCATGTTTATTTAGTTACAAGGCAGAAAATGGAATATTTTCCCTTTGGGCTCTTACTAGAGTTTTTTCATACATCTGCTTTACTTATTTAAGTAAAGCTACAGCTAAAAGTATTTCTAATGCATGGATAATATGTCTATTTGAGTCATTACAGTACTTTAGGATCCTTATGTCCTTTTGATGTGAAAAGTTTATTATGCTATCTGATTTTTTTCTTACTAGTACAGTTTTATCAGAATGTTGTTTTTTTCCCCTAGACCAAATCAAGCAGCTGTCATACTTACTAACTGGTGCAACTGATTATAAACTAAGCCAACAATATAATGACAGAAGATCAATCTAAAATTGTAGACAATATGGGCATAATAATTTTGTGTCCTTGAACACTGAGAGTCATTTTGTATGATAAGGGATTATTTAGTACTTAAAACTGAACAAGTATCATAACTGCATTTGAAGATAAAAAATAGAGCTTTATGTTCTCAATCTACAGTCACCCCTCACATCTTATAAATCTTTGTGCACATAAATATAAAACAATTTGTTCTGATGGTTGAATGAAAACTTCAAACTCTATCTACTTAAATCTGTCTGGTGGTGCTGAATTGTGATAATTCACAATGGTTAAAACATAGATAAGACTGACCCCATGAATAGTGACACATTTCAACAGCATTGCTTTGCATACACAAAGACAGAGAATCTAGGCAGCTGTCTTTCAAGTCACAGACCTGCTACTTTCCAACTATGTGAACCTTTAGAAAATTCCTTGATCACTCTATCTCAGTCTTTTTTGTTCAAATTCTATAAAATGAAGATGATAAGGGTACCTATTTGAGAGAGATCCATATAAAACATTTTAAGTGATAGAACACACTACACATTCTATCTGTACTTGCTACAATTATTATATTTGCTTGTGTACAGTTCTTTGAAGAAATATTGCTGCTATTGTTTCTGTGGCTATGAAGGCCTTTGACCTAAATTGAGGAGGGCTTTGTACCTCAGTTTACTGCACCCTGAACCTATGTACTTGAACAAACTTGTACTTGGTCAATATCTATCACAGTCCATGTAATTAATTACCCTCCCAATCTTTGGGTCTTTAGTACTCATGATTATGAATTTTGAAAATCATATTCTGAAGTCTTCTTTCTGAAAGACTTGACTTTGCTGCTGAAGTTCAAGCTTTGTCTTTGGCAACAGTCTTCGCTACACAGGAGCTGAGTTATAAAGAACATCTCTTGGCAGTGGATCTTTGTGTTGGAAAATTCCAACAGAACCTCTCTGGTGAACGAAGCTTTTGTTGGTGTGGAAAGATAGACAGAAAATATTGAAATGTGCAGGAATCAAGACATTGTTCAGAGAACAGAAGGCAATCCATACTGCATTCAAATCACTGAAGTAAAATCCAGAGGTCCTGGATTTCTGTGTCAGCTCAATAGCTAGTCTGTTAAACAAATCATACAAGCTCAGTTTCTTCTACATGATACACTTATCCCACAGTTAGTGAGTTACTATAAGTCACCCACAGAAAATGTGGTTTCGGAGCTCAGAAATGAGGTTGGAGCAATATTCTTTCTCTGTGTGTGTGTGTATGTGTATGTGCACTCAGTCATGTATGACTCTTTGTGACCCCATGGACTGTAGCCTGCCAGTATCTTCTGTCCATGGAATTTTCCCGGCAAGAATACTGGAATGGGTTGCCATTTCCTTCTACAGTGTGTCTTCCTCACCCAAGATTTAACCCATATCTCTTGCATCTCCTGCATTGGCAGGCAGGTTCTTTACCAACTGAGCCAGCTGGGGAAGCCTTTGCTTACCCATTTTCCATTTGACAGGACCAGATGTCACTCTATTTTTTTTTAATTTTATGTATTTATTTTCTTAATTTATATTTTCATTTATTTATATTAGTTGGAGGCTAATTACTTTACAATATTGTAGTGGTTTTTGCCATACATTGATATGAATCAGCCATGGATTTACATGTGTTCTGCATCCTGAATCCCCATCCCACATTCCTCCCCATCCCATCCTTCTGGGTCTTCCCAGTGCACCAGCCCTGAGCACTTGTCTCATGCATCCAACCTGGACTGGTGATATGTTTCACAATTGATAATATACGTGTTTCAATGCTATTCTCTCAGATCATCCCCTCCTCACCTTCTCCCACAGATCCAAAATTCTGTCCTATACATCTGTGTCTCTTTTTCTGTCTTGCATATAGGGTTATCATTACCATCTTTTTAAATTCCATATATATTCATTAGTATACTGTATTGGTGTTTTTCTTTCTGGATTACTTCACTCTGTATAATGAGCTCCAGTTTCATCCACCTCATTAGAACTGATTCAAATGAATTATTTTTAATGGCTGAGTAATATTCCATGGTGTATATGTACCACAGCTTCCTTATCCATTCATCTACTGATGGGCATCTAGGTTGATTCCATGTCCTGGCTATTATAAACAGTGCTGTGATGAATATTGGGGTGCACGTGTCTCTTTCAGATCTGGTTTCCTCGGTGTGTATGCCCAGGAGTGGGATTGCTGGATCATATGGCAGTTCTATTTCCCGTTTTTTAAGGAATCTCCACACTGTTCTCCATAGTGGCTGTACTAGTTTGCATTCCCAACAACAGTGTAAGAGGGTTCCCTTTTCTCCACACCCTCTCCAGCATTTATTGCTTGTAGACTTTTGGATAGCAGCCATTCTGACTGGTGTGAAATGGCATCTCATTGTGGTTTTGATTTGCATTTCTCTAATAATTACTTTACCAGCAAAGGTCCATCTAGTCAAGGCTATCATTTTTCCAGTGGTTATGTATGGATGTGAGAGTTGGACTGTGAAGAAAGCTGAGCACTGAAGAATTGATGCTTTTGAACTATGGTGTTGGAGAACTCTTGAGAGTCCCTTGGACAGCAAGGAGATCCAACCAGTCCATCCTAAAGGAGATAAGTCCTGGGTGCTCATTGGAAGGACTGATGCTAAAGCTGCAACTCCAATACTTTGCCCACCTGATGTGAAGAGTTGATTCATTGGAAAAGATGCTGATGCTGGGAGGGATTGGGGGCAGGAGGAGAAGGGGACGACAGAGGATGAGATGGCTGGATGGCATCACCGACTCGATAGACATGTGTTTGAGTAAACTCCGGGAATTTGTGACGGTGAGGCCTGGTGTGCTGCGATTCATGGGGTCGTAAAGAGTCAGACACGACTGAGCGACTGAACTGAACTGACTGACTGAATAATGAGTGATGTTCAGCACCTTTTCATGTGTTTGTTAGCCATCTGTAAGTCTTCTTTGGAGAAATGTCTGTTTACTTCTTTGGCCCATTTTTTGATTGGGTCGTTTATTTTTCTGGAATTGAGCTGCAGGAGTGCTTGTATATTTTTGAGATTAATTCTTTGTCCGTTGCTTCATTTGCTATTGTTCTCCCCCATTCTGAAGCCTCTCTTTTCACCTTGCTTATAGTTTCCTTTGTTGTACTAAAGCTTTTAAGTTTAATTAGGTCCCATTTGTTTATTTATTTTTGCTTTTATTTCCAATATTCTGAGAGGTGGGTCATAGAAGATCTTGCTGTGATTTATGTCTGAGAGTGTTTTGCCTATGTTCTCCTCTAGGAGTTTTATAGTTTCTCGTCTTACATTTAGATCTTTAATCCATTTTGAGTTTATTTTTGTGTATCGTGTTAGAACGTGTTCTAGTTTCATTCTTTTGCAAGTGGTTGACCAGTTTTCCCAGCATCACTTGTTAAAGAGGTTATCTTTTCTCCATTGTATATCCTTGCCTCCTTTGTCAAAGATAAGGTGTCCATAGGTACATGGATTTATCTCTGGGCTTTCTATTCTGTTCCATTGATCTATATTTCTGTCTTTGTGCCAGTACCATACTGTCTTGATGACTGTGGCTTTGTAGTAGAGCCTGAAGTCAGGCAGGTTGATTCCTCTGGTGCCATTCTTCTTTCTCAAGATTGTTTTGGCTATTGGAGGTTTTTTGTATTTCCATACAAATTGTGAAATTATTTGTTCTAGTTCTTTGAAGAATACTGTTGGTAGCTTGATAGGGATTGCATTGAATCTATAGATTGCTTTGGGTAGTATACTCATGTTCACAATATTGATTCTTCCAATCCATGAACAAGGTATATGTCTCCATTTATTTGTGTCCTCTTTGATTTCTTTCATCAGTGTTTTATAATTTTCTGTATTTAAGTCTTTTGTTTCTTTAGGTAGATATATTCCTAAGTATTTTATTATTTTTGTTGCAATGGTGAATGGTATTGTTTCCTTAATTTCTCTTTCTGTTTTTATTTGTGTCCTCTTTGATTTCTTTCATCAGTGTTTTATAATTTTCTGTATTTAAGTCTTTTGTTTCTTTAGGTAGATATATTCCTAAGTATTTTATTATTTTTGTTGCAATGGTGAATGGTATTGTTTCCTTAATTTCTCTTTCTGTTTTCTCATTGTTAGTGTATAGAAATGCAAGGGATTTCTGTGTGTTAATTTTATATTCTGCAAATTTACTACATTCATTGATCAGCTCTTGTAATTTTCTGGTAGAATCTTTAGGGTTTTCTGTGTAGAGGATCATGTCATCTGCAAACAGTGACAGTTTTATTTCTTCTTTTCCTATATGGATTCCTTTTATTTCTTTTTCTGCTCTGATTGTTGTGACCAACACTTCCAAAACTACGTTGAATAGTAGTGGTGAGAGTGGGCACCCTTGTCTTGTTCCTGACTTTAGGGGAAATGCTTTCAATTTTTCACCATTGAGGATAATGTTTGCTGCGGGTTTGTCATATATAGCTTTTACTATTTTGAGGTATGTTCCTTCTATTCCTGCTTTCTGGAGAGTTTTTATCATAAATTGATGTTGAATTTTGTCAAAAGCTTTTTCTGCATCTATTGAGATAATCATATGGTTTTTATTTTTCAATTTGTTAATGTGGTGTATTACATTGATTGATTTGTGGATATTAAAGATTCCTTGCATTCCTGGGATAAAGCCCACTTGGTCATGATGTATGATCTTTTTAATATGTTGTTGGATTCTGTTTGCTAGAATTTTGTCAGGATTTTTGCATCTATGTTCAGCAGTGATATTGGCCTGTAGTTTTCCTTTTTTGTGGCATCTTTGTCTGGTTTTGGTATTAGGGTAATAGTGGACTCATAGAATGAGTTTGGAAGTTTGCCTTCTTCTGCAATTTTCCGGAAGAGTTTGAGTAAGATAGGTGTTAGCTCTTCTATAAATTTTTGGTAGAATTCAACTGTGAAGCCATCTGGTTCTGAGCTTTTGTTTGCTGGAAGATTGCTGATTACAGTTTCGATTTCTGTGCTTGTGATGGGTCTATTCAGATCTTCTATTTCTTCCTGGTTCCGTTTTGGAAAGTTATACTTTTCTAAGAATTTGTCCATTTCTCCAAGTTGTCCATTTTATTGGCATAGAGCTGCTGGAGGTAGTCTCTTATGATCTTTGAATTTCTGTGTTGTCTGTTGAGATCTGTCCCTTTCAATTCTAATTTTGTTCATTTGATTCTTCTCCCTTTGTTTCTTGAGGAATCTGGCTAAAGGTTTGTTGATTTTATTTATCCTTTCAAAAAACCAGCTTTTAGCTTTGTTGATTTTTGCTATGGTCTCTTTTGTTGCTTTTGCATTTATTTCTGCCCTAATTTTAAAGATTTCTTTCCTTCTGCTAACCCTAGGGTTCTTCACTTCTTCCTTCTCTAGTTGCTTTAGGTGTAGAGTTAAGTTATTTATTTGACTTTTTTCTTGTTTCTTCAGGGAAGCCTGTATTGCTATGAACCTTCCCCTTAGCACTGCTTTTACAGTGTCCCATAGGTTTTGGGTTGTTGAGTTTTTATTTTCATTTATTTCTATGCATAATTTGATTTCCTTTTTGATTTTTCTATGATTTGTTGGTTATTCAGAAGCGTGTATTTAGCCGCCACATGTTGGAATTTTTAATAGTTATTTTTCCTGTAATTGAGATCTAATATTACTGCACTGTGGTCAAAAAAGATGACTGGAATGATTTCAATATTTTTGAAATTACCAAGGTTAGATTTATGGCCCAGGATGTGATCTATTCTGGAGAAGGTTCCGTGTGCACTTGAGAAAAAGGTGAAATTGATTGTTTTTGGGGTGAAATGTCCTATAGATATCAATTAGGTCTAGCTGGACCATTGTGCCATTTAAAGTTTATGTTTCCTTTTTAATTTTATGTTTTGTTGATCTATCCATAGGTGTGAGTGGGGTATTAAAGTCTCCCACTATTATTGTGTTATTGTTAATTTCCCCTTTCATACTTGTTAGCATTTGCCTTACATATTGCAGTGCTTCTATATTGGGTGCATATATATTTATAATTGTTATATCTTCTTCTTGGATTGATCCTTTGATCATTATGTAGTGTCCTTCTTTGTCTCTTTTCACAGCTTTTATTTTAAAGTCTATTTTATCTGATATGAGTATTGCGACCCCTGCTTTCTTTTGGTCTCCATATGCATGGAATATCTTTTTCCAGTCCTTCATTTTGAGTCTGTATGTCTCCCTTGTTTTGAGGTGGGTCTCTTGTAGACAGCATATATAGGGATCTTGTTTCTGTATTCATTCAGCCAGTCTTTGTCTTTTGGTTGGGGCATTCAACCCATTTACATTTAAGGTAATTATTGATAGGTGTGGTTCCGTTGCCATTTGCTTTGTTGTTTTGGGTTCACGTTCATACACCCTTTCTGTGTTTCCTGTCTAGAGAAGATCCTTTAGCATTTGTTGAAGAGCTGGTTTGATGGTGCTGAATTCTCTCAACTTTTACTTGTCTGTAAGGCTTTTGAATTCTCCTTCATATCTGAATGAGATCCTTGCTGGGTACAGTAATCTAGGTTGTAGGTTATTCTCTTTCATTACTTTAAGTATGTCCTGCCATTCCCTTCTGGCCTGAAGAGTTTCTATTGAAAAATCAGCTGTTATCCTTATGGGAATCCCCTTGTGTGTTATTTGTTGTTTCTTCCTTACTGCTTTTAATATTTGTTCTTTGTGTTTGACCTTTGTAAATTTGATTAATATGTGTCTTGGGGTGTTTAACCTTGGGTTTACCCTGTTTGGGACTCTCTGGGTTTCTTGGACTTGTGTGACTATTTCCTTCCCCATTTTAGGGAAGTTTTCAGCTATTACCTCCTCGAGTATTTTCTCATGGCCTTTATTTTTGTCTTCTTCTTCTGGGACTCCTATGATTCGAATGTTGGGGTGTTTATCATTGTCCCAGAGGTCCCTGAGGTTGTCCTCATTTCTTTTGATTCTCTTTTCTTTTTTCCTCTCTGCTTCATTTATTTCCACCATTCTATCTTCTACCTCACTTATCCTATCTTCTGCCTCCATTATTCTACTGTTGGTTCCTTCCAGAGTGTTTTTGATCCCATTTATTGCATTATTCATTATTAATTGACTCTTTTTTATTTCTTCTAGGTCCTTGTTAAACATTTCTTGCACCTTCTCAATCCTTGTCTCCAGGCTATTTATCTATAACTCCATTTTGTTTTCAAGATTTTGGATCATTTTTATTATCATTATTCTAAATTCTTTTTCAGGTAGATTCCCTATTTCCTCCTCTTTTGTTTGTTTTTGTCAGCATTTTTCATGTACCTTTACCTGCTGAGTATATCTCTGCCTTTTCATCTTATTTAGATTGCTGTGTTTGGGGTGGCCTTTTTGTATTCTGGTAGTTTGTGATTCCTCTTTATTGTGGAGGTTCCTCCCAGTGGGTGGGGTTGGATAATTGGCTTGTCAAGGTTTCCTGGTTAGGGAAGCTTGTATTGGTATTCTAGTGGGTGGAGCTGGATTTCTTCTCTCTGAAGTGCAATGGAGTGTCCAGTAGGGAGTTTTGAGATGTCTATGGGTTTGGTGTGACTTTGGCAGCCTGTATATTGATGTTCAGGGCTACGTTCCTGTGTTGCTGGAGAATTTGTGTGATATGTCTTGCTCTGGAACTTATTGGCTCTTGGGTGGTGGTTGATTTCACTGTAGGTATGGATGCTTTTTGGATGATCTCTTATTAATTAATGTTCCTTGTAGTCAAGAGTTCTCTGGTGTTCTCAGGTTTTGGGCTTAAGCCTCCTGCCTCTGGTTTTCAGTATTATTCTTCCAATAGCCTCAAGACTTCTCCATCCATACAGCACTGATAATAAAACTTCTAGGTTAATGGTGAAAAGATTCTCCAAGATGTCACTCTTTAATGAGTCACTGTGTCACTTATGACTTAAAATTCTTCAAGAAGTCCTACTGTTTTTTGTCTGAAATCCAAATTTCCCCTGTGGTCCACAAGGCTATATATGACCTGGCCCCTCCTGCCCATGCTCAACTATACTGGCTGTCTCTCAGTCTATACAACTTAAAGGGAATCAGGCACTTCTTCTAATCACAATGCACATTATTTATACATTTCCCAATGTATATTTATATGTATATTTATTTACCTGAATGTTCAGTCCTTTGATTGAGTATTAACTCCCTTTGGGCCCGGAAAATATGAATTTTATTCAGATTTTTATTCCTAGTTTTAAGCACAAAGCCTAGTATACAATAAAAGCATAATACATAATATTTTAAAACATATTAACTAATCAATGGTTTTCCCAGTAGTCATGTATGGATGTGAGAGTTGGACCATAAAGAAAGCTGAGCACTGAAGAATTGATGGTTTTGAACTGTGGTGTTGGGTAGACTATTGATAGTCTGTTGGACTGCAAGGAGATCCAACCAGTCAATACTAAAGGAAATCAGCCCTAAATGTTCATTGGAAAGACTGATGCTGAAGGTGAAGCTCCAATACTTTGGCCACCACCTGATGCGAAGAACTAACCCGTTGGAAAAGACTCTGAGCTGGGAAAGATTGAAGGCAGGAGGAGAAGGGGATGACAGAGGATGAGATAGTGGATGGCATCACCAACTCAAGGGACATGAATTTAAGCAAACTCTGGGAGATGGTGATGGACAGGGAAGCCTGGGGAGATGCAGTCTGCGGGGTCAAAAAGAGTCAGACAACAACTGAGCAACTGAACTGAACCAACGACTGTAGCTTTGAATATCAAATTCAAGTCGACATTTCCCAAAGCTTTATTTCCAGCCCAGACCTCTCTCCCAAGCTTCATATTTGTTTCTCTGAATTTCTGTTCAACTGTTCATCTAAGAGCTCACAGTTACCACAAAAACCTTCACAAAAATCTCAAAGTTACCATTTCTAAATGAGTGGAGAGTTACTTCCTCTTTTTTTCTTCTACATCAAACTCAGTTAGTGGCACCCCTATTCCTAGTGAGTCAGCCAACAACGAAAAAACAGGAGACTTTTTTTTTTTTTAACCTGATTCTCTTATCACTCATATTGGAACAACAACAACCAAAAGTCACAAAAGACTATCTTGCAAGTTTGACCATATCACATCACTAAATAAGATTTGTTAATGGATCTCATGGGAAAAAGTAAAATGGAAGTGATCAGATCTTCTCAGAGAGAAGTAAAAATCAGAAGATATAGAGGAAAGTAGTCCACTCTAGAGTTATTTTTGGTGTAGAACTCAAGGAGGCAGAATGAGTTATGTATGACAGCTTCAATGAGAAAAAAAATTAAAGGCAAACAAAACCATGGCATCCAAATGAAATATGAGATGGTAGCCAAGGTCCAGAAAAGAGACTCTAGGGGAAACAGAAGCAATTAATGTTTTCAGAATGTTTATTTTGTGCCAAGTGTTTTAAATATATTACCTTATCTTTCATCACAATAAGGCACTCCTCTATATTCCCCAGGAGTGAAGAGATGTCGTCCGACACAGCATACAAGATTCTACTACAGTCATGAAATGTACAAATTCCCAACATTGTTTGTTTGTTTGAAAGAATAAATTCATATTGGCAAGAAAGACATAGGTTTAGACAGGTTAAGCAATATGCATACGTTCTGGCAGCATAAGGTACTACAGAATTCAAACCAAAGTCTCTCTTTTATCAAAGTCTTCCTTATAATCACCATAATGAATCACCTCCTTTAGAGTTAAGTGCTTTCTTTGTTCAAAAGATCCTGGAATTCCTGAGATTTCTATGAAGAATTGTTCTAATGGGCTTCCCTGATGGCTCAGCAGATAAAGAATCCACCTGCAATGCAGGAGACACAGATGTGGGTTCGATTCCTGGATTTGGAAGATCCCCTGGAGAAGGAAAAGGCAACCCACTCCCGTATTCTTGCCTGGAAAATCCCATGGACAGAGGATCCTGGCAGGCTATCTGGTTCATGGGGTCACAAAGAGTCAGATACAACTCAGGGACTAAGCAGGAAGCATGTCAGTTCAGTTCAGTTCAGTTGCTCAGTCATGTCCAACTCTTTGAGACCCCATGAACCACAGCACACCAGGCCTCCCTGTCCATCACCAACTCCCGGAGCCCACCCAAACCCATGTCCATTGAGTCAGTGATGCCATCCAACCATGTCATCCTCTGTTGTCCCCTTCTCCTCCTGCCTTCAATCTTTCCCAGCATCAGGGTCTTTTTAAATGAGTCAGTTCTTCGCATCAGGTGGCCAAAGTACTGGAGTTTCAGCTTCAGCATCAGTCTTTCCAATGAACACCCAGGACTGATCTTCTTTAGGATAGACTGGTTGGATCTCCTTGCAGTCCAAGGGACTCTCAAGAGTCTTCTCCAACACCACAATTCAAAAGCATCAGTTCTTCGGCACTCAGTTTTCTTTATAGTCTAACTCTCACATTCATACATGACCACTGGAAAAACCATAGCCTTGACTAGATGAACCTTTGTGGCAAAGTAATGTCTCTGCTTTTTAATACGCTGTCTAGGTTGGTCATAGCTTTCCTTTCAAAGAGTAAGCGTCTTTTAATTGCATGGCTGCAATCACCATCAGGAAGCATGTAAATAGTATTAAATCCTCTCCATGAAAAATTTAGGATTAGAGAAGTCAAAGTTGATAAACACTTGTCAACTGTGGAACTTGGAGAATGCAGATACCACTGATGAAAGAGGCCAAATTTGGGACCAGATTTCTTTTTTTTTTTTTTTCCTTCCTTTCTTTCTTTCTTTTTGTTTTGAAGGTAAGGAAATACGTTCTAGAGTAGATGAGCAAAAGTTGAGGCAAATTCGTAACCATATGTGAAAGCAAACATGTTGATAGCAGTGAAAAGTGTTTGTTGGCTTTTTAAAGTGATTAGAACTCAAGATAAACATTTGGACATCATTAACTTGGAGCTGTTGTTTGAAGCTACAGAAGGAGATGAATTCTCCTTGTCAGGGAGGAGAGCAGGAGAAAGAGATCAAGAACAACACATTATGAAATAGCTGCACAGAGAAGATGAGAAGAGAAGAGAGACAATGAAACCAGCAGGGAACAGAGGGAGGGTAGTCAGAGATACAGCGCTGCTTCTCATCAGATGGCAGTGGAATTGGCAGAGGACTGTAGTTCAGGTCACCAGAGTCTACAGGAGTGCTGAGGTAGCCTCGTTCATCCAAGTGAAATAGTGAAGAGATGTGCTTCTTAGCTCTGAGACTGAATCTGGACTCACAGTACCCTCTGGAGTATGCTGTATTAGTTGCCAACAAAGTGTCTCTATGCTGTTCATCCCTTTGACAATTGTGTGGGTGTTTCAAGACACTGTGTGGACTCTAGCCCACCAGACTCCTCTGTCCATGGGATGTGTCAGGAAAGAACTCTGGAGTGGGTTGCCATTTCCTCCTCCAGGAGATATTCCCGACCCAGGGATCTAATCACATCTCTTGCATCTCCTGAATTTGCAGTTGGGTTCTTTACCGCTAGCACCATCTTAAACTCTAAGCAAATCTGTTCTTTGCTCTCTAGGGAATTCTCATATCTATCAAGAGGCCAAAAGTGTGACTGGCAGGTCAAATGAATGACAAATTAATACACATGTGTGGATTGAGGTAGTTCTATCCTACCTGCCAGTCACACCCTGCCTGACTGACGGCTGCCTGAAATAGCTGAAGAACTGAAGAATCTGGAAAAAATGAGCACTTTCATACTAGCGAATCACAGAGTCTCAAATATTGGAATCATCTGTGATATTTGTTAAAATTCTAACTTCTAGGCCTCATCTCTAGAAATCCTAGTCCATGAGTCATGCTTTGGGCAAGGTACCTACATTTCTAAAAAGCTTATAAATGTTTCTGTTGTTGGATTTTACTTTAAACATATGTATTTTTTAAAATGCTCTAGATAATAGCTGCTGAGGAAATCTTATTGATGATACTTTGCAACTGGATTAAAGTGTTTCTCAGTAGATATGATCATTTTTGGCTTACAAACACCATTTTGGTTATTAATGCTTTGTGATTGTATTAATTGCTCCAAGATAAATGATTAGCATCTGTATATTAAGACAACCTTTTTGTCATTTAATGATATTAAGTGCTATTAAATACACTATTGTTTTCTGTCCTAAAAAAAAAGATAATCAAAATTATTCAAATTTTGAGAAGACTGAGGATATTACCTTAATTATTTCATACTGCACTTTGATAGATTACTGAGGGGAGTGTGTTCAGGAGACAAGGGCCCTCTACCGAGAACATCCTGCTTCCAATTCAAATCTTAGAATAGGTAAGATGAGAGCCAGCTACATGACATGACATGGCATGGGGGGTACAGCATTTTAGAAATAATTAGGTCCCAACACATTCAGAATTTTATAAATAATAAACACAACCTTGAATTGTCTAAAGAAACGAAATTGGCTAACTTGAGAGCACAGGTGTTTTGTGTTTGGTATTCCTCACCTTGCCCACAAGCAAGCAGATACGCTCAATACAACTTAATGAATCTTCTGGGAAGGCCCCAAATAGATTACCTCACAGGAGCTCAGCGTAGGAAGTGTCAAAGACAGGCTAACTCTAGCACTGTGCTTAGTTGAGAAAAAAGATACACTTTTGAACATTATTGACTATAGAAGCAGAGTGATTCAGTGTTATGCACAAAAGCTCAGATAGATCCATTAAGAACTTTATTTTCTAGAAGATATTTCTTTATTTCTTTATTTTCTTTCTGTCTCCAGAACACCAAACAAGATCACTACCAGTTGTGTTTGTATGTATTGTTGTTTCTTATCTTTCAATTTTAGGGGCAATGCTGCTTCATTAAAGTGGTAATCTTACTTATTCTACAAAGACTTGAATATATTTATTATGTACCAGACATTGTTCCAAGTACTTTGCAAACATGAACTCACCTATTTCTCATAGCTATTTTAAGGACAAAGAAACTAAAGCCAAAAGAGGTTGACTAACTTGCCCAAGGTCACATAGCAAGAAATGATGTAATAGATCTGGGACTCACCCTCCAAGGTCAGTCTTCACGCACACCATCTCTTTATTATGCTACCTCTTGCTGAGTTCTACTGCCAAAATTCCCAGGAATCAGGGCCTGGGAGCTTACATGCTTATAACCTTTATAAACAACCTATAGACAAGTTTTGTAAGATAGCTATAGTGCAAGAGATTTAATAAGATGTGGTGGCACTAGCAGTAAAGAATCCACCTGTCAATGCAGGAGACACAAGAGATGAGGGTTCGATCCTTGGGTTGGGAAGATCTCCTGGAGAAGGAAATGGCAACCCACTCTGGTATTCCTGCCTGGAAAACTCCATGGGTGAAGGGACCTGGCATGCTACAGTTCATGGGGTTGCAAAGAGTCAGACTTGACAGACAGACTGAGCACAGTACACAGTTTCCAATTAAACTAAAATCACAGCATAACATGACATTTGCATGGGTGTAGGTCAGCAGTTTAGATCTGCCAGGCTAATGGATATTTTACACAGTTTAAGCCTCTTTCTCACCTCTAGGAGTGTCCTCTGACTGAAAACAATGTGGTAGGAAAAAACACTAGAATCAAACTAAAGAAATTCTAGTCGTTTCTCATTTCTGACATCCCTGGTTACATGTGGATAACCTTGGGCGGTCTCTTTGCTGAATAATTAAATGAAAAAGAAATATTAATAGTAGCCTTTGTATGTTATTAGCCATATAAGACTATTTTGCAAAAGAAAGCAATCTATGTTTTATGAAGAAAATGTAGACAAATTAGAGCAGTTCATAAAGTTTGGGAAGGAGGTGCATAGTGACAGAGAAGCAAACCACTTGCCCTAATTTGATCCTCTTTTCTTAGATGATCCTAAGGCATTTCATAGTAATGATCTTCACACTTCACAACAAACTGTGTCACTACAAAGAATTTGAAATGTCTGTACTTCCCTGAATTGTTTATAACCTCCTTATTTTTCAGTTCAGTTCAGTTCAGTTGCTCAGTCATGTCCGACTCTTTGTGACCCCATGGACTGCAGCACACCAGGCCTCCCTGTCCATCAACAACTCCCAGAGTCCACCCAAACTCATGTCCATTGAGTCGGTGATGCCATCCAACCATCTCATCCTCTGTTGTCACCTTCTCCTCCTGCCCTCAATCTTTCCCAGCATCAGAATCTTTTCAAAGGAGTCAGCTCTTCACATCAGGTGGCCAAAGTATTGGAGTTTCAGCTTCAGCATCAGTCCTTCCAGTGAAACCCTGGACTGATCTCCTTTAGGATGGACTAGTTGGATCTCTTTGCAGTCCCAGAGACTCTCAAGAGTCCTCTCCTTATTTTTATTTGTCCTTATTTTTATTTATAGTTCTGTTTCTTAACTATGGTTAGTCTTCTGAATTTGACAAATATAGAAGTTCTCTTCCCAAAGTCCAGAAACAATTATTGATAAATTGAAAACCATGCAAAGACTAGGCTTTATGGTCATAGCATAACTCTTTTATGTGACTGATTGAAAATATTGGGAAATTATTAAGAGGTTGACTCCCAAAGTATTTTAGTGTATGTTTGGCAATATTGGGTGGTGCCCAAAGATACAATGAAACTGCTTTGGGTGTGACCTGCATTCATTATAAGGTTATCACTAGAGCTGTCAAGGCATTATGGACAAGTACTAATGAGTCTCATAGTTTTAGAGTAAGTAGGGGTAATGGAGTGAATTTTCTACTTTCTCCTCAATAGAATTTCAAGTGAAGTGACGGGTTCATTGAATTATACAGAAACATGCAATAGCAAATGCTAATAGCCAAATCAAAATGTATCTTGTGACATAAATTTATTGTCGGAAAACAAAGTTCAAAAATTTTAATAATAAATACATTTTTATATTTTAATTTTTATTCACTAAACCAAAAAGCCCAGCTGAGTTGAGAGTGCATGGGTAATGTTTTTGTAATATCAGTATAATTGCAAAGGGAAATGTTAACATCTCAGTGGGGACAATTTCAGTATTAAGTAAAAATTCGAAAGCTTTTGTAGTTGAACATGCTACATAAATACCATTATTACATATTTCTCAGTATTATGAAATTCAGTGAGTTAGAAAAAAGTCTCCTAGCATTAAGGCACAGTGAATGTGTATTTTTGATGTTATCATATTTTAAACCTCACATGTAGATTTTCTTGGGAGAATTATGATGTTGCTAATAGTATAAGCAACATGTTTTCTTGGCAGTTAAGCTTTAAAATGTTAGTTTTGCCAAAAACATAATCTTAAGTCAAACAGACGATTTACTTCAGTGAAGGACCATAGAGAATTGACAACATGGAAGTCATAAGTCATAAGAACATCACTTCATTCTACATGTGCTTGACTCTCCTGTGGCCAAACTGATGCCACTTCTTAGACAAATCCTCTGTCCTAGGTAAATGCCTGCAGAGTTCTGTGGCAAATTGCTACATAATTCTTTGCATAAACGGAAGTTAAGCTGGAAGGAAACCACAAAGAAAAGCTTGTGACTTGAAGTGACTTCCAAGCTAGATTTTTTTTCCATCTTCTAGGTCTCCAGGATTTTCAGGGAGACAGAACTATCAAATGATCATACAATGACCGAGAAGAGCATAGAAAGCTGTAATCCAGTGTGTTGGGGTTTTGGCTTTATTTCTTTCTAGTCATCTGGAACTGCAACTCATCTATTATATACATTTTAAAACAGAATGATGTTTATTCTCTAAAATATTTTGAAATTGAAGAATTATATATATATATATATATATATGAAATAGACTACATTAAGCATATCATTTGTAATTTACACTAAAAATTTGTGTTAAAATATTTTGAAAAATAGTTATTCTGTACTGTTTGATTCATATCAATATGTTTACAACAAGAGGGGCTTCCCAGTTAGTGTTAGTGGTGAAGAATCCATCTGCCAATGCAAGATATGTAAGAGACCCCAGTTTGATCCAAGTCAGGAAGATTCCCTGCAGGAAGGGATGGCCATCCACTCCAGTATTCTTGCCTGGAGAATTCCATGGACAGAGGAGCCTGGCTGGCAATGGTCCATAGGATCTCTGAGTCAGACACAACTGAAATGACTAAGCATACATGCACAAGAAGTAGAAGAAATTACATAATAAATTTTTTTAATTTGAGCTGTATCATTGCCTCAACTTTTACTAGTAATAATTCACTGGAGAATCTGAATTGTATGTCTTCAATTCTCAGTACTAATTTTGAGAGCTGATTAAAATATTTTGTTGAAGAATGTGCACAAATTTATCTATTGTGATGAATATTAAATTATATATATATGCATATAATTAAACAAAGTTAACCACATATTGTGTGCATTTTTGGTGTTATTATTATAGAAAAAAATAAAAACTGTGATAAATATATTTTTTAAAACATGAAAAATATTTTAGGATAAGCCCCAATTCCTAGGTAATAGCTAAGGGTCCTTTGGGAGGTAAAACATGACCAAAATATTAGGAGAAATAAGAATTATTCTTGCAAGCTCAGTGTATAAAATATGAACAAATATAGGTATACCTTGGAGATATTGTGGGTTTGACTCCAGACCACACCACAATAAAGAGAATATCACAACAAAGCAAGTCACATGATTTTTTTGGTTTCTCAGTGCATATGAACGCTATGTTTACATATACTATAGTCTACAAAATATGCAATAGTATATGTTTAAAAATATCAATGTACTTACCTTAATTAAAAAGACTTTATTGCTAAAAACTGCTAATCATTATCTGAGCCTTCAGGAAGTCATCATCTTTTTGGAATAGTACATCAAATGTCACTGATCACAGACCATCACAGCAGACATAATAATAATAATGAAAATGCTTGAAATATTGTAAACATTATTGAAACACTACACAGAGGTACAAAGTGAGCAGACGCTGTTGGAAAAAATGACACCGATAGACTTGCTCAATGCAGGGTTGCCACAAATCTTCAATCCGTAAAAAATGCAGCTTTATTTGTGAAGTGCAATAACACCAAGCACAATAAATAGAGGTGCACCTGTATGTACGAGGTACAAGACAAAAGATTTGGGCTAAGTATAAACAATATTTTGACAGTTAAACGATAAGTAAGCTGTCCTGTGTAATAAACATGTTTCTTTTTCCAGATATTTTGAACTCTGATGAACAGTGAGAGAATGCAGGAACAAGATTAATCCAGTTATATTTATATATGGAAACAATTTTTGGCACCACGGACTGGGCTAAGGGTGGGTATTTTACAAGGACCAGCACCCGTGTCTTCCCGAATGCAACTCCCAGTTAGGACACAGGCTCTGCGGCCAATAAAACGGCCAGCTGAGTCTCCTGCAAGATGCTTTGAGCAGGCAGGGACCACTGTGTGTGGGCTGGACTCTGAGGATGGAGCAAAGGAAATGTGAGCCATGAATGTTCTTTCTCGGGAGCTTACAATCTAATTGACAAAAAGATAGTCACACAAACAATAAAAATGGAGACTCGTTTAGAGATTTCTGGAAAGAGGAAAAGTGATATTCATTGTGATGAAATAGGTTAAGAATAAACTGGTAAAAGGTTAAAGTTACTTGAAAATGATGTCTTTTCCTTTTACCTCTAAGTATCTTAGAAAGGATTTTTTGTTTTGTTTCGTTCATGTATTTTAATCTTTTATGCATTGCCCGGTGATTATCTTCCAAGTAGTGGCACTTAAAAATTATATGAGCAATACTCTTTGCTATTATTATTATTACTGTCATGGTGTGAGATTTGGCACAAAATGACTTTTGCTCAGGGCTCGCAGGGCCTGACTTTAGCAGATAAATAATGGGCTATCACTTACACATACTGTATTTTGATATATTGGCCTACTGTTATATTAAACCATTTCAAGCTCTGTTTTAACTGCATGTTTTAAATGGGTTCCAACAGGCTTTTATTTTGAAATAGAGTTAAAATATAACCACTAAATTATTTTTTTAAATTTAAATCAAGATAGAAAAAAGTATACACGATAAAAATTGTACCATTATTGTAAATGACATAATTTCTTGCTATATATAAGCTGAAATTTCCACTGACTATCCCATTTATATGATGATTTCCATAGTGAAGTGAAATGCATGAATTCCCTATTTCAGATGCATTTGGCTGTAATAACTGGAAAAAAATCCTATTCATTTAAGGTCATTCTTGCCTGTTGTAGAACTGTGAAAGCTGTAGCTTTGAGGCTGTGAATGCTATCTCTGAATTAGGATGATGCCATTGGGGGAATGGGCCTTTTTTAGACTATGTTTTACATTTAAAGAAACGTATTTCTCTGAGGATATAAGTCCAGTTCCTTGCTGAAGTTTAAATTCAATCTAACCATTTTTTTTGGCAGCTCTTCTTTATCTCTTGATTTATTTTCAATTACTCTACATTTAGATATTTGAATTCTCTAATCTATGTAAATTATAAATGGACTTTATTGACTTCTTATTTAGTGAGTAAATGTTAAAACACAATTACTCTGAATCTCTTTGTCTATCTCTGGTGCTAAAACAATTCACACATAATTTCACAGCATTAGTACAAGTTCTATTCTTTTCAGGCCTTAGAAATAGAAGTCAAATCTTTAACAAATTTAATTCAAATGGATGATACAACTTCCCTTAAAAGCTTTCAAGTGAAACTGCTGTTTTAAAGGTTTTAACATTGATTTGAAGTTTAGTACCTGTATTTCTCAATTTTTATCAATAAAACCGTTAATAAAAAGCCCATTAATACTATATTCATTAAGCTAAAAAAAAGAAAAAAAAAAACAGAATAACTGAGGAAAAGAAACTAGTTTCTTCCTTAATTGTTAACTCTGACCAATTCTAATAAAGTTTATTAAAATTAAAAATAAACAAATATGCTGTGTCTTAAATATTATAGTTTTCATTGCATGGAATCTATGATTTTAGCTAATAGAGAGGCATTATAGTGTTTTAAGGACAAGCTTCTCTGATTGCTTACATTATTCAAAAATAGATTACCTATTTATAGAAATATATAGATTATTGGCATTAACAAAGACATATAATTTTATATCCAGGGTTTTAAGTGGCTTGATATGTTCATTAACATATAAGTGATAGTGATATGTACTTTGTATTTTTTTTTTTTATAATTTTGTGGTCATATATATCATTTGAGATATTTTCAATCACAGACACTAGAAAACACAACTAAAAATTCTTAAAAATTAAGGTAGGAGGACTTCTGGTTTCTACCATGTATGGAAAAATCTTACCGCTGCCACTCTGTCCTAACAACAGATAAATACCTGAACAGACTTGAAAAGTCAATTCTTCTTGGATCCCTAAGAGAATGGTAGACACAGGACAAACCACTGCGCTAAGTACTGGAGAGACAGACAGAAGATTAAGGGAGCTGTGGCTCACCAGACCAGAAGCAAACATGTCAAGGTAGGAAAATGTGACTGTAAGTAGGGAATTGCTGGAGACTCCAACAATATTGTGAGATTCACCTCCAGGAGCTTGATGCGCTTTTCACAGGAAATATCAGAGAAAAACCCTCAAGACTTCCAGCAGAGGAAGGGGAACTGGAAAAATTTTGAATTACAAAGGTACCCATTTCTTCTCAACAAGGTGTGCCCTGAAGGGAAACAAAGTGAGCAGAGTGTAACCAGGCGGGATGTTCATTTGACCTGGTGAAGGGCAGCACTCAACTTCAGTCATCTTCAGCCTACCATTGGGAGAAGAGAAATACCCAACTCCAGGACACTCTACCTATCCTTTTCCACCCAGTGTCGGGGAGCGGGTGAAGGAAGAAACTCCTGAGGTTCACAGTGCAGAGGCCTGGGCTCACTTGAAGGGCTGAGGCCTATCATAGGATTATGGCACACTTGTGCTTTCCCCAACCTCACCAACAATTGTTACTTCCATAAGTCAAGTCCTACTCTTTGTGATCCAATGGACTGTAAGCTGGCCTGTGATTTCCCAGACAAGAATACTGGGTGGGTTGCCATTTCCTTCTCTAGGGAATCTTTCTGACCCAGGGATTAAATCTGCATCTCCTGCAGGTAGATTCTGTACCACGGAGCCACCAGGGAAGTCCCCACAACCAATTATTAAGATTTATTTAGAGCGGTTCCTGATTTTCTTTGTGCATCATGCCTGGGTATCAAGAAAAATTTAAACACGCACCAAAAAAAACACCAGAACAGAAAGAAAGATTGCTGCTGATGGACTTATTCATAGACTGCACGCAGGTGAGGAAAGAACCTCTGACTTAGAGGATGTATCAACAGAATTCTTGAAAACTGAAAAACAGAGATAACAAAGACTGAAAAAAACAACACATAATTCAAGACTGTGGAATAACTACAGCAGGTCTAACTTACATGTAATAGGGAATATCAGAGAATAGAGACAGGAACAGAAAAGAAATATTTGAATCAATAATGATTAAGAATTTTCCAGAATTAATGCCAGATTACAAACCACAGATCCAGGAAGCCTGAAGAACAACAAGCAGAATAAATGCTAATATAAACCTAGGCATATTATTTTCAAGCTACAGAAAACAAAAGATAAGGAAAAATTCTGGAAAATAAAATCTGAAAGAAGTGAAGTAACGGTGGGAACACCTTACCTATGTTTGGATAAAGAATTTCATCCAACTTCTGCTCAGAAATCACTCAAGAAAGAAAATACCGAAGTGCAATATGTATTCAGAGAAAATTCCACTAATCTAGAATTTTGTAGACTGAAAAATTATTCTTTGAAAGTGGAAGATAAATAAAAACTTTCTCTCACAAACAAAAATCTAGGGAATTTGTTGCCAGCAGACTTAACCTTTCAAGAAATGTTAAAGACAGTTATTTAGAGAAAAGAAAAATAATATTGGTCAGAAACACTGATCTACATAAAGAAAGGAAGACCATTGAAGGAATGAGTAAAGGTAAAACAATAACTTTTATTTGTATTATTCATAATTAATCTAACAGACAGTAGTTTGCTCATATTCATAATGATAATGCCAACAATGTAGTTATTTATGTTTAAGTGTATGTCATGTATTTTTATTTCTAATATATACGGCTATGAATGTTATATGTAAAAGAAAGGATGAAAGCAGTGATACAGGGATGGGAAAGAAGAATTAGGATTATTTATTATAAAGTACTCACATTACATGTGAAGTGGTATAGTGTTATTTGAAAGTGGACTTGAATTACCTGTGAATATACATTGCAGACTTTAGGGCAACTACAAACAGACATTAAAAAAAAAAAAAAAGTTGTTAGGAAAGCAGAGAGAGAAATACAAACAAACAGAAAAGAAAGAGAATATGAAATCATTAAAAAAAAATGTGGGAAAAGAAACACAGAAGGCAGGAAAAAAGTGGAAAACAAGAGTAGGGACAAAGAACAATAGCAACAAATAGGAAATAGTAAGGAGCAGGGTAAATTTTAATCCAACTATATCAAGAATCAGTATGAACATCAACTTGAAAGAGACTCTAAGAGTGGATCACAAACAAGACCCATGTTGAGGTTTGACAGAAAACAACAAAATTCTTTAAGAAATTATCCTTCAATAAAAAGTAAATAAATAAAAAGAAGAAAATAATAACAAAACAAGCCTAACAAAAATATGCCCCAAAAAAGACCCAACTATATGACTTTTACAAGAAATATATTTTAAATATAAAATTGCATAAAGATTAAAAATAAATGGATAGAGGAAAATATACCATGCTAACCCTAATCATAACAAAGCAGGATTAGCTGCAAGAACAACAGAGAAAGCCAATGCCAACGCAAGAAAAGTTATCACAGAAAGAAAGGCATTGCATAAAAATAAATGGATCAATTTTCCAGGAAGAAATAATCCTTAACATGTGTGCATCTATCAACAGAGTGTCAAACTATGTGAGGTTAAAACAAAAACAACTAATAGAATTGTGAAGAGAAATTGATACATTCAGTATCATAGTTGTAGACTTCAAGGCCCCTCTCTTAGAAATGAATAGATTCAGTAGGCAGAAAATCAGCAAGATTATCCATTTTGAATAGTGTGTACCTGACCTTTCCAAACTCCTTAACAACCCTAGCAACCATAAACTTGTTTTCTAAGTGTGTGAGTCTCTTTCTGTTTGTAAATAATTTTGTTTGTATTATTTCTTTTTAGATTCCACATATGTGTATTTAGATTCCACATACTGCTAAATTAAAAATGGATAACCAACAAGGACCTATTGTGTAGCTCATGGAACTCTACTCAAAGTTATGTGTCAGCCTTGATAGGAGGGAGATTTGAGGGAGATTAGATATACGTGTATGTGTACGGCTGAATCCTTTTGGTGTACACCTGAAACTAACACAACATTGACAAAACAAAAAGTTTAAAGCATAGAAAAAGAAAATTAGAGATAATTCAGAAAATGAGTAAAGAAATAACTGAATTCAACAATACCATTAGTCAGCTGGATACATTGACATCCAGAGATTGCTTCATCCAACAAGAGCAGAATATACATTTTTCTCAATGCTGTATGGAACATTCACCAAGAAAAACCATATTTTGGGTCATAAAATACACTTTAAATTTAAAAGAATGGAAACAATGTCTGTCTTCAGACTACATTAAAATTCAATAACAGATGAGTGAAAAGTCACCAAATAGGTGAAAATTAAACAACATTCTTATAAATAACATATTTGGGTTAAACAAGAAATTTAAAGAAATTTTAAAATATTCTAAATAAATCAAAATGAAAACACAATTAATCAAAATGTGTGAAATCCAGCAAAAGCTGTGTTTGGAGGGAAAATCATAGCTTTTAATACATACATTTTTAAAGAAGAAAGATGTAAAATAAAAATAATCTAAGACCCCATCTCAGGAAACTAGAAAAAGGAGAGCATATTAATTCCAAAATAAGCGAAGAAATGATAAGAATTAGAGCAGAAATCAATGAAATTGAAACCACAAAACCAATAGAGAAAATCGATAAACTCAAAAGCTGATCTCTGACAATATCAACACAACCTCTAAGACTCTAGCTAAGTTAACTGGAAAAAAAGAAAAAAAGAGGACACATATTACTAATACCTGAAGTGACAGAGGTTAGATCACTACAGATCACATTGACATTAAAAGACAATAAAGGAAAACTAGATGAATGCTAGGTCTGCAAATTTGATAACCTTTGAGGAAATGGACCAATTTTTTGAAAGACAAGCTTTGCCAAAATGCTCAAGGAGAAACTGATAATTTGAATAGGTTTATATTTATTAAAGAAATTAAGTTAATAATTAACAACCATCCAAAACAGAAAGGAAAAAAGACCAGATGTATTTACCGGGGAATTCTATGAAACATTTAAGAAGGAAATTATACCAATATTCCATAATCGTTTTCAGAGGATAGGAAAAAAGGTCATAATTTCTGATTCATCCTATGAGGTTGGCATTACCCAAATACCCAAGTAAGACAAAGATATTACCCAAAAACCTTGTAACATCCCTTCAATTTTGCTGTGAACTTTAAACTGCTTTTTAAAAAAACAGTCTTAATCATAAAAACACAAAAAAGCCTAAGGTAGCTTATCATTTCAGTAAACAGAAGTCTGAGAATGTGTGGTTATGTTTGAGTTTATGATTCAATAATGTCACAGCAGAGTTGAAACTTTTTTTTTTTTTTTTTGCAATTCTCAGCTCTGATAGCCCTAATTTGTCAGAATTCCCCTGGATTTGAATCCAGCATGAAACACGATAATGAGTATTCCAGATCTCAGTTCTAAACAAAATTATACTCATTTTTTTAAGGAATGAGAAAATTGTTCAAGGATTCACCAGAGTGATTGGTCTTTGCAGCTTATTGTTTCAAATTAACCTTATGACTCCTGGCAAGTAGGTTGGAACGATCATAAAAGGGTTACATTAATCATCTGTGCTATGAAGAGGCTTTGGTGTCAATCATTTGGAGCCCTCCCAGAATAAGACTCAAACTCAAGTTCTGTGGAGACACTCGGAAATTGGGGTTCAAAAAAATCAGTATTGCTAAGAATTCTGTGCCTGTGCCTGCACTCTGTTGACCTGAGGAAACAGGTGCCTTTATTTTTGGGGACCTGAGATTCCAAGTTTGGTGTTAAGTATCTGGGGACACTATAATTATATAATGAAGAAGGAAACCAGTAAATACTAGTGACATCTTTGAATTTTCCCCTTAAAAAGCCAACTTCATTTCCCTTTCTTCTACGTAAAACTAAATGCAATCATATCATATTTCCACTGAAATCTACATAGAAGAAAAAGTGATATGGCAGAAAAATTATGATTAAAAATACAAGTTTTGTTCTTAATTATTTGACTGGACAAAATATAGTATAAATATTTAATGCACACAACTTTTACATATTAAATGTTTTCCTGGAAGATATATTTTAAAGCTTCAAATACTTCTCTTGACTACTGGTCTAAAATTGAAATTCAATTCATATGAGAAACAGATGGCCCCAGTGTGTAAAAAATAAAATTGAGAACACAATAATTATTTTAAAATGAGATATGTAAATAGGAAATTTTTATTATTTTGTGTTTTTGTATGATACAAAGACAAGCACTGTAAGTAAATACACAATATTGTGTCTAAAATGTGGGGGCCTTAGGGGTTATCTTGTGGCAGAATGGTCTGCATCCTAGATGCTATTGGTCCAGCCAGTTACTCCACCTCTTTTTTTTTTTTTATTACTTAGTTCACACATCACCACCTTATTTGCTGATTAGTGTCAGGCTCAAAGAGATAGTATCTCCTCTGTAAAAATGACTTAATCCCTGTAGTCAAAGAATTGCTCCATCATCTGGAGTTACCATATTTAAAACATATAGTTTAAATATAGGAAATATTATTATGAACATAAAATGTCTCACATTAAAGTGAGATATTTTAGAATACATGTATTCATCATTATAACAGTAGGTCTACCATAAAACTGTGAATATAAATACTTAAAATATATTTGATGGGAGAGAACAAGATGGCGGAGGAGTAGGTGGACGTGGAGTACATCTCTCCCCATGGATACATGAGGAACACACCTTCAGACATAGAAGTACATGCAGAACATGAGCTGAGAGCAGACAGGAGTACCTGACTGGTGGAAAAGAAGATACAGACCCACGCAAAACTTGGTAGGATGAAGGAAACAGGGGGAAAAACAGGAGTGTTAGTAGGACTGGACCTGCCTTCGGCGGGTGGAGGAACTGAAACAGGGGTCCGATCCCCACATCAGGGCAATTGTCTGAGGCAGAGGAGAAACCTTTAAGGCTGAGAGTGAAACAGCTGATCTGTGGCTGCCTAAATGGAGTGAGAATCAGACAGTCCTTGTCACAGCCATACACACCCCGGACAGGGACACAGGTCCCCTAGAAGGCTCAGCTGCTGGGAGCTGGAGTTTAGGGATTGTGGAGCAATCCCAGGGCAAGGGCTGCTATTGAGTGGGAAGAGATGGATTGAGGGGGATGTGAGGGAGGAGATTGTGGTGGGAAATGCCTGTGGAGGAAAGCCAGGCTGCCATGGAAGCAAGGGATACTGCTGAGTCATGTGTAGGGGGTGGAGCCTTCACCATAGCCTCTCTCCCCACACGCCAGAATCGGCAGCTGAACAGTAGAGAGGCTGGCCCATCAGATGCCCGACAGACTGAACTGCAGAGCAGGACCCCCACCTAGGGTGCCCATTTAAGTGCCTGACATGCAGATCTACAGGCCCCCCAGCCAGGGGGGGGCCCTCAATGTGCCTGATGCTCGGAACAACAGAGAAGGGCCCCAGGCAAGGGAGCCCTCTAAGTGCCTAAACGGGCGGAGCTACGGAGAGAGGCTGGCCAAGGAGGCCTCTGATCGCCAGCTACAGGAGGCTCGAAAAAAGACTCTGATAGGGCCTGACTCCTGGGGCAGAGGCAGCCCATGTCCCTGCACATGTGGCATCGCCAGGATCCTGGTAGGCAAAGCAGCTGCGCCATCTTCACACTCAGCCCTCACTGGGGCAGAGCTGCCACAGGCAAAAGAGTCTTGCTTCTATGCCCGTAGGTTCACTTCAGTAGTGTCCGATTGTGGCCTGCCTGGCTCCTCGGTCAGGGAGGGGGGTTCTCCAGGCAGGAACACTGGAGCGTATTGGCTGTTATTGGTTGCCATACCGTTCTAGAGCACTGTATTTCCTGCTGCCCTAGTCACCAACTCCCCCGAGTACCTGGTGCTGCCAGAACCCCTGTGACCCAAGCAGCTGCCCCACCTCCACACCTGGCCTCACAGGGCAAACCCAGGGCCTCCAGGGCAGCCTCAGGAGCAAACCCCAGTGGACGGCCCACATGCAGAGGAGGAAATAAAACCACCATTGAAACCCAGGGGCAGTGTGATAAGGAAGAAGACCCAAAACCTCCCCACCAGCTGTGCAAGCTGCAGATTAAATCCACATGATCAACTAGGCAGACTCTGTGTCTGTGGAATATATGAGAGGTCATTGAGAGCTCCCAGAAAAGAAGAAGCACTAGTTCTGACAGCTGAGGACACTGGAGGCGAGGACACACAGGAGAGGGACCAGGTGAGAATCTGAGCTGCTTCACAGCAGGTCCAGAGACAGCACAGCGCTGGAGGGCGTCCTCGGGCGGGGAGGTGATTCCTAGCCAGGGAAAGGACTCTGGCAGCAGTGACTCAAGAGAAGCATTTATAATTCTAACTTTTCTACCTGTTCTGTAGAAAATTTTGGATTTTTTTTCTTTTTTTGCCCTTTTCTCCCCCTCTGTTGTAGTTGTTGATTTTAATGGCACTATGAAATCCAATTAAGCTTTAGAGCTTTTTTTTCTTTCCTCATAAATATCTGCCTCTATCTTGGGCTTTTGCAGTTCTGTGGAGTTTTCCCTTTTTTTTCACTCTCTTTTTTATAATTTTAATTTTTTTAAACCTATTGTGTTTTTTTCTACATTTATTCCTTAGTTTGCTTTCCTACTGTTCTTTTCCCCTTGCAGTTAATCTTTAATGTATATAAATCTTCATCTACCTCTACTTAACTTTGCATATCTATTCATTCTTTCTTGTCTTTCTTTCCTTTCCTCTCAACATATTTGTTAGTTTTGTTTTCATTGCCTTATTCCCACTTGGCACCTTGCTTTAGTTTTGTTTTCCAGTTTGTGCTTCGGTTAGTTTTGTTCTTACCTTGTAAGTATAAGTTTTGATTTCCTTTGTTTGCCGGGTCAATCTACTGCACTTAATTTTTGTTGGACTGCTTTGACTTTGCTCATGGGTATATATGTACATGTGTATATTCCATTATTTTAATTATTATTTGCCTGATTTTGTAACTGCCATTTGTCTGGGGTTCATCTTTGGTTTCCTGTCTTTGGATATTTGTTTTTGTCTCACTAATGCCATACAAACCACTTGTAGAATCTCGTTCCAGATCAGAGATCAAGCCCTGAGCCTTTGGAGTGGGAGAACTGATTCTAAGACCCTAGACTACCAGAGAACTAACTCTAGGGAGTATCAAACAGTGAGAACTCACAGAAAAAAAACTACTTGAACATAAGACCTGGCATCACCCAACCACCAGTAGCACCCTGTGCAGGATGCCTCATCTAAACAACAAACAAAAGAAAAATACAAACCTAATCATCAGCAGACAGGATTACCACCTCACCCAGCCTTGTCCATCAGAGGAAAAACAAACAAACAAAACTCAGCACAAATCTCACCCCACAGGAAGCTTACACAAACCACTGAACCAACCTTAGGAGGGATAAAACCAAAAGGAAGAAATAATTCAACCTTCTTCAAGAAAAGAATTCAACTTTCCTTGAAGCCTGGGAAAAGGAGACCTCAAACACAATAAGTTAAAAAAAAAGAAAGAAAGAAAGAAAGATAACGCAGAGAAATACTACACAAATGAAGGAACAAACTAGAAACACAGAAGTCCAAATAAATGAAGAGGAAAGAGGCAAAGTACCTGGAAAAGAATTCAGAATAACGATAGTGAAGATGATCAAAAATCTTAAAAACAAAATGGAGAAAATGCATCAATTAAAAAAGACCTAGAAGAATTAAAGAATAAGCATACAGAGACAAACAACACAATTACTAAAATTAAAACTACTCTAGAAGGAATCAATAGCAGAATATCTGAAACAGAAGAATGAATCACTGAGCTGGAAGATAAAATGATAGAAATAACTTCTGAAGAGCAGAATAAAGTAAAAAGAATGAAAAGAATTGGGGTTAGTCCCAGAGACCTCTGGGACCATATCAAACACACTAGCATTTGAATTATAGGGGTCCAAGAGAAGAAGAGAAAAATAAAGGTTATGAGAAAAATTTTTGAAGAGATTCTAGATGAAAATTTCCACAAGATGGGAAAGGAAATAGTTGATCAAGTCCAAGAGGCAGAAAGAGTCTGTACAAAATAAACCCAAGAAGAAACACATCAAGACACGTACTAATCAAACTAACAAAGTCTAAGGACAAAGAAAGGATATTAAAAGCATCAAGGGAGAAGCAACAAGCAATATACAAGGGAAAGCTCATACACTTAACAGCTGATCTTTCAGCAGAAACTCTGCAGGCCAGAAGGGAATCACAGGATATGTTTAAAGTACTGAAAGGGAAAAATCTACAACCAAGATTACTGTACGTGGCAAGGATCTCATTCAAAATTGATGAAGAAATAAAAAGTTTTTCAGACAAACAAAAGTTAAGAGAATTCAGTACCACCAAACCAGCTTTACAGCAAATGTTAAAGGGACTTATATAGTCAAGAAATACAAGAGAAGAAAAGAGATCTACAAAATCAACTCCAAACAATTAAGAAAATGGCAATAGGAACATCAGTTCAGTTCAGTCACTCAGTCGTGTCCAACTCTTTGAGACCCCATGAATCGCAGCACGCCAGGCCTCCTGTCCATCACCAACTCCTGGAGTTTACTCAAACTCATGTCCTTTGAGTCAGTGATGTCATCCAGTCATCTCATCCTCTGTCGTCCCCTTCTCCTCCTGCCCCCAATCCCTCTCAGCATCAGGGTCTTTTCCAATGAGTCAACTCTTCGCATGAGGTGGCCAAAGTATTGGAGTTGCAGCTTCAGCATCAGTCCTTCTAATGATCACCCAGGACTGATCTTCTTTAAGATGGACTGGTTGGATCTCCTTGCAGGTCAAGGGACTCTGAAGAGACTTCTCCAACACCACAGTTCAAAAGCATCAATTCTCTGGCGCTCAGCTTTCTTTATAGTCCAACTCTCACATCCATACATGACTACTGGCAAAACCATAGCCTTGATTAGATGGACCTTTGTTGGCAAAGTAATGTCTCTGCTTTTTAATATGCTGTCTATGTTGGTCATAACTTTTCTTCCAAGGAGTAAGCGTCTTTTAATTTCATGGCTGTAGTCACCATCTGCAGTGATTTTGGAACCCAGAAAAATAAAGTCTGACACTGTTTCCACTGTCTCCCCATCTATTTGCCATGAAGTGATGGGACTGGATGCCATGATCTTCATTTTCTAAATGTTGAGTTTTAATTCAACTTTTTCACTGCCCTCTTTCACTTGTTCTTCTTTGCTTTCTGCAATAAGTGTGGTATCATCTGCATATCTGAGGTTATTGATATTTCTCCCGGCAATCTTGATTCCATCCTGTGCTTCAACCAGGCCAGCATTTCTCATGATGTACCCTGCATAAAAGTTAAATAAGCAGGGTGATAATATACAGCCTTGATGTACTCCTTTCCCTATTTGGAACCAGTCTGTTGGTCCATGTCCAGTTCTAACTGTTGCTTACTGACCTGCATACAGACTTCTCAAGAGGCAGGTCAGGTGGTCTGGTATTCCCATCTCCTGGATAATATTCCACAGTTTGTTCTGAAACACACAGTCGGAGGCTTTGGCATAGTCAGTAAAGCAGAAATAGGTGTTTTTTTCTGGAATGCTCTTGCTTTTTTGATGATCCAACAGATCATCCGTTGGCTTTTTCAATGCCAACAGATGTTGGCAATTTGATGTCTGGTTCCTCTGCATTTTATAAATACAGATTGAACATCTGGAAGTGCATGGTCCATGTACATATCAATGAACATAGGAACATATATATCAATAATTACTTTAAATGTAAATGGTCCAACCAAAAGACAGACTGGCCAAATGGATACAAAAAGAAGACCCATAATTATGGTGTCTACAAGAATCCCACTTCAAACCTAAAGACATATAAACTGAAAGTGAGAGTATGGGAAAATACATTCTGTGCAAATGGGAAGCAAAAGAAAGCTGGAGTAGCAATCCTCATATCAGACAAATCAGACCTTAAAATAAAGAAGATTACAAGAGATAAGGAAGGACACTATATAATGATAAAGGGATTAATCCAAGATGAAGACATAACAATCGTAAATATCTATGCACCCAACATAGGAGCACCTCAATACATAGGACAAACACTAACAGACATAAAGGGAAAAATTGACAGTAACACAATAGTAGTAGGAGACTTTAACACCCCACTGACACCAATGGATGGATCCTCAAAACAGAAAATTAATAAGGAAACACAACTCTTAAATGATACATTAGGTGAGATGGATCTCATGGATATCTTCAGGACATTCCACCCACCCAAATGCAGAAGAATACACTTTCTTCTCAAGTGTATATGGAACATTCTCCATCTTGGGTCACAAATCAAACCTCAGTAAATTTAAGAAAATTGAAATTCTATCAAGCATCTTCTCTGACCACAATGCTATGAGACTAAACATCAATTACAAGAAAAAACTGTAAGAAACACAAACATGGAGATTAAGCAGCATGTTTCTAAATAACCAACAGGTTACTGAAGAAATCAAAAGAGAAATAAAAAATTTCTAGAAACAAATGGCAATGAAAATACAGCAACTCAAAACCTATGGGATGCAGCAAAAGCAGTTCTAAGATAAAAGTTTATAGCAATTCAATCCTACCTCAAGAAAGAAGAAAAACATCAGATAGACAACCTAAAACATTTTACACCTAAAACAACTGGAAAAAGAAGAGCAAAAGACCCCCAAAATTAGTGGAAGAAAAGAAATCATAAAGATCCAAGCAGAAATAATTGAAAAATAAATAAAAGAAACAATAGTAAAGATGAATAAAACTAAAAGCTGTTTCTGTGAGATAAACAAAATTAATAAAACTTTAGTCAGACTCATTAAGGAAAAAAGAGAGAAGCATCAAATCAACAAAATTAGAAATGAAAAAGGACAGATTATAACAGACATTGCAGAGATACAAAGGATTATAAGAGACTATTATGAACAACTATATGGCAATAAAATAGATAACCTGGAAGAAATATACAGATTCTTAAAAAAATTCAATCTTCCAAGACTCAACCAGGAATAAATAGAAATTATGAACAACCCAATTACAAGCACTGAAATGGAAGCTGTGATCAAAACTCTCCCAAAAAACAAAAGCCCAGGACGAGATGGCTTCACAGGAGAATTCTATTAAGCATTTATAGAAGAGCTAATGTCTAGCCTTCTAAAACTCTTTCAAAAAATTGCAGAGGAAGGAACACTTCCAAACTCATTCTATGAGGCCACCATCACCCTGATATCAAAACCAGACAAGGAGAACACAACAAAAGAAAGCTAGGGGCCAATATCACTGGTGAATATAGATGCAAAAATCCTCAACAAAATTTTAGTAAATAGAACTCAGCAACACATCAAAAAGCTCATGCACCATGATCAAGTTGTGTTTATTCCAGGGATGCAAGGATTCTTCAATATATGCAAGTCAATCAATATGATACCATATTAACACATTGAAAGATGAAAACCATATGATCATCTCAATAGATGCAGAAAAAGCCTTTGACAAAATTCAGCATCCATTTATAATTAAAACTCTTCAAAAATGGGCATAGAAGGAACCTACCTCAACATAGTAAAGGCCATATATGATAAGCCTACAGCAAACATTATTCTCAATGGTGAAAAATTGAAAGCATCCCCCTTAAGATCAGGAAGAAAACAAGGGTGTCCACTTTTGCCACTATTATTCAACATAGTTCTGGAAGTCCTATCTATAGCAATCAGAGAAGAAAAATAAATAAAAGGAATTCAGATCAGAAAAGCAGAAGTAAAGCTCTCACTGTTTGCAGATGAAAATCCTAAAGATAGTATCAGAAAATTGCTAGAGCTAGTCAGTGAATGTAGCAAAGTTGCAGGATACAAAATCAATACACAGAAATCACTGGCATTTCTATATACTAACAATGAAAAATGAGAAAGAAAAATTAAGGAATAAATCCCATTCACCATTGCAACAATAAGAATTAAATATCTAGGAATAAAACTACCTAAGTAGACAAAAGAACTGTACACAGAAAATTATAAGACACTAATGAAAGAAATCAAAGATGACATAAACAGATGGAGAGATATTCCATGTTCCTTGGTAGGGAGAACCAATATTGTGAAAATGACTATACTACCAAATGCAATCTACAGGTTTAATGTGATCCTATCAAATTACCAATGGTATTTTTCATAGAACTAAAACAAAAAATTTCACAAGTCATATGGAAACACAAAAGACCCCGAATAGCCAAAGCATTCTTGAGAAAGAAGAATGGAGCTGGAGGAATCAACCTTCCTGACTTCAGACTACACTACAAAGTGACAGTCATCAAGACAGTATGGTATTGGCACAAAAACAGAAACATAGACCAATGGAACAAGACAGAAAGCCCAGAAATAAACCCAAGCACCTATGGGTACCTTATTTTTGACAAAGGAGGCAAGAATATACAATGGGGCAAAGACAGCCTTTTCAACAAATGGTGCTTGGAAACTGGACAGCTACATGTATAAGAATGAAATTAGAACACTATACACAAAGATAAACTCAAAATGGATTAAATACCTAAATGTAAGACCAGAAACTATAAAGCTCTTAGGGGAAAACAGGGAGAACACTCAATGACATAAATCAAAGCAAGATCCTCTATGATCCACCTCCTAGTGTAAAGGAAATAAAAATAAAAGTAAACAAATGGGACCTGATTAAACTTAAAAGCTTTTGCACAGCAAAGGAAACTATAAGCAAGGTGAAAAGACAACCCTCAGGATGGAGAAAATAATAGTAAATGAAACAACTGACAAAGAATTAATTTCCAAAATATATAAGCAGCTCATACAACTCAATACCAGAAAAACAAACAACCCAATCAAAAAGTGGAAAACATTCTTAAACAGACATTTCTCCAAGGAAGACATACAAATGGCTCACAAATACATGAAAAGGTGCTAAACATCACTCATTATTAGAGAAATGCAAATCAAAACTACAATGAGGTATCACCTCACACCAGTCAGAATGGCCCTCATCATAAAGTCTACAAACAAGAAATGCTGGAGAGGGTGTGGAGAAAAGGGAACACTCTTGCACTGTTGGTGGGAATGTAAATTGATACAGCCACTATGGAAGACAATATGGAGATTCCTTGAAAAACTAGGAATGAAACCACCATATGACCCAGCAATCCCTCTCCTAAGCATATACCCTGTGGAAACCAAAATTGAAAAAGACACATGTATCCCATTGTTCATTGCAGCACTATTTACAATAGCTAGAAAATGGAAGCAACCTAGATGTCCATAGACAGATGAATGGATAAAGAAATTGTGATACATAGTGGAATATTACTCAGTCATAAAAAGGGATGCATTTGAGTCAGTTCTGATGAGGTGGATGAACCTAGAACCTATTATACAGAGTGAAGTAAGTCAGAAAGGGAAAGATAAATATCATATTCTAATGCATATCTACATAATCTAGAAAAATGGTACTGAAGAATTTATTTACAGGGCAGCAGTGGAGAAACAGACATCAAGAACAGACATATGGACATGGGGAGAGGGGAGGAGAGGGTGAGATGTATGGCAAGAGTAACATGGAAATTTACATTAGCATATGTAAAATAGGTAGCCGACAGGAATTTGCTGTGTGTCTCAGGAAACTCAAACAGGGCTCTGTATCAACCTAGAGGGGTGGGATGGGGAGGAAGACGGGAGGGAGGTTCAGGAGGGAGGGGATAGATGTATACCTATGGCTGATTCATGTTGAGGTTTGACAGAAAACCGCAAAATTATCCTTCAATTAAAAAGTAAATTAAAAAATAAAAGTAAAAATAAAAAATAAAAGTAAATTAAAAAATTGACTTCATTCTCTTTACTTAAAAATTTTAAGACCTCAACTTACAGTTAAAGACATTTATCTTATCCAACTTATCACATGTTTCTTTAAATGTTAGCTATTTAACATAATTTAACCTTATTAGAAACTTTAGCTAATAGACTTTCTTCAAAAACCCTTCCCTCTACTACCCAGGAAGAGTGTTGCTCTGTGCTGCTGTCAGGAAGACTTAAATCACAGAACGCTAGCTTGTGGGTGAGCTGAGGGCCCTTAGAAAGTTTTGTGGGGGTTAAGGAAGGAGCTTCTTTCTTAAATTATGAGGGTTTCCATAAACAGAGGATTGGATGAGGGAGACATCCAAAGGTAAGATTTGGAAGTGAGATGATCTTTCTGGAAAAAGTGTTCAGTTCACTCCAGCAAAAGATGCAGGATTTCAATTTGAAGATGAGCCTGGAAATGTTCATTGCGATCAGGTTTCGATGACCATATACCTTGAGCATAAGTTTGGTTTTCTTGCTAGCCATTCCTATATAAATGCAATCAACTGATTTTTTCTCCATCTTTCATTATCTAGGAACTGCTGTCTATTTCTAACTGTTTTCAATATTTTCTGAAGAAGATATCTTGAACGCTACTGTTCAAGTTTCTTTTTACTTCTAAAACTCAATATGCCTCTTCTACTTTCCGCATCTCTGATTATTTTTTGTCTATAAATTTCTCTTGATGTATTTCCACCTCTCTGTGTGAATTGAAATACTAGTAATGAAATGCTTCTGATTTTGTAAAAAAACACACAAGGTACACGCATAACACAATGTAGTCACAAAACATTTTAGTTAGAAAGAAACAAGTCTGTTTACACTTCTCCTTACTTTCTGTTCAAAAGGATTATTCTAAGATTTTGTGCGAAGATTTAAAGGCAAAATCCTTCTGCTATCAACTATCAGAGAATGAGCCCCTGCTTCTTTTTTACAGGCCTCTTTGTACCTTTATACAGGTAATAAAATGGTAAACAGACAGGAAGATAACACTGGGTTTAAGGAAGAGGTTTAAATACAATTATTTCTGGATCAGGTCAGACCTGGATCTGATTTAGAGACAAAGTAATAAACCACTATTTACAATAAAATAACGGAAATAGTTTTACATACCACAATATAAAAACAGAGAAATCTTTGTATGTAGAGATGGAGCTAGTTTACCATCTCACTGAAGAAGATATATCACTTTAAAATGATATATTTTACTTGGAATAAATAGTTTGTCTTCTTAATGTTGAACTGGTACTACATATTTTATGCTTAAGTAATACTGTCACTTTCCATTTGCTGACTTATACATTTTGCCTATAACATTTCTATGTATTCATTCATTTGTAGTGAACCAAACCAAAACTCGAGGATAACTCAGTCAAGTAATTTATCATGCTCACAGTAGAAGAGAACTCGAACATTCAGGAAGTAGGTTAGATGGATTTTCGTTATTCAAACATCACAAATGAACAAAGTATTTTTGAATTACACTGACTGTGTTAAATGTCTATAAATAAGGTGCATTTCTAATAAGTCACAGGATATAATTACATTTTCTTGAAGACTGTGAGCCCATGTACTCTTTTTTCTTCTTCTTTTTCATTTTTACAGTTTGGCCCAGTAATCATTCATATGGGTATATATTTTAAAATTTCAAGAGTTGGGAAAAGCTATATGTATTTAAATATTTATTTCAATGTTAACATAGTGAAGAATGAGAGTCACTCTAAATACCCAAAGATAGAATGTGATGAATTAAAGTAGGGCATAGTTGCAACTGAATTTATACTAAGTACAATCACATAGATTTCATGACAACATAAAAATAAATTCAAACTGGGTAAAATTTTGCTATAGACTGTGACTGCAATTATATATATTTTGCTCTAGAAAATGGTTTAGAATGATAGTTTGAAAAATGGATACCCGTACACAATCATAAAAAATATAAAGACAGAAAAAGGAAACAATGATACACAACAGCTGTGTTTAAAATGGTAAAATTGAAAGCAATTCTATTTTTCAGCACTACTATGATGTTGTTTACATAAGTTTATATTGAAGTAGCTAAAGCTGTAGTTATTTTTATAGTTATTTATTGTTCTATCATTGATGATATAGACCACTTACCAAAAAATTATGGGCAATGTAAAAAACTGATTTCTCCATCAATAATTTTTTATATGGCAACAGCATTAGCATGTGAATATCATTTTTGTTGTTGTTGAGTATTGTGTGTGTTGAAGTTGGTATGAAGTGTTTTCATAACTTCGAGGCAATAAACTACCTATATTTGTGATTATTAGGATTGGTTAATGAGGGATACATAAAGTGAATTGGCTGAGAAATGGTCAGATTTCAAAAGAAAAACTGTTAATCTAGGGCCAAAGGTACATTTCGTCCTAAGTAAAGCTATTTTTTTGGAAGAATGCCATAGTAAGGTACTTTCCACTTGCTTAGGGAATATCAAATTAGCACTTATTTTGAGACATAATTATTAATAGTGCCATTTATTCTCCTCAGAATGTGCAAATTTAAATGTTAAATTATGTGGTCAATTTATCATTCTGTTTAGGGGATTAAAGATAGCTTATTGATCTCACAAAACACACTTAAGTTTCATCTGTGGAGCAGAAAATGATGTTGTAAGTAACTCTGAAAAAACTATGGGAAATATAAACTTGATAGGTTGCGGTAGATGTTCTTAGGTCCATTTCAGACCCAGGTCTTGTTTACCTGAATTCTTACAACCTTCTAATGGAAGTGGCATTAGAGGACCATGCTTTTTCAGCACTCAGCTCTCTGTCTGTCTTTGAAGTTGCTATGTTTTACTTTGATCTTGAAATCATTTTTCTCAATGTTTTGATGATTTACTAATGGTGAAAGTCACAAAGTCAGAATATGATTTTACTTATTCCCTTTTGTAAGCTTAATAAGAATGTCATAGCTAAATTTCTTAGTTCTTCTTTGGTAATATATCCTAGGTCATTTTCTCAAACTCATTTTCCCCTTTTACTGAAAATAAAAGAAAGAATACACACATTTGTGGGGGAGGGGAGGACCAAACATGTGTTAGAGGTTTTCTCCTTTTTCTCAGGTAAAGCTTGTGTTATCATAAAAACACGAGCATGCTCAGAGGATTGCCTTGGTTACTTTAAATATACAAAGATATTAAACTAGAGCTTGCAAGAGTTTTAGTTGTTGGTTCCAGAGTCAGATTACAGAAAAATCCAGAGGATTTCAAATAGAAGTCTGGGCAATTAAACCTAAGGTTCAAATATCCTAGAAGATTTTCACAAACTAATATCTCTTAAATGGAAGCTTCCAGATGGTCTGACAAAATAGTCCATTTTCTGTCCCCTGCTTTTGTTAAAGCAGTTTTAAGAGAATTCTGATATGAAAACAATGGGTCATTGTCATTATCAAATGGAACATAAATTCCTGTAAAACACATACAAACCTGCTATGATCTGAGAAGTAGGTTAAATGGACATAGTCACTGTCCCGTTGGTATTTTCACCTCATGTGTCAATTACTGGCAAGCAGTGTTGACCAAGGGATGACCTCTCACTGAGGGGGGATGAGATGGCAAGCCAATGCCCACTTAATTGCATTTGCAATGTTCTGGAAAAGCCAAAGAAGTTTCTTGGAGTTAAAAATTGTTTCAGTGGCTAAACAGTTACTTAATTGAGAAATCTGTATGGGAGAAATGAAATTTAGAAGAAAAGGCATTCTGAGCACACAAAGCAGCAGGTGTATGGATTAAACATCAAGTTAACAGCATACAAAGTAGGGAAAATTTGTGAGAGTCAGTGATACAGGGTGTCTCTCAATAAGGGAAGTTTATTGTGACACCCAATGTGCCCCATGGTTTCCAAACAGAAATGCAAGTTAAAGATAATGGGGTGCAAAACAGCTCGTAGCAATTATCTCTCCCTGCTTCTGTCTAAAGCCAATTATTCCACCTGTGGCACCGATCTCATCCTCCACTACCTTCTCTGGAGTTTATCTCCCTTTTCTTCCTGTTCCTTTTGCTCATGAGTTTTGCTATCTCTCTGTAAACATTCTCAAGTCTATCCCATATGTCAGCCCATTAAAGCAAGATACTCTTTTTTTCACCCTGCATCCGTTTCCTGTCACTATCCCTCTAACTCTGTAACTGTGTTGTCACTACTTGCTGGTCATCTGTCCAAACCTTCAGGCTGGCCTAACTGCCCTGTTGCTTTGTGCTTTATTTTATCATATTGTAGGGAAACATATATAGCTTCAATGAGTTTCAAATTATTAGGCTTGTGATAAAGGCCAGGTACTGTCCTGGTTGCCTTACAGTTAATTTATTTAATTTTCATGATGACACATTGAGGAAGGCACTGTTATTGGCTCCATTTTAAAGATGAGGAACAAATGAGGCACAGTGAGAAGGAAGGTGTCTCCTCAACAAAATGAGAAAGGAGAATTCAAGTTGTGTGCTCCGGTGTCCAAGTTCCTGCGTATTACTGCTGTACCAAGCTTCTTCTCAGAGAATTCTCCATCAGGTGCCTTAGAAACGGCCAGGCTGGCACGAATCAAGAAGTATAGTTTATGAGTTCTATAAGTTGATGTTCCGGGCCTTGTCTAATTCTCTAACATCAACTTATAGAGCTCTTAATGGGCTTCCCTTGGGGCTCAGCTGGTAAAGAATCCACCTGCAAGGTGAGACACCTGAGTTCAATCCCTGGGTTGGGAAGATCCCCCGGAGAAGGGAAAGGCTACTCACTTCAGTATCCTGGCCTGGAGAATTCTGTGGACTGTATAGTATAGTCCACAGGCTTGCAAAGAGTCAGACACAACTGAACGGCTTTCTCTTTCACTTTTCAGACTGTGATTGACTGCAGGCTCATACTGCTAACCACACAACAGGCTGATATATTGACAGACAATATATTGACAGACAATTGTCGGGGCAAGGAAGAGCACCTTTATTCAGAAAGTCAGCAGACCAAGAAGACAGCAGACTGGTGTCACACAGAGCTATCTTGTCCAGGTTTGGATGCCAGGATCTTTCATGGAATAAATAAGGGGAGGTGAGAAGGTAAAGTTAAACAGAAGAGTTGTTGTTTTGTTTGGTTGCTAAGCAGTGTCTGACTCTTTCCGATCCCATAGCCTGTAGCTCACCAGGCTCTTTTGTCCATGAGATTTCCCAGGCAAGAATACTGGAGTGCATTGCCACATCCTTCTGCAGGGAATCTTCCAGACACAGGGAACAAACCCCAAACTCCTGCTTGGCAGGCATATTCTTTACCACTAAATCACCTGGAAATCCCTATGGAGCCACATGGGAAGCTGGGGGCTTAAAAAAAAAAGGATGCGTGTGCTCTGTCATGTCCGACTGCTTGCAACCCCAGGAATGCAGCCTGTCAAGGCCCTCTGTCCATGGCATTTTCTAGGCAAGAATAATGGAGTGGATTGCCATTTCCTTCTCTAGCAATCTTCCAGACCCAGGGATCAAACCCGCATCTGTTGCATCTCCTGAATTGGCAAGCAGATTTGTTGCCACTGTGCAATGATTAAAAAAGATGGTGTTAAAAAATGTTGTTGTTCAGTAATTCAGTTGTGTCCAACTTTTGTGACCCCATGAACTGCAGCATGCCAGGCTTCCCTGTCCATCACCATCTACCAGAGTTTGCTCAAACTCATATCTGTCGAGTTGGTGATGCCATCCAACCATCTCATCTTCTGTTGTCCCCTTCTCCTCCTGCCCTCAATTTTTCCCAGCGTCAGGGTCTTTTCCAATGAGTCAGCTCTTTGCATCAGGTGGCCAAATTATTGGAGCTTCAGCTTCAGTCATTCCAGTGAATATTCCAGATTGATTTCCTTTAGGATAGACTGGTTGAATCTCCTTACTGTCCAAGGGACTCTCAAGAATCTTCTCCAACACCACAGTTGAAAAGCATCAGTTCCTCGGTGCTCAGCCTTCTTTATGGTGCAACTGTCACATCCAAACATGACTACAGGAAAAACCATAGCTTTTATTATATGGACCTTTGTAGGCAAAGTAATGTCTCCGCTTTTTAATATGCCACCTATGTTTGTCATAGTTTTTCTTCCAAGGAGCAAGCATCTTTTAATTTCATGACGGCAGTCACCATCTGAAGTGACTTTGGAACCCAAGAAAATAAAGTCTGTCACTGTTTCCATTGTTTCCCCATCTATTTCCCATGAAGTGATGGATCAGTTGCCTTTTTTTGTTTTTTAATATTGAATTTTAAGCCAGCTTTTTCACTCTCCTCTTTCCACTTCATCAAGAGACTCTGTAGTTCCTCTTTACTTTCTACCGTAAGAGTAGTGTCATGCATATCTGAGGTTACTGATATTTCTCCTGGGAATCTTGATTCCAGATTGTGCTTCATTCAGCCTGGCATTTCACGTGATGTATTCTGCATATAAGTTAAATGAGAAAGATGACAAAATACAGCATTGCTGTGCTCCTTTCCCAAATTGGAACCAGTTGTTGTTCCATGTCCAGCTTTAGCTGTTGTTTCTTTACCTGCATACAGGTTTCTCAGGAGGCAGGTGAGGTGATTGGTATTCCCATCTCCTGAAGAAGTTTCCACAGTTTGTTGGGATCCACACTGTCAAAGACTTTGGCATAGTCAATAAAGTAGATATCTTTTCTGGAACTCTCTTACTTCTGGATGTCTTACAGATGTTGGCAATTTGATCTCTGCTTCCTCTGCCTTTTCTAAATCCATCTTGAACATCTGGAAGTTCTCAGCTCACATCCTGTTGAAGTATAGCTTGGAAAATTTTGAGCATTACTTTGCTAGCATGTGAAATGAGTGCAATTGTGAGGTAGTTTGAGCATTCTTTGGCATTGCCTTTCTTTGGGATTGGAATGAAAACAGACCTTTTCCAGTCCTGTGGGCACTGCTGTGTTTTCCAAATTTGCTGGCATATTGAGGGCAGCACTTTCATGCATTCTTTTAGGATTTGAAATTGCTCAGCTGGAATTCCATCACCTCCACTAGCTTTGTTCATAGTGATACTTCATAAGGCCCACTTGACTTTGCACTTCAGGATGTCTGGTTCTAGGTGAGTGATCACATCATTTTGGTTATCTGAGTCATTAAGATATTTTCTGTACTGTTCTTTCTGTGTATTCTTGCCATTATTTTTATTAATATCTTCTGCTTCTGTTGATTCCATACCACTTCTGTCCTTTATTGAGTCCATCTTTCATGAAATGTTCCGATGGTATCCTTTATTCTCTTGAAGAGATCTCTAGTCATTCCCATTCTATTGTTTTCCTCTATTTCTTTGCATTGATCACTTAGGAAAGCTTTTTATCTCTCCTTGCTATTCTCTGGAACTCTGCATTCAGATGGGTATATCTTTCCTTTTCTCCTTTGCCTTTCACTCCTCTTTTCTCAGCTATTTATAAGGCCTCCTCAGACAACTATTTTGCCTTTTTGCATTTCTTTTTCTTGGGCATGGTTTTGATCACTGCCTCCTGTACAATGTTATGAACCTTCGTCCATAGTTCTTCAGGCACTTTCTCTATCAGATCTAATCCCTTTAATCTATTTCTCACTTCCACTGTATAGTCAGAAGGGATATGATTTAGGTCATACCTGAGTGGCATAGTGGTTTCCCCTACTTTCTTCAATTTACATCTGAATTTTGCAGTAAGGATTTCATGATCTGAGCCACAGTCCACTCCTGGTCTTTTTTTCGCTGACTGTATAGAGCTTCTCCATCTTTGGCTGCAAAGAAGACGATGAGGTGGCATTAAACAGATGATAAATTGTTACAGATATCTCCTGATTCAGGCTAAATATTTTTCTTTCTCTGTTCCTGTAGCCATTCACCAGTGAACCTGGTCAGGATGTTTCTCGTCAGCTCAAAGAAAGATATTTTAGCTTACCTTTCAGATATGGGAGACAGATTCCCAGGAGATGAGCTATTATACATACTTTAAGTTATACATTACAACCCTTTAGTGAATGATTTGTAGCAAAAGAAGTAGAATGTAGCAGTTTAAGTGAAAGAAATAGAACCAATATGGAGTCAGATTTTTCTTCTCTGTTACAAGATGATTCTCCTTTGTGGGCTATATTGACTATTCAAACCTTAATTTTTTTAAAAAAGTGAGAGGGATAAGCAGGCTTCAAGGCCTAATGGACTGCCCTTAGAAAATATTAAGCAGGATATTTAATCTTTAGCCCAGTATACAAGTGTTTAAACACTGCCATTTATCGCATTGAGAGTGCAACCTTTTATTGATTTATTTCTAGGAAAATACAAAAGTACAATATAATAAATGGATTATGAAATCAACATATTTCCTTTTTATTTATATCACAAATTTATCAAATCTGATTAAAATGGCATGTGACCCCACATAATCTCAAACTTTAGGAGATATTTCTTAGATACTAATGTCTCATGAGAATAGAAACAGTTCCAACTTATCTAGGTTACTTTCCTTTTGATCATCACATAACAACATACTTTATTGTTAGCAACGTTGATCACTTACAAATGTTCTATTATCTAGCCCTGTGAAAGAAACAAAAATCATCTCCCTCGGTAAGGATGACTGCTAATTTCTTCATATGGATCAACATAGGGCCAGAAACATGCTCTCTTCACTTAGCATGATGTAGGAGAACGAATATGAATTTTGGTGGCAAAGTGGATTAAAATTCCTTGTTTTCAGGTGCATGCTATTACTGTAAATAAAGTTGCCCGACATTTCTGAATTTCACTGCTGTTACCTCTAAAGCAAGGAAAGTTAGGCTAACTAACTGTTAGTTAGCTAACTGTTAGTGCTCATGTTGTCATGAAATTAGATATTTTATCCACAGTGCCTGCTATACTACCTTGCACAGTTGGGTATATAATACATAGTAATCGTGACTCACAATATCATAACCACCAGTCACTGAAAAATTACAATGTTTTTTCCAAAACACCATTTTCAATAAGACATAGCTTTTCACTCAGAATTTTGCATTGGCTTCACTTTTACATAAAAGAAAATTCAAAATACTCTTTAGAACAAACACTTGAATCCAAACAAGTTCACCTTCTTGACCCATGAGCAAACCTTGGTCTCCCTTTTTCCTATTTATGATGTTCAACCTGCTGAGAATCCAACTCTCTTTTATGCTTAAGTTCTATCATTTTTCTCAAGGCTGAGCTCAAATCCACCCTGCCTATGAAGCCTTTCAGTGCTCCTCCAGTCTGCAATGATCTCATTCCTGAACACTTTTTTTCACTTATATTGGCAAGTAGCTCTATACACACAATAGCTGTATATACTTTTTCACCCTGTGGGGTTAGCAATATATTCTCACATGCGGCCATGACTTATCAGTACAATTTTATGTTAAGCTTTTATGTTGATCACAATAAAACATACTCGTTCTGAATCATCTCAGTGACCACCTTCCAACCAATTATTATATAAGGGTTCCTAGCTCATGGTTGTGCTAGTATTTACAATTCAGTTGGGGTCAAAAAGCACCTATACAAATGGCAGCTATTGTTTAATTTTCAGTATACTGAGAAGCACATCTTATTGTTCACAGTTCTGATGTAAAAACAATAACAATCATCCATGTCTACTCTTGCATTTATGTTTGATAAATCACCAGTAATAAAACTAAATTTGGTTTTTATTGTGCATGGTAACTATAAAAGTTTACTAAACAGAAACCTCAGTTAAATTGACTTGGGAGATTAGAACAGGACTCTCTCTTGCCCCTTGATGATAGAAGAGCCCAAAAGGAAGAAGACAGACTCCTCTTCTTCATGGCAAGGATGCAGCCAATGAAAGTCATAGGCTGTTTGTTTGCCATAGCCCTCCCAGCTCCCTTTCCCCCTCTATAGAAGCCATCTCTTTCCTTGACATGCAGGGATTTGCGTGTGTCTCCTCATGGTTGCAGGCCCCAGACTGCCATTCTCTACTGATCCCAACCCATCTTCCTGGTGAAAGATTTTGCAGTCTCCATGTTTTAGGTCAATGTAACTCATAATTTTAAAATATTTTGAAGCAAAAGACTTCAGCTTTGAGATTGTGATCATCTTTATTTGCATTCAGCAATGTCTATTGGAATGCTGCTCTTGGACGCATAACAACCCACAGTTACCAGCCCTCTTACAGCTATGGGGAGCCAGACAACTAGTTGTAATCAATATTCAAGACTGAAGCAGTCAAACTCCTTCTATGTCACTCCAATTATTTCTCGGCCTTGGTAGCAAGAATGGAAATCCTGAATTTAAGTAGTGAAATATCCCATAGAGTCACCTGCATACAGTATACAGTAGAAATTTGTTAAGCCACTGAGATTCAGGGTTTGTTGTCATTGAAGCAAAATTTTAGCTATCAAGACTAATACAGAGTCTGGAGCATAGCCATCAATACAGAATTCAAATTTTATTAAATTTATAAACAAAATGGTTCACAGTAATACTGTTATGTTGAATTTTTGTTTTCTATTTTTCCTTTAATTTGTAAACTTTTTAAAACCAAATATTATTTTATTTTTGTAGTTCTATAAATTTTCAAGCAAAATGATTTCATAGTTATTTATAAATTTAGGAAATGTCATAGTATTAATTTAATTCTATAGCACTAAGTTTCAGAAACATTTTTATCTCTTAATGAGGGTTCAAATATCAATGAAATTTGGCAAATACTTATTTTAAGTATGAATTCATTGATTTTTAAATCAGACAGACCTGAAGTATATGCAAAACAGTTCACTTACTAGCTGTGTGGACTAGGATATAATTCATATTTTGAAGCCTCAGTTTTCTTTGCTCTAAAATCAATATATCACTATCTTTCTTCTGTCAGACTAACAAGCATTAAGTGAGATATTTTGAAGATATATTACAGTGCATATGCATAACAAATGTTCTATAAAAATAATGTTTATTAGTTTACTTCTGCCTTGATTCCAATATGCTTTAAGAAGCTTTAAGCTTTAAGAGTTATAAGATAGAGGTTTTATTTGATCTTTAGTTTTTTACATTTTATTATATTTATACTGCTCAGAATAGAGCTGCCCTAGATTAAGCTCTGTTATCTTTTTAAAAATATATATTACATTTAGTTGAATTATTACTTACTTCCATGCAAACACAAGATATAAGCACTACTATTTCCCTTATAACAGCAACTGCCTAAATACTCCGAAGATACTTGCCAGGTTCAGGATCCCCCATATTTTTTTCTAGTCCATTTCCTTAAAACTGTATTCTTAGTACTGAGACTGAAAAAAATGATAAAACCCATACTCATGTGACATGCAATGAATGACTTCTCCAGGCAACATAAGCCATTCATTCAAGCACCATCTAGGTGCTAGAAATAAAAAGTTGAATCAAAAGAGAAAATGTCTCTGTCCTTGCGAAGCTTATTATGGACTGCAGAGACAGGTAAATCAGAGACTCTAATACAAGCATGAAATTATAACTGTGATAGATACAACTAAAGAATTCTTCTAAAGGAGAGGTGTATGGGGCTAAAAGAGCTTCCCTCTGGATGCAATTCATTGTCAGAGCAGTCAAGTTGGGGAGAATTTTCTGAGAAAATAACAATTGACCTAAGAAGGAGTGAACATGAGCTGCCTGAAGGATTGATGGAAAAGGTAGATATTTCAGGAGAAAAGGAAAACACTATCCAAAGCCCTGAGGGGAGAAGATACATTCAGATGCAGAAATGAATGGAGAGCCCTCTGACTCAAATGGAGACAATAAGGGAAAGAGAAATGTGTAAAAAGTTTGGCGAAAAAAGCAGGTTTCTTTCTACAGGCAACATTGCAGGGTCTTGCATTTACCCCAGGAGCATTAGAAAGTGATTGGAATATATTAAATAAGGTAGAAAAAGCTAGCACTATTTTATTTTTTAAAACTGAGGATGTAATAGAGAGTATGGGGACCAGTATGTATGCAGGGGACCAAACAGAGTGGCTATAGCTGGAACCCAGGAAAGAGGAGATGGTATCCTGGACTAAGGTGGTGGTGAAGGAGACAGAGGAGGAGAATATCCAAAATCAGTTTAATGGGAAAATTGATAGAACTTCATGATAAGGAAAAAGAAGATGTCAAAGATGACACCTAGATTTCTGGTTTTCATGTATATGTGTGTGTGATTGAAAGCTAATGATACACTTGTCAACTTAGAGAATATTAGAACAGAAGAGAATGAAAGGAAAGATCACAGATTAAATTTTATATATGTTGAGTTTAAAATACATGAAGACAGCTAAAGGAAGACTTAAGGTACACAACTGGACATACATTTTGGTGTTAGAGATATAAATTTGTGGTGATAACTAAAAGCATGGATTTGGTTGTGATTCCCTGGGTATGAGATTTTTTAGGAAGAATTCAGTGAACCAAAGTCTAAGACGTAAAAAAAAAAACCAATATTTAATGTCCAGGGATAATATATGAAACTGCAAAAAATCAGTAAATAAAGCTATTGAAATGAAAGAGAGTGTTTCATTAAAAAAGGATTAGTAAACAAAAGTCAAGCTGGATGAATAGGGAAAAGTGACCATTTGGAATTCTGTGCACAGATTCATGTATCAGTGATCTAGGAGAAATACTTTTATTTGAATAATGGGAATGAAAGATAGATTGAGGTGGAGAGGTGAGCAGGAAATAAAGAATTGAAAAGCTGGTATAAACAATTTTTTCTTGAAATTTAGTGGAAAATATAAGAAAAGGAACAGAATTTGAGCATCTAAAGGAAATCTTTAAATATGCATTCTAGGGTAGTGCTGTGTGTGTGTGTTTACTAAAACAAAAATTGTCTGCTAAGACTCTTGAGAGTCCCGTGGACTGCAAGGAGATCCAACCAGTCCATCCTAAAGGAGATCAGTCCTGAACATTCATTGGAAAGACTGATGCTGAAGCTGAAACTCCAATACTTTTGCCCCCTGTGCAAAGAGCTGACTCATTGGAAAAGACCCTGATGCTGGGAAAGATGGAAGGCAGGAGGAGAAGGGGATGACAGAGGATGAGATGGTTGGATGGCATCACTGCCTCAATGGACATGAGTTTGAGCAGCTGCGGGAGTTAGTGATGGACAGGGAGGCTTGGCATGCTGCAGTCCATGGGGTTGCGAAGAGTCGAACATGACTGGGTGACTGGCCTGAACTTTAATTTTAAATTAATTGCATCTCATCTTACATGTTCTTCAAGGTATGTATAATTGTGGTGCTGGAGAAGACTCTTGAGAGTCCCTTGGACTCCAAGGAGATCAAACCAGTCCATCCTAAAGGAAATCAACCCTGAATATTCACTGGAAGGACTGACGCTGAAGTTGAAGCTCCAATACTTTGGTCACCAGATGCCAAGAGCCAACTCATTGGAAAAGACCCTGATGCTGGGAGAGATTGAAGGCTAAAGGCAAGGGGGTGGCAGAGGAGGAGCGATTTACAGTGGAGGTAAATCTGAGCAAACTTCAGGAGACAGTGAAGGACAGGGAAGCCTGGTGAGCTGTAGTCCATGGAGTCATGAAGGGTCAGACACAACTTAACAACTGAACAGATATATTCTTGTAGAATATATTCTTCAAAAGTAAAGATGGTATATCTTAAAAAGTATATTCTTGAAGGGATTTTCTTCAAAAGTAAATGTGAATCTAAATTTTGTTAAACTGTTTTAGATACAACAGAAAAAGCATGAATCATCTTTTGATGAATCACCCACTACTTTTGAGCAATGTAGAAATTACATCTGTGACTATTGGAGAACTCTATATCTTTTCATGTTTAGCGTCTTTAAACCAACCACACCCACCCACATTCATGTGCACTGAACAGTTAGCTTTGGTATAAGCTCATAACTTTTAGTGCTATTTCCCCAATTCTTCTGTTATCTTAATTTATTTGCTATTAAATTTGAACCCAATTCTGTTATTGATTAGTGTCATGTTTTTGCATACCAAATAAGGCCTAATCAAATAATGTTTTAAGTTAAAAAAAATGCTTGGATCTCTTGGATAATCATAGCAATATAATTGAACTTCTCTGATGAAAGTAGTATAAAAGTATTAACTATTATTAACTATCCTTATACTTAATCTTCCTACACACATTTGTGTAATGGTCTTTAACATCTAAACAAAAGGAATCCAATTTCTCACCCTAGAAATGGCATGTAATCACGAACTACAATAGGGAAATGTGATCAACCCTTAATAATGAAAAAAAAATTTAATGGCTAAATAAAGCAAACCTTACATGTAGAATTTTGAGGACAGACTTAAAAGAAAGTCACAAATTCATGTGATTGGAGTAAAATATTACCCATCAATAGAAACTGATACATGGTTATAAATTAGTCCGTGCTTATCAAAAACCTGAACTCTACTATAATTGCTATTCAACATTCCCCAGGGAAACAGAATGAGTCTGCCTATATCTCACCTACTGACTGGAACTTTGAGTATTTTAAAACAGGGTTTACTTTGTCCCATGCCAAGTATTCTATTTCCCTCATGTAAAAATCCATGCCTTCTTTAAACAGACCTTCCAATCTTCTCCATCACTGGCTCTTTTATCCTCTGACATGTTCCAAGTTTCCTTTATTTCAGCTGAAATATAATACAGTGTTCTACTAAGTAATTAACTAATTAATTAGCTATTAGCCAACTAATTAATAATAATTTACCAACTAATCATTAATTAATTAATCATTACCTAACTAGTTAATTAATCATAATTTCCATAAACACTGAATAGTTTCTAGCATCTATTGAGGCCCTGGGAATAATAAACAAAGTAGAAGGAAAAAAAACCTGTCCTCATCAGCTTAAATACCATAAGGTGTTTTATTTTTTCATTTTCATTCAGAAAAGGAGTTGACCATTTCAGTTCCTTCTCTCATCATTTCTCAAATTCCTTAACCATGTCAATAGGCTTATTTAGGCTCCTTTTAATGTATTTTCTCTCCAGTCAACAGTTTTTTCCTCCTGTATGTATACAGTAAGGACTTCCCTGTAGCTCAAACTGTAAAGAATCTGCCTGCAATGCAGGAGACTAGGGTTCAATCCCTGGGTTAGGAAGTTCTTCTGGAGAAGTGAATGGCAATCCACTCCAGTATTCTTGCCTGGAGAATTCCATGGACAGAGGAGGCTGGTAGGATACAGTCCGTGGGGTTGCAAAGAGTCAGACATGACTGAGAGACCACACACACACACACACACACACACACACACACACGTATACAGGATGGAACAAGGAAAGGTGATGGTAGAGGGCGCATTAACTAGCTCTTATTCCCACTGAAGCTACTTTTGTCAGAACACAGCTGACAATTTCTTGTGGGTATAGGGGGCTAAATATGCGGCTGGCAGTCAAGTCTTCCCACTACCCCACCCTAAGACCTTAGACAGCAGGAAAGTAAGATTATATTCTGAAAATCAATCATGCAATCAACACAGAGTGTATGGAGTGAACCAATATGCTAAGTAATGGAAAGACTGGGTCTCGAGATAGCAAATTTGTTTTCTGCTTGAACACTGTAGCAATTTAAAGAAAAGTTGTATCAATAAGAAGGGACATGTAAGGACTATTGTCCATCTTCAAAGCAAATCAAGAATTACAAGTTTCCTCAAGCATTACTCTAGAGAGCATCTTCTAAGATTGTGACAAATTCAATGTACAGTTTGGTTTACAGGTGCATCATTATCATGGAGAATACCTCAGCTTTCAGAACTGCAAGAATTATGCATTCAAATCTCATAGCTAAATCCCTTTGTAGTTCTGGGAGTTGGCTAAGATTGAATCTGTTATGCTATTCCTGACTATTTTGCAATAAATAACCATTCAGCTTTCTAGGCATTAGTCAGTATCTTGAGTCCAGTCTACCCTGAGAAACGAAACAGTCCAACTCTCCGAAACTTCAAGGCCAAGGAAGAGCCAAATCAGGCCTGGAGACCTAGTCGCTGTTTCTGTTCAGTTGCTAAGTCATGTCCGACTCTTTTCAACCCCATGACTGCAGCATACAGCCTTTCTTATCCTTCACTATCTCCTGGCATTTGCTCAAACGCATGTCCATTAAGTCATTGATGCCATCCAACCATCTTATTTTCTGTTGTCCCATTCTCCTCCTGCCCTTAAGGGGTGCTTATTTGTGGTCAGTATTTCAACAGATTATAACTCTCCACTATGAGTTCCAGCCTGTTACCTTAAAAAAAGACCCAGGTCCTCCACCTCTGCCCAGACCCTCATCAATGATCATCAATATCCTCACCAAAGGAGAACTTTGTGGGACAAAGTTTTTGTGCCCCACCAAAGGAGAACTTTGCTCAAGGTTCCTATTCAGTTTCTGCAGGTTCTTGCTTTTGAGGCAAGGTGTCTGAAGTTCCTAAATGCTCTTCAGCAGGGCTTACATATCCAGAGGACAGTAGATGCAGAATAAAGTGGTGGTATTCTTTATTGTTCCTTTTTCCTCCTCCTAAGCCAGTTTTCTAATGTCTACTTCGGCTTTACTTTTTGAGTTGCCACTGCATCATTTTCCCTTCTCTTCTCATGAGGCTCTTTCATCTAGACTCTTTAAGATTATCTTCCCAAATCAGTTTTCCTACGATGTTTCAGAGAAGAAAATTTTTTCAGTTGTTTTAAATATTAGCAATTATAAGATAGGACAACCTAAACAACATATTAAAAAGAATAAGCATCACTTTGCCAGCAAAGGTCCGTATTGTCAGGGCAATGGTTTTACCAGTAGTCATCTACAGATGTGAGAGTTGGATCATAAATAAGGCTGAGTTCTGAAGGACTGATGCTTTTGAACTATGGTGCCAGAGAAGATTCTTTAGAGTCCTTTGGACTGCAAGGAGATCCAACCAGTCAATTCTAAAGGAAATCAGTTCCAAATATTCATTACAAGGACTGATGCTGAAACTGAAGCTCCAATATTTTGACCACCTGGTGCGAAGAGATAACTCATTGGAAAAGACCCTGATGCTGGGAAAGACTGAGGGCAAGAGGAGACAGGGGCAATGGAGGATGAGATACTTGCATGGGATTATTGACTCAATAGTCATGAGTTTAAGCAAACTCTGGGAGACAGTGAAGGACATGGAATCCTGGTGTGCAGTCCATGGGGCCACAAAGAGTCTGACCTGACTTAATGACTGAATAGCAAAAACGAAGTAAGATGACCTTTGAAATGTAGATGAAAGAAAAGAGGTAAGAAAACACAAAAATGATGAAACAATTGGCTCTGGATAAGTCAAGTCTCAAAATACATCTCAAAAGTACATCTTCGTTTCTGAGTAAATCCCACTGACCTTGCTTATAGAGTTGTTCATTATTGCACTAACTATATGTCCCAGTTAGCTTGAAAGATTCCCGGTGTCTGCCTCTGTCTTCCTGCCCGTTCGCTCCAATTACCAGTCCACTTTAACCCTGAAACATGTCCCATTGGGTCTATTGCATGTATAGTCATGTTTCTTACCCTTGGAATCATTATGGAGCATTTCTTTCTGGAGAGTTATTGTTGATAATTTGCTCATGTTTTTTTTGTTTGTTTGTTTGTTTAGTCTTTGGTTTGTTTAGTATGCTGTCTCTTCTCTCTGCAAACGCATCCAATTGTTGGCAGAAAGGTGTTTCCCACATTTGAGAAATTCATCTGACTCATCCTTAATTACTTACCTGCTGTACTTACTAATAGCACTAAATAAATCCTCATCTTGTTGCACTAGCAAAAATTAAGGATAAACAGTGACACCATTCGAAGTACTGGTGAAGTTTTCACACAAAAAAAATAAAATAAAATAAAGGCAAGCAAGAGGAAAAAAAAACAACTCTCTTTTAGTCAAAAGATTCTTTTGAAAAAAAAAAAAAACTGGTGAACAGTTCTGAATTTTAAAAGCAAACACGAATCATTTTCCCCATTGAGTAATTCATGCATAATTACATAATTGCTTTATCATATGGCTCTGATCACATAATTATATGTGGCCTTTAAGCAAGCTTTCTATGCTCTGAGAGGTTAACATACATGATTGATTTGCTGGGGATTTTTTTCTGAAGAGGAAGGTTGTCTACTAGATATTTCAACACTAAATAATTATGTACTTAAATATCCTTTTGATAACATTGATTTTTAATAAATAGCCTCACTTCTCCATGCTTCTCTATACCAGACACTTTACAATATGCCTTTCCAGATTTTCCCATCAAGTGGTAGAACCCATGTTCTCATTTCTTGAATGTGGGTTGGATTTGAAACCTGCTTTATCTAACAGAATAAGGCAGAAATAATTTGCCAGAATTAAGGTTAAGCTTCAAGGGAACTTTCATACCTGTATTTACTTTCCTGAAATTCTGCTCAGTTACCATGAGAACAAGTACAGGCTAGCCTAATGAGCTAAGTCACCCCAGTCATCTCTGTGAACAGCCAGCTATATGCCAGGCAGGTGAAGAATATCATCCTAGAAAACCATGATCTCCAAAAATGCAGAAGGAAATTCACCTAATATCAACTGAGCCTGGCTAAGATCAGTAAACTACCTAGCTGACTCATAAACCACTGAACAACAATAAATACTTGTTATAATAAGACATTAAGTTCCGGAGTAGGTTGTTACAAAGAGAGGACTGATTCAATACCTTTCAGATATTTTTACTTAAATAAACAGAAATCTCTTCAAAGTAATATGAATAATATTACTTTTAATTCCTTGTTAAATAACTCAGTCTAATTGTCTACATGGCACTAAATTGAAAGTATCTGAAAATAAGTTATTATGTTACTCTAAAATGTTCTCTTTTCTCCAAACTGTATCCTATTGTGTTTTATCACTCCAGCTTAGCTAAGAAAATTTATTGATTATTTCTTACTACATATGCTAGTTTCCACCATTCACTTATGTACTCTAGCCAGTGGATTCTTCATTTAAACGTTAATCAAATATACTCCCAACTATTCATTCACACCACTGTGGCTATAATTCTAAATTATAGCATCTCTCCTGAATTAATTGCCTTGCCTTGAGTGTCTCTCTCTCTACGAGTCAACTCTACGAGAGATTTTGCTTTGTTTCTATGGCACAGGCCTAATTGCATGTTTTCTTTTCTTAAACAAAAATGTTCTATTTAAAATAAAATACTTTGTTTCAGGAAGTTTATTTTTCCTTGTTTTCTGTGTGGTAAAAACACAAAGTTCCCCAATATACTGATAGATAAAATAATATTCATTGCAGTATCATTAACTTTTTATTTTCAAGAGTTGTCTGGGTAGTGAATGTACGGGCCATTAAAAAATTCTTATTTATATTTTGACACATGAAAGAATAGCAGTCACATTAATATATTACATGGTATGAGGTGAAATCCATTTTCTTTGTGCTTTTTGCAAAGAGACTGCAGCTTATATGCTTTTGCACATCCGGTATCAAGTCCCATCATTTTCATTCTCATCCCAGACACAGCACCTCTCCTAAACTCTCTTTCTACCTTACTCAAGATGGTTTTTATGCATCAAATGTCTTCATTCTCCACTAAAAAACAAAAAAAAATCAGTTTATCCTGTTAAACAGCGTAAAGGGCATCATCTCAGTGATACTGTGTCTGATCCTATAGCCAAAAGTTAACTCCCCATGTTTATGCTCTGATAGCACATTTGCTAATGTTAAACTAGGACTTAATCCATTGCAGGAGACTGTAAGACTGTGGGCTTTCTGAAAGCAAAAAAGTAAAAGTGGAAGTGCTGGTCACTTAATCATGTCCAGCACTTTTGGTTCCCCATGGTCTGTAGCCTGCCAGGCTCCTCTGTCCATGGAATTCTCCAGGTGAGAATATCGGAGTGGGCAATCATTCCCTTCTCCAGTGGATCTTCCCAACCCAGGGATCAAATTCAGGTATCTTGCATTGCAGGCAGATTCTGAGTCACCAGAGAAGCCTCAATTTCAGAATCTTATAAAATGCCTGGTAGTAGATATAAGTGACAGTCTATCTATATGTCAACAACAACATATTTTATGTAGATTTAGAATTTTTTCTCATTGGTTCTTAGTGCATGTCTCTACAGAGGAATTACTATGGGCAATTCATGAGCAAACTTCTGCATTTAAAATTGTTTTCATATTCACATTAAATTTTAGCACAAGGTCAATATTCACATAGACATTGTTATTCCTAGTTTGTAAATGAAGAAACTTGGAGAAGTAAAAACCTTAGAGTCGATGAAAATCACAAAGGCCCTTTAATTCTACAACTTGGTATCTTCTTATTGGATTAGAATCTCTTAGATACAAGAAAACAATTTTATCACAATATAGCATGAGTTAAAATCCCCAAAGTATTCAACTAACCTCAGAGTTCATATATACTGAAAGGTCAAAAGTGTGCATGAATATTTTAAGGTGTAGTTTTTCCCACATAGGCTTATTAAACTGCAATGTTTTCCTACATATAAGTTCATTGTAATTCCTGTGTCTTACTAACCTGAAAAATATCACTGCTTGTAAAAAATCCATGATATCAATAACTGTAATACTTGCAAATTATTTCATATTTTTCAAAACATGAAATGAGTGAAAAAACACTTGATTTTAAATATAATTCTGTTAAAACTTCAGTCTGAATTTGTCTGGAAAAACTTCTTTGGACCTTTTATGAATCTTTACTGCATACTTAACATCCTCACTTCCTTGACAAAATTTTCTTTGCTCCCAAAGTTTTGTTTTTCTTTGTTCAGTTAAACATTCAAATACAGAAGGCAGAGGTTTTCCTTACCTGTTGATTCTGCAATATCAGTACATTCTTTCCATACAATCAAAGGAAAATAATTATGCTAATAACATGTACTGATAAAAGCAATGATGATATTGACAGCAAATTGACAGTAAGAAAACACTGACTTTATAAGCAGAAAGCTATCATAGTTGATTTTAGAGTGAAATAAGAGCTATATTTGTTTACAAAAGATTACTATCGCCTTTAATTTTTTTTTTTTTTAATTTTATTGTGATAATAGCATGTAACACAAGACCTACTCTCTTAACAAATGTTTCAGTGTATGAACCGGTATTGTTGACCATTGGTCCACTGTTGTAAAACAGATATTTAAAAGTTATTCATTTTGCTTAACTGATATGTTTATACCCACTGTTAATTAATTTACTTTCCCCTCTCACTAGCCCCTGGAAATCACCAGTGTACTCTCCTGTTTCTATGAATGTGACTGCTTTACATACCTCTTATGAGTGGAATTATTCAGTATTTGTCTATCTTTGACTATTTATTTCATCTAACGTAAGTTTCTCAAGGTTCACCTATGTATTGCATAGTCATATTCAGTCTTTATTCAGCCTAATATTCCATTGTGTGTATATAACACATATTCATCTTTTTGTCTGTCAAATAACATTTAGGTCATTTTATATCTTGAACTATACTGTAATGAACATGATATTGCTAATAATCTCTTTGAGATCTTGGTTTCAAATCTTTTGGAAAAGTATGAGGAAGTGGGATTCGATAATATGATAGGTCTATTTTAATTTGTTGAGGAATCATCATACTGTTTTCCATAGCAGCTATGCCATTTTGCATTTATATCTATTATACTTAGTACAGTTTGGCTTTAGCACAGTACATGATGCATGTAGCTGTTCCATTAAAAAAATAATAATAATAATAATAAAATAACTCCTAGTATTTTTGTATACACTAAACTTAAGCCTTAATATTTTACATTTTTCATTTACCTTGTTTTCAAAATATCATTTGATTGGATAAGAAAATGTTTTACTTATTTTTATTATATTTTATTTTGAAAAAGGATTCTACATGAAAAAGAAGCTTAGTTCTCATACATTTTGAGTTTGATCTGAAAAAAATCAGATGCTATAAGGAGCCAAATTCAGAAACATGTTTTCCTCTCACCTTCTTATAATTACTAAAGGCAAAGGATTTTGCAAAGATTGAACATCTTAAAATTCAGTGAAGATCTTGTAAAAACCCTGACAATGCAAATTGCAATACTAGTTGGGACTTTTCAAGTGATGAAATACTTAACTATGTCACATATACATTTTTTGCCAAGACTTATTTTTATGTCTCTATCTTTGCAGTGCATTATTATAAGCTTTTGCTCCTAATGACTTTCAGGAAGCTAATGATAAAGCTTGTTATTGAGTGTGTACACAAAAAAACAATTCTAAATTTTAAAAAAATAAAGAGATAAGATGAAATCATGAATGACCTTGGTACAGAGGTTTGTCCGTACTCCAGAGCATGAAGTCAGGTTAGCTAGTTCACTTTCCCTTTCTGTCTTTGTTTCTTTGCCTACTGACTGAAAGAAACGGGAGGGTCACTTACTCAAATACTATGGGCCAAACACAGTGTAAATGACAGAGGAGAGCCTGATGGAACATAATGGCAGTGGGGGTTGTATATGGAGAACCAGTAAGGCTGTATGCTTCTTAACAAGGTCCACTGCTATTTAGCTGCTGGGCCCAAAATCATAAATTTTTAAATTTTTGCAAAAGAAGAACATCAATTCTGATTTTGGGTAAAATGTCCATTTTTTGTTTGTCTGTTTGTTTTTCTCTACTAAAATGTAAATTCTACTGTAGCATTATTTTAAAAAGAAAAAACAGTTCAAGGTGTTATAACAAGAGCAATAACTCTTCTCATTTGTAAATCTTATGGAAGTTGATGCCAGAAAATATTGTTAAGGGATTGGGAAGTGACAATGGTAATTTTTATTCATGTATGTTAGTTTTTAATTTTTTTTTCCTCTCAATATTATAAAATAAGTATTTTATATTGAAAGTTATAATGTTATATTAGTTTCCTGTATACAGCAAAGGGATTCAGTTATGTGTGTGCCAGATTTTTTGTGACCCCATGGACTGTAGCCCACCAGGCTCCTCTGTCCATGGAATTTGCCAGGCAAGAATACTGAAGTAGGTTGCCACTCCTTTCTCCAGGGGATCTTCCTGACTCAGGTCTTGAACCCTGCTCTCCTGCATTGCAGGTGGATTAGCCACCTGAGCTACCAGGGAAGCCCTCATTATTTTATGTTGTTTATTTCACTTTAATGTTGTTTTCATTATAGTTTATTTCAAGATACTTAATATAGTTCCCTGTGCTATACAGTAAGGCCTTGTTGTTTATCATAAATATCACAGCTTTTAAACACTGACAACTCAATTTTTTGAATGCTACATATCACAACACAACATAATCATCATTCTATTTTCGCCTTATAAGCTGCCAGTTGCTAACCACCTATGGGTGAAAGAACATCCAGTTATGGTACAAAAATGCCTTAATTGGAAGTGTGCTGAGCATTTAATTTCTCTTTTATGCTTCAGAATGGTGCAAGGACGTCAAAGGACTTTAAGGATATCACTGTGCTAGAGACTGTGGAAAAGCCAGTTAACTGATGCTAGAAACTGCTTGAGAAAATTAGTTACAATTTTTTTCATGAGAATTCAGAAATATTTGTTTGCAAATTTGATACCAAAAGTCACTTATTTTCATGATTTTCTTTTAATATTGTTCACAGCATTTGTGGTTTCAGGCACATGTCAATGTAATTTCTATTATACTAGGTATAAGCTGAATGTGCTACAAAATGTTCCATGTTCCTACAAAATGTTCTATGTTCCATGTCCCATATTTTGCTTTCAGTTTAAAAGCTCCTGAGAAAAAAAGGCATTATTACTCGAAGCAACCTCTAGTATTATAATCCAGTGACACGTGGAGAGCCCAATGCACCTGCAAATAATGGCAGCTTCTACTAGAGACTCGGCCTACAATCTCTTTGTCAGAAAAAAAAGAAAAACACCTTTTTGATGTAATTATCATCATTTCCATTGATTACAGTGTTTTTCAAAAAATTACACTAAAACAGAGTGCTGCTTATGTGACGAGATCAAATAATGACAAAGGCACACACAGAGTATTTGATCTCAATGACAGACTAAACTTTCCAAATTGTTAGTCATTAAGTTGCCACAAGGTTTTATGTGGCACGGATTTAAAGCTTAAGCATGAAATTTGGATGAAAAAAATATTTTTGAATGACTAATTTACATCACAAAACTGTCACAAAAATTATATTTTTGTACGTGGATAACTTGAGTTTTTAGAAAAGCTGATTAGCCCTGGAGAATGAAACTATAGGTAACCTTTTATGTCAATCAGGGTGTCCACACCAAAAAGAAGCTGATTCATCTGATGAAATTCAAAACCAATTGAACATGTATTCAAACCATTTCTTAGTGAGACCTTTCTTCTGAAATCAATTTTCACTCTGGAAGCACTGTTATCCTTTGTGCTAACATTTTCATGAGGATGTATGCTTACACACAGTCTCTATCTGTTTCCTCTTGCTCAGCACTTAGTTGAAGCATCAGCTTGAAAGTGTGTTTTTGTTTTCCTTTTACCAATGGATTACTTTTTTTTTTTTTTTTTAATGTTTCCTGCTCTCTCTATTTGAAAATACACTTTATGTAGATCTTGCGAGCACTGTGCTGTGCCATTTTGTGCTGTCTTTTCAGTCATGTCCCACTCTTTGCCATCCCACAGACTGTAGTTCGCCACATTCCTTGTCCTCTGTTCTTGGGATTCTCCAGGCAAGAATCCCAGAGTAGGCTTTAGTTATCTCCTCCAGAGAATCTTCTTGACCTGGGGATCTAATCTTCATCTCTTATGTCTTCTGCATTGGCAGCAGATTCTTTATCATTAGCACCACCTGGGAAGACTAGTATTTTGCTTTTCAAAATGTCTAGATTTTTGTCTTTTTCTTTGTTCTTTTGTGTCTCTTAAACTTTATTATGACCACTGTGAAAGTGCTGCACTCAATATGCCAGCAAATTTGGAAAACTCAGCAGTGGTCACAGGACTGGAAAAGGTCAGTTTTCATTCTAATCCCTAAGAAAGGCAATGCCAAAGAATGCTCAAACTACCACACAATTGCACTCATCTCACACGCTAGTAAAGTAATGTTCAAAATTCTCCAAGCCAGGCTTCAGCAATACGTGAACCATGAACTTCCGAATGTTCAAGCTGGTTTTAGAAAAGGTAGAGGAACCAGAGATCAAATTGCTACTGATCATCCAAACATCCAAACATCCACTGGATCATTGAAAAAGCAAGAGAGTTCCAGAAATATATTTATTTCTGCTATACTGACTATGCCAAAACCTTTGACTGTGTGGATCACAGTAAACTGGAAAATTCTTAAAGAGATGGGCATACCAGACCACCTGACCTGCCTCTTGAGAAACCTATATGCTGGTCAGGAAGCAACAGTTAGAACTGGACATGGAACAACAGACTGGTTCCAAATAGGGAAAGGAGTATGCCAAGGTTGTATATTGTCACCCTGCTTATTTAACTTATATGCAGAGTACATTGTGAGAAATGCTGGGCTGGAGGAAGCACAAGCTGGAATCAATATTGCCGGGAGGAACATCAATAACCTCAGATATGCAGATGACACCACCCTTATAGCAGAAAGTGAAGAGGAACTAAAGAGCCTCTTGATGAAAATGAAAGAGGAGAGTAAAAAAGTTGGCTTAAAGCTAAACATTCAGAAAACTAAGATCATGGCCTCCGGCCCCATCACTTCATGACAAATAGATGGGGAGACAGTGGAAACAGTGGCTGACTTTATTTTTGGGGACTCCAAAATCACTGCAGATGGTGATTGCAGCCATGAAATTAAAAGACGCTTACTCCTTGGAAGGAAAGTTATGACCAACCTAGACAGCATATTAAAAAGCAGAGACATTACTTTGCCAACAAAGGTCTGTCTAGTCAAGGCTATGGTTTTTCCAGGGGCCGTGTATGGATGTGAGTTGGACTGTGAAGAAGGCTGAGCACCGAAAAACTGATGCTTTTAAACTGTGGTGTTGGAGAAGACTCTTGAGAGTCCCTTGGACTACAAGGATATCCAACCAGTCCATCCTAAAGGAGATCAGTCTTGGGTGTTCATTGGAAGGACTGATGCTGAAGCTGAAACTCCAATACTTTGGCCACCTGATGCGAAGAGTTGACTCGTTGGAAAAGACCCTGATGCTGGGAGGGATTGGGGGCAGGAGGAGAAGGGAATGACAGAGGATGAGATGGCTGGATGGCATCACCGACTCGATGGGCATGAGTTTGAGTAAACTCCAGGAGTTGGTGATGGACAGGGAGGCGTGATGTGCTGCGGTTCATGGGGTCGCAAAGAGTCGGACACGACTGAGCGACTGAACTGAACTGAACATGACCACTGCACTAACTTATGTACATACTTCTTTGAAACTCTTCCTTTACACCAAACAGACACGCATACAGATAGAGGGGGGAAAGAGAGATTCTTAAGTCCATTTTTATTTTAATTTCAGCAGCAATATTTTCAGTTGCTTATGTTTTGTTCTTGTCTTCAGAATGCTTCTTTATCTTAGTGAAAATGAAAGTGAAAGTGTTAGTTGCTCAGTCATGTCCGACTCTTTGCGACCCCATGGACTGTAGCCCGCCAGGCTCCTCTGTCCATGGAATTCTCCAGCAGGAATACTGGGGTGGGTAGTCATGGCCTTCTCCAGGAAATCTTCCTGGTCCAGGGATCAAACCCGGATCTCCTGCATTGCAAGTGGATTCTTTAACATCTGAGCCACCAGCGAAGCCCAGTAGTTTCTTTTTATTTTTAGGAATATGCTATCTTATCTTGTCTTTGTGAGAATGCCAATTGGAAATTTTTAAATGCATTTTTGTATTTTCATATAGCAAATTCTCTCTGTAGTTTATACAGTTCCATGTGTTCTGAAATAGAACAGAGCTTTATATGTAAGACTATAATCATGACAGAACACAAAACAGTTTTCTCAGCCCTCCGAAATCACCTTTTGCTGTCCTATACCCAAGCCCTGGCAACCATGGATATACTACCTGTTCCTATAGTTCCGTCTCTTCTAGATTATAATGTAAGTAGAAGCATGTGGTATTTCACTCTTTGAGTCTGATCTCTTCCCTTAGCTAAGTTTTATCTACATTACTGTATGTATTGTAGTTTATCTAGTTATAATGTTGATGGAAAAGTTTTCTCTCTTACCAAAAGCATGTTTGATCTTCTTGCGATCAGTTGTTCTTTTTGTTACTTTCGGCTTTTCTTTGTGTGAAAATAGGTTCCATAAATGTCTTCATGTTCAGTTGTGTCCAACTACAAGTACTGTAGCCCACCAGGGGATTTCCCATGGATTTCCCGGGCAAGCATGTTGGAGCAGGTTACCATTTCCTTCTCCAAGGGATCTTCCCACCCCAGGAATTGAACCCACATCTCTTGGGTCTCCTGCATTTGCAGGCAGATTTTTTACCACTGCAATGTCTGGTGGCCCTTAACTGCTATTTATTTATTATTTTTTTATAAATGGAGAGCCATGTTGTTAATAGAAGTCACTGGCACCAGCTTTTCTGTCTTGGGTAGGTCTTTTTTCACTCCTGCTTTTGCCAGAAACAGAGGAACGGAAGTCCTGAGTGGGACAGTGGGGCTGGTGATGGCCAGGCCTTTAGAGGGTGTGAATTGGGCATGCACATATTGGTTGTAGTGAGGCAGGTAGTTTCACACCCATTCTAGTGCCAAAATAAGGACTTAGGTGAGGTACCAACAAAAGTGAAAGTGAAGTCGCTCAGTGTCCGACTCTTTGCGACCCCATGGACTGTAGCCTACCAGTCTCCTCTATTCATGGGATTTTCCAGGCAAGAGTACTGGAGTGGATTGCCATTTCCTTCTCCAAGGGATCTTCCAGATCCAGGGATCAAACCCTGGTCTCTTGCATTGTAGGCCAGACGCTTTACCATCTGAGCCACCAGGGAAGCCAATACTTATACTCAAAACTTTGGTCTCCCTTGACAAATTAGCCAGTTTCTCTATAGAGCAGAGTTTTGTTTCCTTTTAACTAGGAGCGAAGCCCACTCCTGTTTCTTTCACTCTCTCTCTGGTAAGAGTGTGTGTGTGTGTGTGTGTGTGTGTTGGAATGGGGTGCAGTGAGGCAGATGAATATTAGGTGGCCTCAGCCCTGTGGTTATAGAAAGACAAAGTCTGTCCATTTCAAGCTTGATGTCTCTTCACAGTTCTGCTGGAAAAGGGCATCCTCTAGTTCAGTCCCTTGGGTCGCAAAGTCAGACACGAAGCAGCAACTAAACTGAACTAGTTCGGTAGCAATATTGCCCTCTGGTTTATCCAGCGACATGAACCAATTGGTTTCTGTTCCCCAAATTCCTCACAATTTCTGAAATACTCCTGATCTGCTTCTGTCCTCAGTGCTATTATGAATCAACTCGTCTATTCATGCTTATCAAGCCTTCAGTGGAATTTGGGGAGGGGGAGGATGTAAAACATATGCAGTCTCAGTCATCCAGAAGCATTACCCTACAGACAGTACTGCCGTGGTGGGAATGGTTGATCTCATGCAAGGACTGTGTGATCCTGCACTGGGAGTCTTTCGTTACTTGCCACAGAAAGGATCATTTCCCCAATAACTTTTCCTTTCTATTTGTTATATTAATAAAGCTAGGGCTAACATTGATAATAGAGAATATATAAGAAAATCTATCTGTATTCCAAAAAGTCAATGAACACTTACATTTCTCAGTAAAGCATAATTTTCAAAATTTACTTCACTACCCTGTAGTGCTTTTGCATTTAGTATACACCTCAACTTTAACTCCATCTCATGGCTTTTATTTTTATTTCCTCACTGGAAAGAGGACTCCTTGGGAGTAGTATCTATCCACAAAATCTATGTACCCACATACCTTTGTAAAAAGAAAAATTCATTATCTGGATATTACAAGGCAAAGTAGAGTTACTGGAACAGCAATAAATATCTAAAATTTTTAGCTATGTGAAACTAAATACCTTTAGTATTCATCAATGGGCTTCCCTGATAGCTCAGTTGGTAAAGAATTCACCTGCAATGCAGGAGACCCTGGTTAGATTCCTGGGTCAGAAAGATCTCCTGGAGAAAGGATAGGCAATGATAACAAAAGAATTGCAGTAGTATTATACATGCAAATGTTTTTAGAATGGTCTGTTGTCATTGAATACTTTTGTCTTTGTCTTGCTCTCTATTGACTGTTCCACCTGGTGGGGTTTTCCAGGATGCAATTGTTAGCTGTATATTCCGAGGTCAAAGATTCCCAGGTGGCATAGAGGTGAAGAATCTGCCTGCCAGTGCAGAAGACACAAAAGACACAGATTTAATCCCTTAGTCAGGAGGATCTTCTGGAGCAGGAAGTGGCAACCCACCCCAGGGTTCCTGTCAGGGAAATCTCAGGAACAGAGGAGCCTAGAGGGCTATAGTCCACGGGATCACAAAGAGTCAGACAGGCCTGAGCACCTGAGCACACACACACACACACACACACACACACACACCAGCATAGAGAGTAACATTTTAGTTGTGCTTCTGTTACTATTTTCTCTTAGTTCCACACACACACACACAGAAGTAAAAAAAAAAAAAAAAAAAAATGTAATCCTGCATGGAATGTTAAAAAATTATGAATGATGTATGAGATTAAAAAAAAAGTACCCTTGTCTAGAAAACACCACACGCAGAGTACAGATGTTCTTAAACTTCTCTTTGTGAGACTAAGCCCTGACAACTATCTCTTTTAAATAATGGAAGACTTTAATTTTTTAAAAAGGAAAGCCAAGAAAAAGAGAGGGAGGCACTTTCTAGCTTCTTTAGAAGTTGGCTTTTCCTATCTTCTAGATAAGAATTGCATAACTGTCTCAATGGAAGCATTATACATTAGATACACTGATCAATATAGCCCCTCCTACTTTTTCTGATAAAGTGGGAAAAGCCAAAGAGAAACCAATTGCATTTTACTAGGCTGAATAAAAGAAAGTGATCTCTCTCTATAAAAGTGTAAGAAGAGAAGAAATAGAAGAGGAGGAAAAGAGAAACATACTATTTAAAACTACTGATGAATACAATCTAGAAGAAAGCATAGTTCAAGAAACAGAAGTATAACAGAATCATGAATTTAAAATGCCAGTTTATAGATAAGATAAAACAATAGCATGAAGCTGTGTAAATCAAGTGTGTGTGTGCATACACATGTACATACAGTATGTACATGTATATAGTATATATGCATATATAATATACATGTGTGTACACACACAATATATGTATATACACATATATATCATGTATGTACACACATGCAAGCACACAACAAAATCGGTAGTAAAATTGGTCATTTCTTTTTCTTTTACAGCAAAGGATTATTTAATTATTTAACATTAAAATTCAGCATATCAAATAAGCACATAACCACAAGTTCTTAAGGTGTTTTATATTTATCCTCTTATATATCCTCTCTTGGGTTTCTCAGGTGGCTCAGGGGTAAAGAATCCACCTGCCAATGCAGGAGACTCAGGAGACCCAGGTTCAATCCCTGGGTTGGAAAGATTCCCTGGAAGAGAAAATGGCAACCCACTCCAGTATTCTTGCCTGGGAAATTCCATGGAGAAAGGATTCTGGCAGGCTGCAGTCCATGAGGTTGCAAAGAGTCGGACACAACTGAGTGACTGAGCATGCACTGACACACATTCTGTCTTAATCTTAAAAGGAATCACTCTTCTCCAGCTTTCTTGGTGGCTCAGCTGGTAAAGAATCTGCCTACCATGTGCAAGACCTGGGTTTGATCCCTGGGTTGCGAAGATCCCCTGGAGAAGGGAACAGCTACCCACTCCAGTATTCTGGTCTGGAGAGATCCCTGGGGTCGCAAGGAGTTGGACATGACTGAGCGACTTTCACTTTTTTTCTCCCCCAGCAAAGCTAATGATTCTCTTTTAAAATAAAGTAAAATTCCTCCTCCTCTGGTCTACATGACAAGACTATGGCTACTACCCCTGAATATGGCATCTTATAGCTTTGTCCATTAATTACACACTGGCATTTATCATCTGCTCAGAATTCTCCAGGAAAGAGTTTGGATCATTTGATTACTTCAGTCTCATTGAATATACACGCACAGTTTTGTTTTGTTTTTTTTCTCATGACCATATATGCTCAGCAATTGGTTCTCCTGTAGCCACATGGATGGGGGAGGTTAAAGACATCAGACTGGTGAGCCAGCATACAGATTGCTCAACTCCTTTGGTCTCTAATACTACCTGAGTTTTCCACTTGTTTCTGCTGAGGATCAGAATGCTTGTTAAATCCATCAAGTCCTTTAATTCCAGGTATTTACAAAGTCCAGGTATTTACAAATAACATGAATAAATACACAAACCCACCTACCTTCTCTTACCCCTTCTTGCCCGGCCTGCTCCTCCCTGCCCTGTTTCTGCCTCAGGCTGCTACTCCCCACACTCTACCGTTTTTTCACCTTGTTCTTCAGACTCCATCTGCGTTGTAATCTGCACCTTAGAGCCCAGGCCTCTGCACTTGGTTTTCTCTGAGCACAGCTGATGTAATATAACGTTGGCTCCCAGCCTCAGCACACTAACCTCCCTGCATCTCTCCCAAGGGAACAGAGGATTCTCTCTTTCACCTACACTTCTGAGAACACAGGAGTCTGGGATGACGTTGAAATCCTCCCAGTTCCCTGTTTCCCATTTCAGATGGTTGTTCTGCTTCCTTTACTTATTCTATGCCCCTTACTTAGACACCTCTCTTCTGAGGTTCATGACATCACACCTTAGCATCTTGCTACTTCTGCACTCTTCCCACGCCTTAGTCACAGTGGATGTTGGCGTTTAACTTGCATTATCCTCTACTCCAAGAACTTTCATCATTAGAATAAATGTGAGCAGTCCAATTCCCCACACTTCAAATTTCTTTACCAGAAATCAATCAATTTAATCTTCTATTCATATCTTTGGGGAAGCCCTGGGCTTTTCAGCAGCCCAGTCATTAAATATTATACCTTGGTGAATTTTAGCTCTAATCTTTGATCACAACTTCATTTATCTTGATCTCCTTCAATTCATATTCTAAGTAAATCTCTGATTTCACTGAAGACTTCACTTTCTTCAACCCAAATAATTTTTGTTTCTCAGCCTCCTAACTAGTACAGACTCCATGCTGCAACTCAACTATTCTATTGTCATATATTCTACTCTGCTTTGTGCTTTATTTTCTACTATACTTATTGTAATCTCTTCCCTTGAATCAGCATAGGTATTCAACATGTCTTATAGCCTGGGTTATCTAAACACTGTCGGGGAAGATCACAGGGTAAGTGTTTTGAAGTCACTTCAAATTCAAGATCTTTACTCTTGGTTTGTTAGCACTATTCACTACCAACTTCACCTAGCTATGTTCTTCCCAATACTTTGCATCAAGCTCTTCCAAATATTCACCACTCTTTCCAAATCTTTTTCTGGGACTCCTTACAGAACCGTGAAAGGCTGATGGTTTTCCTTTAGCTGGAACAGAAATTACTTGTGCCATTATCATAATATTTGTATCAGTTTCAAGAATTTCTGAAGATCCAAACACAAAGCATTCATACTATGGTTGACCCTTAGTCATCCTATGGATCTTGAAAATTTTGATTGTGATAAATTATGGATTTTAAAATTTAAAATGCCAAATTTAATTTAGAAATATGAGAGAAGATGAAATAAATCTGGAGGTAGATTTTCAAGATTTACACCTGCTGAAAATTACAGTGATCGTTATTATTTGTGAACTTACTATTTGCAAATGCATCTACTTGTTAAAACCTTTTGCCACTTCCAAATAATGTTCAGTGTCTTTGCAGTCATTTGAGGACATGGACAATGGGGCAAACTTTTTGATGACCAAGCATACATGTTGTCAGCTGTGGAGGAACCAGGTAACACTGCCTTTTTATTGCAGCATTAATACTATAAGCAAGAGTCTTTTAGTTCCATTTTTGTGTGTGCGCTTTTAGTTGGTGATTTCACTGTGGAAAATGGCTCCAATCATTGTGTTGACATGCTGTCTAGGCCTTCTGCACACATAAGGCCTTGATGTGCTTTGCAGAGAAAATACATGTGTTAGACAAGGTATGTTCAGACATGAGTTATAGCGCTGTTGCTCATGAGTTCAATATTCATGAATTACCAATGTATATTAAATAATGTACATTAAATAGAAATACATATAAATCAGGATAATGCATTGATCAGTTGATGAAAATATTACCAGATGATTATAGGAACCTAATCCCATCTTTCCCCTGGGAGCAATGGTTCAGGATTCACTAATTCAGTGCTCATGGGGACTTTATAGAACCTAATCACTGGAATAAGGAGAATCTGCCATCTATAGATATTGATGTTACAGAGGTGTGAGGGGTTTCCATAAATACATGTTCCTGTCTGCTTGATGATGACACAAATGGAATTTCTGACTACTGGCAAACAATACCTGCATGGGCTGCAAATAACTGCTGCATGCCTGCTCAGTCCCTCAGTTGTGTCCAGCTCTTTGAGACACCATGGACTGCAGCCCACAAGGCTCCTCTGTCCATGGCATTTCCCAGGCAAGAATACTGGAGACGGTTGCCATTTCCTACTCCAGGGGGATCTCCCTGACCCAAGGATCGAACCTACATCTCCTGCATCGGCAGTTACATCCTTTACCACTGAGCCCCCTGGGAAGCCCACAAATAACTAGTAGGTCATTCAAAATATCAGATGGATAAATTTGTTATGAACAATAGATAATCAGTTAATTGGGCCATCGATTAACGTTTTTGGTGGTTTCTTTGTCAACTTTCTATAAATGAACCAACTGGCTTGGCAAGGCAGAACAGATGTCATTATTGCTTCTAGTAGGACATGGATGCCTAATGAATACCATAACTTAGCAAAAATGGTCTGTAAATAAAGTCATAGAACTGGCAGCTACCCCCACCCCCAAAAAACATAAAACAAAAAATATTCTCTGGGAACCCTTGGGGAAAGTGAGAAGTAGAGAAATAAAGTCTAAAATGGTCATTTCATACCAGGTAGTGTAATAAATTTCACATTATCTCCCTTAAACTTATAACTTATTTTTTATATCAGTATTATTACCTTTATTTTAGATGAAGTAACAGAGAAAGTAAGTATAATATCTAAATTCATTCAAAAAATAGTAAGAGAATACAAATTAGCAATTATAGTCTGACTACTATTGTCTGACTCCAGAGATCGTGTGCTTTTAAATTAAAATTCTAAGAGTTTTATTCTGTTTGCTTCTGTGCCACTCTTAGTTGTATGCAAAGCTTTCAACTTTCTTGTAGAAATGTATTTCAAAACCTTTTAAAATTTTTGAATAGTCTTCTGAAATATATGAAGAGTTAATATAAAGTAATAGAATTGTCCTCCTATGGGACTTTCATCAGGGGACGTCTCTCTTTTACATTTGCCTTGCCTTACAAAAGTCCCTTTTCAAGTGACTTGATTGTACTTTGGCTTATATTTTCCCTCAGAAAAAGTATAATTGATAGTTACACATTAAAGTGCAGAAAATTACTATTTAATCAACGTTACACTTCAATGATAGCTTTGTCAATCCTCTATCATGAAGCTTCAGCCAATGTATTTCTGTAGGAAAATGCATTTTGGTCGCAGGTTGATGTGACAAGAACCATTTACCTGAACTCGTTGAATCCTCAGGAATTCATATAGGGATTCCTCCCTCCACCTTGCTGGACGGTGGGAAAGGAGGGATGTGCCGTGCTGGGCTCAGCCGCTCAGCCGTGTCCGACTCTTTGCGACCCATGGACTATGGCCCACCAGGCTCCTCAGTCCATGGGGATGGCCCAGGCAAGAATACTGGAGTGGGTTGCCATGCCCTCCTCCACGGGATCTTCCCTGACCAGGGATCAAACCTAGGTCTCTTGTGTTGCAGGTGGATTCTTTACCAACTGAACCCCCAGGGAAACCCCACTCTACTTACAGTCCTTGTCAATAAATTCTGAGACCTGTCAGAGTTTCTTTCAAGGGCAAGACTTAGGGAAGAAATTGGAGGCTCAAAGCGGTTGAATTGGAATGGCTCTGTTATTTCTCATTTTGTACAGTGGACCAGGCTGGCATTTACTCTAGTTCTAGTTCAGCAGCTCACTGCCTGGTAGACCATATGGCCTGACCCATAGATGAGCCCTTAATTACTAGAAAAAGCATCTAGACAGTTAGCTTGGAAATATATATTACTTGCTTCTAGCACCAATACCATAATGGTTAAAAAATCAGGGTATACCATGAAAAGTTGTCCAGAATATCAGCTTTTTCCTTATAGTTAATCTCACAGAAAAGAGGATTGAGAATCCTGATATCAAAGAAAAAGCTATTTTTTATGATTATTCCTATTCTAGAAATTACAATATAATGTGCATATTTATTTTTGTTCCTCACACATGGAATTTATTTCAATCTTGCTTTCTAGCATATGCATATATGAAGAGATAGTGCATTTGTAGATATTGCATATGTATATTTGCAAATTATGGCAATATAGGTGAAAAGTCAATATGTATTGTATATATACACACCAAAGAAGATGAGTTTATATATAAAAGTTGTTGCCATATGTAGGACCAGTGTAGTAGTGTCTCAGTTTTGACACTTAAAAGCTTCACAGGAAAGTTCGCTTCCTAGCAATTGAATAGATTAAAAGCAATAGAAAGCAGGACGTTCTATTTGTAGGTGATTTTTCATTTGTCTCTCCTGTCTGCTGCTCTTCTCATTGACTCCCTTTCTCTCATTCTGTGTGCGTGTGTATGTGTGGAATAGGGGAGCACGTTAGTGAAGGCTGTGAGGTTTTTCCTACTAATGTCTTTTTCCCAATATAGGATCTGAAGATTGGGACAGAGTTTGGATCCAGTATGACCAGTAAGAGTTTTCTATTTCTTTCCTGACCCACCATTTTAGAGAAAATAATTCTATTTCATTGATAGAAATTTGCTAAACTCCACTCTTATGTGTTTGTATCTGTCAGATTTGGTGAGCTATGCTCTGTGATCTGATTTTATTCTGCCCCCTTTCCCTGGGGCAGATAATACTTATTTTAAACAAAGATACAAATTGAGGCCAAAGGTGTTGCCTAGTTCACCCAAGTTTAATCAGATAATAAAAGAGTGTTTTTTATTTACAGTAAGTATAGATCATTTAGTGAATCTATTTCAGTGAAAAATTTTAGTGAAATACATTTAAGAAAAACATAACAAGAATCATTTAGAAAGATACATGCATTTACTAGTAAATATCAGTTGGAAACTTCTTGAGTATTATTTTTCTATGCATCTGATTTCTCTAAGAAAGAGACTGAATTGAATGTGAAACTAGATATTAAAGGTCAAAATATTACATGTCAGATGAAATGTAAAAGTTCAAAACCTAATTCTTATTTTATATCATCAGTAAACTAAATATACCCCAAAACTATAAACTCTACCTGGATTGGCCAATGATATGAAATAATTACTAGTACTTTACCTAGTAGTTTCTTAAGCTACAGAAATGTAAACAAACAAGCAAAAAAGGTTAAAACAATTAGGGGTACAGTTTTTAGACTTGTTTAACTTTGTTGCTCATTGAGTTGCATCCAGTCTTTGCCACCCCAGGGATTGTAGCATGCCAGGCTTCACTGTCCTTCACAATCTGCCAGAATTTGCTCAAACTCATGTCCATTGAGTCCATGAAGCCATCCAACCATCTCTGTCTTCCCCTTCTCCTGCCCCCAATCTTTCCCAGCATCAGGATCTTTTCTAATGAGTCAACTCTTCTCATCAGGTGGCCAAAGTATTGGAGCTTCAGCTTCAGCATCAGTCCTTCCAGTAAATATGTAGGGTTGATTTCTTCTAAGATTGACCGGTTTGATCTCCTTTCTGTCCAAGGGATTCTCAAGAGCCTTCTCCAGCACAATAGTTCAGAAGCATAAATTCTTCGGCACTCAGCTTGTTTTCATCTTGTCCAGCTCTCACATCCATACACACTACTGGAAAAACCATAACTTTGACTATACAGTCCTTTGTAGGCAAAGTAATGTCTCTACTTTTTAATATGCTATCTAGCTTTGTCATAGCTTCCAAAGAGCAAGTGTCTTTTAATTTTATGGCTGCAGTCACTGTCCACAGTGAGTTTGAAGCCCAAGAAAACAAAGTCTGTCACTGTTTCCATTGTTTCCCCTTCTATTTGCCATGAAGCGATGGGACCAGATACCATGATCTTAGTTTTCCAAATGTTGAGTTTTAAGCCAGCTTTTTCACTCTCCTCTTTCACCTTCATCAAGAGGCTCTTTAGTTCCTCTTTGCTTTCTGCCATAAGGGTGGGGTCATCTGCATAGCTGAGGTTGTTGATATTTCTCCTGGCAATCTTGATTCTAGCTTGTGCTTAATCCAGCCCAGTGTTTTGCATGATGTACTCTGCATATAAGTTAAATAAGCAGGGTGACAATATATTCGTCTAACTAAATGTCTGAAATATGTATATATGTCCATATGTATGTATGTGTGAATGTTTGTATTTGGTAGAACACAGTAAACTTTTCATTATTCTATTCTCAAGTATGGAATGGAAGCTCACTAAATCTAACCATAGTCTGCAGTACTTTGTCAAATGACTCATTTCATTCCCTCTACAGAAAAGAGCCTTAGACCCTTATGACAGGTGTCTGGAGAATTTTTCAGCAGTTTATTTAAGAAATAGCATCAAACTGCTTCTGGTAGATGTTAGATGTTTTCCTTTAAATTGTACTGGTATGGAAACATTCTAAAGGTCATCGTTAGTGGAAAAATTCCTTTACCCTTTGGAGCTGTAGTCATATTTAAGGTCTTGGAATCTCTTTTCCTTTTTTTTGGTGTAACTTCGTTTTTTGTACTTTTTTTTTTTTTAATTTTGTTTAGACCTTCAGACCAGTGCTATTCTGCTTCCCATTCAGTTCCCAACCGCTCCTTTTATTCTTAACCAGTGGGTTGGCTGGTTCCCAATTTCTTTTTGTCTTGGGTGAAAAAAAAATCGTTTTTCTTTCCCTGCCTTGGCTCAGCTGGTCTGCTGTCTGCCTGTCTTTAGAAATGAACTTCTCCATTATTATTTTATGTGTGTTGGATTGGCATCTATTGTAACTACAACTGTTGCCTATATTGAGTTCCTCTATTTCACTGACAAGAACTCTGTTGCATCATGCACAGATGAAATATCCACCCACAGCTCACAGTATCTATTTACTGAATTGTATTTTTCTTCTTTGGGGAGAAAACCCATTCTGATCACAATACGTTTCTATATTTCTTACATGACTGTTACTTTATTAGATGAAACACTAACATTTTTTTTCAAACCATTTCCACAAATTCTACGTCATATTTCACATCTAACTCTATCCCAAAGGGCCTACACATGCAGGTAAATATAAATGGGAGAAATGCACAATATAAGAACAGGGTGATCAAACTAAGAAAGTGATGGGACAGAATGCAGACAGTTCACAGCGTGGCTAGACTCCGTGAAGTGCCCACAGCAGTGACCAGGCGCACACGGCTTGTACACTGTCTGTCCAGGCCTATTCGTGCAGAGCTGTTGGGTCATCTCTGTCCTGTATGGATTATGGTCGTGGTTTAGTTGCCAAGTCGTGTCCAACTCTTGTGACCCCATGGACTGTAGCCCACCAGCCCTCTCTCAATGGGATTCTCTAGGCAAGAATGCTGGAGTGGATTGCCATTTCCTTCTCCATGTATGAATTAAGGCAGTCTCTCTACGGTCCTTTGACAGAAGCTCAGGTGTATGGCTGATATGACGCCCATAGAATACTATTGCCATTATATTTCTGTGGGCCAGTCTCACCCACAGGATGGTACTTGGAGGTGGATGGAGAAGAGAGATAAAAGGATCTCTTGTTGACTTTTCAAACTGTAAATACCTGTGCAGCTGTACCAAGAACCTCTTTGTTGGTCTTTCTAAATTTTGCCTGCCAAGACCTCCAGTTGACTCCTACACACATATGTTTCAATTGCCCTTTCCACGTATACTGATTTAATAGTTTACCTTTGGCATCACCCTACCAAAACAATAGAATTGAAGTCTTTAGTTATAAGCTATAGTGACCAAAAATCGAAAAACAGTTCTATGTTTTTTTTCAGATATATGCAATTTTTCTTCTCAATAAGAATTTCAGTATATGCCTGATATTGTGCAAGCAAGAATGCAGTATGGGTCCCCACCCTCACCATCCTTTATCTACATCCCTCAGATCTGAAATCGAGAAAAAACAAAGTTGTGCTTTTTCATTATTACTTTAAATAAAATTCTCATTGGGGAGCACAACCTAACTTTACCAGGACTCATTTGCTGGCAAAATCTAACTAATTTTTGGTTAGGAGACTAATTACAGTATTTCTTTTATACAATTTAAAAAGAATCAAACACCATATGAATAAGCAATAATGTGTTAATCATGGGATGCTGTCCCAGGTTCCATTGAGATGTTATATATCATAAAATAAATTTTCCATGTTACCTTGGTAAAATCTGAAAGTTTCTAAATTTCAATATACACATTTTAAATTAATTCTTGTTGAAGTATAGTTGCTTTAGAATGCTGTGTTAGTGTCCACTGTACAGAAAAGTGAATCGGCTACAAACATATCCCACTTCTTTGGTTTCTTTCCCATTTAAGTCACCATGGAATGCTGAGCGGAGCTTCCTGAGCTATAGAGCAGTTTCCCGATAGTTACCTATTTTATTCAGAGTATAAATAGTGTACATCTGTTAATCCCAACCCCCTAATTCATCCCACCCCCCTCCCTCCACCCTCGGCATCCAAATGCTTGTTCTCTATGTCTCTATTTCTGTTTTGCAAATAGAGTCATTTATACCATTTCTCTGGATTTCACATATATGGCTTATTATATATTTGGTTTTCTCTTTCTGACTGACTTCACTCTGCATGACAGTTTCTAGGTCCAACCATGTCTTTATAAATGACCCAGTTTAATTCCTTTTCACAGCTGAGTAATATTCCACTGAAGATATGCACCACATCTTCTTTATACATTCCTCTATTGATGGATATTCAGGTTGCTTCCATGGCCTAACTATTGTGAATAGCAATGCAATGAAGATTGGGTTACATGTGTCTTTTGGAATTGTGGTTTTCTTTGGGTATATGCCCAGAAGTGGGATTGATGGATCAAATGATAGTTCTGTTTTTAAAGCAAATTTCATACTCTCCAGAATGGCCATATCAATTTACATTTCCATATACATCATACCTCACATTCTATACGGTCAGCAAAACCAAAACCTGGAGCTGACTGTGGCTCAGATGATGAGCTCTTTTTGCAAAGTTCAGACTTAAATTGAAGAAGGTAGGGAAAACAAATAGGACATTTAGATATGACCTAAGTCAAATCCCTTACAATTATACAATAGAAGTGACAAATAGATTCAAGGGATTAGATCTGCTCAGACAGAGTACCGAAAGCACTATGGAAAGGCATTCATAACTTGGTACAGAAGGCAGTGACCAAAACCATTACCAAGAAAAAGAAATGCAAGAAGGCAAAAGGGTTATCTGAGGAGGGCTTTCAAATATCTGAGAAAAGAAGAGAAGGGAAAGTCAAGGCAAAAGAGAAAGGGAAACATACACCTTACTGAATGCAGAGTTCCAAAGAATAGCAAGGAGAGATAAGAAAGCTCTCTTAAGTAAACAACACAAAGACACAGAGAAAAACAACAGAATGAGAAAGACTAGAGACACCTTCAAGAAAATCGGAGATACCAAGGGAGGGTTTCAGGTACAGATAGACACAATAAAGGAGAGAAAAGATAAGGACCTAACAGAAGCAGAAGAGATTAAGAAGAGGGGACAAGAATACAGAGAAGAACTATATAAAAATGTCTTCATAACCCAGAGAACCACAGTGGTGTGGTCACTGACCTAGAGCCAGACATCCTGGAGTGTGAAGTCAAGTGGGCCTTAGAACAAAGCTAGTGGAGGTGGTGGAAATCTAGCTGAACTACTTCAAATCTTAAAAGATGATGCTGTGAAAGTGCCGCGCTCAATATGCCAGCAAATTTAGAAAACCAAGCAGTGGTCACAGGAGTGGAAAGTTATTTTCCTTCCAATCCCAAAGGGCAATGTCAAAGAAAGCTCAAACTACTGCACAATTACACTCATTTCACATGCTAGCAAAGTTAACACTCAAAATTCTCCAAGCCAGGCTTCAACAATATGTGAATCATGAAATTCCAGATGTTCAAGCTGGATTTAGAAAAGGCAGAGGAACCAAAGATCAAGTTGCCAACATCCATTGGGTCACAGAAAAAGCAAGAGAATTCCAGAAAAAATCTTCTTATGTTTCATTGACTATGCTAAAGGCCTTGATTGTGTGGATCACAACAAAGTATAGAAAATTCTTAAGGAGATGGACATATCAGACCACCTTACCTGATTCCTGAGAAACCTGTATGCAGATCAAGATGCAACAGTTAGAACCAGACATGGAATAAAAGACTGGTTCGAAATAGGGCAAAGTGTACATCAAGGCTGTATATTGTCACCCTGCTTATTTCATTTATACAGAGTGCATCATGAAAAATGCTGGGCTGGATAACTCACAAGCTGGAATCAAGATTGCTGGGAGAAATATCAACAACCTCAGATATGCAGATGACATCACCTTAATGGCAGAAAGTGAAGAAGAATTAAACAGCCTCTTGACGAAAGTGAAAGAGGAGAGTGAAAAAGTTGGCTTAAAGCTCAACACTCAGAAAAGCAAAGATCATGTCATCCAGTCCCATTAATTCATGGCAAATAGATGGAAAAAAATGGGAGCAGTGGCAGATTTTATTTTCTTGGGCAATAAAGTCACTGCAGATGGTGACTGCAGCCATGAAATTAAAAGACTCTTGTTCCTTGGAAGAAAAGCTATGACCAACCTAGAGAACATACTAAAAAACAGAGGCACCACTTTGCTGGTAAAGGTCCATATGGTCAAAACTATGGTTTTTCCAGTAGTCATGATGGATGTGAGAGTTGGACCACAACTGTGAGTGCTGAAGAATTGATGCTTTCAAACTGTGGTGTTGGAGAAGACTCTTGAGAGTCCCTTGGACTGCAAGGAGATCAAACAGTCAATCCTAAGAGAAGTCAACCCTGACTATTCACTGGAAGGACTGATGCTGAAGCTGAAGCTCCAATAGTTTGGCCACCAGATGGGAAGAGCTGACTCATTAGAAAATACCCTGATACTGGGAAAGATTGAGGGCAGGAGGAGAAGGGGGCAATGGAGGATGAGGTGGTTGGATGGCATGATGGATTCAAGGGACATGAGTTTGAGCAAACTCCGGGAGATAGTGAAGGACAGGGAAGCTCAGCATGCTGCAGTCCATGGGGTCACAAAGAGTCAGACATGACTTATTGACTGAACAATACGTATTGCCTCAACTATTTTGTATAAGAAATTGTGGACCTGCAGATATTAAATATATTTTTTAGTAAATGGATTGCTTCTCTGTTCACCTCACTACTCAAAATCGCTTCCTAAAGTGACCAATGCTGTCTACATGATGCAAACCCCAGTCTGATCCCCATCCCTTCATCCTTCCCCCTTTCTCATTTATGACCTGCCTTGATGCTTTATTTTGAAACATGTAGCATGCAATCAGTGCTTTCCCTCCTTTCTGTGGCTTCCATTTATATATAGACTTGCACAAGGCATCTTGTAATGCACAAAAATTGACTGGTTGTAATTCAATTTCCCCAGTAATCTGAAGAAGAAATGGGATGATTTTCATATGCAGCTCATAGATCCTTCACAGTAGCACTGGTTAGTTGGCCTATTAGTGATAGTTTTATGCAAATGATCACAACATGTCACATATTTTTGAAACAAAAAATTTCTAAGACTATCCAGTATTTAAACTCCCTTTTTAGAGACTCTTCAAACAGGATATCTTCTAAAAGTAATTATCTAAATTATTCATAAATAGCTTAATAATTTAATGTCTACATATTTTAACTAAAACAATTTGTTTCAGTGCATTTTAGTGCTTTGAAAATTCTAAATAACAATATTAAATAGATGAAACAATTATTTCTGCAAAGAATATATTTAAAATGGATTTTCACACTCAGAACTTTGTATAGAATTAATGATAGATAACAAACACCTTCACAATTATGCATTAGTTGGGAAATTATACTTAAATAAGACTTTAAATGTTAGATGATTTATAAGTAGGTATTGAAATGAAGACAAGAAAAAAGCAACTTTAATGGATAATGAGTCAAATTTCTTTTCATAATTTTGGTGTTATTCTATTGTTTAATTTGAGAGGGAGTTTCTTTTAAGGTGTTTTATTTTGGGGCACTAAGTTATCCAGAAAAGAAATGCAGTGTTGCTTATTTTAAAATGTTTTTAAATGATAGAATGTTCCATCAAGTGTGACCATATGACATATAAAAGTGTAAACTCAAAGGCTACTTTAAAGTGATAAATTCATTTTATCTCTTAACATTTAGTAGAAAATTAGCAGTTGGACTCATAATATATAGTTATTCTTTCATGTATTCATCAAAAGTACTTAAATACACTAGACATTTTGTAGAAATGCAGGATATAGAATGAATCAGACAAAGTCTCTGTTAGTCAAAATTAATATCAATATAGTGAGATTGGCATAAATTATTAGACAGGTTTATTTTCCTGGGCTCCAAAACCACTGCAGATGGTGACTGCAGTCATGAAATTAAAAGATGCTTGCTCCTTGGAAGAAGAGCTGTGAACAACCTAGACAGTGTATTAAAAAGTAGAGACATTACGTTGCCAACAAAGGTCCATCTAGTCAAAGCTGTGGTTTTTCCAGTAGTCATGTATGGATGTGAGAGTTGGACTGTAAAGAAAGCTGAGTGACAGAGAATTGATGCTTTTGAACTGTGGTGTTGGAGAAGTCTCTTCAGAGTCCCTTGGACTACAAGCAGATCAAGCCAGTCCATCCTAAAGGAAATCAGTCCTGAATATTCATTGGAAGGACTGATACTGAAGCTGAAACTCCAATACTTTAGCCACCGGATACAAAATTCTGACTCATTGGAAAAGACCCTGATGCTGGGAAAGATTGAAGGTAGAAGGAGAAGGGGACGACAGAGGATGAGATGGTTGGATGGCATCACCGACTCAATGGACATAAGCTTGAGCAAGCTCTGGGAGATGGTGAAGGAGAGGGAAGGCTGGCGTGCTGCAGTCCATGGGATCACAAAAAGTCAGACACAAGTGAGCAACTGAACAGAACTGATTAGATAAATATTCAAGGTAGAAAATGGTAAAGAGGTTGAATAGGAAGAAGCAGTGGACTTGAGGGGCAAAAGAAGCAGACACTACAACAAAAGCTGTAGAGAGGAAGGCTACTGAAACGGGTGAGGAAACACGCTTTGGTAGAATGAAGGGTGTATGTGTACTTGTTGGTTTTGTTGGTGGGGTAGGGCGGGGTGGTAGGTATTTAATACAAAAGCAGGTATGAGTACTTAAGCTATGGGCCATAAGACATTGGATGTAAGTTGTTTTCATATGTTGAATAATAAAATGAGGTAGATTAAGGGAAGATTTTGTGCAGTTGGCAAGTCTAGGGATGTAGGTAATGGAAGCAACTGTGACGTTGATAAGTAGTTTGGGCTTTGCTGTGTGTAAATGTAGGGCCATTTAAGGGATTTTAGTCCAAGCTGAATTAGGATCAGATTTATACTAGAGAAAAATCTGTGCAAATGTATTTTGGGTTAGTCCCTCAGTTGTGTCTGACTCTGTGTGACCCCCAAGGATTATAGCCCACCAGATTACTCTGTCCATGGGATTTCCCACGCAAGGGTACTGGAGTGAGTTGCTATTCCCTTCTCCAGGGGATCTTCCTGACTCAGGGGATCGAACCCAGGTTTCCCACGTTGCAGGCAGACTCTTTACCATCGGAACCACCAGGAAAGCCCATGGAGATGTACAGTATGTGATAAAATTGAGTCCTTTAAGAAGATGGGGAATACGTGTAAATCTATGGCTGATTCATATCAATGTATGACAAAACCCACTGGAAAAATAAATAAATAAATAAAGGAGAAATTGGGAAAAAAAAAAGAAGATGGCCATAACAGTCCATGTGAGGCATAAAGACAGTCCAACAAAAAGCGATAGTAGTAGGCTGGAAGGAATGGAATTTAAACTCAGTAGAATAAAGACACACACACCCCAGTGTTCACTGCAACACTATTTACAGTAACCAGGACATGATTGTTGTCCATGTCCATGTCCATGTTATAATGTCCATTGACAGATGATTGGAGAAAAAGATGTGGTATGTGTGTATGTGTGTGTGTGTGTGTGTGTGTGTGTGTGTGTGTGTGTGTATAAATAAACAAAATTGGGTCATTTGTAGAGACATGGATGGACCTAAGGACTATCATACAGAGTGAAGCAAGTCAGAAAGAGCAAAGTAAGTATCATATATTAATGAATAAGTGTGGAATCTAGAAAAATGGTACAGATTAACCTATTTGCAGGGTAGAAATAGAGACACAGATGTAGAGAAGGAATGTGTGGACCTGGGGCGAGGGGAGGTTGAGATGATTTGGAAGGGTGGGATTCACATATATACACTGCTATGTGTAAGATGGACAGTCAGTGGGGATATGCCATATAGCGCAGGGAACTCAGCCCAGCGCTCTGTGATGACCTAGACGGACGCGTGGGTGGGAAGGAGGTCTGAGGGGGAGGGAACATGAGTAGTCATAAAGCTGATTCACTTCATTGTACAGCAGAAACCAGTGCAACACTGTAAAAAAGTTATGCCCCAATAAGATTTTTTTTAAAAATCAGCAGAATAAAAAGGGAGACACGCTCAGGTATATGTATGCCTGAGTACTGATAGTATTTGCTACTTATAGTATAATGTTTGAAAAATAATGTAATGTGTCTACTCTTGAATCTCCATTTGTAAAATGAGAATAACTGTAGTACATATTCATAAGGTTACTGTGATAATTAAATGAAATAATACTTGTGAAATACTAGGATAAGCATGACACATTATATGCCTCAATAAAGGTTAACAGTTTTTACTGTTAGGAACACTTCAAATGAACAAAAGCTCAAAGCAGAAACAAAAATGGCAAATACGTGAATATGTTAAAAATGTTTCAATTCCATAGTGTTCAAAGATGTGCAAAATAAAATGATACCAAGGAATAATTTGCACCTAGCAGATTAACTACCATTAAGGGAATGGTAATATTCAGTGTGGGCAGGTAGGTGAGACCAGGAACACCAAAGCTTCAGGGGAAGAGCGTGATTGTTCTGCAGGGTTTTGTGCTGTGCTTAGTCAAGGCCCCGACTCTTTGCAACCCCAGACTGTAGCCCACCAGGCTCCTCTGTCCTGGGGATTTTTCAGGCAAGAATACCTGAATGGGTTGCCATTTCCTCTTCCAGGGGATCTTCCTGACCCAGGGGTCAAATCTATGTCTCCTGTGTCTCCTGCATTGCAGACAGATTCTTTACCAGTTGAGTCACTGGGGAGCATGTCAAAAGCTGAAAAAAAAGACATATCCTTTGACTCAGCAATTCCACACCTTGAATTTTATACTCTAGAACAGACAAATATGAAAATATAAATAAATTAGGATGTTATTTGTGACATTGTTTATGGTCACAAAATATTGTGAGCAACCCAAATATTCAACAACTAGGAAACGTTTAAATATTTTATGTTGCCATTTATAGAGTGAAATGGTGTTCTGCCTTTAAAATGATGAAATAAATGAATATTTATTGCTGTGTAACTATCAATGTGGCGTTCAGTTTTTTTTTTTAAAAGCAGATACAGCGTAAGCTAATTTTTGATTGAACTCGTAAATGTCCAATCACATATGGTAAATTGGATAGATCTCACTAAATTTATAGACTTATTAAAAGTTGTTAGAGTGAGAGAATGAGGGTACAGATAGAGAAACGTGAAGGGAAAATTGATTAATGAAATTCCCTTTGGAAACAAAAGCCCTTTTCATGGTATTAGTCTTATGAAAAGGAATTATTTTTCTCACAAATTGAAATAAAGGAGGTGAGAATATATCATACTGTGTGATCCAATAATTTCCTGACTCCAGAGAAACAGCTTCAGATTTTTCTTTGATTTTACATTATTTTTTTGTTTGTTTCTTTGTTTGCTTTTGGGTGTGTGGTGTTTTTTTGGTTTTTTTTTTTTTTTTTTTTGGTTTTTGCTATCCAGTCTAAACTACTTCTCTACTCTTTTCCTCAAGACTCTTACTTTCTACAAAACATGTATATTATGAATATGTATATTTTAATTATGTATTTGAGCCAAGTGTTAAGAGGTGGTTTGCTTTTTAACCTCAGTAGTCTGTTGTTTTTATTGTTAAATTATCAGCAAGATCATTTCACTAGGAGAGATGGGGCAGAAGTGTGGGAGTGTTTTAAAAGCATAGCAAAGAGAGACTTCAGTTAAGACTGCATTTCCACTGCAGGGGGCACAGGTTCAATCTCTGGTCAGGGAACTAAGAACCTGAATGCCTTACAGTGTACCCCTCCCCAGAAAAGAAAAAGCATATAAAAGAGATGTAAAACACACTGCAGAGGACATAAATCTAACTCATCACCTGTCTTTGTGGGTCTTTTCCTTTGCTGGTTGAGTAATACCTCTTAACTCGTTTAGCTAGAGTAAGGGTGACTCCTTCTAGTGTATTTCCTGGGAGGGAAATAGGCAATTCCTAGTTATGGGAAAAGACAGTCTTTTTTCCTGCAAGGGTATGAGTTTAAAAGATATTTAATCCTGGAGCTGTTGATTCCATTTTTTCTGTCATGGAACAAGACATTGCCTGAAAAATGAAATCAGCACAGAAGAAGGAAGAGAAAATAGACATCCTTTTATGATATATTTGAGCAACTGTATTCCAAAATGTTTGAAGAGAATTCTGTTTCTAGATCAATGGATCTCAAAGTGTGATCCCCACCCCTAGGTACTTGTTAGAAAATCAAATTAAAAGGCTGCATCTTAGACCTAGAGAATCAGAAACACTGAAGTGGGACCTGGCAGTTCTATTTTAACAAGACCTAGAGGGAATTCTCAGGAATGCTAAAGGTTCAGAGGCATGGTACAAGCTTTTCAAATAGATCAGCCATTAAATGCCTCATTTCTGTCTCTTTCATGGGAAACCCCTACTTATATGGCTACTGGGATAGATAGAATAGGTTGGGTTGTGATGGGTGATCAGCAGTATTATAGACCCAAAGAGAATTGAAATTATTTTTCGTAGCACCAAAATGTATGGTTGTGTGATTTTCTGCAGTACTTTTCCACTGTCCATGTGTATGAATAGATACAATAAATGATGAGAGTTTTCAGAAAGGTTGACTCTGAAAAGTAAGCGCAAGAAGTGGTGCCTTGGCTGAAAGTTTAAGAAGGTAATGAAGCCATAAAGGGAGTTCTCAATGAAGATGTAGACGTGAGACCAAAGGATAGATAACAGGATGATATCAATGAAAATGTGCAGAAAGGAAAGCAGTGAGAAAGAGGGCAGGGGGCTAGAGTTAGACATTTTCATACCTAAATTCAACTGAGAGCAGCTCTAAATGTCCAGGATGGAGACACAGGCCCAGATGGCAAGGGCTGCTGGTTTTGAGAAGGTCAACAGTTCTGGATTCCTGGGTCAAACGTTTGGACACCCACAGAAGCTCAGCCAAGTGCCAAATTTCAAAATGAACAAGGACATAAGATGGGTATCCTAGCTAGGTTAAATGGGCCTTAGAAATGAAAGCAATTCTCCAAGTGGGAAGTTTTGGTCAAGAAACAACAAAGGTGGGTATGAGACCTATAACATGGTCTGCAGAACATCGCACATGGAACGCAGTATTCTAAACCTCCACTGAGGAAAATCGAGAGAAGCAGTGCTCAGTGGTGGGGAGGGAAGGCAGAATTTCATGAAGGCACAGAGTTGGAGGCAGCATCTTGAGATGCTCACTAAAAAATGATGCCTCTTATATCTGGGGAAAGGGTTGTGATGTTCAAAGATGAGAGAGAAGAAGCGGAAAGAAGCAGAAGTTAGCATTAGAATATTCAGAATGGAAGCAAAGAAGAAATTGAAGATGAAGATCATTTTATGTCCTGTTACTGTACATTAACATTTACCTGATTCAACCTAAGATTACAGTTGATCTATTTCTATAAATAACATAAAAACTCTTCATAAGAGGTTCATTTTTTTTTTTTAAAGTGATTATTGGGGTATATTTTCTTGCCATTAGGTGAGCTGTCATGCTGGATAAGAGTCTTGTGAGTCCCCTGGACTACAAAGAGGTCAATACAGTCAATCCTAAAGGAAATCAGTCCTGAATATTCATTGGAAGGACTCATGCTGAAGGTGAAGCTGCAATACTCTGGTCACCTTATGAAAAGAGCTGACTCATTGGAAAAGACCCTGATGCTGGGAGAGATTGAAGGCAGAAGGAGAAGGGGGCAGCAGAGGATGAGACGGTTGGATGGCATCACTGACTCGATGAACATGAGTTTGAGCAAACTCTAAGACATAGTGAAGGACAGGGAAGTCTGGCATGCTGCAATTCATGGTATCTCAAAGTGTCAGACCAATTGAGTGACTGACCAGCAATAATAAGATAAATTAACCTTGATGTTGAACGTGTGGTAAGTGCAGACTGCATTTCTATGACTTCTTCCTCTGTGGCATGCAGGGGCTGTATTTTCGGGCCCTTGCACCTGAGATTATCTTCACTGTGGACTGACATACCGACTGCAAGCAGGGTGCTTGCTTTCTAAACAGTATTTGTCGTGATGGGCTTCAGTGCCTCACTACTAGCGTGGAGAACTTGGTTCATACTGTGCATGAAAATACTCATTTGAGATTGGTATATGAATTCTGGCTGCAGCCCCTCGTGGCTCAGACAGTAAAGACTCTGCCTGCAATGTGGGAGACTTGGGTTCGATCCCTGGGTCAGGAAGACTCCCTGGAGAAGGGCATAGCAACCCACTCCAGTGTTCTTGCCTGGAGAATCCCATGGACAGAGGAGCCTGGCAGGGTACATGGGGTCACAAAAAGTCGGACACAACTGAGTGACTAACCCTTTCAACTTTTCATACTTATCCTAGTATACTTATATCTATCAGAAATCTTTAGATTTGTCAGTGTATCAAACTATCCGCTGGTTAATAGTTAACAGTCATTTTCTCTAGTCCTCCCCCCCAGAGAAAATATTATTCACAATATCCTGGGTCAATGATGCACTCACCTTAGGAAAATGAAGTATCTTATTTTCACACATGTATTAGAACTTTCATGATTTTACATTCTCGAGAAAAAGATGAAAATAAAAGTTGATGACACAAAACACAGAAGCATGGCTTTCGATTTTTTCCTTCATAATGTTCTACGTTCAGTGATGTTTGAGTTTTATTTGTTTTTGACAGTAATGGATAGTTCCATCATTAGGCTTCAGTTCTACAGGCCCAGACCAAGAGGATAAGCAAAATAATAAAGTGTATTTTATGCTGAAAGTTGTATTTAAGACTGATTCATTTCTACTACATATTCATGGATGTCTACTTGTCATTAAATTACAGTGCTTTTCTTCCCCCATTCGGTCAAGCAACCACATATGTAAATCTAGTCCCACCACATTAAAAAGCATATATACTAAGAACATTAAGTATTCTCTATACATCAAAAAAAAAAAAAAAAAAAAAAACGCTTCTGAGTGACTCCCAGCAGAGCATGTCTATCTCCAGCTAACGAGGCTTATTGTATGATTTTTCCTGTACCCCGCCTCTCTTTACACGTCAATCTGTTCATGGCATCTGCCTTGCAAACAGTAGCAGGGAAACCGCTGGGGCTGTCAAGGAAATGGCACCTTTCTCCTTTATCAGAACCTGAAAATGATGCCCAGATTTTTCTGAAATTCTCCAGGCAAACTACGTCTTTCTTTTAAAACCAATACCATCTGCCAATGCAGACATTTCTGAGCCGGTTGTCACATAAAAGATTTTAATTGATTTCTGATATTCAAGTTTGTTACATTAGGTTATCAACCTTTCATTTAACTAGATGACTTACACATTTCAAATTGAAGATGAGCATTATTGACTATAAAAGCATGGGTTAATTTTAGCCAAACCACATCGTAGTAAAAGGAGCAGCCTTGACTTCTATTTTAAAATAAAGCCACCCAGTACTTGTTTCAACATACGTGTGTGCATGTGTGTGCATGCTAAGTCACTTCAGTCGTGTCCGACTCTTCGCGATCCTATAGACAATAGCCTGCCCGACTACTGCGCCCACGGGATTCTCGAGTCAAGAATACTGGAGTGGGTTACTGGCCCTCCTCCAGGGGATCTTCCTGACCCAAGGATCGAACCTTTGTCTCTTATGTATCCTGAACTTGCAAGAGGGTTTTTTACCACAAGTGCCACCTGGGAAATTCTTACATATGTACATATATGCATATATGTATGATTTCTGAATTTTTAAGACTTTTTCCTTGCAGAATAAAAGCTGAAAGCATATAAAAATATATTATCAATGAGTGCAAATGAGTAGTGGCCATTTTCAATTTTCTTGATTAAATTTTTATTCAGATCAAAACTTAACCAATGCAATATAATTAAATGCAATCTCTTACACACTGAGTTGCAGCAACATGATCCCCATTTAATCATTTTATTCCATATCTAATTGTATTCAAGATAATTCATTCACAAGTGTACACTTTTACACCTGGTTCTGCTAATTTAATTAATCTAATTATTTTTCATAATCTATCAACTTATTCAAATATTTATCACCTTAAAGAAAAAATATAAATATACACGTGTTGCATATGTATATGTGTACATATGTACCTTATACATAATGTAATTTTTCACTTAAAATAACTGATATCATTCTGTAAAAATAAATGTATATGTATAGTACAGATTTTAATGATGCTCAGGATATCACTGTGTGCATGTATCACATATGTACTGTTTAAAGAACTATTAAGAATTTGCAGTGTTTTGTTATTGCTAAAAGCATTTTGATGAGCATTTTTATTGGTATATTTTTATAAGCTGGCACATTTCGGCTCATCTTTATGACTCCCCAAGAGTTATAACTGATCATTAGGAAGGTAGGAATATTTTAATGATTTTGATGCATATTTGTCTAAAAAATTGTAAGATTAAACCACTTTCAGCATTGCATGAAAGTTTCCACTTCACAATAAACATGTCAACATTAAATATTTTAATTGGTAACTTCTTGTTAATTGAAAAATGTTCTCACTGTTTTGTTTCTTTGATAGCCACCAAGGGTTAATGTTTTCCCATAGGTTTTTAGAACATTCTATTTTTCCTTCTGTGATTTATGTCCTTTGCCATTTATTCCATTAGAGTGTTGCTCTTTTTTTCTCATTTATTTGTAATAACTTGCACTCTTAAAAGATATAAATTCTTTATATGTTATATAAATTACATGAATTTTCCAGATTTCCATTTGCATTTTGCATTTTAGTGAGGTTTCTGGTCATTTTTTACTTACAATGCTTATCAATCATTTATATCAAGTTTTGCTTTATGGACTCTATTTCTCTTTATGGTTTGTTATCATTCTGTCTGCTCCATTATTATACAAGTTTTCAAATCTATATTTTTCTAGCAATTTTATAGTTTTATATGGCTATTTTTTTTAATTGAAGGATAATTGCTTTACAATGTTGTGTTAGTTTCTGGTGTACAAAAACATGAATCAGCTATAAGTACATATATACATATATATATATCCCCTCCTTCTTGAGCCTAATTTTTAATGAATATAGTTTAATAATGACTCTCCTAATATTCCAATAGCTTTCCTTGAAATATCATCTTCTTTATATGCTATATTTTTATAAATTGGACTCTATAAATCTCTGTATTATATTCTTTGGGCTATTTTCCTATTTCTATTCTAGTAACATATTCTTTTATCTTATGCATTTAAATATTTTTTAGGAGAAATTATTTTCCCAATATTATCCCAACACTATTGCTCTTTGTATTCAAGAATTGGATAATGATTTTCACATGTTTGTTATTTCAGGTCAATCTTACAATGATTTTGGTTAAGTCTTTTATAAAAATGTAAAAGTTTTTATTAGTTTTTAACCTGGATACCACCAAAAATTTTAACCATGTCCTATTACCATTCTCGTTTTCTTTCTTTTACAAAAGAAACCTATAATGTTAGCTGGATATAGACTGCCTAGGCTTACAACTTACTATGGCTATGTAATTAAACTAGTGGCTGAGTGAGTGACTGCAAATGACAAGTATGGCCTCTTAATCATTTCCTTAAAAACTGCTGCCCTACACCAACAAACTTTGAGTTGATAGATGAAAGGAAAAGCAAAACATCTCTTTTATTTAAGACTGAGTATGACAGGATATTTTTTACAGCACTTTAGCTTGAAACTTAACAAATAGAATTGTCTTCTGGGATGTTGGGATACTGACAAAAATGTACAATATGAAGGATTGCCTTAGCGATTGTTTAATATCTAGAAAGAACACAGGTATCATTACAGTCCTACAATCTAGTCACCAACTTTATGGCAAGGTTAAGCACTTGGCAGAACACTTGCTTGTGATCACCTGGATGTCAGACTCATGAGAACTGGTTGACAAAATACAGAATGTTTGTAATGGCTGTTCCTTGTTGCTTTTAGCAGCAGAGAGGAAAGAGACATTCAGACAAAAACTGGCCAGTTTGCAACGAGAGATAGAAAGAAAACAAGCTCTGCTTCAGGGAGGTTCTGACTGCCAGTGTACCGAAATTTAAACTGAATGAATGTCCAGTAGTTTGAGGCCTTAATGAATTTGAAGTTCCAACTGCTTCTGTATACAAACAGCAGGAAGTAAATTTCCTGCTTCCAAGAGCAGACTGGAAGCTAAGAAGCAGATTAAGGGTGTTGCTGTCCCATATGAACTCATGGTTACAAATCCCTCAAGGGAGCTCCCATTATAGGAGAGAGAGAGATGACTAAGTAAGTTCAGAACCCATCCAATATAAGGAGAGATCCTGCAAGCTTAGGAACTGTAAACAGAGGAGATCTATGTGAATGGTTATTTCACCTGAAACTGACTGGAAACAAGTAGAACAGAGACTACTAAATTTTGGAGGAAACTGAATTGCCAAATAAATTACACACCTAAGCACAGAAGCCTGTGGTTGTTCTCATTCCAAAGCAACTCTCCAGTCATCAAACCTCCATTTCTGCAACACCCACTTATACAGTGGCTACAGGGCATAATAGGTGAGGAAGAACTTGCAATGGACCCCAGAGGGGCCATGAAGGACTGTAAAAAAGGAAGACTGTGGAGAAGAATCAGAGTTGGTAGGAGAGGATTAAGGAAAGAAACTGCTACCTCTGGGGCAAGGAGACTTCTGTCAAGCTGGGTTTGCTCTCTGTAACAGACAACCAAGTATTTCCAAACTTCCTTTTTTCAAATAGTACTGTATATATTTGAGCGTTCTTTTCCTTAATTTTCTGTGAATATCGATGTGTTTAATCTCTGATGTTATTAATTCCCAACCCCTATAAGTCATTCTTAGAATTAATACAAATAACAGGGCATTCAACTTTTTTGATTTGAGCAAGATGCAGAAAGTGGGGAATTGAGTTAACTTCCTCCACAAACTGTGTGTGTGTACATGTGAGTGTGGTTGGGGTGTCTGGGGGGCAGAGGAACTTAGAGACTAAAAAACATTTCTCAGCTTCTTCTCTTCTATTCTTCCTTTTAATAAATGTAACGTTTTTTACATTTGGCCCCCAATTTTTGATGCTCTCCCACTGAAGTGGGTCCTGTGTCTTCTCTTGAATCTGGTGACCCTCGTGTTTTCAGTGGAGCATGGTAAAGATGACACTAGGCGATTTCTCAAGGCTTCTTAAGACAATTAATAGTCTGCCTCCTTCCTTAGACAACCCTCCCTAAGGACCAGAGACTTGGTATGTAAGCAGTCCAACTGCCCAGAGGCTGCCATGTTGGGAGAAAGCCCCAGCCAACATGTCAGGACCACACACGAAAGTTCTGGGTTCACAAGAGAGGCAAATATTCAACCAGTCATGAGTGGCTCCATAACCCCATATCCATATTCTTACTCTTGTTACCATCTCACAACTGCAAGTGAGATGCAGAGTCCAAACCTCCCAGCTGAAATTTTCCTAAGCTGTTGAGCCACCAAAATTTTGAGAAATAATAACACGATTGGTGTTATATCACTAGCCTTTAATCTGGTTTGTTACCAGGCACGCAGACATCTCACCCTGTTTGGTAATAGCTACAGACTTCACTTCCTAGCCTCCTCAGCAGCCAGATATGACAGTGTGACTGGATTCTTGCCGAGTAGATGTGCACAAACTCTAGGCCATCTCCTTAAAGATTACTTGCTTTAGTATTACCATTTCCTCCTTTCAGTCTAGTCGGAAATAGGAAAGAATAGAGCAAATCTGAAAGCTAAAGGACACTAAGGACACCAAAGTCGTAGGCAAAAAAAGCAAAAATAAAGTAGAGCAATATCAAATTTGAACATTTCTTTGCAACAAAGAAAACAGTCAATAGAGTAGAAAGGCAACCTACAGAATGGGAGAAAATACTTGCAAATCGTATGTCTGATAATAGGTCAATTTCCAAAATATATGAGTTTTCCACTATAACTCAATAGCAGAAAACCAACTAACCTGACTAAAGAATAGGCAAAAGACTTAGACATTTTTCTAAAGTTACGCAAATGGTTAAAAGGCATGTGAAAAAATGTTCAACATCACTAATGATCAGGGAAATGCAAATTAAAGCCACAAGGAGATATCACATGACAGTTTTTAGGATTATCATTATCAAAAAATAAAAATAGCATGTTGGATATAAAATATGTGAAGAAATTGAAACCCTTGTGCACTGTTGTTAGAAATATAAAATGGAACGTCTGCTATGAATGTCTTTCCTTGATTATAATGTTGATATTGTGTCTCAGGTGGGGGCATTTCTGCAATGGTAGGGGGAATAGATGGCATGTGAAATAAAGCATACCCTATCAATTTTGGTTTGAAGATAATTAAACCAAATTATCTTAAGAACTGAAGGGTTTCTGTGATGTTTTCATGACCCTGGCCTGAATTAAGGTTGGAACCTAAGCTTCAGCTAAGGTTGATAGATGACATAGTCATCATTCCTTGTTTTTATCACTATGGGGATTTTGTGAAGATAGTTACACACACAAATAATAAAAAAAAAATCACATCTAAATATCAACTTCACTTCCCATGTTTCACTCAGGATTTTCATATCTGCTTAGATTTGATTGACAGATATTTGCTCTGAATGTTTGCATCTTCGTTCATGTGATATTTGTCCCTAGAAATTCCTAACATTTCTAACCTCACATTTGTTAAGTTTTGTTCAAAGTCAGGGAAATTTGGTAAAAGCACTTTTTTTAACATAAGTGTATTCTAAAGTGACAATAAAAAGCTTGATTCTGAAAGGTTTGAATGAGCATATACATGGGATTTTCTGCACTAAGTACAATTCTAGACAATTTGACGTGCTTTTTAATGGCTTTAGGTATAGAGGTTACATTAGGTTTTCTATATCCTGTTAAGTCATTTGCCACTTTGTTTTTCTCAAAAAGTCCCCCATTTCTTTGATTATTTTCTATAAAATTGAAAAAAAAATCAATGCTTTTATTCAGAGAAAAAATCAAGAGAAAGAACAAATCTTTTAGACAATCACATATTAACACTGGGTATGGCCAAATCTGTAGAAAAATGATTTAGCTACATATATATGTGTATATATAGGCTTCTCTGGTATCTCAACTGGTGAAGAATCTGCCTGCAATGCAGGAGACCCCGGTTCAATTCCTGGGTTGGGAAGATCCCCTGGAGGCGGGCATGGCAACCCACTCCAGTATTCTTGCCTGGAGAATCCCGTGGACAGAGGAGCCTGGTGGGCTACAGTTTATGGGGTTGCAAGAGTCAGACAGGACTTAGCAACTAAATCACCATTACCACAACTATATGTACATATATGTACATATACATATGTATATATATATGTAATTTCTAACAGTTATCACATAGTACTGATGTTTTTAGAAAAATTGGGAGCTTATTCATTTTCTATATGCTACAGTCTCTGAGTTTCTCAATATTTTCATCCTTTTGCTGTCAACAGGATCAATTTTGTTATTCTGTAGGATGTTTTAAACTATATTAAAACTGAGCTAGTCCATTGTGCTGCTTTCTGTACTCTCCCTGCCTAGTAAATGGTTAATAACTTGGTCTCGTGGTTTAAAAAATAAATTATTAAAAAAAATAAATAAAATAAATTATTAACTCTGAGTCTATTAAGATAAGTGAGTATAGAATGGCCAGGCATTCTTAGGTATGTATATGTTTATGTATGTTTAAAGTCATCTGAATGTTACTTTTTATTCTCCTCTCCAATGTGAATTTTCCCTGTTCCTCTGGATATCTTCCACGCTTATGGTTGTAAATCATTAATCTTGCCTTTATAACTTTACTACCTCTTGAACCATTGCTAAGAGACAATGTTATGCAGAAGACTTTTGACTAGTCCTTGGTATCACCCCTTCACAACTTCACACTGTAAAAAATTATATTTCTTACAAAATTTAAATGAATGTATATCAGAAATACAAGAAATACCAGTGCCATAATTATAAGGGAAAAATATACTTAAAGGAAATTATACAACTTTGTTTTTGTTTTCCTTCAAACAATTCTGATAACAACAAAAATTCACAAATTGTCAATTCTTTTAGAGGTTGCTTTTTTTTTTTCTAAATAAAACTAGTTAACCAGTATGAGAGAGTTAGCTAACATTAAATTTTCTGCAATCTGCTTTAAGAATCAATACCATACTATCAGAAAACAAACTGAAATTGAGGATTAAGTAGGGGGAAATGTACACCCTCTGGAGTACATTCCGTGGTAAATATGAAAATAAGAGTGTTTAGTCGTTCAGTCACGTCTGACTCTTTGTAACATCATGGACTGTAGTCTACCAGGCTCCTTTGTCCATGGAATTCTCCTGGCAAGAATATTGGCATGGGTATCCGTTTCCTTCTCCAGGGGATCTTCCCAACCCAGGGACTGAACCCTGTTCTCCTACATTGGCAGGCGGAGTCTTTACCCTCTGAGCCAGCAGGGAAGCCCTTCCATGGTAAATATAGATTCATCCTAACAACTGATGTTGGGAAAGATAGGAGGCCAAAGGAGAAAGGGATAACAGAGGATGAGATGGTTGGATGGCATCAGCGACTCAATGGACATGAGTCTGAGTAAACTCCAGGAGTCGGCAATGGACAGGGAGGCCTGCCATGCTGCAGTCCATGGGGTCGCAAAGAGTTGGACACGACGGAGCGACTGAACTGAACTGAGCTTAACAATTTTCTGCCAATGAAATCTAAGCTACCTTGCTTTGCTCATTTGGGAGCACAACAGTTTGAACTGAGAGTCTTCTGTAGCAAAGGAAAGCAGTCCTGAATGAATGCACCATTTACTTTGGTTGATTTTCATTTCTATTTTTTTTTTTTTTTACCTTAAACAATAATGAAGAGAAGTTTACTTTAGTCTGCTAGGTTTGTTTTCATGGGAATGTTTGCTTTACATATGCAAAAGCATCTCCCTATAGCATTAATATGGCATATTCATCTTCAAAGATGCTATGCTCTTTTATGCACTATAACAGCCAAGTCTGAAATGAAAGCTTTCAAGTCTGTTGACTCTGGAACTATTTTGATTTTTCCCTCCACGCTGCCATAAACGCCCTTTTTCTGATTTGACACCGAGAATAAAAAAGCCAACTCTGTCAGCATAAGTCACCTGAGGAACAACACTGGTGTTTGTCTCGCTCAGAGTTTTCTAGCACCGTGGATATTCAGAATAACTGAACTTACTGGACCCCAACCAAGTTTGCTATCTCTGACGGCCGCTGTGCTGTAAATTTATCCCCCAAACCATGATTTTCTCCTGAATTGCTGCAGCTCCCTCAATAAAATGAGAACTCTTCCACAGAGTTTTCTGTCAGCTTCAACCTGGAGGTAAGATTTAGGAAGGTTGCGTGCCTTAGTCTACTGACAGAGAATGATTTTCCCACCGTCTTCAGAGCACCCTTCCTCAAATTCAGCGTTAAAAAAGCCTAAAACAGAGATGCTGGTAATCAAGCTTTGCTATAATTGGCTCAGAAATGTTATCTTTAGGCACTTTCATTTTTAAAAAGTCCTGATAAGTCGGATCAGCAAGGACTGGGGTAGTTTCTTGTTCAGTAGCCTTCTAGCATGTAGCCTAGCAATTTGGCAGTTATCTTCTCCCAGACTCATTAGTTTATGCTCTAAGTCACTCATTTGCAGATTTAAGTTTGAGTTTCTCAGGCTGAAAAATAGTTTCTCCATTCTACTTGAGCAAGGCCAACATTTCTTTGAACTGATACTTCAAAGGGTCTTGGCAAATGGGTATCACCATCTAGTGATGCTCTCTACCCGTGCTTAGTATTGCTGCTCAAAAACCATTCCCATTTGATCAAATACTTATTGAGACTAAAATGAAGTTTTCATTGGTTAGAGTGTTGAGAACTCTATAAAGAGAGGTAAAAAGCAGATCAGAGAAATGAAAAGAGGAGTGGGTGATCAACCTCCCCAGTTTCTGGGTATGCTACTTCCTGGTAAAATAGGAAAAGTCCGAGGCAAACCAAATGAACTGGTGACCCTAGCCTTTTATTTTATGCAATGTTATTTTAAAATTTAACTTAATTTCCATTTATTTTATTTTATTCTGTTTTATTTTATTTTATCTCAGTCTTACTGAGGGAGGTTTGATTGACAAAAACTGCATGTATTTAAAGTACACAACGTGTTGTTTTGATATACACCGTGAAGTCATTAGTACAAGCAAGCTAATTACCATATCTATCATCCCACACAGTTACCTTTTCATTGGTATTGTATACTTGAAATTGGTTACCCTAATTCTTAAGTGCCCTCAAAATTAACTCTATCCCAATTAGTTAGGAAAAATTAGCATTTGCCCTTTCAGCAAATAAACTACCTAAACAGGAATAAAATAACATTTCCATCTCTCAATTCCACTAACTAGCAAGCATAGTTGCAACCTATCTCTTTTCTTAATTTAAATATTCTCAAAAAGAAATTTTCAAATTAAATTATTGCTAAACAGATGAAAGACAGTCTACACTGATTTAAATTCTAAGTCTATTCCACATACCAGTGCAGACACGTACTTCAGAATCCAGACTAAGGGAGCCCTTGTCTTCTGTGTTTCCTCTATCGAGTCCCCAAGACCATGGTACAAAAGATATGGATTTGTTTGAATGTCACTTCAAGAGGAAAGAAAAAAAACAGACTGATATTTTATAGGCTATCAGTTTTGACAGTGAAAGTAAAGACTTTACCCTCCCTGTTGCTACTGCCTTAAGGTATACTTGTAGAAAATAAACAAAAATTGTTTCCACAGGTAAAGCTTAGGTAATAAAAAATAAAGCAACATCTGTGTTAAAGGAAACTCTAAGAAAGTTAAGTCTGCATAGTTTGACCTGAAAACACCACAGCTTGCTTGAGTTACATGGCCACCTGTCACAACTGTGCTCCAGATTCTTCTAAAACAGTAGGAGTTTGTCACATAAATGGAATGTGCAGGATTTAAATTATTGGAGACCAGGAGGCCACCCCAACGAGTGTGAAAGTTTTCAAAACAGAAATGACAGGGCTCAGTGTCTCCAAAAGCCATGTAATGCTCCCTGTTGGCAGAATTCCTATAGCGAGACTGAGGATTAAAATGACAATGTTGTCACTGGATCTCTAACAAGTTAAATTGCACCAATTAATAAGACTAAATTTGTGAGTACCCACCTTGTGGATACATAAATCATTTGTCAGTGATATGGACAGATTACTGAGTCAGGTTTTTGTGTGAACATAGTAGGAGATCAATTGGGTGCCACCACTGGAGGTCCTATCCAAGACATTTTTCTTAAATACATTCTTTGTCTTATCATAAACACCAGGGGGAGCGTCCCAGGTGGCTCAGAGGTGAAGAATCTGCCTATGAATACAGGAGACACTGGAGACGTGGTTTCTATCCCTGGGTTGGGAAGATCCCCTGGAGAAGGGAAAGGCAATCCGTCCTGTATTCTTGCCTGGGAAATCCCATGGGCAGGTGGACCAGTGTGCTACAGTCTGTGGGGTCACAAAGAGTAGACACCAAGAGTAGGTCACAAAGAACAGGCAGGTACGCAAACACCAGGAGAGGCTGCAATTCCAGAATTCATGCCCCCATCCCTCAAGGGCTGCCTCCTCCTATATTCCTCTTTCAAAATACCTTAGAAAGGTGACAATCACACTTAATGACACTCAGGGTCATTTGGTCTAAGAAAGTATTTACTTTTTGCTGTCTTCACTGTCTTCTCAGAAACCTCATGGTTCCTAGTGTTGCAAAAACTAATACCTAAGGATTAGGGCCTGAGCAAGAAGGAACAGTAAGATTTATAGATCTTACTGTAACTGGAGTTACAGCTCCATCTGAGAAATCTTTTACACGCCCCATCCCTTATCACCACTATTTTCCGAAGTCCAAGTTCCTTATCCAGTTTCAGCTGTGGCTCCTCCCACGTGGGACACCCCTCAGCCTACAGTGTGCTGTATGTTGAGTTTCTCTGCTTGGTCCTATTAAAACACCTAGCTCACATTTTATCTTGGACCAGGTTTTTACTTCCTGAAATACCCTTTTCTCATTTCTTTTACCCTCAAATCCATTTTTTTTTTCTTTTTTTTAATGAAAACTTTATTTTTTAAATTATTTTTTAAGTTACTTTTTATTTTATATGGGGAAATAGTTGATTTAAAATGCTGTGTTAATATCAGGTGTATAGCTAAGTGACTGAGTTATATATATGTGTACAGTGCTAAGCACTTCACCTGTGTCCAACTCTTTGCGACCCCATGGACTGTAGCTGACCAGGCTCCTCTGTCCATGGGATTCTCCAGGCAAGAATACTGGAGTGGGTTGCCATTTCTTATTCCAGGGGATCTTCCCCACCAAGGGATCAAGCACATGCTTCTTAAGTTTCTTGCATCGGCAGGTGGATTCTTTACTATTAGCACCACCTGGAAGCCCAGTTATATATGTAGCCATTCTTTTTTGGATTATTTTTCTATATATATCTGTTATTAAAGAATACTAAGTAGAGTTCCCTATGCTATACAGTGTGTTCTTGTTTATTATTTATTTTATATATTGCTATTGTTTGGTTGCTAAGTCATGTCTGACTCTTTGAGACTCCATGGACTGTAGCCCACCAGGCTCCTTTGTCCATGGGATTTATGTATATGCTAATTTATCCCTCCCCCCAGCTTTCCCCTTTGGTAACCATAAGTGTGTTTTCAAAATCTGTGAGTCTTTCTCTTTTGTAAATATGTTCATTTGTATCATCTTTTTAGATTCCACATGTAGGTGATATCATACAATATTTGTCTTTCTCTGTATGTCTTACTTCACTTAGTATGATAATCTCTAGATTGATCCATGTTGCTGCAAATGGCATTATTTCATTCTTTTTTATGGCCAAGTAATATTCCACTGCACACATTTGCTTTATCCATTTTGTATCCATATCTTCTTCATCCATTCTTTTGTTGATGGACATTTAGGTTGCTCCCAGGTCTTGACTATTGCAGATAGTGCTTTGAACACTGGGGTGTTTTTATCTTTTCAAATTATGATTTTTTTAAAGATCAAACTCATTATCTCCCATGGTTACTTCTTTTCCCATGTTTTCTTAGTTTTTTCATGATAATAATTGCTTCATTTCTGATTGTTAAATGTAATAATGGTCAACTCAGAATATTAAGAAAAATTAATAGCATACATTAAATTTTATTATGTACATACTGTGCATACAGTCTTACATGTTCTGTAAATTTACCACACAAGAAAAATCACTGGTTACATGTATTTATATCTTCTTAGCCTATATGTATGTGTGCGTGTGTGTTTATCTTATGCTGTTTGGCAAACAGTGTTCAGGCAGATTACAAATTTATCGTCGACACTCATCTAGTTCATCTGTGCTTTAAGATGCTTTGTGGCACACAGAAGTCAGAGCTAGAAGGAGCCTTGGGAATGAGAATCCAGCTACTTCTTTTATGAATGAGTGAAGTGAGGACGAGAGATGGTCACTGCTTCACCCTAGATCATGCAGCTTGTCCGGAGCAGCATTAGAATTTGATTCACACAAGGCCAGCACTTTCAGTTACACAGATTGTGCGACATTCAGGCGAGCCTGAGTATCACCAAGCCGTGCGCCAGGATTCAGGGCCGCAGCTTCTGAAGAAAGGGGCAGAAAGACAGGATCCACACACGGTGAGCCTGCAGGGTTCTGAAGCCAAGGTAGCAGGAGGTGGTAAGGAACCTGGGAATAGGAGAGTTCCTAACTCAACAGACAGCGCTGTGGAGACAAGCAGTGGGGGGCCTGAACCCGGGCTTACTTGCCAAGCTGATGCTCTTTTCAGGACCTTTGGTTTCCCACTGCATCTTTCTTCCTAATATGACATATTTTTAAAAAATTACTCCAAGTTAGCTATTTCTCTATAATTTGATACTATATGCCATACACATGCATATATATATATATATATATATGTATATACATATACATATATATGAAGCACACACATATTTATATAAATTCCATATATATGTATGAAATCTCTCCCAATACCATGATTATTAACTTCTGTAGCCTGAAAAAAGGGTATAACAAAATAAGCAATGGATTGGATTGATTATTGGAGGGCATGCTTGAAAAGAAGAACTGACAGTATGTCAGTAATGATTTACTGAAATCACTGGCTGTGACCATGGTCTTCATCTCACCTCCTGAATATGCAGTAAATTGCCTTATATTCTGAAAATATTTGTTTAAATTAGCTTTTATGCCACACAATAGGAAATGCCAGTATTTGAGATAAAATAAAAGCAACAATATAATTTGCTCTACCTTGTATTAAGAGTGATTTTGATCAGCCAGATTCAAACATGAGTAAGGGAAACATTCATGTAAATTAGGGAAAATGATAGTATGGAGATCGAAAGCAAAGATCTTGCAATTACCAAGCTTAAACCAAGGATGGAATCTACTATTGACACTTACTAACGTGTGATTGTCAGAAAATTCATCTGTAAAATAGAAATGATACTACTACTTTTTAAGTGTATTCTAAAAGGTAAAAAAAAATAATAATAATAATGCATGGTGTGACATATAGCCAGCACTCAATGATTGCTAGCTATATTATTGAGGTAATGTGCTCTTAATTTTGTGTTTTATTCTCTTTATAGAATATGACTCTCTGCTGATAACTGGGAGACTTGTTTAAGGTGATTCTCATGAACAACTAAGGAGAAATTCTGTTTCCCAAAGCCTATTTCAAGAGGTTTTTCTGAAGGTTTCTGTTGATATACGTAACTTTGATTCTTGTGAGAGTTGCTAACTAGCATTATGATTCAGAAAATAAGAGAAAAGGATGTTTGGCTTCCAAATTAAAACTGGGATATCTTATTGTTAAAATATAAATGCCATCAGAAAAATGTTTCTATAACTTCCTGCATCTCAAACTGGAAACAGTTACTCATTTCCCACAAAAGCAGGACAGCCTGTTAACACTGCCTTCCTGGAGCAACTGTGGAAAGGAGTAATGCGATAATTTGTGGGAGATTTCATTTGAGTTTTGGGGAGCTTCAACCAGCCACCTGAATGAGCTTAATTACTTTGTGAATGAGCAAAAAGATTAACAAGAAGATCAGTGAGTGGCAGCAACACCATTACCGATATGACATATTAAGGTGATGCTGCTTCCCCCAGCAGCCTCCCTTCTCCCCACACCTAGACCTTGGAGAATGATGATCCCAAATGTGCAGAGTAGAGGACAGGCTTTCTTAGGCCGATGAACGAATTAACTAATTTTGAGGAGAAAGAGAGTAAAATCAGAAGCATTCCATTTACCGGGTGAATAAAATTATTGTGCATCCATGGCCTGGACTGTGCTGCTGCTTTTAAAAGCGAGGAAACACTGTATGTCTCATTACGTAGTGAGTCTTGCTAAGTGAAATAAAGAGAACAGTGTTATGAAATGATAGCTTTTGTTTTTGTAAAGTAGGAGGGATAATATAAAGAAACATATTTTCTTAGATAAGAGCATAAAATATCTCCAGAGGAATATGTAAGAAATTGCTAATATTGGTGGCTTCCATAGACAGGGCATGAATGCTTGGGGAATGTGCAGGGAGACTTCACTGAATATTTTTCACATTTTGAACAATGTGACAGCCCTGCTTATTGAAAATTAAATGCAATTAAAGCAAAAGTAAAAACTGCTTTTGTAATTTTTCTCAAACACCATCATTATTGATGCAGTTACTGCCAATTGCCTCTTCTCTGTTTTCTCCTAAATATCTTGGTGAATGCTGTATGTCTCAAAGGATTTCTTTATCATTACTTTACAAACTGTAGCCCCTTCTAGTAAAAATGTCACCGAGGCCTCTGGAAGCTATATATAATTCAAGTATTAAATTTGCATCAACATTTCATATCATAATCTTGATATTTACCTATATTTTTCAGCCTGACATTTTATGAAGCTTTCTCCTTTTCTGAAGAAGCAGAGTGTGGGTCTTCCAAGACCTTGAACTAGGATTTACTTTCTTTGTCCTGGTTTGACCCATTTCTGCATCTTGGAGACTTGCTAACTCTATGCCCTTGAGGATGAGAAAAAATAAATCCTTCCAGGTTCTTGGAATATAAATTACAAGGAGGTGAACAAGATGAGTGTGGTATAGAAAATTGACTTCCCTTTCCCTGATGTAAGCTTTCAGAAGTCTTCGTTTTTTGTTTTTTTTTTTCCCTAACCCATGAATCAAAAAGTGAGGAAGTGAGACAATATTTCAACTAGTGCATCATTTGTTTATTTCATAACATTTTGGATAATTATTTTAAACTCTTTTCAGGGAGGTACTGTTTAGAAAAGGAAAGAACATATTCATTCCCTAGAGCATCAGAGAATGTGGGGAAAAGTCCAGTTATTTGTTACAAAAAATAATCACACTTCAAATATGTATATATACGTATGTGTGTGTGTGTCTGCAATCTGACTGGAATGTGTATGGAAATTCCGCAGCCTGCATCACAGGAATGTAAACTGCCCCCCATTGTTTGATGCTTACCCTCAGCCTGTGGTGCACATCTGTGTACACTTCTTCAGTGATAGGAATTCACAAATGTGAGTTTTGAAAGTAAGCTGTTACATGAGAAATAATACATTATATCAGAAAATAATTGCTACTGGTATGTTAAACTCTTTGTAGAATCCTCAGATATAATTATTTTCACCTGCTGAAAGCATATGTGAGATAGATAAGTTGAGAACCATTTACTAAGTACCTACTCTGTGAAAGTTATTTTCCATTTGCTACCTAGTCCTCACAATCAATCCGACAAACCATTATTAGGGCTCCCATTTCAGTGATGAAAAAGAAGCCAAAATAAACAAGTCACAATTCCAGTCTGGAGGATGGAGGAATTTCATTGACCCATTGGCCCACCCTGGATAAGGAATCCACCTCTAGACTAACTAACTGTAGGGAGTTTAGGGCAAGACCCTCTATTAAGCAAATGACCGCTGCACTAGCTCAACTTGAAAGGCAGGTTTCAGAAAAGCTGAGAGTATGTAGGCACCATAGGTCCCACAGAATGCGTGTAGTATGTTGTGTAAAGTCACACAGTTGTGAAACATGGCAACTAAGGCCCTGCTGTTTCAGCTCTCCCTTGAAATCCGAGTGCATCCTGGATTAATACCATAATGCAAACCCTCCGGCTCAAGGCCGGAAGGAGTATGGCGCACTATCCACTCTGCAGCTTATGCTTCCACCCAGATTTAAAGAATGAGAGAGACCTTGTGGGTCAGACAATAGGCATCACCCGTGCTGTCAAATAGAGCACCTCAGAGCTACAGATTTACTAGAGAGAGAATACATTCATAAGTGCTGAGTGAACGAGTGCAATAAGCAGTATGGCGCTATAGAAATACAAGCGTGACTGCAGGAAGGCTGGTGTAGGAAGAAAAAAGCCTACTTCATGCATCCTTTTCCACATCTAAGCCCCCAGGTTTGGAGTGGAAGGTGAATGTGATGGGAATCACTACTGGACTTGAAGTCGGGAAAATAAACATTCAGTTGTGTCTTTTTGAAAAAACTATTCTGAAATCAGTGTGGAAATCAGATTGCAAGGGAGTAAAATAGAGACAAAACCCCATTTGGGATATTATTAGAATAATTCAGGCAAGAAGAGTTGAGGATGAGTGAAAAGAGTGACAGCAGTAAGGAAGAGGGGTGACTCAGGTACAAAAGCAGAGTTGGCAAGGCTTGATAATTCTTTTTTTCCAGGACAGAAGTAAGTTACTTTCCTACAAAATAACTATTTTCGTCGTTTTGAACAGGTTAAAGGGGCATAATTTGTCACTTAACAGAATGTAAATCCCTGGTTTTACAGGTAAATTGTTATTTGCAAAGAAGCATCATTGGCATTTAAGAACGTTGGTCAGAACTATGTATTTTAAATTTATTTTCACCTGATTAGAATCATTGTATTTATCAATTCTGATCAACTTTAAACAGGATGAATTATTCTGTGCTCTCCCCAAAGACTGAACCTAAAATCACATCCATATTCATTTAAATGAAGAGCAAAATTTTAAAGTTTAATGTTGAAAAATACTAAGTAACTCAGCTCCTTTTGTTTCACAGAATAGATTAAAAAAAAAAAAAAAATTAAAAAAGGAGGGGAAAGTCTTTCCAAAGGTTGTCCAAGAGAAAAACAACTTCAGAGATTAAATCATGCCTTCATTTAGATCTAAGAGCAAAGTTATGATAATTTGTCTCCATGGAGGCAGAGCACATCTCTGGGACTTATGCTTTGTTAGCTTGTTTGCTGGACTTTTTTTCCCATCTGCTCATTTGTTTTCCTTATTTTATTTATCTATCTGCGAATGGATAATTATCCCCCACCTTTTTTGTCCTGTTACTGTAGATGTTCTGTTTTTGTCAGATTTGTTTTCCCTTGATTGTTTTCTTACTGCAACCATCGTGCAAGAGAGTGATACATTTTTCATTTAATTATAATTTTCTTTATTATGCAAATTTCAAGATTAATAATGGCACAAACAGATAAGAAAATGTCTCTTTGGAGTTTCTGTGGTTTTGCCACATAATGACACATTATTTAGACCAAATCTCTCAGATCAATTATGGGCATATATTGAAATCAGAAAGAAGTCAAACTATCATTTCAATTTAAAAAAACACAGTAAGGGCTAATATTGATACCCTAGGCAAGATAGCAGTAAAGTTCAAGTATGCACAATGTTTCAATGGGATGTATTTCTCCACTGAACTATGCATGCATGCATGCATGCTAAGTCTCCTCAGTCGTGTCCGACTCTGTGCGACCCTCTGGACAGCAGCCCACCAGGCTCCTCCATCCACAGGATTCTCCAGGCAAGAATACTGGAGTGGCTTGCCATTTCCTTCTCCAGAACTAAGACCCTAAAATATTATTCAATTTGTTTAATGTCTGAAAAATATGTTCCACTGTGGTTGAGGTATCAATTACCATTAAATCAATAATAACCTTAAAACTATTTTCTTTTTAAATATTTCACATATTAAAATTGTACCTCCTTGGAACTAATGGATTTTTAAGTTTTTCTGGAAAACCTAGTTTAGTGTCCAAAGACTCAAATGGAATAATTTAAATCTAGTGATAGAATGATTAACGTACATTATTATTTAACTTTGACAGGAGACTATTTGGAGATCAATTGACATAAGCAAGTTTTTTAACTATCAAAATAAGGAAATAGATATGTTAATTTAGGTATGACAGGAAACTGTCTTTGGGGTTTATCTATCTGCTATACCATCTGTGCAGGAAATGAATATTATCATTTATGGAGATCTTCAAGATAGAGACAAATATAAAAAAATGCAGAAGAAGACATAGTGATACATTTTACAAAGAATATTGTTGTTGTTCAGTCATCCAGTCATTTCTGATTCTTTGCAACACGTGGACTGCAGCATGCCAGGCCTCCCTGTCCCTCACCATCTCCCACACTTTGCCCAAGTTCACGTTCATTGCATCGGTGATGCTGTCCAGCCATCTCTTCCTCTGATGCCCTCTTCTCCTTCTGCCCTCGATCTTCCACAGTATCAGGGGCTTTTCCAATGAGTCGATTGTTTGCATCAGATGACCGAAATACTGGAGCTTCAGCTTCAGCATCAGTCCTTCCAAGGAATATTCAGGGTTGATTTCCTTTAAGACTGACTGGTTTGATATCCTTGCTGTCCAAGGGACTTTCAGGACTCTCCAGCACCACAGTTCAAAGGCATCCATTTTTTGGCCCCTTGCCTTCTTTACGGTCCAACTCTTGCAACCGCACATGACCATTGGGAAGACCATAATAGCCTTGGAATAAATAATAGCCTATGGAATAAATTCCATAATAGGGACCTTTGTCCACAGAGTAATGTCTCTGCTTTTCAACAGAGAAGTATATTGTATTAGTTTTCTAATGCTGTTGTAACAAATTACTATAAATTTAGTGGTTTCAAAAACAAAAATTTACTATCTTACATTTTTCTAGGTTAGAAATCCAACATGGAACTCTCAGGACTAAACTAAGCCATCAGCAGGCTGCATTTCTTTCTGCACTTTCCATGAAAGAGTACATTTCCTTGTCTTCCCAGCTTCTAGAGGCTGCCCACACTCTTGGCTCATGGTTCCCGTCCTTCATCTTTAAAACTGGTAATGGCAGGTTGAGACTTTCTCCTATAGTGTCCCTCTGACTGCACTCACCTCCCTCTTCCATTTTTAAAGACCCTCATCATTACCATTGGGCCCACCTAAATAGTTCAGAACATTCTCCCTACTTAAGGTCAGACAATTTACAACCTTAAATCCACCTGCCACTGGGGTTCTTCCTTGCCACGTAAATTAACAAATTCACAGGTTATAGGGATTAAAACATGGGCACCTTTGTTGGGAATAGGGGTTATTATTCTATTGAAACACATACATGTTATGCATTTCTGTAATAGTCAATTTTGTAATTACATGCAAATTTCACAAATGACCACTTAATTTTTTATCATTACAGACATTTCCAATTTATATAAATTTGGATTTCTTTGAATAAGTAAATGTTATAGGATTAATGGAAATTATCTGCATTCTCAAAATAGTAAACAAGGGATTACATCTATACTCCTATAGTTAATGACCTTGTATTTTCATAAATACATGTAGAGGAACAGTCTTTAAGGTTGCCTTCTGAAGGCTAAATCAAGATTTTAAAAAGTTATATTTTTAGTTAAAAAGCCTTTAGTATAATTCTAGGATTTGATTTTAGAATTCCATATTCTATATAAATATCTATACATTGATATCTATAGCTGTATCACCTCACACCCTTGGAGAATACTATGTCATGCCGATTAGTACCTTGTTAATCATCTTTTGATTTGAAGAATATGAGAAATTTACATGGATAAGTGTGTGTGTATGCCTGTGTGTATGACAGATAATTTGTTTTCTCCAAAATAATTGAATTGGTATGGCAACTTCAGTAAATAGTATCCTTGTAAATATTGAGCAGCAAGACTCTTTAGCTGTGTCATCATGGGTCAGGTATACATTGCCAATGCAGTAAGACCTAGAGAAATTGAAATATGCTATAGATCTCTAGTTGTATGATTTTCTTTATAGACATTTTGCTGAGCATTTTTTAGACATTCTTGTCCTGCATTATCATTATGAAAATTCCCAGGTTTCATTTTGTTAATTCTCAGTGCCCCCCCCCCCCCCCCGAAAAAGAAAAGCTTAACCTCTCATGGGTCTTTGGCATGTTTTAGTTTCAGTAACACTGAACCTCGTGGCTGTCCAAGTTTTCCTCTTTCTTCGGCTGTCAGGGATCAGAGAACCAATTTGATGTTGACCTGTAGCAAGGGAATAGAACATTGTCCTATGAATCTTTCTGTCCTAATTTATGCTGGTTTAGCTAACTCTCATTTTCATTTTTTTTTCCACTTCATTTTTTTGTCAGACAATAATATATGTATCTACATGTCACATCAAATTATTTGAAGAATAAATAAATACATCATTTCCAAATAAGAGAGCAAGTAGAACTAAAGATTTTGGTAACTCAGTTGAAAGATTGAGAATAAAAGTGAACTAAACATCCAAACTTTAAATTCTATTTTTTTTTTTTTGGACTTAATTAGTCACACAGATTTTCTAAATAACCATTTTGGGAAGTTCGAGAGATCTGGAAGCACAGTAGAACTGAAAAGGTGTAGAAATTCTCTTTGCTATAGAATCTGATGATCATAATAACCTGACCTAATATAGTACATGCATGAAAGTATCAATTATCTTAAATCAGTACTTGGACATGAAATGGTCTGATAAATCTCAAAATACTCATCTTTCCTTTATTGTGACTTTTTGCTGACCTTATAGCTCCAATATTGTTGAAAATGTCATCGTGCATGGAAAAAAAAAAAGCTTTTTATATTTTAATTCCCAGAATGTAACTTTTTTTTTTTACTTCCTGTTAAGTTACATACCTTTGTGAAATAATAAGTAAAAATGTATAATATGATTGGCTGGAAATGAAAGAAATGGGCAACTTAATATGTATCAGTTATTTCTCACACATGCACCCTTCTTACTTGAATATTTATCTTGCAGGATGATATTTCAAAGTACTAGCAAGAAGAGAATAATGACTAACCACAGAGCACTTAAAGACAGACTTTGGTTTAGTAGTTAAATGTTTTCATTTGGGGAGAAACATATCTTATTCTCAACTCCATTATTGACTGATAGATTCACCATTAGCAATGAATCCTGAACAGCCTCACAAGGCTTTTGTTGGATACCCGCAGGGAAATTAACACTCTTACTATCTGTGCCTTGGCTTCCCAAATTACTTAATACATAATGGGCAGACACTATGAAAAGAGGTTCAAGTTTTTCAAGAAAGATGATCAATAAGGGGAAACGTGATATAAATGTATGATCAAACATGAAAATACTGTATATTGATGTTGCCATGTGGAAAAAATAAATTATAATCTTCAACTGAGTCTCAGAAGACAGAAGTTTGTATGATTTTTCAAGGTCAACCAATGCCAGGTACACTATCTCTTCCTAACTTGAAAGGTGATTAAGTTTCTCTACCACTGAATAGGTAGGTTTTAAGTCCAGAGTATCTGCTATTTTTCCTCTATTTTATTTACTTTGATTGTATTTTATCAGAATTGATTTAAAAACTAAATTAATCATATTCAAGGACTATTTCTTAGAGCTTTCCCAATTACTTCCTCCAAAAATTTCAAAGCCTCGACACCATAAAACATGCAATAGAAAGTCTTGCTTAGCACATTTTCTCTCTTAATGTAAATTGAATGGGCTAAATTTTATGGTCTAATTTGATTTTTCCACGCTCTTATAGACACAGTCACAGTCTCTAAGGGGTTTCATCATATTGAATTAGTACAAACCAAAGTGCATTAAATGATAGGCATTGCAGAAGTCCTATTTCAGAGAAAAACACAGCATTTTCAATAAAAGGATATCTACTTCCCGGCCTAGTATGTTCACAGAGAGACAAATAGTAGGCTTTTGGCATTACACCTTAAGGTCTTAAAGTCAAAAGCTCTATTCTTGTTCAGTGATAGCTTTTAAAATGAAAGAAGAGGTTTTGGTTTTCAGTGACAATGGTCATAGGATATTAGAGGTCCTTGAAAACTCAGAGCTACTCATCCTTACCTGTCTTATAACATAATGCAACTAGCATCAGATCTGATAACTCAGGCTTTAGCTCAAGGCCTTGTAACTACTGTCACAAGGATTCCTATCCAGATTTCTAAGGAAGAACACCTGCAATCTGTTTAGGGCATGGTAGCATTTTTGGGGGGTGAGGGGGCTTCCTAGGGGGCTCAGTGGTAAAGAATCCACCTGCCATTGCAAGAGATGCAGGTTCAATCCCTGGTCAGGGAAGATCGCCTGGAGAAGGAAATGGCAACCCACTCATCCACAATAGTAAACTAATAAACAAAGTCCTGTTTGGAAGGCGAAGCCAGGTGTCATCATGATAAATCGTGGCAGATATGGAGCACATGGGTCAAAGATACATAACCACCTGCCTTTCATAATTTTTATATGGAACTTTTTTCATGGCCTAAGGTAGGAAATTTTATTTTCTCATATGGATAATTATTTATTAATTAATTAGTCTTTCCACATCCCTGAACAGTGTAGGAATTTTAACAGGTTTTTATTAACTTCAAAACTATCCTTGCCCACCATCTATTATTTCCAACTTGTTAATAATATCATAAAATTATTACATGAATATAAGTGTGTGTGTATGTATGTGGGGCTTCCCAGGTGGTGCTGAGATGTGGTCTTGAACCTGGGCCAGGAAGATCCCTTAGAGTAGGAAATGGTACCCAACTTCAGTATTCTTATCTGCAGAATCCCACGGACAGAGGAGCCTGGCGGGCTACAGTCCATGGGATCACAAAGAGTCGGACGTGGCTGAAGTGACCTAGTCCATGTATGTGTATATGCACTGTGCTCAGTCATGTCAGACTCCTTGAGACGCCACGGACTGTAGCCTGCCAGACCACTCTGTGAATTTTTCCAGGCAAGAATACTGCAGTGGTCGCCATTGTCTCCTCCATTGGATTTTCCCGACCCAGCCATTGAACTCGTGTCTCCTGTGTCTCTAACATGTGTGTATATATTCTTAAGTCAAATTTGTAAGTGTGACTTACTGATACTTGCATTAATTAATTTTTTCTAAGTTTTTAAAATATTTTCTTGAAGAAGCGCATTTTAGCCATTTATTTTGGCTAAAGTCTGTGGTTAGTCAACTTTAGGAAATTTGGTATGCTCAAAACATATTTATGTCACCTTAACTTTAGAATTTAGAAAGTAAGTTCTCCAAGCCAGGCTTCAGTAATACGTGAGCCGAGAACTTCCAGATGTTCAAGCTGGTTTTAGAAAAGGAAGAGGAACCAGAGATCAAATTGCCAATAACCACTGGATCATCAAAAAAGCAAGAGAGTTCCAGAAAAACATCTACTTCTGCTTTATTGACTATGCCAAAGCCTTAGACTGTGTGGATCCCAATAAACTGGCAAATTCTGAGGAGCTGGGAATACCAGACCACCTGACCTGCCTCTTGAGAAACTTGTATGCAGAGCAGGAAGCAACAGTTAGAACTGGAGATTGAACAACAGACTGGTTCCAAATAGGAAAAGGAGTACGTCAAGGCTGTATATTGTCACCCTGCTTATTTAACTTATATACAGAGTACATCATGAGAAATGCTGGGCTGGAAGAAGCACAAGCTGGAAACAAGATTGCCGGGAGAAATATCAATAACCACATATATGCAGATGACAGCACCCTTATGGCAGAAAGTGAAGAGAAACTAACAAGTCTCTTGATGAAAGTGAAAGAGGAGAGTGAAAAAGTTGGCTTAAAGCTTAACATTAAAAAAACTAAGATCATGGCATCTGGTCCCATCACCTCATGGCAAATAGATGGGGAGACAGTGGAAACAGTGTCAGACTTTATTTTTTGGGGCTCCAAAATCACTGCAGATGGTGACTGCAACCATGAAATTAAAAGATGCTTACTCCTTGGAAGGAAAGTTATGACCAACCTAGATAGCATATTAAAAAGCAGAGACATTACTTTGCCAACAAAGGTCTGTCTAGTCAAGGCTATGGTTTTTCCAGTGGTCATGTATGGATGTGAGAGTTGGACTGTGAAGAAAGCTGAGCGCCAAAAAATTGATGCTTTTGAACTGTGGTGTTGGAGAAGACTCTTGAGAGTCCCTTGGACTGCAAGGAGACCCAACCAGTCCATCCTAAAGGAGATCAGTCCTGGGTGTTCATTGGAAGGACTGATGCTGAAGCTGAAGCTCCAATACTTTGGCCACCTCATGTGAAGAGTTGACTCATTGGAAAAGACCCTGATGCTGGGAGGGATTGGGGGCAGGAGGAGAAGGGGATGACAGAGGATGAGATGGCTGTATGGCATCACCAACTCGATGGGCATGAGTTTGAGTAAACTCCGGGAGTTGGTGATGGACAGGGAGGCCTGGTGTGCTGCGATTCATGGGGTCGCAAAGAGTCGGACACGACTGAGCAACTGAACTGAACTGAACTGAACTGAACTTCAGAATAGTTGTTGTGGCTAATAAACTTCAGGTTAAAACATTTTTTCCTAGAGCTTTGAAGATACTATTTCATATGACTTATTGCTTCTATTGTTTCTGATATAATTTTGTTTCCCTTTCATTTATAGTAATTTACCTTCTCCTCTGATATTTTTTAGCATTTCTACTTTATCTTTGATGCATCAAGCTGTGGTTAGGGTATGGGTTTTCTCTTATCAATCCTACTGTTGATCTCATGTCTTCATTATATTCTTGAAATTCCACATACTTATTTTGTTGAATATAGCATTTTGTCATTACCTTCTCTACTTCTCTGGTTTTTTAGAAAAAGACCTGGAACATCTGAAACTGTTCTATATTCTTTTCATTCATTTTTATTTCATATTTCTATCTCAACTCCTAGACAAGAAGGATAAAAAATGTCCCTCCCCACCCCACACATATAAAAATGGTGGATGAAATATTTTAGGATATGGAAGAGAAAGAAAACCATTCATATTCCATAAACAAAGAATAAACACATAGACAAGCTAGTAAGCAAGAGTGATCGCCATACGTCTCATAGGACTGACACGACAGCTTATGCATGCTAGTTCTGGAATTTTATTACCTGTACCACAGTGCAGTGACAAGAATAGCAGAGAAATGAAAGTGGCTCCTTACATTGCAAAGGAGCCAGGGAAAAATTGTCTTGACCGCAGGCAGAAATTGAAAATTTTATTCTCGTCTAAAGTTGACACATAGGTTAAAACAGAGAACTTTCAAGCCTAAGATTGCACAGCTCATTGTGGAATCTGAAAATGTGTTACTTACAAGCTGCAAAACACAGGGACAGAGAAACAAGTATAAAAGCTGGTGTGTAATCTACTGTGCTGTGCTTGGTCGCTCTGTTGTGTCCGACTCTGCCACCCCATGGACGGTAGCCTGCCAGGCTCTTCTGCCCATGGGATTTTTCAGGCAAGAGTAACTGGAATGGTGTGCCATTTCCTACTCTAGGGGATTTTCCTGACCCAGAGATCGAGCCCAGAGATCGACCCAGAAACATCTCTCTGTCTCCTGCATTGGCAGGCAGATTCTTTACCACTATTGCTACCTGGTGAAGCCTGTATAATCCACTACTTCATATCAGTATGCAATAGGTAAACAAATAGGCCCTACTGTATAGCACAGAGGACTATACTCAGTATACTTATTTGCAATAAGCTGTAAGGGAAAAGAATCTGAAAAAGACTATACATATGTGTATATATGTGTGTGTGTGTGTGTGTGTGTGTTAGTCATTCAGTTATATTTGACTATCTGCAACCCTATGGACTGTAGCCAACCAGACCCCTCTGTCCATGGAATTCTCCAGGCAAGAATATTGGAGTGAGTAGCCATTTCCTTCTCGAGGGGATCCTCCTGACCCAGGGATCAAACCCAGGTCTCTCACATTGCAGGTGGATTCTTTACCAGCTGAGCCACAAAGGAAGCCCCAGCGAAGTCACAGGCTCTGTCATTTTAAGAGCCTCTTTCATACTAGAGAATATTTGAGGGACTGAAGTTGACTTTTTGGAATAAGTTAGCACAGGCTTTGGCCATCCAGACTTGTAAACCTCATTAACAGTATCATTTCCTAAAATGGTTATATTTTACAGCCTCCACTTAGCTTATCCCTCTTTCCATCATTGCAGTGATAGCTTTCTTTCTGTAAAATAATAAGCTTATTTGGAAAACAATACCCTGAATCTGATATCTGAACCAGGGTCAATTTCTTTATTTAGCTGAGAAGTTTTAATAGAAGGTTTCTGTTAAAGAAGTTGAACATAATATTTACAGGAACACGAGCAATTGAATTTTCCTGTTTTGAAAGAGTCCAAAGATTTAGGTCCTAAGTACTCCAATTTCTTAAAAGCCCTCCAAAATTTTGACTGAGCTTATATTTGTTATATAATATTTGGTAATAATAGAAAGGTGCGATAACCTGAAAATTCTAGCTTTTTCTAATTACTTCCCTCTAAAGTTCCATATAGACTTGCACTCTGGTGTGTGTTCTGACTTCCAAGTTATTGGAGGCAAACTCGTAATTAAATATTTCCATTCACATAACAAGAATTACCAGCTATACAGCTACTATATTTCCTCTTTATCATCCACTACTTGCCCTCCAGGGCTTTCCAGGAGGCCCAGTGGTAGAGAATTCACCTGCCAATTCAGGAGACACAGGTTTGATCCCTGGGTCAGGAAAATCCCTTGGAAGAGGAAATGGCCACAGACTCCAGAATTCTTGCCTAGAAAATCCCATGGACAAAGTAGCCTGGCAGGCTGCAGTCCATGGGGTTGCAAAGAGTCTGATACAACCTAGCAATTGGGCACGCATGCACTTGCCTGCTATGTCAGTGTCTTATATTTCAGATATTTCTTAGGGGTTCTTCTTTCAGGTATACATATATATATATATATATCAGTGATGGTGAATTTCCTATAACAAAAAAATAGCCAAAAGATGGAAACTTAAATAGTGTAAAAGTGTATCTCTGTTTCAAATGCTGTTGTTGCTCAGTTGCTAAGTCATGTCTGACTCTTTGCGACCCCATAGACTGTAACCCACCAGGCTCTTCTGTCCATAGGATATCCCAGGCAAGAACACTGGAGTGGGTTGCCCTTTCCTTCTCCAGGGGATCTCCCTGGATCAGGGTTCAAACCAGTCTCCTGCATTGGCAGACTGATTCCTTCCAGCTGAGCCCCCAGGGAAGCCCCTGTTTCATATAGAGCATGAATATTCCAGTTGGCTGGAGCCTCTATTCCACGGTGTCATTCAGAGACTCAGGTTCCTTCCATTTATCTTCCCCACCTTGCTAGGGTGTTTGCACTTATCTAATATGTCAAAACAGAGTCATCTCACACATGTAGATTCTGGACTATACTGTTTTAAGGACAAGATCTAGAAATCTATTTCATTAGTAATCTTATTCTGTTGACTGAAACTCGGTTACAGACCCATTTCTAACTGAAAGGCATACTGTCATATTTCATATGTTGAGACATTTTGTCTCTAGCTGGACAGTCATGTTCCTCCTTAAGTTCATGGCTTTATGAACAAAAGGAAGAAAAGAACTATACCAGAATCACTATTAGCTGTCTCCTCTTAGGTTCTAGTAAAATAAAATAGTGCCTTAGAATAAGTACGCTAAAAATGTTGAAATAAGTAAAAGAAGACAGATAGATATATATATGTTGAAGTAAATAAATAGAAAATAGCATAGAGCCAGCAAAACAAGAAACAACAACATCCTATATGGAAAGGAAAAACTTAAGTGCTCCATTATGTGGAAAATTAATCATGTAGAAAACTCCTAAGTAAGTTTCAGACATTTAAATTTTAAAAAGATATTAGAGAAGTTATATAAAAATGATAGTAAAAGAAACATTTATCCTGTGCTTACTATTGTCCATCACTGTTTTAAGTGTTTTACATATGCTAACCTAGTAAGTATAGACAGATCAGAAACAGCTAAAAAGAGATTAGTTATTTAAAAGCCAATTCTGCAGGTCCTCCCAGGTGGGGCTAGTGGTAAAGAATTCTCCTGTCAATGCAGGTTAGACATAAGAGACACAGGTTAAACCCCTGTGTGGGGATGACCCCTGGAGGAGGGCAGGGAACCCATTCCAGTATTCTTGCCTGGAGAATCCCCTCCATGGACAGGGGAGCCTGGTGGGCTATTGTTCATAGGGTCACACAGAGTTGGACACAGCTGAAGCAAGTGAGCACACACGCACATAATACAGTGGAGATGGAGAAGAAGAAAAACTGGTAAGTAAGAAAAGTGGTTTTAAAACTCAGTGATTGGTGGAGAACTTAATGCAAAGCAGGAAACTACTTGCATGAAGGTAGCGTGTCTGATCTGTAAAAGTACTAGTTCTGTTGCTCTCTTCTTTCTCTTCTACTTTCCTGACTCCTCTTCAAACTCTATCCCTTGTTAATGCATTTTCCCTAAGAATGGAACTCACTCATCTTTTTATTTCTTTCCCTTGTCAATTTCAACTACTTTTAGTATTTCAACCAACTGTTACTTTTATGTAAATAATTGCCAAATATACATCTCTAGTCTTATTTTTATTATTGAGTTTTTGTTACGATTTCAAACTTTTCTTCAATAATGTCCATCAATTTTCCCAATTAACATAAAATTCATTATGCTGCAAACCAGATTAACTCATTCCCTATCAAGTGCACTCAGTTTTCTGTTCAGTTTTCAGTCTTCCCATTAAGCATTCTTCGCTCAGCCAATCATGAAATTTCTATTCATTCATTCAGTTATCAAATATATTTAATAGCTACTGTAAGATAGGCATTGGCAATAAAATGGAAAACGAGAGAGTTAATGTTCCTGCACATGGCAAAAACCACTACAACATTGTAATTAGCCCCCAATTAAAATAAATAAATTAATTTTAAAAAAATGACTGTGTGTGGAACTTAGCATTTGTAACTAATAGACCAATGAACAGTTCTAGATCTTGGGTGTGTGTGAGCCTTCTGTGCATGTAAGTACACTCTGGAAATAAACAGTGTGTTGTGGTGGAAATCACCAGGGGTAAACCACAGGGATTTTCAGGGAAGTCTACTATTGAAGAGGAAACTAGGATGTAAGGCCAGCCATAAAAAGATCTCAGGAAATATATTGGTAGCAGAAGACAAAGTCAGTACAACAGTTCTCATACGGGAGAGAGCATTTGATTCTGTCCTAAGAAGAGAAAGAATAACTGGAGTGAAAGAAAACATTGGTATGAAATAAGTTGGAAAGTTTGGCAAAGTCTAAAGCATGGAAACCTTAAAGAAGGGGTTTGGATTCAATTAATGCAAAAACACATCTGCCCTGGAGACAGAAATCTGTGGATGCTCTTCACCAAAATCTTGGTAATAAGTGAAATTTCCTTGGTAGACTATAGATAAGGAAGAGCTGAGGACAGAAATCCTCTTTTTTTCAATAGTAATGGTCAAAATGAAGGCTCTTCCATATGCAGGAGAAAGGACTTGAAGGACTGTTCAGTAAGATAGACTGACATCAGAGAGAATTTTACTAAAAAGGTAGGAGTATTTCAAGGAGAAACAATCACCTGAAAATGATGTTATTGAAAGGGAAAATCAGAGTAAAACTGAAAAAAAAAAATTGTTCAACTGAAATTGATGAAATATGTCACTAAAAGCAGAGACATTGCTTTGTTGACAAAGGTCTGTCTAGTCAAAGCTATGGTTTTTCCAGTAGTCATGAATGGATGTAAGAGTTGGACTATAAAGAAAGCTGAGCACCAAAGAATTGAGGTTTTTGAACTGTGGTGTTGGAGAAGACTCATGAGAGTCCCTTGGACTGCAAGGAGATCCAACCAGTCCATCCTAAAGGAGATCAGTCCTGAACATTCATTGGAAGGACCAGTGCTGAAGCTGAAACTCCAATACTTTGGCCACCTGATGAAAAGAACTGACTCACTGGAAAAGACCCTGATGCTGGGAAAGATTGAAGGCAGGAGGAGAAAGGGACGACAGAGGATGAGATGGTTAGATGGCATCACTGACTCAATGGCCAAGAGTGTAAGCAGGCTCTGTTTGGTGATGGCCAGGGAAGCCTGGCAATCTGCAGTCTATGAGGTCACAAAGAATCAGATAGTACTGAGCAAATGAACTAAACTGACCTGGGAAAAACCACATTAGGAAAGGAATAACATTTGATTCAAAGGATCCAAATTTTATCTTTAGTAAACGTTTATATGCATCTGTTTCTGAAGTATTTTCTTTACCATTATCTTAAAATAAGAAGTCTGCATAATCTTTCTTTAAAGGCTCAATCACCATTAGGGACATTATGCTTATAAATGTTTTATATTGCTGTAAGTTGAAGTTTGGGGATATGTGGGGTTGTTAGTTCCCACTCTATCTCTAGATAAGAATATGTGTGTCTGTATGTATGTGTGTGCTCCCTGGTAGCTCAGCTGGCAAAGAATCTGCCTGCAATACAGGAGACCCCAGTTCAATTCCTGGATTGGGATGATCCCCTGGAGAAGGGCATGGCAACCCACTCTAGTATTCATGGGCTTCCCTGATGGCTCAGAATGTAAAGAATCAGCCTGCAATTCAGGAGACCTGGGTTCGATCCCTGGGTTGGGAAGACCCCCTCCTGGAGGAGGGCATGGCAATCCACTCCAGTATTCTTGCCTGGAGAATCCCCATGGACAGAGGAGCCTGGCGGGCTACAATCCATGTGGCTGCCAAGAGTTGGACATAACTGAGCGACTAAGCAGAGTGTATGTGTGTGTGATGGTTGGTTTGTTGCTTTTTTTTTTTAATTTATTGGCTTTTAAGCTTTTTCATTCTCTTCTCTTTATGTTGGGCTTACATAGCATAACTTCTTGCTTTGTTGATCTAGTTAAATAAATACATACTTGATTAAAAACAAAAAAATAAATTGGTTCAATTTTCATTTAATATATAACAATTCATTGAAATAAGAGGTTAAGGCAAGTTTTCTCATCAATAAAAATCCCATACTATCATTTTATAAAATGATTGTGTAAAGCAAGTAAAGTCAATGAAGGCATCATTAAAACCATAAAACACTACATAATTATAGGCACGGGTATTATTAGATATTGAATATTATTAATCCAAGAAACCCCATCTCATTTAATTTGCTTGTTTTACTCTTCTCTTAGCTACAAGTTTTGGTGAAAACTTTTATTATGAATAATCTAAAATATAAGAAACAGTTTTAGATTGGATTTCTTACTCTGTTTTAACCACAAAGCTTATTTTGGTCACATATCCTTTTCTCTCTCTTTCTGACACTGTTGTTAGGTTGTGAAGGTCACGTCTAAGTAATTTATATAAGTGAGGGATGACTGTACACAGGCTGGGTTGAATATTATATAACCAGATTCACTAAAATGAATGGCATTGTCCCTTCTGTTTTACTGTTATACCTTCTCTTTAGTTCCAAAAATGATAGTATAATAGGGAAAACATGTTGTATCAGTGGAAGTTATGTTAAAACATCGATTTCCTAATTCAAAGTACCCATATTGTGGCCCCAGGAGCTTTGTAGTACAACGTTCTACTTAAGAATAATGGTTCAACATACTAAAAGAGCAAAATTTGAATTATCTAAACAATTGTCAGAGTGGTAAGTCTAAGGACAGAGTTTGTTCTGTTTATTTTCATAGCATTTTATGTCATTGCTCCTGTGAAATGGATGTTTTAGGGCATAAACATCTTACATTAAGCCAGTACTTAACTGTGAATTAAACAATCCTGAATATGGAAATGACATTCTGAATTGGAAATGACAATGTGGATGAGAGTTAAAATTTCGGGTGCTGCCAAATCAAGTGCCTTCTTTTTCAGCTTATATCATGTCTTGACTTTGCAGAATAGAAATATCTTTAAAGATTTGTATTCCAAAGAAAAATCATCTAAGGCCTTATTTTCTAAAATTATTGAAGATATTTGTTTACTGGCAGCAGTATCAGGGCTGCAAACAGTAAACTCCAAAATGCAGTAATAATTTTGAAATAATTGTAATAAGTAATATTTTTGGAGGGAAAGTGTGTACACGGCTGTAAGACCTTTTCCTTTATCTAGATAAATGTGACCCTAGCTTAGCTTAACAAGGTCTACAAAGTAAGGTGACTCTATTTTTAGCGAATTAGTATGCTCCCCTAAAGAGAGGTTTTGTTTTTGGTTTCTCTGCATTATCATAGTATTCATTGAAAATGAGGTCTGAAAATTTTACCACAACTGAATTAATGTTTAGAAATGGTCTAGAAATGTAAGAAATCTATCAAGAATGTCAAGTTTATGAAGAAAATCTGAATGGTGGCCATTTTAATTGTACTCAATTCCTAAAAATCTCACTCCAGAAAGACTGTTATGTGTGAATTTTACCAAAATCACTAGAAAAATAGTAGACCCCCTTGCCTTTCTGTTTTTGTTTGTTTGGTTTGTTAAACAAAAGGAAAACATGTAACTGCTGAAGAAAGGATAGGAACAATCTTGGGAACATCTCTGCTACTAGGAAACTAAACTATTTAGAAATTTAAAGTATCTTATATAAGAAATAAGTGCAGAAAGATGGTGGAGAGGTAACAGGAAAGTTGAATTTTATCTTTCTGGTATTAAATATTATAATGCATTATAAACATGTAGTACTTTGTGATATACCCTTTAGGGTTTGGCATGTTGTCCATCTTTAAAAAGTGTGATGTCAAAACTACAAGTGTTCAAAGTGCTGGGGAAAGCATACACAGTTGGTACAATTTGCATTTGATTCACCAGGAAAGATGTGCATAAAAATGTTTTATAAACATCTGTTCAAGTTTTCTTGACTTCCTTTCAATCTAGACTTGATGAAATAAACTTGTAGAGGTGGTTGTTAGTTTACATATTTAATTTTTTAATAATTTTTATGTATAGATGTACTATCCAATGATGTTTTAATACAAATCAGAATATGTGTTTGTTTTCCCCTAAGGTTAAATGGGTCTTAATAATTGTAGGTTTTACATTACTAATTTTCCTCCCAATTCTGTTACCAATATGGGAAGAATCATTACTTACTTTCACTGTAAGGAGGGGAAAATTTAATCATGAAGAACAATAGTTTCTTCCACAAGATCAGAGTATGGCAGGTAGAAAATACTGGAAGGAAGTTTCTAACATCATTTATATTAAGCCATGGCTCTTTAGTTGCTGAAACACTTAAGTGAAAATTTCCCTTAAGACCTATTTTTTCTTCAAGGGGTGGAAAGATACATTTTGCAATACAGAAGCAGGTTTGTAGCTATTTCCCAGATAGAAAATAAGGTCAGTGTCTAACAAGGCTATTTAGATTGAAAAAGAAAGACGAATAGCAAGTAATTCATAATTTGTAGAATAAAAGAAGAAATAATAATAAATTTACTTCTTGTCTTCAAATTCTAAAATCCTATGAAATATGGAAAATAGTGGAATTAAAGTTAAAATTGGATGAATAACTTGAAGGTAAACAACTTAAAATGCTTAGGCATGAATTACTTTCCAGTTTATTCAGAATATGCCAAAGCTTATATAGTTAAAATTTTAAGATATTTTATAGAGTATAATAAAATGAATTTGAAACTTTAGATACTTTCATTCTCTAATTCATGCTTAATTTTTCAGCAAACATCTTCAGTATGTGTAGTATCACCATTTATACAAGAAAAAAATAGAGCCCTTGAACAGATTAAGTCATTTACTTGAGGCTACAGATTTGCTAACAACATCCTCAAGGTAAGAATGTTCGAAGTCTTAACCCATTGCTCTTTCGAGTACATCAGACTGGCCCTTAGCCACAGTATTATTCTCCTTCAAAAACATTTCATTGAAAATCGAAAGCAGTCAGTGTGGGATTTTGACCAGGATAGAGTTAAAAGGCTGGCAAATCTTATTCCTACAAAACAAGTAAACAACTCAACCAGATTGTCCAAAACAACCACTTTAGTGCGCTGGATACTGAACAAGGCAAATAACAAACCGAGTGGCGTTTACACACCAACTGCCGTTAGAAGTCCCAGTAAGCAAGGTGGGCGTCTTGCCCTTTCGTGTGAAGCTGCTCCCATCCCTCTCTCCCCAGCATCACTGGCGCTGATCTCGGCAAAACTGCTCAGCATAACATGCCTTCATCCACATCCCTGGACTGAAAACCTGACCCAGCGCCAACGTGACTTCTAACAGCTTCAGTCCATGTCCCTAGAATGACCTCAGTTCTCCTTAAAGTGCCTGCCTGAGAAAGCTTGCATTGTAAATCCTTTCTCTGCTTTTTTGAGATGTATATCTTCAACCATCCAGAACTTTCTCCTCCAGGACCTGGGAGATGTCCCTTCAAAATGCAGACATCCAGAAAGATAATTCTTCTCCCCATATATTCCAGTCCTCCGCTGAGTACTCTAAAGTGGTCTGAAGGTAAGCGCCTAACTCCTGTGGGTGCCTTACTTCAATTTGAACAATTGTCTCTTAAACAACTGTCATAAAGATTCAGTTTGTTTCTCCTCTGTTTAGGGCCAGTTACCAAACCCAGACAGACTGGTTACATGAACCAACACCCACTCCTACCCTTAAAACCCTTAAGTACCTTTCCTTTAGCTCACACTAGTGTTTGGAAGGTCTCCTGGTTTTGTTTTTGCTGGAATTGAAGCTCAGTTCTATACTGAAGCCCTTTTCCTCTGCTCTATTAGAATCTGAATAAAAATTCTCTTTCCAGCCTTTAACTAGGATCCAGTTTTGTTTCTCTTTATCAGACATTAGATCTATCCAGGGTTTTTTTCCTTTTTAACAGCACCAGAGATTTATTCAAGGAGGACTAACTCTGAAAAACAGCAGCTTTGCTGACAGAGGAAGGTGAATTGACTTTAAGTGAAAAACAAAAGCCACACACAGCAGCATTGTTAGTGAAAATAGTAAACCTTGTAGAAAAAAATAAGGGATCTAGTTGAGGTAAACAGTACAAAACTGCCAAATTTTAGATATCCACTTAATGAGATAGCCATCCAAGGGCTAGATAACCCTTTCATCACTGATACCTGGATAACTAAGAAACAACAGGTATGAGCTAGAAACACCCAAGATACCCAATGTAAAATAAAACTTGAGAAATCTATTAAGTTAACTTTAGATGCACCCCCCAACCCTCACACAATCTACAATTAGAAATTGAGAGTCATAAAAGCATGAGCAGCTCCATCCCATCCTTGGCTAATGACTAAGCCAGGTACACACTGGAGCAATCCCTATGAATCATGGTTAAAAATAAGAAAGAGACAAAATTTAAAAAGGACTAATAAGAGATTTCAGGGGCTGTTATATCACAGGAGTAGAGCATTGTCAATTAAACAAGACACATTTTTAAAAGTTTAGAGAAACATCAGAATCTAGAGCTTCTAATTTAAAATAGTTAAAGATTCACTTGTCAAGAAAAAAATACGAGTGCAAAAATTCAGAAAAGTATGACCTATCCTCAAAATAATATAAGCAGTCAATAGGAATATACTTTGAGCAAGACCAAATTTTGGATTTAGTGGACAATGACTTCAAAATCAGTTATAGTTATGGACAAAGAATCTTTAAAAATATTTCATGTATTAAAATATAATTAAACTGACACAAATATGGAATCCTAATAAAGAAATAGCAACAAGGAAGAGAAAGTAAGTGAAATTTCTAGTGTTGAAAAATAAAATAACCAAAATGGAAAATATAGTAGATGAGCTACATAGAAAATTAAAAAGGGAGAAGAATCAGTGAACTTGGAGATATAGTAATAGAAATTATCCAACTGAAGAACACAGAGAAAAAGATGGAAAATATAACTATCATAAGTATATAAACACTTAACAAAAATGTACCAAAATACTTGAAGCATGAAGAGACAGAACTTTAAAGAGAAATGAGGAATGACCAGTTATATTTGAACATTTCATTATCACCATTTCCTTAACTGAAAGGACAACAAGCAGACGAAAGAAGATCAGCAATGATAAAGAAGATCTATCAATACTATTAACCAACTTGATCTAACTGACATATATAGACAATTCCACTCACTGACTATAGAATACACATTATTTACACTGCATTATATTATTACACATGGACTATTATAATGAATAGTCTCTAAAATTAGAAAAAAAATATTAATGAAAGTACAACATATATCATGGGGCTTCCCTAATAGCTCAGTTGGTAAAGAATCTGCCTGTAATGCAGGAGACCCCGATTGGATTCCTGGAATGGGAAGATCCCCTGGAGAAGGGAAAGGCTACCCACTCCAGTATTCTTGGGCTTCCCATGTAGCTCAGCTGGTAAAGAATCCACCTGCAATGTGGGAGACCTGGGTTCGATCCCTGAGTTGGGAAGATTCCCTGGAGAAGGGAAAGGCTACTCACTCCAGTATTCTGGCCTGGACTGGAGAATTCCATGGACTGTATAGTCCATGGTGTTACAAAGAGTCAAAACATATAACATAGAATGCAGTTAAAATACATCATAAGTTGGAAATTTGGGTCATTAAACACCTATATAGAAAAGAAGGAAACTCTCAAGTAAGTAGTTATGCTTTTGTCTTAAAAACTGGAAAGATAGGGTCAAATTAAGCCCAAGAAAGCAAAATGGGATAAATGTTAAAATCATGGGAATCAAGTAAATTAAAAATACAAAAAATGGGAAAAAATAATTTTAATCAAATGCTTTGAGAAAAGCAACAAAATTTATTAAAACTTTGCTTGAGAAATCTAAAATGAAAAGACAAAATTTCCAAAACCTGTAATGAAAGTAAGGATATCACTATCAGTCTTAAAGAAACAGATATTTAAGGAAATATTATGAACAGTATTATGCCAACAAACAGAAAACTTAGATGAAATGGAGAATTTTCTAAAAACTTCCAAAACTAACTCAGGAACAAATAGAAAATCTTAACAGATTTATAATGAATAAGCAAATAGCATTGGTGATTGTAAAACTCCTGGAAGGTAAAGCTTATGCTGTATGACTTCACTGGAGAATTCTACCAAATATTTCAAGAATGTATATCACTCTTACACAACTTTTGACTTCTCAAGTGTCACAGTGGTAAAAAAAAAATCTGCCTGCTAATGCAGGAGATGCAGGTTTGATCCCCAGGTCCAGAAGATCCCTTGGAGATGGGACGGCATCTTAAACTCACTCCAGTGTTCTTTCCTGGAAAATTCCATGGATAGAGGAGCCTGGCAGGCTACAGTCCATGGAGTTGCTTAGAGTTGAACATGACTGAGCATGCATGCAAGAGGAACACAACTTTTTCAGAAAAATGTAGGAGGGAAAATATTTCTTAACTCATTCTGTGAGACCAATATTATCATGTGATATAGTCTGAATATTTATGTTCCTTCAATGTGATAGTATTTGGAAACAGGACCTTTGGGAAGTGATTAAGTCATAAGCTTAAAGCCCTCATTAATGGAATTTCACCATTATAAAATGGAAACCAGAGAGCTTTTTTGCTCCTTCTGCCATATGAGGATACACTGAAAAGACAGCTGTCTATGAATTAGGAATTGAGTCCTCACCAGATATCAAATATACTGATACCTAGACCATGGGACTTCCAAGCCCTCAGAAGTGTAAGAAATACACATTCATTGTTTATAAGACATCCAGTCTATGGTATTTTGTTACAGTATTCCAAAATACTAAGACATGCTGTGTTGAGAGCAAAAGTCTAAACATGGTCTCTCCCACAGATGCCCTATTCTGATTATTCAATTATAACTCAGGCACTATTATGAAGTAATTCTGAAAATGTAATTTATGTCCCAAATCAGTTGACCTTAAAATACTCAGAGAATCTAGGTGGATTGAATCTATTCAAGTGAACTCTTTCAAAACAGTTTTCTCCTGCTGATAGCAGATTTCACAAAAGTCTCCTGGTGATCTTAAAGAAAAAAATCAAACAGCTATTTTGTAAACTGAAAATAGAAAAGGATAGCCCCATAGATGTTGAGATTGACCTTCAGTTAACAGCCAGCAAGAAAATAGAGAGCTCAGTACTACAGCAAAAAGGAAGTGAATTCTGCCAATAACCTTAGAGCCTGGAGAGGACCTGAGTTTTGGCTGAGGATCTTCGTACCAACAGACATCATGATTTCAGCTTGTGACATCTGACTAGAGTATTTAGCTAATTGACCTCCCTAACATGTGGAAATGCAATAGTAAATATGCATCGCATTAAGCCATGAAATTTGCAGTAATTTGTAATGGTTGTTGTCGTTCAGCCATTCAGTCATATCCTACTCTTTGCAACCCTATGGAAAGCAGCACGCCAGGTTTCTCTGTCCTTCACCAACTCCTGGAGCTTGCTCAAACTCATGTCCATTGAACCGGTGATGCCATCCAACTACCTCATCCTCTGTTGTCCCCTTCTCCTTCTGCCTTCAATCCTTCCCAGCATCAGGGTCTTTTCTGATGAGATGACTCTTTGCAACAAATTTAAGTCATTCAATTTGCAGTAATTTGCTATGGTAGCAATAGAAAACTAAAACACTCCAACATTAAAGCCAGAGGTACCAGTAAAAGAGGAATTCGCAGACCCATCCCTCAAACATAGATCCTTAATAAGATATTACTAAATTAAATGCAATGCTATATAGAAAGGACTAGGCACCATCACCAAGTAAGATTTATTTTTCAAATAAAAAGTTGGTATGGTATCATGTGTCTCCTGCTGCTGCTGCTGCTGCTGCTAAGTCGCTTCAGTTGTGTCCGACTCTGTGCGACCCCAAAGACGGCAGCCCACCAGGCTCCCCGGTCCCTGGGATTCTCCAGGCAAGAACACTGGAGTGGGTTGCCATTTCCTTCTCCAGCGCATGAAAGTGAAAAGTGAAAGTGAAGTTGCTCAGTTGCGTCAGACTCTTAGCGACCCCATGGACTGCAGCCTGCCAGGCTCCTCTGTCCATGGGATTTTCCAGGTAAGAGTACTGGAGTGGGGTGCCATTTCCTTATCCGGTATCTCCTGCTAGGGCCCTACCATCTCACAGTCAATCAAGACGACACATAGCAAGATCCTGAGCTCTCTTCCTCCCATAGATACACCAAATGTGTAGCTACATAAGGAGGAATTCTCTCCAAAAGAAATCAAGAAACTACCTGAGTGATTCCTAAACAACACATGAGTGGGAAAAATACCCCCACTGAAACATGTAGCAAAGGTGGAAACATACTCTCACCATATACTCCAATCCCCAAACAGTGCCATCCAATCAGAAGAGAACCCACAACCCAGCTTGTCTTGGAAGAGTAAGGGGTTTGGACTCCATATCTAGCATCCCAAACTTTAAAACTCTTCCCCAATGGACAGACTTCCAAAACACCTAATTCTGAAAGCCAACAATGCTTATGTTCACAACATCTACAAGATTATAGCAAACAGAAGTGCCATTATCAGCCTGGTGGCAGAGTCTTTCCACACCTTTGCTCCCTATCAAAAGAAAAACAAGCAAAGAAACAATATTCAAGAACAAGAGACCCCTGAGAGAATCCTGGAACATAGGAGTGAAGCTGAAGGACTCCCTGGGCCACATAGATCAAGACAGACTGCATCAGCAGAGCAAGGAAATCAGTTTCAGATTAACCAGGCTACCCTCCCTAAAGGTCAGTGTGGAACCACGTGGAGGGGTCTCCCCTAAGCCTCCAGTTCCTCCAATGGGAAAAGAGAGCACAGGGGAGACAACCAGTCCCCATGCCATCACTGTGGTTGCTTTGTGGGAGTCTCTACTCTGATTGAGCACCATGAAGATTTCAAGGGAATCTGCAGGACTTAGCCACTAGGAATCTGACTATGGTGAAGATGTAGGGGAGGGAGGGCTTGAAATAAACACTACAATGATCCTGACAGTTCAGTTCAGGTCAGTCGCTCAGTTGTCTCCGAATCTGCAACCCCAGGAACCACAGCACACCAGGCCTCTCTGTCCATCACCAACTTCCAGAGTTTACTCAAATCCATGTCCATTGAGTCGGTGATGCCATGAAACCATCTCATCCTCCGTCGTCACCTTCTCCTCCTGCTCCCAGTCTTTCCCAGCATCAGGGTCTTTTCCAATGAGTGAACTCTTCAAATGAGGTGGCACAAGTACTGGAGTTTCAGCTTCAACATCAGTCCCTCCAGTGAACACCCAGGACTGATCTCCTTTCGGATGGACTGATTGGATCTCCTTGCAGGTCAAGGGACTCTCAAGAGTCTTCTCCAACACCACAGTTCAAAAGCATCAATTCTTTGGTACTCAGCTTTCTTTATAGTCCAACTCTCACATCCATACATGACCACTGGAAAAAACATTGCCTTGACTAGAAGGACCTTTGTTGGCAAAGTAATGTCTCTGCTTTTTAATATGCTATCAAGGTTGGTCATAACTTTCCTTCTAAGGAGTAAGCGTCTTTTAATTTCATGGCTGCAATCACCAATTGCAGTGATTTTTGGAGCCCCCCAAAATAAAGTCAGCCACTGTTTCCACTGTTTCCCTATCTATTTGCCATGAAGTGATGGGACCAGATGCCGTGATCTTCATTTTCTGAATGTTGAACTTCAAGTCAACCTTTTCACTCTCTTTCACTTTCATCAAGAGGCTCTTTAGTTCTTCTTCACTTTCTGCCATAAGGGTGGTATCATCTACATATCTGAGGTTATTGATATTTCTCCTGGGAATCTTGACTCCAGCTTGTGCTTTCTCCAGCCCATGGTTTCTCATGATGTACTCTGCATATAAGCTAAATAAGCAGGGTGACAATATACAGCCTTGATGTACTCCTTTTGCTATTTGGAACCAGTCTATTTTTCCATGTCCAGTTCTAACTGTTGCTTCCTGAACAGCATACAGGTTTCTCAAGAGGCAGGTCAGGTGGTCTGGTATTCCCATCTCTTTAAGAATTTTTCACAGCTTATTGTGATCCACACAGTCAAAGACTTTGGCTTAGTCAATAAAGCAGAAATAGATGTTTTTCTGGAACTCTCTTGCTTTTTTGATGATCCAGCAGATGTTGGCAATTTAATCTCTGGTTCCTCTGCCTTTTCTAAATCTAGCTTGAACATCTGGAAGTTCACAGTTCACATACTGTTGAAGCCTGGTTTGGAGACTTTTGAGCATTACTTTACTAGCATGTGAGATGAGTGCAATTGTGCGGTAGTTTGAGCATTCTTTGGGATTGCCTTTCTTTGGGATTGGAATGAAAACTGACCTTTTCCAGTCCTGTGGCCACTGCTGAGTTTTCCAAATTTGCTGGTATATTGAGTGCAGCACTTTCACAGTGTCATCTTTCAGGATTTGAAATAGCTTAAGTGGAATTTCATCACCTCCACTAGCTTTGTTCGTAGAGATGCTTCCTAAGGCCTACTTGACTTCACATTCCAGGATGTCTGGCTCTAGGTGAGTGGGAGTGATCACACCTTTATGATTATCTGGGTCATGAAGATCTTTTTTGCACAGTTCTTCTGTGTATTCTTGCCACCTCTTCTGAATATCTTCTGCTTCTGTTAGGTCCATACAATTTCTGTCCTTTTTGTGCCCATCATTGCATGAAATGTTCCCTTGGTATCTCTAGTTTTCTTGAAGAGATCTCTAGTCTCTCCCACTCTATGATCATTCTATGATCCTGAAAGACCAAGCTCGTACCTGCAGTGCCCCAGTAGGATGCCAACCCAGCAGTACTGCTCATCTTCAGAACCAAGTTAGGGGCACAATCTGATAAGGAAACTCAGAGAGGTATACCTCTGCCTGATTCAGATCCTCAAACAATGAGTTGTGCTGGTCCTACAGCCTGGTTTCCCCACTCCCAGCAAGGAGCTGAATTATTGCCTCACCTACGGGAGAGAGTTTTCTGGCACCATCTGACGAGGAGGGCTGGCAACAACTGCTGAAAGCATCGTGGCCCAGTGGCATTTAGGCCAAGTGGCAGGTGTGCGGAGGCAGTATTTGCAAAACAAAGTCAGTGTCCCAGTTCAGTCAGGAAACTTGGAGGAGGGGGACAAGTCAGCTTGAGTTAAGACAACGATGAACTTTACTACTGACTTTAGAGCTGCACTGCTGTGCCCAGGCAGAGAGTCTAATTCATAGCCCTGCCCATGCCTAATCACAGCCCTCAGCCTGTCCAACCAGGAAACTTAACCAGGGCATATGGGAAGCTGCATAGTCCTCTCAACACCCCTATGTACAGTGTTAACAGAGGGCCTAGCCTGTGACTTTCCCCACATGCAGAGCAAAACCAGCGGCCTTACCTGACCAACGAACTCAGTGTACACGCTGGCCTGATTCAGGGGTCCCTGCAGTGTACAGCTGTCCAAGTCCTGAGTCCTGGCCTGTCCATCTGCCAGGGTGTGGAAGCTGATCCACAGCCCTGTCTGTTACTGAACACTAACCAGTGCCAGCCATCTCGGAAGCCTGACCAGAGCATCAACACAACCAAAGAGCCCATCCTACAGCCTCAGTTGAGTAGAGAACCAAGATAATAGCCCTAGCCAACTGTTCTCAGCCACTGACACACCTGTATCCACATGCTCAGAGCTTGGACTTCTGCCTCTCAAAACAGACCATAGTAGCAAGCCCCATTTGCCTAGGGACATTACCTGCACACATACCCAGCAACCCAAACTGAAATGACTGAAGGGCTATCTTAGCAAGTCAGAGCTCTAAAGTCTGCAAGAGGAGCATAATTACTCACATGCAAAGCATCAGTGTAAGGAATTAATGATTATAAAAATCAGGTAACTAGGACACAGTCAAAGGAAACTAATAAAGTTCCGATAATTGACTCTAAAGAAATGTTGATCTATGGATTGTCAAAGGATTAATAATAATCCACTTAAAGTCTAGTGAACTATAAGGACAAAAAGGACACACAGAAATTAAATGAAATTAAGAAAACAATACATGAACAAAATAAGTTCATTAATGAAGTACCAACCATTAAAAAAAAAAAAAAAATCCTGAGTTGAAAAATACAATAATTGAACTGAAGAATTCAATAGAGAGTTCCAAAAGTTGACTCAGTCATGCAAGAGAAAGAATCAGTGACCTGGAGGAAAAGAATTGGAAATTACTGAGTCAGAAGAATAAAATAAAAATAGTGAAACAGTGGGAAGGAAGTCTACAGAAATTATGAAACATGATGAAAAGGAAAAATTCTCATTATGGGGGACTTCAGAAGGATAGTAGAAATAGAAAGGGAAAGAAAGTATATTTAAAGCAATAATGGTTGAAAACTTCTTGAACCTGGATAGAAAAATGGACTTCCAGTCCCAAGAGATCTAAAGGACTCCAGATAAGTTGAATATGAGTAGGGCCACCCCAAGGCGCATTATAATTAAATTGCCAAAAGGCAAAGGCAAAAAAAAAAAAAGAGCAACAAGAAAGGAGAGTAACATATAAGGGAATTTCCATAAGATTACTGATAGATCTTTCAACTGAAGCTTTTCAGACAAGGAAAGAATGGGATGACATAATCAAAGTATTGATGAAAGAAAAGCAATAACCAAGAATTCAGTATCTGGCCAAGCCATCCTTTATTTATTTATTTTTACAGCTCTATTTTATTTATCTATTTATTTATTTATTTTTCTTATTTATTTTTATTAGTTGGAGGCTAATTACTTTACAATATTGTAGTGGTTTTTGCCATACATTGACCCAGAGGGATAGGATGGGGAGGGAGGTGGGAGGGGGGATCGGGACGGGGAACACATGTAAATCCATGGCTGATTCAAGCCATCCTTAGAAATGAAAAAGGAATAAAGACTTTCTCAGACAGACAAAAGCAGAGAGTTTGTTACTCTTAGACATGCCTTGCAGAAAATGCTAAAGGGAGCTCTTTGAGAGGAAGTAAAAGAGCAGTAATCAACATCACAAAAACATAAATGACATTACATTACTGTAAATCTCACTAGTTGAGGCAAATACATAGTCATAGTTAAATACTGCAATGTGGTAATAGTGGTGCATAATTCACTTTACATTTCTATTTAAAAGATTATTTTAAACAAGTGTAATAGAAATAACCATAACTACAACAAATTGTCTTCAGTAACACAATATTAAAAACATGTAAATTGTAACAGCAATAATCTAAATTGTGAGAAGGAAGAGAAATAAAAGTGTAAAATTTATAAATTTCTATCAAAACTAAGTTGTTATCAGTTTAAAATAGGGGTCATAAGTTTAAGATATTTTGTAAGACTAATGGCAACCACAAGAAAAATTCTGTAGTAATTACACAAATGAACATGATAAAGAAATCAAAGCATACTGATACAAAAATATATCAAAACACAGAAAAAGACAGCAGGTTAAGGAACAATGGATTTACAAAACAACAATATAACAATTAACAAAATGGGAATAGAAAGTTTTTACTTATCAATAATTGCTTAAATGTAAATAAACTAAATTCTGCAGTTAAAAAAAAGACATAGAATGGCTGAATGGACTTCAAAAAAAAAAAGACAAGATCCAATCATAATTGTAAGATACCCTCTTTTTAGCCTTAAGGACACATAGTAACTGAGAATAAGGGATGGAGAAAGATATATCAAGTAAATGGTAATAAAAAGAAAAAAAAAGCTGGTGTAGCTACATACTACACCATAGACAAAAATGTTTTAAGCTAAAAATTAAAAACAGAAAAGAAGGTTATATCATGATAAAAGGGTCAATGCCTCATATATATGGAATCTAGAAACGTGGTACTTATGAACTTCTTTGCAGGGCAGGAATAGAGGTGACAACAGAGAGAACAGACTTATGGACTCCAGGGGAACGGAGAGGCTAGGACTAAGTAAGAGAGGAGCATTGACTGAAATATACTTTACCAGACATAAAACAGCTAGCTAGTGAGAACTTGTGTGATACAGGAAGCTCAGCCTAGTGCTCCGTGAAAACCTAAAGGGTTGTGATAGGGTTGGGGGGTAGGAGGGAGATTCAAGAAGGAGTGGACATATGTATACTTCTTGCTGATTCACTTTGTAGTATGGCAAAAACCAACACAACTTTGTAAAGCAATTATCCTCCAATTAAAACTATTTTTAAAATACATCAAAAAGATATAAAAATTAAAGCTACTGTAAATATTTCTTCACTCAATCAGTTCAGTGCAGTCAGTCACTCAGTTGTGTCCAACTTCTTGTGACCCATGGGCTGCAGCACTCCAGGCCTCCCTGTCCATCACCAACTCCCGTAGCTCATTCAAACTCATGTCCATCGAGCCGGTGATGCCATCCAACCATCTCATCCTCTGTCTTCCCCTTCTCCTCCTGCCTTCAATCTCTCTCAGCATCAGGGTCTTTTCAAATGAGTCAGTTCTTCTCATCAGGTGGCCAAAGTATTGGAGTTTCAGCTTCAGCATCAGTCTTCCAATGAATATTCAGGACCGATTTCCTTCAGGATTGACTGGTTTGATCTCCTTGCAGTCCAAGGGACTCTCAAGAATTTTCTCCAACACCACAGTTCAAAAGCATCTATTCTTTGGTGCTCAGCTCTCCCACTCAATGCAGTAGTACTTGAATATATAAACCGAAACTTATAGAGTTTAAAGGAGAGAGAAACTAAAATACAATAAAGGTTGAGGACTGTAATATCCCATTCTCAAAAATGGATATATCACACTTATAATTAATGGAATCGAAAGATAAGAATTATATGATCATCTCAAAAACATAGAAAAAGCATTTGACACAATTTAGCTTCCATTCGTGATAGATATTCTTAAAAATTAGTCATACATATCTGATAAGGGGTTAATGTCCAAAATATAAAAAAAACCCTCATACAATTCAATAACAACAAATCAAATAACCAGTTAAGATTGGGCAAGTTACCAGAATAAACATTTTCCCCAAAAAATATGTGAGGCCAACAAGAACATGAAAAAATGCTCAACATCACTCACTAGTCATTAGAGAAATGCAAAGGAAAACCAAACTGAAATATTATCTCACATCTCTTAGAATGGCCATCATGAAAAAGACAAGAGATAACAAATGCTATAAACGATATAGAGAAAATGTAGTCCTAGTTCACTGTTAGTGGGATTGTAAATTAGTACAGTTACTATGGAAAACAGTGTGGGGAAATTCTCAAAAAATTAAAAATTGAAATATCATATGACCCCAAATTACACTTATGGGAATATATTTCAAAGGAAATGAAAACAATAACTTGAAAAGATATCTGCACCCCCATGTTCATAGCAGCATTGTTTACAATAATGAAGACAGGGAAACAATCTAAGTATCCCTTGATGAATAAATGAAGAAAGAAGCTGTGGTGTAGAAATACAATGGAATGTCATTTAGCCATAAAACATGGAGAAATCCTGCCATTTGTGACAACATGGATAGACCTTAAAGGCATAATTAGAAAGAAAGACAAATACAAAATCATCTCATTCATATGTGGAATCTAAAAAAGAAACAAGCAAATAAAAACAAATCCCCAAGCTCACAGGATGTGTTAATTAACTTGATGAGGATAACCCTTTTACAATGTATACATGTATCAAATCATCCCAGTGTACACGTCATGTTACAATTTTATTTGTCAGTTATACCTCTACAAACTGAAAGAAATGTTTTAAAAGTGGATATAATCATCTGAAGATGACATTTTTAAAAATAAGAAAAGGTTTATACACTGAAGCATACAAAATATTACTGAGAGAAAATAGGACGGTGCAACACCCCAGGGGGAAAATTCAGTATTGTTAAGATGAGAGTACTCCCCACAATGAGCTATGACTCAGCATAATCCTGATCAAAGTTATGTCAAGCTCTATTCATAAAATGTGTAAGCGATTCTACAACATATAGGAGCTGGCTCCCGCTGATTTACCTGCTTCATCTGTGGCCACGCTCCCCCGGACTCTCTCTCGCTCCGGTCACGCTCGCCTTTGTAAGTCTCGGTTCTGGGGTTCATCCCGGGATTCTGTGCTTAGTTGCCCTGCTACCCCGCGCTCTGAGCCCGCCAGGCTCCTCCATCCATGCGGACTCTCCAGGCAAGAATACGGGAGTGGGTAGCCATGCCCTCCTCCAGAGGGTCTTCCCAACCTAGGGGTTGAACCTGGGTCTCCTGTATTGCAGGCGGATTCTGTACCACCAGAGAAGTCCAAGAATACCGGAGGGGTAGCCTATCCCTTCTCCAGGGGAACTTCCCGACCCAGGAATCTAACCAGGGTCTCCTGCATTGCAGGTGGAGTTTTCACCAGCTGAGTTACCCAGGAAGCCCCATAGTATGTCCTACTACAAGCTTTTTTTTTTTTTTTTTTTTTTTTATCTTCTGTTTCCTTACTACGGAAAGTTTACCCTGGCCTTCTTCTAGTCATCCTTTGGGTTTCAGATGAAATGGCTTTTCCTTAGTGAACTTTTCCTGGGCCAATCTACTATCTCTGCTGCGTGCTCTTTTATTATCACTTATATCTCCTTTGGAGTCCTTATTGTAATTATGCTTAAATAATTAATAGAATAACTTACTGTTTAAAGTCAGTTTCTCACCCACTGGAAAAAAAAAATAATAATAATAATAAAAAAAAAAAAAAAATAAAAAAATAAAAAAAAAAAAAAGTCAGTTTCTCCTACTAAGATGTGAGCTTCAGAAATCCTTAAAAAATAACTTCCAAGCTTTCATTTCCATGCGCTAGTAATTACTGGTGCTGCTGGCCATGATTAGAAGTTGAATAGGTGTCTCTCTTCCAGATGGATGTAAGTTACAGAGTTTTTGATCTTAAGACTCTCAATTCAGTGATAACTTTCCCTATGTGCATGTCATCTTTAGTCCAGGAGTTTGTTACTTGGAGAGTACACTTATGTTTCTTTGTGTGCTTATTAGAAAAAATATATAATCTGAAAATGATCTCCATTGATAGTTGACTACTTAATAACTAGGCTGATTTTCATTGATACCAAATTAAAAATAATAGAATACCATTATATTGCTCTTTGAATAATAAATGCATATAGAAAAAAGCAGTTTTGTTATATCAGAAGTTTCAAGGTATTTTCTGTTTAACTAACCATAAGTTTCTCATAATGAAAAAAGTATGAATTTGGAAAAAAGAAACTTGGCACCTACTTATTGTACATCCCATCTGTAAATATATCATGTCTTAGAAGTCCTTGCTCACAAGTTTATATTGAGGATTAAGTAGGATAACATGTTTGAAATTTCTTTATAAACACCAAAGCACCGTACAGGTGTTAGACATTGTTTGTATGTCCATTATAGAGTGAGGAAATGAAATAATTCTATTTTATGTCCCCAATGGACATAGACTTGACACACATTTATGTAACTGTCAATATCTTTCATGGGAATTCTTGAACATAAGGGCTGTTTTAGAAATGTATTATTAGACCCAGAGGAAATATTTCATTCTCAAAGATCATGTGCATACAGCAACTGTAAGGGAGCTTAACTCTCCCAAATAGAAAATGTGAATGTATACACCCATAGTATCAGAAATTCATTTATTTTAATTACATACTGCCAATGAAACCTTTATATAGCACACTGAAATTTCATATGCAACACTCCACATATACACATTCTAACTAAATTGAATCAAGACATTTTTTCTTCTTCAAGCCAGAAAAAGGGTGGTGAATGGCCCACCTATAAATTTCAACTTTCAATTACCCTGTGGAATATTTAAACTGCCTGGTTAACGAGGGAGGAAAGCCTATTAGTGCAGAAGCTAATGTTTCTAACTATTAATATTGACGGCAGCATCAGATTAGAGAGGGCAGGAACGGCTAAATTAATCACCCACACCTTGCCCTTTGAGAACCAGGAAACTCTGTTCTCCAGTCTACCCCAGAAGTGTATTCCAGTGACATGGAGAGAGGCATAAATTTAGAAGTATTATGACCTCCTTCTCATAAAATGCCTGAGCTACTTCATTTTTATCTGAGCAATGATGCAAGACCAAGGCGCTGGCCAGAGCCACAGAATATAGAATCACAGCAGGAGAAATCTTCATTTTATATACCTGTGCCCTGCCTTGAATCTCTATTTAAGAGGCATCCAGCCATTTTGTGTAAATGTTGATGATAAGCTAAGCCTCAGCAGTTATTTTGGGGAAAGAAGATGAAGGTTTGGAATAGCCCAGATGAATTTAATGAACATCTAAACTGTGAGCAGAAATATCAGAACTGGCAGCAGCAAAATTACAGAATCAGAGAAGCCAGAAACATTACAGCATGACTGGATGACATCCTTAGGACCACGATTTTAAAGGGTGGCATGGAGTCTTCTGCATATCAAATTAGTCATCAGGTCAAATTGCAGGTGAATTCACCTTCTATGTAAAACTTTGGAATTCCCACAGAGAGGACTTGGAAGGCAAACGTATCCCGAGGTGAGCAGTCAGAGCACCTGATTCCTGTATAATTACATGGAATGAGAATTTGATACATGACAGTAATTACCTAGCTGAAGGTGCAATTAGCCATTTGTGACCTCATTCTGAGTGGCAACTAATTAACCCTTAATGTCAAAAATGTCAACCTTCATCAAGACACCAAAGAGAAGTACTACATGATCAGCTAATACTTGTTCCAACCCATTAATGGTTGAATCTGTCATCGGAAATGTGAATATATCATTTTTACATCAGCGTTTATGTTCAGATGTGGAATATGCTTCATTTCTTTCCTTTTGTGGCTGCATTCCCTTGCTTACCCTAGTATGAGTAGGGTATTTCTTTCTGAAATAAGAATAATATTTCATATGCATATAAAATAATCATCTCTCGGCGAGATAAAACACCACCAGGAGGTGCACAGAGAACTATAACTTGTCAGTTGCATGCGATTTCTCATGGTTATAGAAATGGCACAGAAATTGCAAAGATCTTAAACTGTGCCATCATTATGAACACCTCTCAAATATTGGCCTCACGGGAAATTGACTCTGGTACCTGTTCTTGTACTACATGCTAAAGTTGAAAGACATTTCCTCTGGGATGATATGAGGAAGTCTACAACCATCATCCTTTTTAAACCACCAAATACTGGACCACAATTTTATAATTGCCAGTAGTCTACTCTTTTTCCTGCTACTTACTATGTATAAAAGCATAACATTTGAAAATCTATGTAATATATATGAGTTTGCTTCAAATAGAGAAACTTCTGTACATTTTCTTCACAGTCCTAGGATTCCCAAGAGTAACCTCAAAGGCAAGTCATTAAAGTAATTAGCCATTTGTTCTGAAATAAATGCAATTATTAAACAAGATTAATGTGGCAAATATTTGTATTACAGATTGAAAACACAATCTAGCATTGATATTTATTTTGTTTGGATTCATGACCGGAAAAGCACGATATGTGCTCCTGTAATCTTGTAGGTTATTTGGTTTGATTCTTCTCTTTCTTCAAGGTTGTTTCAAGGGCCCAAACCTAATCTAGGCAATTTCATTTTATTTAACGGGGAACCAAAACATTTTCTCAAGTGTCTTACAAACTCATGTTTCTGGGGCAGCAGGTAAAAGTCAAAGAAAATTTGCACACGTTTACCATCATATGCTTTACCTTTTCTTGCAGCAGAGAGTTCTGATGGCTTTACCTAGAAGTTTTAGAAAAATAACCAATTACAACTGGTTCAAAATATTATTGACAATTTTTATTACTCGTAGAAATTCAAGGCATGTTTAGACTTATAAACAAATAAAAACAAATACATATCTCTTCAATAACCTTTAATAAATTCTAAAATAAAATATTTCTGCTTACTGCATTTAGAAAGGTATTTCATAGCCATTCCCCTGAAGTTGCCAGGGATAACTATGCATAGGTGAACGGTGCTATGTTTTTGTCCAAGATAAGAAACATCTCTATATATTCAATAACCTTTCAGACCAGAAAGAATGGAAAGCTTGTAGAGAGAGTGAAAGAGTGAAAATGAATGAAAGTCATCTATACTTATTGACTAAATGCAAGGCAAAACCCTTGCTTAAATATGAGGTGCAAAGTCATGTGATTACAGAAGATACTCAGCATCCAAGAGGTTTTTGCATCTGTTCTGGCTTTCCATTTATTTGGATTAGAAAAGAAAACCACATAACACAGATGGTAAGCTTATCAACCGTAGTGGAACACTGAATTAGCCATTTCCACTGCTCATTGTGAGTTTCATGTCTGTGTTCCAAGGCTCACTGCCTTACCATTCACCCTTTCTGTTCCTTTGCAATGGTGGGTGCCACTCTGGGCTCTCTGAATGAGAGTGAAATTCTGCCGCTTGACGGACATGGCTAACTACTTGTTCTAAATTACAGTTGTTTATTTAAAACCACATATTTACTGTACCAGAGTGTTGGCCGAGCAAGAAATTTACATGCCAAACAAGCTCCCAAGCAGTTGATTTTAATTTTTCTAATTGAATTATACATAATAAAATCCATAAAATATGTCCATATTCACACATTTTATATGTGTGAATATAAGTAATTTCTTTCATCAACAGCCTTTTCAGGCTTAGTGCATTCTATTGAGATGCTTTTTATAATTGTTAACTGGATGAATACTAAAAGAATAAAAAATTTGTTAAACATCTGGCTCAATATTTCAAAACACTAGCTGTGAATTTGTTTTATAGCTGAAAATATTTTAATTGGAAAAGGTAAAACTTTGTCACAAAAAGGAAATTATAACTTATTCTTAAGGTAACTGATAATTAAAGAGCTTATGTGATATGAGTTTACAAGTGACTATCTGCATTAGTCAAGTTTCAAAATGCATAGCAACAGTTTTAAGTTGATAATTCATCTATCTCTTTTTACAAAACTAATACTCATTCATGGATTTAAACTTTCAAACTCTGGAAATAGAATACACACTATTTTAGCACATATTTTAGTAAGTAAAGTAATTGGATTTCAAATCCAAGCAGTTGCAACCATCTCACTTGAAAATAATTAATAGCTACATTTTAAAAAGATCAAAATTTTTATGAACCAGGAAAAAAGTCATCTGATAATTGAAATTCAGAATTTGTAATACTGTTTTCCCTATGTGGAATATCCCATAACAATCTACTGTTTGTATTACCTGTTAGACAAATCAAAGTAACATAGAGACTTTGGTATTTTATGCAAAAACCAAGCTTGTTGTTTTAGTTGACTCTATAACTCTAAGTCCTGACTCTCTGCAACCCAAGGACTATATCCCTCCAGTCTCCTCTGTCCATGCAGTTGCCCAGGCAAGAATACTGGAGTGGGTTGCAATTTCCTTCTCCAGAGGATCTTCCTGATCCACGGATTGAACCCATGTCTCCTGCATTGGCAGGCAGATTCTCTCCAACTGAGCCACCAGGGAAGCCCAGAGATGTAAATAGATACAGATGTATCCTCCTGCTGTCTAAGAGCTTCTCAACCATTACCATATACGTGTTGATATTCATAAGGTAAGAATGTGGACTATTGGAAAATATAACCATCTTCCAGGTGGTCAGAGAAAACACTTCAAGGAGAAAAATGGTTTTGAGAAAATATTTTTGTTGAAGTTCATCCAGATGGGAGCAGTATTATTTACAAATAAGGAGTGGGGGAAAAAAAAAAAAACACATTTCTAAAGGAAAAATGGTGTGCATGCATGTTTGCACACTTGTGTCAGTGTGCATGTGCATGGTAGAATGGAGAGAACTGGAGTGCAGTGGTGAAGTTCAGAATAAGCAAATCCATAGACAGAAAATAAATGATTTCTAGGAGCCCACGATAGGAAAGAACAGAAAGTTTCTGCTAAGCTTCTTTTTTTTGACATGATTACATTTTAAGGAATTAGACAGCAGTGATTGGTTCATGACTTCATGAACACACTAAAAACCACTGAATTGTACACTTTGAAACTGTAAATTTATGGTATGTGAATTGTAATTCAAAAAACATATATTTATGACACAGTTACATAATTAATGGAGAAGAAGATAAATCTCTTCCAACAATGAAATTCTAATAATAAAATTAGAAGAAACAATGGAAATAGAGAATCCCCATTTAGAAATAACCATTTCAGGGAATATCATCAAAAGATACTAAAATTTATGAGCAACTCTATGATTAGAAACAATATTTACATTGTTGAAAGTATCTGTCCACCAAACATATCCAAAACCAAAAATTTTTAAGGTATATATAATAAAGGACCATCTTTTCTTCTTTATGTATAAAAGGATTCTCTTACAGTATTTAAAACAAATTAACATTAAAGCTAAGTCCATCATAAGTCATAGCTAAAGAGGTCATAAGATGTTAAAATTTGTTGCCTTCCATCAGTTACAAAAATGGTCTTACACTTTAAATATTCCCATCTTACTCTAACAGTGATAATGCAATAGTGTATATTTCCTAGTGTTTTTCAAAATCAGGTTTTTGAAGGAGATTTCTCCTGTGTAAGATCTAAGAGTAGAGGTACCTGATGGAAAGTTAAATTCCTTTGTTCCTCAGGAAAAATAGATTTAAAAAAAAGCAGGAAGATCCTTCCCAATTGTGGATTGCCACAGCTGGGTTGTGACTTTTTGCCTTGGCATGGCCATATCCCTGTTTCTTCTACTTATCTATCCTTCCACTCTTTGTTGTGGAAATTCTGTTCATCCAATTTTCAGGTCTGTTTCAGAGAGAATTATTCCATTCTTGAAACACAAGCTGGAATTATTCTGTCTGTAAATTTGTTGTGACCATGGGGGGAGGTGAAGATCTTCCTATTTTGAGGATGGCCATCTTGAGCCCTCCAAATTCTTTTTTCCATTTGCAGAATAAGTGTGTTATTGCTCTTATCTTATCTTTGTTTTATTCTCTGTCATATGGATTTTGGATGTAGGGAAAAGCAAAGAACATGTATTTCATTCTATAAATCCTTGAAGCATAATGCATCACCACCAGTCCTAGTCCTGATTTTAAAGATTGTGAATCACCCAGACACTCTAGAATTTCATATGAATATAGGTACTGGAAGAGACTTTGGCTTATCTTCTTTGGGAAGGAACAAACTGTGTTCTCTATAGAAAGAAGGGTACGTGTAGATATTTAGTGGCTTGAGGTGCTGCCTGTGCAAAGATTATAAGCTCTCCAATAGCATCATGTATCTCTTTTCTGTGGACTTTCAGCTAAACTTCCAGGTCCCTTGCAAGTAAAGATGGAAGGTATTTCAGTTTACAATGAAATGAGAGCAGCCAAGCCATAAAATATCCTTCCAAGTCTGTCATACTTTTTATCTTCTACCTTACTGAGTTGTGGTTAACTGAATTTCCTTGTCAACCAGGTATTGAACACAATGAAGCTTCTGTGAGCATGGATCCTGAACACCCACTCTAGACTGTATATGAGTGAGCGCTAAGCTGTGTTGATCTATTGCACTGTTTTGATTGTGTTAGATGAGCACAATTGCACTCATCTCATATGCTAGTGAAGTAATGCTCAAAGTTCTCCAAGTTAGGCTTCAATGGTACCTGAACCAAGAACTTCCAGATGTCCAAGCTGGATTTAGAAAAGACAGAGGAATCAGAAATCAAATTGCCAACATACAATGGATCATAGAAAAAGCAAGAGAACTCCAGATAAAAACAACATCTACTTCTGCTTAATTGACTATGCTAAAGCCTTTGACTATGTGGATCACAACAAACTGTGGAAAAAAGAGATGGGAATACCAGACCACCTTACTTGCCTCCAGAGAAATCTGTTTGCAGGTCAAAAAGCAACAGTTAGAACCAGACATGGAACAACAGACTGGTTCCAAATTGGGAAAGGAGCACGTCAAGGCTGTATATTGTCAACTTGTTTATTTAACATATATGCAGAGTGCATCATGTGAAATTCTGGGCTAGAAGCACAAGCTGGAATCAAGATTGCCAGGAGAAATATCAATAACCTCAGATATGCAGATGACACCACCCTTATGACAGAAAGCAAAGAGAAACTAAAGAGCCTCTTGATGAAAGTGAAAGAAAAGAGTGAAAAAGTTGGTTTAAAACTCAATATTCAATAAACTAAGATCATGGCATCTGGTCCCATCACTTCATGTCAAACAGATGTGGAAAAAATGGAAACAGTGACAGACTTTATTTTCTTGGGCTCAAAAATCACTGCAAGGGTGGTTGCAGCCATGAAATTAAAAGACACTTGCTCCTTGGAACAAAAGCTATGACCAGCCTAGAAAGCATGTTAAAAAGCTGAGACATTACTTTGCCAATGAAGGTAAATCCAGTCAAAGCTATAGTTTTTCCAGTACTAATGTATGGATGTGAGAGTTGGCCCATAAAGAAACCAAGTACTGAAGAACTGATGTTTTTGAACTGTGGTGTTGGAGAAGGCTCTTTAGATTCCTTTGGACAGCAAGGAGATCAAACCAGTGAATCCCAAAGGTAATCAATCATGAATCTCCATTGGAAGGACTGAGGCTGAAGATGAAACTCCAACATTTTGGCCATCTGCTGCGAAGAACTGACTCATTGGAAAAGACCCTAATGCTGGGAAAGATTAAAGGCAGGAGAAGAAGGGAATGACAGAGGATGGGATGGTTGGATGACATCACTGACTCAATGGACATGAGTTTGAGCAAGCTCTGGGAGTTGGTGAAGGACCGGGAAGTCTGGAATGCTGCAGCCCATGGGGTCACAGAGTCGGACAGGACTGAGCGACTGAACTGAACTGAACTGAGATTGTTTCACGAGCCAGTGCTTTTCTATCCAACATAACTATAATAATTCTTTTTTTTTCTTTTCAATGAACGATGATTTTATATAGACATTAATTGTTTTTTTCATTTTCTAACATTTTACTCACATTCTCTCACTTAATCCTCATACTAAGCCTAAAACTGATATATCTACTGTACCTTGAATACACTAAAGCCAAAGGAGGTTTTATCACAGAACGAGAAAGTGGCAGACCTAGAAGTGATTTTGGAGCTGTCTGAACCCAAGGCCCAAAGTACGTTTAGTATTAATCTGAATATATTTGTAGTTCACTATGCAAAAAAAAAAAAAAAAAAAAAAAAAACCAGAACCTAAAATTGAAATTGAAAGAAATTTTACATTTCCCATTTATTTCAAGAATATATTTCTTTTTTTTTTAATTATTTATTTATTTATTTTTTCCAGTGGGTTTTGTCATACATTGTTATGAATCAGCCATGGATTACACCATTTTTTCCATCTGTAATATTATTCATTCATACCAACTCTTCTTCTTATGATTGAACTATATTTATTTAGATTATTGATAATTTTTACTGTATTATGCAAAAATATTTTTATTTCTATGTGTTTTACTTGGATTCTCCCATCTGAAATATTCCTAGTAATGGGACTTATTATTTGTGTGTGTGCATGTGTGGTGTGTTAATTGCTCAATCATGTCTGACTCTTTGTGACCCCGTGGACTACTGTAGCCCACCAGGTTCCTCTGTCTGTGGGGTTTCTCAGACAAGCATACTGGAGTGGGTTGCCATTTCCTTCTCCAGGGGATCTTCCTGACCTAGGGACTGATCCTAGATCTCCTGCACTGCATGAAGATTCTTTACTATCTGAACCACCAGGGAAGCTCCGTATTATCTGAAGCAACGCAGTAGCCTGTGGTGGTCAACAGACTTTGGTCAATTTATCAGAGGTGAAGAATTAACAAAAGCACAGCCAATACAGAATATGTATATTTCTATCATGCATATTTAAATGATGCCAGGTAGACAACACATCTGATGCAGGTGTACTGTGTGTGTGACATGCATTTGTTAGCCATAAAGCCACGTCTACTTACATGTCCCCATATGCAGTTCAACAAAAGTTGTGCGTATATCTTAACTGAAGTTTCACCCTTTAGATTTATCTTTTCAGAAATACCTATATTTTAACTCCCAAGGCTCAATTTTAATTAAAGCCAAGTTTCTTCCTCCCACCATTCCTCTGCTCTTTGTCCTGTATTTCAGCACTATATTGGATGCATTCACTTTCACTCTATGCTTCGTTTACCCAGTTTGTGTTCTTTTTTGAGTGATTTCAGAAGTAAGTTCATAGCTAGACATTTTCAAGCCTCGCAGGTCTAGGCAGGGAATTTCCTGAGGTACACCTCAGTATCTTAAAGTGGATACTAAAGTTAGACTTAGTTTCATTTAGAATTCAATGGTGCTTGAGGTATAAAAGAGAAAAATACTATCCAGGTGAGCTCTTCTTGTATCCTAAACAGGATATGAAATTCATTTCAAAATCATGTAATTGATCTAACATAAGTATATATTATAACTTATAAGCACTAATTTTTAAAAGGTACATATGATGGCTTCATTCTACATATTTAAAATACCTTGGAGATATTGTAGATTCAGTTTCAAATCACTGCAGCAAAGTGAGTCACATGGTTTATTTTGGTTTCCAAGTACATATAAAAGCTACTATAGTCTATTAAGTGCACAATAGCATTATGTCTGAAAAAATGTACATATCTTACTTAAAAATACTTTATTGCTAAAAAATGATAACCATCATCTGACAATGCAAGGTTGCTGCAAAGTTTCAATTTGTAAAAAAAAAAAAGGAGATTTGTGAAGCATGATAAAATGAAGCCCACTTAAATGAGGTATGTCCATGAATACGAGGTGAATATTCTTTGAAAGAATAATAGAATTCCAGAAATATTGTAGTGCATGTAAACATAACTACTTAAGTCTTTCATTATAAAACTGGTAATAACTGGGTTTTTATAGTATGCAAATTACTATATTTTCTACAACAATTTATACTGATACATAATAAACATAGAAAGATGGTGAAGCTACTTTTGATTTCATCTAACAGAAAAATCCAGACCAAACTGGCTTAAAGCTTAAAGGTGGTTATAAGACTGAAAAGCCCAGAGGTTGACTGGCTCAATAAGAATGTTAGCCTTGTCTGGATTTTGACTTTGAACTAACTTTGGAAGAGAGTTTCATGCTGACCTCTTTGGCATCATGGGGGAGGAGAGCTGATGGTTCTCTGCACACCATTGTACAGTGCTAGGCTTTATCTTGATTTTACCTTCCTGAAATACACACACACACACACACACACACACACACACACACACACACACACACTGACCAAGCTATGCAACAGACACTGGCTTAGCCTGCAGGAGTCAATCACTATGATGAGGGGATAATAGTGACTTAAGAGTGACCAATCTGCCCCACCCTTAGGACAAGGAGAGGATCAATCCAATCCACACTGTGTGACTGGTACTCAGGAGGAAGTAATTTAAATTTAAATTTAAATAATGCAAGGAAACAATAAAATACAAGTTAGGTTAGGGACCATCACTACTATCATTTTGTCAGTGAGGATGTAATATTTAGCAAATTCAAATGAGTTACCCAAGCAGTAAATTTTCAGAGAGGGAACAAAAAGCTAAGACTGACTCTGAAGACCATACTACTAATAGAGTCACTCTTTCTTTTTATTTTCTCTTATTTTATGCATTAAATGTATTTATTAGGAAAAAATAAAATAAACACAATGATGTTTTCCTAAGCATAACATTTTATTTTTCCTGTCTTCTGGGTCAGTGTGAGTTAGCAAATAAATCTATCAAGTTATATGAGTTAAACTTGGGATAATTTAACCTTGTGAATCATTATGAGTTCCTAGTACATTATGAGTTCCTAGTGATATTATCTGGTTGCTTAATAGTTAAAAATTGATAGCAATAACAAATATAACTGAATAATTTCCTAGGAATTTTAGGAAATTGTTAGTACTTTTTTATGGCTTTGAAAGTCATATATATGTGTCATGTAAATATATATAATTAAACATATTTATAACTGTGGTCACAAAGTTGGACATGACTCACTGAACTGAACTAATACATATGTATATACATACAAAATATGTATATAAATTATGTCCGACCCCATGGACTATACAATAAATTTTATATATATAGGGCTTCCCAGGTGGCTCAGTGGTAAAGAATCTGTCTGCCAAGCAGGAAACAGGGCTTCTATCCCTGGATCCAGAAGATCTTCTGGAGGAAGTCATTGCAACTCACTCCAGTATGCTTTCCTGGAGAATCCCAGGACAAAGGAGTCTGGTGGGCTACAGTCCATGGAGTCGCAAAGAGTCAGACACTTCTGAAAAGACTGAGAATGCAGGCAGGAGGATAAGACGCCTTTCTTGCTGCAGGGGAAAGAGGCCAGAATGCATTTTGAACTCAACTCAGCTGAAATAAAAGGTGCTTTAGGAATTGGATGAGGGAGAGATCACAGGCCATCTGTGTTTGCTAATTGGCTTTACCCAAAGGGAAAGTAAACTTTTTCTCATCTTCATCACAGGAGCTAGTTTTACAACTTAGCAGAAGGCATCTGGCCAAGTTAGCCTCCTGTCTCCCCACAGAAACTGGGAGATAGTAACTTTACCTTCCTCTATGACTGCATTTCAGAAGGATGGCCCCTAGGTCCTTGAGAAAGACATTCCTAGGCTATAAAACTGGCAAGAAGCTCTTCAAGAGATTTACATATCAAAGGGGCAGAGAAATAATTTGCAATTTTCCTAAAGTAATTACTTTAAGAAAAGGGAGATCAGGAGTCCTAGAGTCTGGAAGAAGCCTATGTCATTTAGTAAGTTGGAGAGAACTTTGACCCTCCATTGTCAATTGTCATTTAGGTCACCAGGCTGATGGCTAGCCTACCACCTTTGAAATAAGGTTTTCAAGGTCACCCTGGAAGGTCAACAGAAAAGAAAAACAGCAAGAGGGAGTTCACCTCAGAGTTTTTTCCGTATTTCCATTCACATGTTATTGAATACACATACATATAGGTATATATTTACATATGTATTATATGAAGGAGTTAGTCACAAAGTCTTGTCTGACTCTGCAATCCTGTGGACTGTAGTCTGCCAGGCTCCTCTGTCCTTCAAATTCTCCAGGTAACAACGCTGGAGTGCATAGCTAGTGCATAGCTATTTCTTTCTCCAGGGGATCTTTCTGACCCAGGGATTGAACCCGGGTCTCCTGCATTGCAGGCGTGTTTTTTTTTACCATCTGAGCCAGCAGGGAAGCCCCTATGTATGCTATGTCAGGGGAGTGTGTAGTTTCCTCGGTCTGTCTCACTGCAGCAAAGATTTGAAATGGCAGACCACTGTTACAGTTCCTACAGCTCAGAATTCTATCTGACAAAGGATAGTACACCCTAGAGGCGTGAGGGCAGGTGACCCCGAAAGAGAGGCCTCAATCTGTCTTGGCTTCTTTTTATACATTTTGCCTCCTCCCCCTGAGCCTTCCCTAGACCAATTCAGCTAGCCAAGAAGGGGGCGTGTTTGTTTCACCTGAAGTTCTCACTCTAGTCTGTGGATTTTCTTTTGTTCCATTTTCATGGGCTTTTCCCTTTCTTTGTCTTTTAGCCACTGTCATTCTGGAATCCTTTTTCCTATTCTAACTACCTGACATATTTATATGTATATACATAAATATAAATGTACATATATACATATATGTTTAATTAGGGAGAATTTAATAAATTCCAACACATAACTGCAGAGAAGTCTGGGAAATGTAGCTGTGTGCCCAAAAGCTATAAATAAGATTTGATAGCTTGCATGATCTATCACCAAAAAGAGAAGGAAAAAACAATTGAAATATAAAAATATATATAAATCTCTCCTCCCTCAAGTGAAGCAGCAGAAAAGCTGAGATGGGTAATAAGAACTTAATCTAGTAAAGACTATTGAGACTGAGTTTAACCAAAATCAATAAGACATATCATAACCTTTAGAGATGTAGATTTTAGAAGGACATTGCAAGAAATCATATATATTTAAGGCCATCTTAATTTTCAAAGGAAAAAAATGTCAAGTTTAGGTAATTCACAATAAAACTATTTTTTGAATATTAGGTATTTAATTCAATCCATAAAAAGTCTTGATGAATGCTGAGTAAGAAGAATTTACTAAACCCAAACACAAGCGGTCCTAGGCAGATGATTCTACCATGGCCAGCGGGCACAGTCATAGTCTTCCAGCTAATTCTCAGCCCTAGTCATAGGACCAGAAATAAGGCGGCTACTGAATATAGATATTGCATATCATTTTTGGCGTCTCACTCTGTGCATCAAGGGTGACTCATTAAAATCTGAAATGGGTACGTCTAATTGATGGCGGGTAGATCACTGTCTTCTATTTCAGTTGCAAGAGAGCCTGGGAAAGTGAGTATCTGACATATTTGAATTTCATAAAAGAAGATGGCTTCTGCCTGATGGTATAAAGGATTTTATAAATATGACAAGCGTGTTTAGGTGCTGAGTTGCTAATAATTAATTAATTAGAGAATGGTGGTATCAGCACAAGCCCATTATCCTGGTTATAGTATCAGTTTGAGATGGAAAGACAGCTTGTGTGTTTGCAGGAAAGAATTTGTGTTTGGCAAAATTTTTGAGACAACAGATAGAAATTGATTTTGTATGCAAAAATAAAATTATTTTAAAAGTTAAACTTTTATTAAATAAAAAAAGCAAATAAAAGGTTTCCATTAGTGGGATCTATAGTCTCCAAAAGTCCCCATCTTTCTTCAAAGTGAGTCATTTGTCCATTACCAGAGGCACTGAGTAAAACTTCAGAAAAAAAAGTGTACTGTATTTTCATATAGGAGAAAAGTATTTATCTTAGCATTCTTAGTTTAATGGAATAAAATCTCAACCATCAAGTTGACAAAAGTCATTATAAGGCTCAGGTTGTCAAAAAATTCTGACAAAGGTGCCATTTGGTTAAATTCAACAAGACTTGTTTATCTGCCCGGAGCAGGAGAAAGACTGTTATCAGGTCAGCAACCTTCTCTGAGGCAGGGGAAGGGATGAGCTGGAGGCTCCCAGGAGTTGCAGCAGACAGTGCACAGGTGAAGGTGATGACATCTGAGTCCATGAGAACTTTAGACTTTCCAGCAGCTCAAATGCTACTCTTCAGGTCCATAATCCTATCTCTAAAGATGGGTCAGTCCAGGTCACAGTCTTTCCTGGATAATGGCTGGAGGTGTCAGTCCCGGGCAGCTGCACTCATCAGGCTCAGGCTTATGCAATGCTTGATACAATCACACATTACTGTACACAGAAGAACTAGGCCTCAACAAACTTCCTGTCCCTCACTTCTAAGCTAACGCAACTTGAACTAGAATCTTCACAGATTCTCTGCCTTAGGATCAGAACAAGGGTGAGTTATATAGGAGTCTCAGATTTATGTTAAGAGTCACTTCAACCAACTTTTGAATGTGGAGAGAAGTGGGGAACAAGCTGGGGGTTAAACGAGCAGCTTCAATAAATCAAGAATTTTTTTTTTACTTATTTAATTTTAAAGTTTTAAATGAAATATGTTAGTTTCAGGTGTAGTTTCAGCAAAGTGGTTTCAGCAAAGTGGTTCAGTTTTATATATATATGTGTATGTATATATGTATATGTGTGTATAAATGTATAGGTTCTCTTTTTTAGTTTTATATATATAAAAAGTCACTCAGTCGTGTCCCACTCTTTGTGACCCCATGGACTATAGAGAGTCCATGGAATTCTCCAGGCCAGAATAATGGAGTGGGTAGCCTTTCCCTTCCCCAGGGAATCTTCCCAACCCAGGGATTGAACCAGGGTCTCTTGCGTTGCAGGTGGGCAGATTCTTTACCAGCTGAGCCCCCTGGGAAGCCATATATATATATATATATGGATTCTTTTTTTTTTTTTTTTTGCATTCTCTGCCACTATGGATTCTAAGATATTGAGTGGGGGCTTTTCCAATGGTCTGGTACTTAAGAACCCACCTTGCAGTGAAGGGGATGTAGGTCCAATCCCTGGCAGGGGAATCAAGATGACACATGCCATGGAGCAACAAAGCCCACTCACTGCAACACCAAGCCCTCCCATAGCAACTGAAGACAACGCAAGCCGCAAGGGAGACGTGAGGCAGGCAAGTTATAAAAAAAAAAAAGATATTGAGTGTAGTTTCTCTGCTATACAGTTGATCCTTGTTGGTTATCTGTTGTATATATAGTAGTTTGTATGCATGCCTGCATGCTCACTAGCTAAGTCACATCTAACTCTTTGCAACCCCATGGACTGTAGCCCACCAAGTTCCTCTGTCCATGGGATTTTCCAGGCAAGAATACTGGAATGGATTGCCATTTCCTTCCCCGGGGAACCTTCCTGACCTAGGGATTGAACCCCTAACTTTTGCAACTCCTGCCTTGGCAGGTGAATTCTTCACCACTAGCGCCACCTGGGAAGCCTTAATAGTTTATATATCTTAACCCTAAACTAGCGTGTGAGATGAGTGCAATTGTGTGGTAGTTTGAGCATTCTTTGGGATTGCCTTTCTTAGGGATTGAAATGAAAACTGACCTTTTCCAGTCCTGTGGCCACTGCTGAGTTTTCCAAATTAGCTGGCATATTGAGCAGCACTTTCACAGCATCATCTTTCAGGATTTGAAATAACTCAACTGGATTTCCATCACCTCCACTAGCTTTGTTCATAGTGATACTTTCCAAGGCCCACTTGACTTCACATTCCAGGATGTCTGGCTCTAGGTGAGTGATCACACCATTGTGATTATCTGGGTCATGAAGATCTTCTATGTATTCCTGCCACCTCTTCTTAATATCTTCTATTTCTGGTAGGTCCATAACATTTCTGTCCTTTAACGAACCCATCTTTGCATGAAATGTTCCCTTGGTATCTTTAATTTTCTTGAAGAGATCTTTAGTCTTTCCCATTCTGTTGTTTTCCTCTATTTTTTTGCATTGATTGCTGAGGAAGGTTTTCTTATCTCTCCTGGTTATTCTTTGGAACTCTGCATTCAAGCAGGAATATCTTTCCTGCTCTCCTTTGCTTTTCACTTCTTTTCTTTTCACAGCTATTTGTAAGGCCTCCTCAGACAACCATTTTGCCTTTTTGCATTTCTTTTCCATGGGGGTGGTCTTGATCCCCGTCTCCTGTACAATTTCACAAACCTACATCCATAGTTCATCAGGCACTCTATCAGATCTAATCCCTTAAATCTATTTCTCACTTCCACTGTATAGTCATAAGGGGTTTGTTTTAGGTCATACCTGAATGGTCTAGTGGTTTTCTCTACTTTCTTTAGTTTAGGTCTGAATTTGGCAATAAGAAGTTCAGGATCTGAGCCACAGTCAGCTAGCTCCCAGTCTTGTTTTTGCTGACTGTATAGAGCTTCTCCATCTTTGGCTGCAAAAAATATAATCAATCTGATTTGGTGTTGACCATCTGGTGATGTCCATGTGCAGAGTCTTCTCTTGAACTGGAAAAGGTCAGTTTTCATTCCAATCCCTAAGAAAGGCAATCCCAAAGAATGTTCAAACTACTGCACAACTGCACTCATCTCACATGCTAGTAAAGTAATGCTTAAAATTCTCCAAGCCAGGCTTCAGCAATACGCAAACTGTGAACTTCCAGATGTTCAAGCTGGTTTTAGAAAAGGAAGAGGAACCAGAGATCAAATTGGTAACATCCACTGGATCATTGAAAAAGCAAGAGAGTTCAAGAAAAATATCTATTTCTACTTTATTGACTACACCAAAGCCCTTGACTGTGTGGATCACAATAAACTGTAGAAAATTCTGAAAGAGATTGGGAATACTAGGCCACCTGACCTGCCTCTTGAGAGACCTGTATGCAGGTCAGGAAGCAACAGTTAGAACTGAACATGGACCAACAGACTGGTTCCAAATAGGAAAAGGAGTACATCAAGGCTGTATATTGTCACCCTGCTTATTTAACTTATATGCAGAGTACATCATTAGAAACACTGGTCTGGAAGAAGCACAAGCTAGAATCAAGATTGCCGGGAGAAATATCAATAACCTCAGATATGCAGATGACACCATCCTTATAGCAGAAAGTGAAGAGGAACTAAAAACCTGTTGATGAAAGTGAAAGAGGAGAGTGAAAAAGTTGGCTTAAAGCTTAACATTCAGAAAACGAAGATCACAGTATCTGGTCCCATCACTTCATGGGAAATAGATGGGGAGACAGTGGAAACAGTGTCAGACTTAATTGTTTTGGGCTCCAAAATCACTGCAGATGGTGACTGCAGCCATGAAATTAAAAGACGCTTACTCCTTGGAAGGAAAGTTATGACCAACCTAGACAGCATATTAAAAAGCAGAGATATTACTTTGCCAACAAAGGTCTGTCTGGTCAAGGCTATGGTTTTTCCAATGGTCATGTATGGATGTGAGAGTTGGACTGTGAAGAAAGCTGAGCACCGAAGAATTGATGCTTTTGAACTGTGGTGTTGGAAAAGACTCTTGAGAGTCCCTTGGACTGCAAGGAGATCCAACCAGTCCATCCTAAAGGAGATCAGTCCTGGGGGTTCATTGGAAGGACTGATACTGAGGCTGAAATGCCAATACTTTGGCCACTTTATGTGAAGAGCTGACTCATTGGAAAAGACCCTGATGCTGGGAGGGATTGGGGGCAGGAGGAGAAGGGGACGGCAGAGGATGAGATGGTTGGATGGCATCACCGACTCCATGGACATGGGTTTGAGTAAACTCCGGGAGTTGGTGATGGACAGGGAGGCCTGGTGTGCTGCGATTCATGGGGTCACAAAGAGTCGGACACGACTGAGCGACTGGACTGAACTGAACTGAACCCTAAACTGCTAATTTATCCCTTCCCCTCCTTTTCACTTGTTAGCCATAAATTGTTTTCTATGTCTGTGACTCTTCTGGTTTTTGAATAAGTTTGTTCATATAATTTTATTTTAGATTCCTCATAGAAGCATTATCATACGATATTTGTCTTTGTCTAGCTTGCTTCACTTAGTATGATAATTTCTAGGTCCATCTATGTTGATCAACAAAGCATTTCAAGTAGAAAGGTAAAGCAAAGTAAAATGTTTGCCAGCTGTTTACCATCTAAGCACTAACACATGTAATATAATGTTTTGTGAAATGATTGTTGTTTTTTCAAAATGTCTCTGCATAGCAAATTTCTGCAAAGGAATTTAGTTAAATTTTATTGCAAATTTTGACCTAGGGAGAGAAAATGATTTATGTAATGGGAAAACAAATATAATGTTAGAACAGATATCAGAAATTGGGCCTTCTAATTCCTAAGCTGTTGCATTCACTAAAATGTATGGCACTTGACATAGATTCCAGGCTGTCAATCCCAAAATTCCTAGACAATTTTGAAAAACATTAGGATTGGAAATCTCAGAACAGTCATTAAAGTTGTATTTAATTTAATTACTTAATCGTATAACAAATAAAAATCTCAAGGCCTCCATCTTGGACCCATGCATTAGGACAGAGTTAGAGTATCTTATCCCCAAATAAATTCATTTGTTTTTAAGTGGATGACACATCTAAGTTCAACAAATGCTATTCTTCTAAACAGAGTGGCTAGAAAAACATACACTGGGCTGATTTTTTAAAACATAAATTTGGGTTGATTTTAGCACAGATAGGAAATCCTCACTACAATTCTTTCCTGGCAAAACCACTATCTGGAAATCAATTACTAAGTAGAATTCCCTTAAAGAGCTACTAAATGATGACCATGCAGGTTTTCAAGTGAAGTCAAAATGAAAAGATACTATAAGAAAATTAGTTCTTCTTCCATAGTTCAAGATAGTTAAGTTTATCCTTGGGGCCCTCCCACTTTCCATTAAGTGCCCTTTTCTCTGCCTCCCAAGAAATCAATATGTTCAAATGATTCTAAATTAATATACAGTCGATTATTAACCCATAAAAGCCTAAACACTACAAGTTTAGTATTATTTACATCTTAATAATAATTGGAAGTTGTATAATAACTAAATAAAGATATCCTACATTTGCTATTTGAGACCTGGGTAAGTGTCATGGGAAATGCATTTGTTTAAAAGTCATAGTTAGCATCCTTCAAATGATGCAACCTACTGCCTACTCATCAGTTCAGTTCAGTTGTTCAGTCATGTCTGACTCTTAAAAGTGTTTTAAATTTGGAGAACACAGAGAAAGTGTGAGCAAAGAACAGAAAAAATCAGACTTTAAACAGTAAAATATTCAGGCAATATCTTAACATGTTCCACTGAGATAGGTTTTATAACTTTAGAAACATTTTTACTATTTCATCTTCCTATCAACTCTTTGAGGGGAATTAGAAAGAAAACAGACATGTGCTAAGAAGAGGAGGTGGGAGCTCCAGGAAGTAATTATTATTCCCATTTTATAGCTGGTGAAACTGAGACTCAGGTTCATGTTCAACAAGCTTATACTGGTAATTTATTACAATCTCATATTCAGTATTTTTACATACACTGTCACTAAACCTTCACAAGAATTTTTAAGGTAGGCATTATTATCTCCATTTTATAGATGCAACAGTGGAAGCAGAGTTAAAAGACCTCTTTAAGAACATAACATATGGCTGGATCCCACCTCCTTTAACCAAATCCATTTGTAATCCTCTTGGATCCTCCAGATACCATTTCATGGACCTACAGTCATGCCATTTGCTGTTTGCAAATGAGTTAACGGAGGATTTTAAATCTCCTGACCTTACGAACAATGTTCTTTATGCTACACTTTGTCAAAACAATGACAAAAACCCCAGTGAAAAAGAAGAATTTAATTAGGCTGCTTGCTTGCAAGAGGGCAAATATCTGGACATTTTAAACCAATTGGGTGGCTGAGTGAATTTTTTATATATCACCTAATATGAAAGGTGAGCTTATATCTATTATATATAGAACTGTAACAACAGAGAAAAATATAACCAGTATAAACCAAAATAAAGCAAAGTCAAGAGCCATTTTGATGTTGTAGTGGAAAGAGATGAAAAATATCATGTAGCTAAGTACGGATACATAATAATTTTTGCCAACATGTTTACTATGTAAGTAAACAAACTAAAGGCCATATAAACATCCATTACAATATTAGAATTGATAAACAATATTTAAACTCCAACTCCTACGTCCTCTGTCCACAATATAATTTTTACCAAAAACAAAAGAGGAGCCTCACAAAGGACTGAGCTATAGGGACAAAGATGAATAAACAGGGGAAATAACCAGCCTTCAAAAACTAATCCTGCCTAGTTCTCTCAAGGATTGTCTTCTCATTTTATTTTAATGACTACTTAATCAAGATGAATTAATTTTTCCCTGAAATGGTCCAAAAAGTCAGGATTGAAATTAAAGCAATTTGAGATCAACTGGAGACTATTTTAAGGGTTGGAAATCTTAATAAATATGATTGATAAAATGACAATTTCTGCAGCTGTTGAAGTAAAGAAGAATATGAGAACAATTTAAACAAAATGTGTGTTTAGGGCTTTCAAATGACAAAACATCCCCCTGTAGTAAATTGTGGAATGGCCAGCTCTTGGGTTTATGATGCCTACTTACTGTGACTCCAGGGAGCTCCAAGTTCTCCCAAAGGATGCAATGAAGCCCTCAAAACATCCTTGAAATGAAATTAATGTTGAGATGCAATGTGTGGTAATAATATGAAATCAGAAAACAAAGAAATCATTAGAGATAGAATACAAATTCTATCACTTGGCACACTACTGAATATATAGCTATCGCCAATTTGAATAATTATCGATGAAGATATTGAAATTCTAAAAGCTCTTAGGTACATCTAGGCAATATCAGAAATACTACATTCCATTTCATGTAGCACTTACAGGAAGTGTACATTGACTATTCAAAAATATTTTGTACTACAATCTGTTTGCAACATATTATAACATCAAAGAAAGTGGGCCCATTTTTAGGAAGTGCACTGAGAGCCAAAGTTGCTGGTAAGTGAAAAGTCTATTGAACATCACAGTAGGCAGAGTCATGCAACAGGAACTATACCATAGAGGGCCTGGGCTCTGACACCAAGCAGTAGTAACTGAAAATTCTGGATATACCACAGGCCCATGCTTTTTCATCTAAGATCCTCCCCAATATCTGTAAAAGAAAATTTGCCCATTTTCAAAATACATTTAGTGACAAAACCTAATCTAAACGGATATTTATAGGCTTTCTGTATGCTGTTAACAGTGACTATTCATCTGTTAGTGTTTAACTACCGTGTGTATCAAGATTACACTAGGGTGTCCCATAGGATAAAGCACATATACTGTATAGGCTTTCTGAAAGCTGGACAATTTTGAGTTCCGAAACATGTTGTTCCACAAAGGTTTGTAGTAAAGGGCAGGTCTTTTCTCTGTGTACTTGTGTTTACGAACACTCTGACCTTGGATAAGCAGCTCTACTTGCCTCTGGGATAATGATACCTTTACAGGATGTGGGGAGAATAAACAAGGTCATGTTGAAAAGTGGTTGGGACACACCGTGTATTGATTACATGGTAGCTAATATCAACTGAATGCTGGAAAGTGGAGGCCAATTGGACTACTTTCCTCCAAGGACAGAAGTGCTTTCCTTTCTTCATATAAACTCTATTTCTTGGATTCCTGCATTACGTTTTGGGGATGCAATATGAACCTCACCGTTGAAAAGTGGCAGAGAGCATGTTTAAAATTCATGCTTTGAGGGTACAGAGAAACGACATTTCACACCACGTGCTTTGGGAGTCCAGAGACAAGATCCTGAAAGTTCTGCCTGAGCTGAGTTTTGAAGGAAAAGTAGGAAGTAAAGAAAAAGCTAGACGTGGAAAAGTCACATCACTTTTCAGGCATTGATCGAATATCAGCACTCTCTCTGAGACAGAAAGCAGACTGGAAGAAGGGTGACCGACATTCCTGGTTCGCTATGGACTGCTCTCGGAAGCACCGCTGTGCTGGGCAAACAGTGAGGATCGGTCATCCAACGTGGATGGAGGGGACAGAAAAAGAGAAATCAGGCTGGAAACATAGGGAAGAGGCAGTTAAGTATGTATACTCCTATTCGATGTTGTTTGAGTAACAGTACATGGCCAGAGGAAGGATGAGCCCTCCTGGGGTCTAAAGTGAGAGACGTGAAGTACCAAGTAAATGAGAGGTACTAGTGTTAGTATCATAGAGCATCACTGGAATGCTGGTTCAATTCAGTCGCTCAGTTGTGTCTGACTCTCTGCGACCCCATGGACTGCAGCATGGCAGGCCTCCCTGTCCATCAGCAACTCCTGGAGTCCATCCAAACCCATGTCCACTGAGTCTGTGATGTCATCCAACCATCTCATCCTCTGTCGGCCCCTGCCCTCAATCTTTCCCAGCATCAGGGTCTCCTCTAATGAGTCAGCTCTTCACATCAGGTGGCCAAAGTATTGGAGTTTCAGCTTTAGCATCAGTCTTTCCAATGAACACCCAGGACTGATCACCTTTAGGATGGACTGGTTGGATCTCCTTGCAGTCCAAGGGACTCTCAAGAGTCTTCTCCAACACCACAGTTCAAAAGCATCAATTCTTCGGTGCTCAGCTTTCTTTATAGGTGATTGGTAATTGGAAACAAAACTGCCAGGGAGAAAGAAAGCAGCCCCACTGACTACAGACTTAGAGGGAAGGACTGAGAGAAAAATAGTCACCTTAAGCAAAAGAAAATATTTGAAAGATAATAAGAAAACACATTACCTCTCACAGATTGGCTTCACTGCTGACTCTCTCATCTAAAATGAGTATTTTGAGATGACACCATAGCTTTCTTTAAGAAAAAAAAAAAAATTAAGTTCATTTGCTCTATGGATTTCTGTGCAAAAGTAATTGTATGGTGAATACTTGTACTACGTATTATTTTTGTTTATGGTATGTGGAAATTTGATTGCTGACACAAGCAAGAAATAAGAACTACACTTATTCAGAAACATCAAGAGATATCAGGGATCAAAATCAGGACATAAACTAAGAATCCCATGCTGAATTCTCTGCCTGAGGAGACCACAGCACTCATTAGAAACATAATCCAAATTTTCCTCAAGTGAAAGAAGCTTCAGTATCCAATCACAAGGTCATAGATGAATCTGGCAGATTTCGGGAAATGGGCTTGCCAGGTTTGGCCTGTTTTACCACTGGAAACATCTGAGACTGCATACTCAGTGTCAGTAGGCAGAATTTATCATGGAAGCTTCTGTTGTCCTGAGCCACAGTTCACACAAGATGAGTGGTGACAGGAAGTTGTGACGGGGGCGGACCTTTTGCAAAGACTTGCTTTACTCTCTGTCCTTTGCCTGGAAGGGAAATCCTCCCCTTCCTTTATACTCTAACTTAAATAATTCTGAAACCACATACTTCCCCAAAATCCTCAAGAATGTCTCTTATGCAGGAATGTTTCCATGTAAAGGTTAGACAAACAAAGAAGAAAGCAAGAAAAGAAGGTGCTCTTTTCTTGCAAAGCAAGCAAGGTGGTGCATTGCTGGCATGAACCCTAGAAGATGAGAGAATGGGATGCATTGGGTCCAAACTACTAAGGAGTCTTCTACCAGCTAAGGAGTATAGATTTTCCGTCTGTTTGGGAAAATCAACTAAGGATTTAAAGCAGGACCATAATGATTACCGGAGTTAGGGAAATAGCAGAGGAAAACAGAGAGGAAAGGACTAATTTGGAAGACATTAGGGCAATGGAATCTAATAGGAACAAGAGGCTGCCTGCATCTGAAGAAAGCGAACGCTTATTCCAGGTTCTAAGGTTGGATGACTAGAAAGGTATCTAGCCTCTTCGAAATGAAGAACTGAATTAATTTAGAGATATATTGTGCTAGTTTTTTTTTCCTTTAATAATGAAGAATAATGGCTTTCAACTGTAAGTGGTAAATTAGAAATCCCTAGGTACTTGGTGGAGGGGGGACGGGGAATACAGACTTCTGTGCCCAAATCTTAGAGATTCTAGTTTAGAAAATTTGTTGAGGGCTCTGGAAATCTGTATGTAAAACAAGACAAAAATATCCCCAGATGATTCTGATATGCACTCAGCTCTGGGAAACACAACTAGAGTGCCTTTGCCTAAACACTTCAAAAATTTAGAGGAATTTTAAATGAATAAGAATGCTGAATGATGTGAAATTAAATTAGCAACAAAGCAGCAGTGGGTGTTGGTAAGATTTCAGGGTGAGGGCATAATTTTGAAAGAAAAATAAGTATATTTTTCTTAACACACACAGAGGTCTAATTTAATTTAGTTTCCATTACTTTTTTATTTTCAGTTTGGGGCAAAAATCTATTTATTGTTTCCTTACTTCCCTTTGTAGTTTTAAATACCTAACTCTATAAATGAACCTAGATTTTTTATTTCAGCTTGCATGAAATAGCTGGAGGCAATGTTTCTTCCTATCTTTTCTGTTCCACAAAGGTATTGCTTCATTAAATGATCATTTTAGTAAAATGCTATTACTTAATATTTATTGAGGACAAACAACATGCTAGGTGCTGGCAAACTATAGTCATTTCACAGTAAATATAATATAGTTTTTTTGTTTATTTCTTATTCATGCTGCAATTTAAGTGTTCTCATTCCTTGCTTGTAAGTCAAGCAATCCTTCTCTTTGTGTTTACTCAAAAATTTTCAGGACTTGTATCTCATTTATATTCACCATGAGACATTTTACACTTAAAAATATGATGATATGAAAATGGAATAAAACCACCTTTTAATTTATTGGAATATGAGATGAAATATTAGGGAAAGGAGGGCAATTAGAAAAGGCATTAAGAACAAATTATATTCATTAAATTCTTTGGCATTATTCCAAATGGAAATTCCTTTGATAAGAGGAATCAATGTTATTATTACCCAAGAATGAAGAACTTTGGGGTGAATCCAGGAGAAATATTAACTTTCAAAATGCTGAGGCATGTAGAAAAAAGTTTGTTCAAGAAGAAAAATTATTTCCTTATGTCCACTGGATGCATCTACTGAGATATTAAATTTACCAACATCCTTTACTCTGGAAATTAACCAAGATTGTAGCAGGCACTATCCTCTTTTGCTAATATGTACGAGTCCATAGGGCAAAGAACTTGAAAAGGCTCTCAGGATTCCCAGAAACTCTGACAGGCTTGTGACAAGAGCAGTTAAATGCATGAAAGTAGAAAATGACCCATGCTCACCTAAGAGCTATTTCAAGCTTTCCAAGTATACATCCAAAATTACATCTATTGATCTTTATTTTCAGGGATAGAAGACACTAGCCTTTCAGAATTCCTTAAAACGTGTAGAGTAACTGTAAACAGCATCTTCTAGACAGAGTTTCTTTCTCAATAGAGTTCTAAAATGGACCAGGAGTTCTTTTCACCTCTGACAATATGAACAAGCAGATAGACACTGTATTACATGGTTGCCACTGGTCATTAGTTTCTGAAGTCAGGATGACCGAGTAACCTGAGTCAAGTCTGAAGTCCAGGTCAAGGCCATCTAAATTTAGCACTCCCTATGACTTCCTCATTAACCTTGGACTCATAAGTTAACCCATAGCAGAGTGGCCCAGCTGAGCCTATAAAGCATGTCCCGTGCTCATTTCCAGACATGCTGAAGGGGTAGAGTCTATTATTTTTTTATCTGAAGGAAGGTCAAGAGTAGCCTCAATTGAAACTGGAGAGCAGAATGGTATCAGTTTACTAGTTAGACTACAGGACTCGTTCTGACACCCTATGGAGAAGAAAGGGCAAAGAGTAAAGCTGACAGGACCATTTTAATGTCAGGGTGACACAGAAGAGCAGGGATGGAGTGAGGCGCATTCTTTTAATTCTGTGCAGAGTTCAACAGCAGTGATCTGTGCGTGCTCAGAGAACTGACCTTTTCACAGAAGCTGCATCAGTGGCTGAGGCAGAGGCCAGGGGACTTCTTCCAAAAGTTCGAGGGCAGTAGCTTATGAAGCTGCCAAAACGGAACCCCACAAAGCAAGATGGTATGTGGTCACTTAGGCCTCACCTCTGAGTGTTTCTAGACAGTTAAGTAGATTTAGTGCAGGAAGTATGGTGTTTAGTAAAAGAAATGTGGTAAGAAGCCAGTGAGATATTTCATTATTACCTAAAACAAGCAAGGCCCAGGAACATTTAGATGATGGACTTTGTGGACATCATTTGATAATGTAGTCATAATAATAAATAATTTCCCATTGATAATCTTTAAATAAACTTTTTATTGTATAATAGTTTTAGTTCGGAATTCTGATATACTTCTCATCCAGGTTTCCCTAATGTTGACACCTTACATAAGTGTTGTGTTTATCAAAATTGAGAGAATAACATTGGCACATTACTATTAATTATACTGCAGATTTTGTTCAGGCAGCACCAGTTTCTCCACTAATGCACTTCTATTGTTCAAGGGTTCAATCCACAGTAGCACATTGAATTTAGAATTTTTTATATATAATTGCAAAGTAATTATAGTAAAATGCATAGTGTGCGAGACATATTCTCTGCTTTTTCTACAGTCAACTTTCCTACAGTCAAATAGGAAAAATAAGCAAAAAAAAGTAACAGCTGTAATATTTTGTGATAAATGCTTTGATAGGAGCAGGCACAGAGGACTGTAGATGTCCACAAAGACGGCTAAGCTGTTCTAGGAGAAGAGGCATAGATTCCAGAATCCTGAAAGGGAAAGAAGACTTAGAAGGCAGTTGAGAAGGTAGAGGATGCTGTCCCAGGCAAAGGAGACATTATGTTAGGTAAAGGTCTTTAAAAATTCACTCAACTGTATACAAAATGGCTTTGGAAAACCTGTTTTGAAAAATTCATAAAACATTATCTTTTTCATCCTCTTAAATTATCAAGACACAAAAACCAGTCATTAAATGTGGCAGGCATAGTTCTTGGTAAATTCATAGGTATTAGCCTTCTCTAGCCTAGTTTATCTTATGCTTTCTTAGTTTGGATATATAATCCTGTGGTCCAAATTCTCAACTCTCTATTTTAATATCTGTTTGTATATTCTTTAAATGTTAATAATCTATCACAACTATTTGAAGCCATAAATCCCTCAGATTCAATAACCTATTATGCATCTCCAAATGACCGGTTTAACCCCATTTACCAATGGTCCTTCAAGAAATACTGTTTAAGTGACTATTTTTCCTTTGGTACATTTGTGAAAGAGGTAATCTCTATGCATGTAGGTGTGTGTAAATTTTGGAGAGAGAGATTAAGTTCTTTGCTTTTCCTTTTGAGGAAGTACAGTGCTGATAATGATAAAGTAGAAGAGAAAAGACTGTGAGCCCCTAAACAATAAGTGACTTAAATAAAAGCAGAAAGTGTTTTTAGTCTAACAAGGAAGTCAACTAACAGGCCTTAATTCCATCCAAGCTCTCATTAAAATACAAATGAAAATATTCATGCAATGCTTGTGTTGTTGTTCAATAAATCAAGTCCAACTCTGAGATACCATGGACTGCAGCACACCAGGCTTCCCTGTCCTTCACCATCTCCTGGAATCTGTTCAAACTCATGTCCATAGAGCCAGTGATGCCATCCAACCACCTCATCCTCCGTTGTCCCCTTCTCCTCCTGCCTTCAATCTTTCCCAGCATCAGGGTCTTTTCCAGAGTCAGCTCTTTGCATCAGGTGGCCAAAGTATTGGAGCTTCAGCTTGAGCATCAGTCCTTCCAAAGAATATTCAGGGGTGATTTCCTTTAGGATGGACTGGTTTGATCTTCTTGTAGTCCAAGGGACTCTTAAGAGTCTTCTCCATACCACAGTTAAAAAGCATCAGTTCTTTGGTGCTCAGCCTTCTTTATGTTCCACCTCTCATATCCACACATGACTATTGGAAAAACCATAGCTTTGATTATACAGACCTTTGTTGGCAAAGTGATATCTTTGCTTTTTAATATGCTATCTAGGTTTCTCATAGCTTTTTTAGTAAGGATCAAGCATCTTTTAATTTCATGGCTACAGTAATTGTCTGTAGTGGTTTTGGACCTCAAGAAAATACAGCTATAAATCAGTGATGCATTTGAAAGAAAGCATGTATACATAGATGTACACATATATTTTATATCTTCAAAGAGCCTCAAAATAGCTAAAACTCTATATGCTCTTCTTGAAGACTACCAGTATTTCTCATTTCTTTTCCTCAACTGAAAGGATTTTATTCAACTGTCAACAGCTATAAATCACCTTAGACTTTCACATACTTGCAAGCTAAAAGTTAGCCTCTACAATTTCATGGATGCTGGCAGAAGACATCGGACTTCTGTGTCAGAGATGAAGAGCATTATGTTAATCACTGCAGTATTGGAAGAACATCTATATTATCATGCAATTTTCCTGAGTTCCAGTTCCAAAAAAGTGATGCAAAGAATATTGGATAACAAGCCAGTGGATTGTATAATAAGAGAGCAACACTAAACTTAGGGAACCAAGCTGTTTTATTTACTTACTTTTGTCTTGTTTTAAAAATTTTTATTGGAGTATCGTTACTTTACAACATTGAGTTAGTTTCTACTGCACAGCAAATTGAACCAGCCACACCAATAATGCACACCTGTCCATTGGTCTGGAGGGAGATATTATCTTTATCTTACTGGACATTCACCTTCCTTTTGCTCCAGAGGGAACACTATCTCCATCTACCAAAGCTACCCACTATCTAAATATTATTTCAAACAGTCTAGAGAAACAGGAACGAGGTCAATGCCTTACTCTCAGCCTGCAAAAATCTGAGACTAAAGGAGAATTTTCTCCCCATGATAATGTTTGCCAGACATGCCTCTTACTGTTCTCCCATTCCCCTTGTTTATTTCTTCTTAAGCACACAACTTAAGCTCTATATATCAAGGCCAGACTCTCTCTGGAGAGTAGTGGAGGAGAAGAATTGGGAATGGTCCAAACAAGTCTCTGTGCACTTGTGTGTGCACAGGTGTGTACATATGTTAGGGTGAAATGGCAGTAGTCTAGGAATACCCATAAACTTTAACTTTGTATGGATCATAAGGAAAGAAGGCGCATTTCACAATTAACAGGTAGATATGAGTCTGTGCAATGTGCAATAAAGATCCTTTAACTATTTTTTATTAACTATAGTTTAGAAGAAAGTGTGTTTAGGAAAATAATTATAAAACACTCATTTTATCTGCTAAAAGACACAAATTAAAGGGGCGTGATTATAACATCATAGATATGCCCATATGATCACCTCTAACTCTGAGATCAACATGATATCAAAAAGCAAGTTGAACAACAGACCTAGACTACAGTTCCCCAGTGCTGTGATCCAGCCCAGGCAGGACCATTTCATACTTAAGGACAAAACACTGAACCCGGATCCCTTGGTTTAATCCCGAGTTTGCCAGCCGTTGAGTCGTGCTGTGTCTTCCTGTGCTCATATACAAAACAGCAGTGATAACTGTACATGGCCACTGGAGTCTCGGGAAGACGATGCACCAACAAGTGTGATGTGTTCTAAACACGCCTCCATAGAACACATTTTCAAGGCACACTAGCGGATCATCTAATAAGCCAGCTAGCTTGTGTGATCATAGCACACCACCCCCATTATCCCAATAAAATCTCACCTACTCCACTCCTACCTTTCCAGTAAATCTTTCTATACTTATTCTGATACTACAAAACCTCAGCAGATTTATGTCTTGTGACTCAACACTTTGGGAGCTTTGTACCTGGAAAGCATTGAGTATTTGAAAAAGGGTAAAATAATATCTCTGATGTTTGGTGGGTTTTAAACATTACCATTCCTCACTAAAAGAGAAAAAAATGCATTTGTTTTTACTTAGAAATTCAATTCCAGTTTCTCAATAATTTAAGAGCTGTACTTTTAAATTTGTATTTGAAGCTTTTTAAGGTAGAATGTTTCAGTCATATAGAAAAGTACAGTTGATCGTACAGTGAACCCTCACCCAGTTTGAATTGCAAATAGAGCCAAATTTTTCTCCAGGTTACCATCCCCGCCTCTCCCAATCCTCAGATCCCTGGCTCAATCCCAAGATACTCCCCATACTTCAAACTATTTTGAAAGAAATCCCAGGCATCCTGATTATTTCCTCTCTATATATTTAAGCATGAGAATCATGTCTCATCTGATTAATTTCTTTTATGAACTGATGCAGACTATTCTATGTCTCTAGCAAAATATCTTCAGTATTTAAAATTATACTTCAAAAATAATGGCATTTATATTATTTTATACATTTCATGTATCTCTATTATATTGTCTGTTCCGATGTCATTTTTATTTTTAAACACCTTTATTGAGGTATAGCTGATGTACAAAACTACTCATTTAACATATGTAATTTGGTAAGTTTGGACATATGCATACAACCATGAACATATTTCCACAATAAAGGTAACAAACATTTCCATTACTTTCAAAATTTTACTCACACCTCCCCCTTTCCATGTGGTAGGAACACTTAATGTGAGATCTACCCTATTAAAAAATTTTAAGTGCACACTAAGGTATGGTTAAATATAGATACTGATTTCTTTTTCATCTTACATAATCAAAAATTTAGACTGCTGAAAAGCTTCTTATTTGCCCCTCACAAATATCATTCTCTTCTCAGGTTCTTCAAGTTTGATTATTTCAGACACTCATATAACTGGAATCACGCAGTACTTGTCTTTCTGTGACTGGCTTATTTCACTTAGCATACTGCCTCCCAAGTTTGTTCACATTGTCACATGTGGCAAGATTTTTTTTTCACTTTTTTAAGGTTGATTCATATTTCATTGCATGTGTATGCCAAGGTTTAATTCCTTTATCCATTAATGAACATTTAGATTGCTTTATATCTTACCTACTTATTGTGCTACAATGAACTTGAAAATGCAGCTTATCTCTTTGAGATCCTGATTTCAATTCCTCTGGGTATGTGCCCAGAAGTAGAATTGCTGGATCACACAGTAACTCTATTTTTCATTTTTTGAGGAAATTCCATACTGTTTTCAGAAGTGGTTGTACCATTTTACATCCCAGCAACAGCTGTACAAGGATTCCATTCTTCATTTCCATAAACAGATTTCCCAAATCAGAGAAGCACACAAGATATAACAATAATGCTGATGTCAACATGTTGTACCTGACCACAGCTCAGAAGAGGGAAGCATTATATATTTATGATATATGAGTAAACACCAGATTTTTTCCTACTGATGAAAGCATATTTTAGAAAAACTAAGGCCAAATAGATGATGTATGAAAACTATCAAAGAAAAAATTCCATAATGGGATTTAAGAGTATACCAGTAAAAGATTAGTTAGCCCTGGTTTGAAAACAGCATTATCTAGAAAAAAGCCATTTAGGAAAGGCTTAGAAACACAAAGAATGTTCTAAATAATAAATGCTGAGAGCTGTGATCTTCAACGTTCTTTACCACAGACAAAGAAGTATTAGATTCTGGCTATGTTACTGTCACAAAAATAAAGATCGTTGACATCCAAAGAGACTCTGCCCAGGAGAACAGAGTAAAACAACAGAAACTCAAGGAATTAGTCTATGAGCTAAGCATATTTATTCTAGGACAAATAGTCTGTCAGGATCCAGGTGCATAATTGGGAGAGAGAGCTACAAATAAATGGAACTAAAAATAAAGATATTTATAAAACTCAGCCAGAACATATGACTTAATTTTGAATAATTATAAACAATCTCCCTGGTCTTTACAAACTATTACAAAAGAAATGACAATTATCCCGAATAGAGGAATATGTACTTATTTCTTTTGTGGGGGTAGAGAGTGTTCTATATAAAACAGTGGAATATTTTTGGATCTCTATTGTCACCAGGCATATGCAATAAAGTATGGTCTCTAGTATTAGAACAGAGACATATTAAGTGAATTATTATCAAAAAGGCAAAATAAAAGAGAGAACTGTATTAAAAGAGAAAAGAAGGGAATAAAACCAACACTGAAATAATCTACATTTGCGCCAGCTGAGAGATCATATATTCCAAAGCAATACTTCACTGGTAGGTGGTACACAATTGAACAGCTCATCCAGAACACAGCAGAAAGAAGAAAGAAATGAGAACCTTGAGGGAAAAAGTGACAGTTCTGGTGGACTTAAAATAGTAAAATGTTTGTGTCCCTAAAGGGAAAATGAGAGAAAACGGAAAGTAAGCATTGATCAACTATCCAATAGGAAACAATGAAGAAAACTTCTCCAACATGAAGAAGAAATCCAAGAATACAAGATACAGGATTTGAATATATTAAAGCAAAGTTAAAAAAAAATAGTTAAGTGGAACATGGCCTTAGAAAAATTTTCCCAATTAAAAAAATATATCCATGTCCTGGCTATTATAAACAGTGCTGCGATGAACATTGGGGTGCACGTGTCTCTTTCAGATCTGGTTTCCTCAGTGTGTATGCCCAGAAGTGGGATTGCTGGGTCATGTGGCAGTTCTATTTCCAGTTTTTTAAGAAATCTCCACACTGTTTTCCATAGCGGCTGTACTAGTTTGCATTCCCACCAACAGTGTAAGAGGGTTCCCTTTTCTCCACACCCTCTCCAGCATTTATTGCTTGTAGACTTTTGGATAGCAGCCATCCTGACTGGCGTGTAATGGTACCTCATTGTGGTTTTGATTCGCATTTCTCTAATAATGAGTGATGTTGAGCATCTTTTCATGTGTTTGTTAGCCATCTGTATGTCTTCTTTGGAGAAATGTCTGTTTAGTTCTTTGGCCCATTTTTTGATTGGGTCATTTATTTTTCTGGAATTGAGCTGCAGGAGTTGCTTGTATATTTTTGAGATTAATCCTTTGTCTGTTTCTTCATTTGCTATTATTTTCTCCCAATCTGAGGGCTGTCTTTTCACCTTACTTATAGTTTCCTTTGTAGTGCAAAAGCTTTTAAGTTTCATTAGGTCCCATTTGTTTAGTTTTGCTTTTATTTCCAATATTCTGGGAGGTGGGTCATAGAGGATCTTGCTGTGATTTATGTCGGAGAGTGTTTTGCCTATGTTCTCCTCTAGGAGTTTTATAGTTTCTGGTCTTACATTTAGATCTTTAATCCATTTTGAGTTTATTTTTGTGTATGGTGTTAGAAAGTGTTCTAGTTTCATTCTTTTACAAGTGGTTGACCAGTTTTCCCAGCACCACTTGTTAAAGAGGTTGTCTTTTTTCCATTGTATATCCTTGCCTCCTTTGTCAAAGATAAGGTGTCCATAGGTTCGTGGATTTATCTCTGGGCTTTCTATTCTGTTCCATTGATCTATATTTCCACAACCTAGATGCCCATCAGCAGATGAATGGATAAGGAAGCTGTGGTACATATACACCATGGAATATTACTCAGCCATTAAAAAGAATTCATTTGAACCAGTCCTAATGAGATGGATGAAGCTGGAGCCCATTATACAGAGTGAAGTAAGCCAGAAAGATAAAGAACATTACAGCATACTGACACATATATATGGAATTTAGAAAGGTGATAACGATAACCCTATATGCAAAACAGAAAAAGAGACACAGAAATACAGAACAGACTTTTGAACTTTGTGGGAGAATGTGAGGGTGGGATATTTCAAAAGAACAGCATGTATACTATCTATGGTGAAACAGATCACCAGCCCAGGTGGGATGCATGAGACAAGTGCTCCGGCCTGGTGCACTGGGAAGACCCAGAGGAATCGGGTGGAGAGGGAGGTGGGAGGGGGGATCGGGATTGGGAATACATGTAAATCCATGGCTGATTCATATCAATGTATGACAAAACCCACTGGAAAAAAAAATATATATATATCCAGGTAAACAAGCAGAAAAATCAAATTAATACAAGGATGTGAAAATAAAACTTTGCTCATAATTAATACCCCAAATACAAGCTTTTTAAGAAAAGCATTGTTTCTGGGATTTGCTTGATGTTTCTTTTATATTTTTTTTCTTAAAGGTAGTTTACATGTAAGTAATATATGTCATGTTAAAAATTCACACTATTCATTAAAGAAAAACGAAATTTGGATTTTGTCCTTCACTCTCCTTTCCCTGGGTCTCTGACCAGAAGGTAACCAACATGAGCAGTTATTAGTATATTCCCACTAAAAATAGTACTTACTAATGTATAAAATTAAAAGATAAGGAAATATCTTGCTTTAATCCATGCATATATAACATTTACAATGCACAGAGCAATATTTTAAGAACTTATAATTATCACCTCAATATACATTATTCCAAATGTCCTACTGGACCTTTTTAATATAAATTTAAATACAGATTTCATTACAGGTAGTAAGAATGCTAAGTTGAAAACTTTGGGGGAAAATAAAGTCATATAAGCAATTTAAGCACAATAAGAAAAATACAATAAAATATTGATTATGGTAAAAACCAAAGAGACATCACTTTGCTAACAAAGGTTCATATAGTCAGAGCTATGGTTTTTCCAGTAGTCATGTACAGATATGAGAGTTGTACCACATGGCTGAGCACTGAGGAATAAATGCTTTTGAATTGTGGTGCTAGAGAAGACTCTTCAGAGTCTCTTGGACTGCAAGGAGATCAAACCAGTCCATTCTAAAAAAAATAAATAAATCAGCACTGAATATTCCTTGAAAAGTGATGTTGAAGCTGAACCTCCAATACTTTGGCCACCTTATGCGAAGAGATGACTCTGTGGAAAAGACCCTGGTGCTGGAAATGGTTGAAGGAGAAAGGAAAAGTGGGTAGCAGAGTATGAGATGGTTAGATAGCATCACTGCCTCAATGGACATGAATTTGAGCAAACTCTGGGAGATAGTGAAGGACAAGGGAGCCTGGCATGCTGCAGTCCAGGGGGTCGCAGAGTTGGACATGACTTAGTGACTGAAAAACAACATGGTAAAAAAAGAAAATTTGAAAATTTTGGATTTTTAAAATTTTATGTTCAGACATATGATTAAAAGCCCCATTGTTAGATGTTATTACTAGCACACAAGGAGCATATTGTAAATGAGAAGTATATATATACAGAACACACTAGTCATAGCAAACACCTTTTTCCAACAACACAGCAGACACCTCTATGGACATCACTAGATGGTCAATACTGAAATCAGATTGATTACATGTTTTGCAGCCAAAGATGGAGAAGCTCTATACAGTCAGCAAAAACAAGCCCTAAAGCTGACTATGGCTCAGATCATTAGCTCCTTATTTCAAATTTCAGGCTTGAATTTAAGAAAGTAGGGAAAACCATTAGGCCGTTCAGGCATGACCTATATCAAATCCCTTATACAGTGAGGGTAACAAATAGAAATTCAAGGGGTTAGATATGGTAGAAAGAGTGCCTGAAGAACTATCAACAGAGGTTCTTAGCATTGTATAAAAGGTGGAGACCAAAACCATGCCCCCAAAGAGATGCAAGTAGGCACAGTGGTTGTCTGAGAAGGCTTTACAACTACCTCAGGATGTAGGGAAGTGAAATGCAAGGGAGAAAGGGAAAGATATGCTCCACTGAATGAGGACTTCCAGAGAAGAGCTAGGAAAGATAAGAAGGCCTTCTTAAGTAAGCAATGCAAAGGAATAGAGGGAAGCAACAGAAAGAGAAAGACTAGAGATCTTTTCAATAAAATTGGAGATATGAAGGGAATGTTTCATGCAGGGATGGGCATGATAAAGGACAGAAACAGTAAGGACCTAACCTAAGATATTAAGAGTAAGTGGCAAGACTACATAGAAATTTACAAAAAATCCCAAGGACCGGGATAATCACAATGGTGTGGTCACTCACCTAGAGCCAGACATCCTGGACTGTGAAGTCAAGTGGGCCTTAGGAAGCATTACTATGAACAAAGCTAGTGGAGATGATGGAATTCCAGGTGAGCTATTTCAAATCCTAAATGATGATTCTCTTAAAGTACTGCAATGAATATGTCAGCAAATTTGGAAAACTCAGCAAGGAACACAGGACAGGCAAAGGTCAGTTTTCATTCCAATCTCAAAGAAGGGGTATGTCAAAGAATGTACAGACTACTGTACAATTGCCCTCATATCACATGCTAGCAATATTATGTTCAAAATTCTTCAAGGTAGGCTTTAGCAGAAGAAATTCCAGATGTGCAAACTAGATTTAGAAAAAGCAGTGGAACCAGAGATCAAATTGCCAACATTTGATGGATCATAGAGAAAGCAAAGGAATTCCAGGAAAAAAATGTCTACTTCTGCTGCATTGACTATGCTAAAGCATTTGACTGTGTGGATCATAACAAACTGTGGAAAATTCTTAAAAAGATGGGAATACCAGACCATCTGACCTGCCTCCTGATAAAACTGTATGTGAGTCAAGAAGCAACAGTTAGAACTAGAATTGGAAGAGCAGACTTATTCAAAATTAGGAAAGGAGTTCGATAAGACTGCATATTGTCACCCTGATGATTTAATATATGCAGAGTACATCATGTGAAATGCTGGACTGGCTGAATCCATGCTGGAATCAAGATTACTGGGAGAAATGTCAAAACCTCACATAGGCAGATTATGCCACTCTTATGGCAGAAAGTGAAGAGGAACTGAAGAGCCTGTTGATGAAAGTGAAAGAGGAGAGTAAAAAATCTTGGCTTCAAAATCAATATTCATAAAAACTTAAGATCATGGCATCTGGTCTCATCACCTCATGGCAAAGAGAAGGGGAAAAGGGTGGAAGCAGTGACATTTTACTTTCTTGGGTTTCAAAAACACTGCGGACAAGGACTGCAGCCCTGTAGTTAAAAGACTCTTGCTCCTTGGGAGAAGCTATGACAAACCTAGACAGCATATTAAAAAGCAGAGACATCACTTTTCTGACTAAAGTTCATATAGTTGAGGCTATGGTTTTTCCGGTAGTCTTTTATGGATGTGAGAGCTGAACCATAAAGAAGACTGCGTGATGAAGAATTGATGTTTTTGAACTGTGGTTTGGAGAAGACTCTTGAAAGCCCCTTGGACTGCAAGGAGATCAAACCAGTCACTCCTAAAGGAAATCAACTCTGAATATTCATTGGGAGGACTGATGCTGAAGCTGAAGCTCCAATACTTTGGTCACATTATACAAAGAGTCAAGTCATTGGAAAAGACCCTGATGCTGGAAAAGAGTCTGGGTGACTCATGTAAGAGTCTGGAAGTCTTCCTGGAAGATATCCATGGAAATGCCTTGAGTGAGTATGAATGATAGTCACTCAGTCGTGTCCGACTCTTTGCCAGCCCGTGGACTGTAGCCCACCAGGCTCCTCTGTCCATGGGATTCTCCAGGCAAGAATACTGAAGTGGATTGCCATTTCCTTCTCCAGGGAAAACTCCTTGGGCTCACATTATAATCACTCAAGGAAAACAACTTCTTAGTGTCAAAGTATCTGCAGTTGTCCAGTGGGAATGCCCCCCCTAATCAAAGAAGTGCAGGTGTGCTTTGGTACTCATGGTTCATCTTTCCATTCACACTGACCATCTAATAATCAATTTCCTCTAGAAGGACCATAACGTTGCCTTCCAGAAACTGGTCACTCAGTTCACGTTCTCTTCAACCATGAACAAACTTGAACCAAGATATAGACGTCAGGAAGAAATTCTTAAGATATGTGGAAGTACTCTTCACATAATAGGGGTATTATGCAGAAAATTTAAGAATCAAACAAAAGATGGGACCAGATGACCTCTAATGTCCCTTCCAAAGCTCTGATTATATCACAAGCTATCTGTCTTCTAAAACAATAAAAATTTTACTCTTGGGCATGGTTGAAAATATATCTCCATATACTATTGTCATAATTTTACAGGAAACAGCAACTGCACAAGCTGTGACCAACTCAACATGCCAAGAGATTTAAAGTGATATATGTCCAGACTCATTGAACTAGACTACTTTATTGCATTCTCTGATATCAGCACGCTGGTTGTCAAAAGCTGAGAGTATGTTAAAGCTAGTTTAAGCACAAAGAATTAAGGAAGCAAAAGGGTATTAAATGCGTTTGTTTAATCTCCTCACTTTTTCTCCTACCTCATTTCTGACAAATGCCTGCCTTCCAATGTAACCTACCACTCAAAAGCCTTATTTATTTTTAACTTAATTTGGGTACTTGGTAACACCTGTTTTAACTTCAAGGATTTTCATTTCTACTATGAACTATATGGATATCAATCTATCTTTTAATGTAATTTTATATAAGTTTTCCCTGGTGGCTCAGACAGTAAAGAATCTCTCTGCAAGGCAGGAGGCTCAAGTTTGATCCCTGGGTCAGAGATTCCCTTGGAGAAGGAAATGGCAGCCCACTCCAGTATTCTTGCCTGGAGAATCCCATGGACAGAGGAGCCTGGCAGGCTACAGTCCATGGGGTCACAAAGAGTCAGACACGACTAACTAACATTTTTACTTTCACTTATGTCAATGAAAAATAAACACACGCAGGATTTTAGATAAGTCACATGTTCTCCAAGACTTAAAATGTAGCTGTTTCCTCCCTTTTTGTCCCCAAACCGATCTTCATTCCCCAGAGGTATTTTCTGCTCCTTTAACTATTTCTGTGGTACCTACTTTTACGTTTTGAAATAACATGTTTATTGGACCTTGTCTTTTTTTTTTTCCATTTTAGATATTATCTATTGACTTCCTACTGTGGAAAGTGAGGACTTAACCCTCTTTCTCACCTCCCTCCTTATATATAAAATTTCTATACTTTACCCTTCAGTAGAGTTGTATCTGTGTTTATAAAATCAGTATTAGTATTCATTATTGCCTTTCTTTTGCTTTTTTTGATTCTGCTTGAAGGTATTTTCTCATCGTTGCATGTAATTAGAATTCTATGTTCATCCCCAAATTCTCAGACCTAGGTATACATCCTGTTCAAAATATATTAAAAAAACATCAAGTACTTCAGAGACTGACTTTCAAATAACTCCGCTTTCAGGCCCTTGCACCATCACTTTTGGTAAGAATTGGCCCTCCCAATTCTTTTGCTTTCTGGCATTCTGTTGTGAGAAACAGTTTGCTTCTCAGTCTCCTTATCTCCTAGCCGACCCACCCCTTCTCATGAACGCTGGCTGACTTTGTTTTCTTGTTTTCTAAATTTTGTTGTGTCATTTCCCCCCTTTTTTTTTTTTTTGTCTGTCTTGATTTAAGCCTTTTAAAAATCCTTTTTAAATGAAGATCTCAAGGTTGTTGTTTTTTTTTTTTTTTTTTTAAAGTGCAAATTTCCTACCCAGTACAGCAAATGCCTCTCTCCTGTGATAATTGTCCATTTTCTACGGAAAGTCTTTGACTAGACATTTTAGACCTCCATTTTCTTACAGCAAAATTTCACTTACAGTTGCTTGATTTTTCATGATCATGGGTTATTAGAGTAGGCAAAAGGAAACAATTTGTTCTAGTGCCCACAATAACGAAAAGTTCTGTTTACAAAAAGATGGATGAAATTTAGTGCCAAAAAAGGTACAAATTATAGGTAATATCATTGAACACTAGCTCTATTGCTGGATCTGTTCTAAGCACTTCACAGATGTTAATAAATTAACTCACTTGATTCTCATGGCAGCCCCAAGATCACAAGGTTTTCATTCCTTTGTCTTCTCGGTTTAATAGATATTATTATCTGCAGCCACTATTAATAGCACTCTGAGACAGTTTTCACATTTTCATATCTGATTTCCAACATGCAGTTTTGCTTCCTATGGGAAGTTTGGGACCAGATTCTCAAACTTTTATTGTCAGACTTGTCCCATCCCCTTGAACCATTAAAAACAACAGCTTAAGTTGCTCACCTCATGCAAGGGTTTGGTATTTAAGGGTTTTTGCTAACTTTCCACAAGAGATAAATGATGTGTCAAAATATTTGACTGGTCAATAAATGTATTGTTTATTTAAGACAAATTAACACAAATTAAATTTACTGATATTTGATACCTTTGATGAGAAACAGTATATCATTATTATTCTACTATGTGGCAGAGATAATAAAGTGAGGTGGTTCAAGTCCTAGTTCTGCTGTTCAGCAGCTAAATAGTCCGGAACAATTTATGAACTCTGTTTCATTCCACTTATCTGTGTGTGTTAAGTTGCTTCAGTGGTGTCCAACTCTGCAACCCTGTGGACAATAGCCCACCAGGCTCCTCTGTCCATGGGATTCTCCAGGCAAGAATACTGGAGTGGGCTACCATGACCTCCTCCAGGTGATTTTCCCAAACCAGAGATGGAATCCAAGTTTCTTAAATCTCCTGCATTGGCAGGTGGGTTCTTTACCACTAGCACCACCTGGGAAGCCCTCACTTACTGGTAACATGGGGTTAATAACTTCTAGAATAGGATTGTAATAGGGAGGTGGCTCAGACAGTAGAGAATCTGCCTGCAGTGCAGTAGGCCCTGGGTTCGATCCCCAGGTCAAGAAGATCCCTGGGTTGTGAAGATCCCCCTGGATAAGGGAATGGCTATCCACTCCAGTATTCTTGCCTGGAGAATTTCATGGATAGAGAAGCCTGGCAAGCTACTGTTCATGGGGTCACAAAGTGTTGGACACAGCTAACACTTTCACTTTTTTCACAAGTTAATTTTATGTGAGCAGCATTTGGGATAGCATTTGCTGTATAGTAAGTGCTGTCCCTTACCTAACCTACTGGCAAGAGTCAGAGTGACTCTGAAAGGAAGACACATTCCGCCTCTTATGAACAAAGTAACTGAGTTGCAAAAGAAGTGCAGTCTGTCCCCCAACTCCATAGTTTCCAGAGTATGGAAATACAAATCTCCCAAGGCATTAGTTGGATGAACCAAATACCTTATCATATATGAAGAAAGAAGTCTTCTTATCCCATGGTAAGTCTAGAAAAGAATATGCAAATGATAACCTTCAAAGCCATTTTGAAGGTTAAGGAAGCACTACCTTTTCTGATTTGAATAAATATTTCAAAAAAACATATATAAGTTCTGGAAAGTAAGAACAATTTATGTAACAGTTTGTTACTCCAAAAATATTTTTCCAATGATGCTGAAGGATATATTCTAAACTGGAAAATACCATTGTATTTTTTAATTGATACCAAACCATGCTTAAACATAAAACTTTGTCATGACAAGGTCATGAGTGATCTCACTTCCCTAGTCTCTCTTAGGCTCGCATAGCTATTCATTTTTGTACTATGCATTCCAGAAACATAGGACTTGCCTGTTTCATCAGCATGTTCTGCTGGCTCCAATATCAGAGATTTGACATAGGCTGTTCCCGCAAACTGGAATGTTTGTCCTCTTATTCTATATCTAGTAAAAATGGCAGATCCTTCAGGTCTGAAATTGTATCTAAGTTTCTCAGAAAGGTTAAATCTCCAGGCTTAGGTAAGCCCACATAATATACCTCCATAATAATACCTATAACTCTGCTCCTAGTAATTTTTACTTGCTTTTGTTTTTAATTATTTTATTGATTATAAACAACTATTTGTCTTTCAATCAACCTGTAATCTCCATAACTTCCACAAACATAGTTGATTCCTTTCTCCTCTGTAAGTTCACTCTTATCCCTACTGCTGAATACCATGCCTTTCCACAAAGCAGACCACCATAACTGCTTGTCAAATAATAACCAATTACTTTTCAGTATCGTCTATGTCCACTGTTCACCCATTTTTCAAAAATGGAAGAGTCATTTAAAAAATAGTCATGGTGAAGTGAGAGTTATTTAGCAAAAGAAAATTTTCCTCTTCAATATATTTTCATATTATGTCTCCTGGAAATTGTACCTGTTATAAATGTAGGTTTAAGTTTTTCCTTCCACTTATTGTCTTGAATTTACAATAAAAGGAAAAAAGATCTTTTACCATTAAAGAAGTCAAGGTGTTCTTCTATATAAAATTATTTTGATCTGTTTTCTGAGATTCTTGAAGTAAAGGAAGAGTAAGGAGAAAATATATTTTACAGAAATATGACTGAGAAGGGCTTTGTACCCTGCAGAAGTTATTCAAAGTTCTAAGTAGCTCTTTCGTAACAAAAACCCACCAGGCAAATGACCCCTTTTCCTGTGTGCCAATCTAATTGTATAAGAACTTTTTTTTTACTTACTTATGCTTAAGGGAAAAAGTCGTCCTCACTTGGCTTTCATGGTTAAGTCACTATTCTACAGTCTTGTAAACAAACAGATGAGACAACTGGGATTCATTTTAGAGATCATTAGAAAAGAGTTGAGATGGACTTCTTGTAATTTTAAAAGTCAATACTTAATCAAGAGAACACATGCCAAAAGATAGACCAGTATTTTCATCTCACAAACTAAATATCAGCTCCAAGAGCATTATTGTAAAACAGAGCTGATTCTATAACTCCCAGCACACTCAGACAGAAATTTACCTCTAAAGTCTAATTTGATTTCCTTATCAGGCAATTAGTATATTATTAAAAATTCACGGCAGGGTCAATCTCCTGTTGATTTGCATAATTAAGTTGCCTTCTCTCTGTTAAATTAAGGGAGTTTTTATTCATTTCTAGAGCAGACTTCTGAGGATTGAAAGGGTTCTTTTTCACACCATAATAAACCATATCCATGACTATATATATTTTATACATATATATAGCTTACTTTTAATCTTTCATAAAGTTCAAGTTGTCAGATTCTGGCAAGAGATACTCTTTCTATTCCCTTCTCACTTCTGCTCACTCCATCTCTCAAAAATATCTGTAAATAAATAGTTGTTTCTTAATACATGCTGAAAGCATACTAAATTCTTCCTGAGGAGTTACTTGCTGCCTGTCACCAAGTAAAAGGAGTAAACATTAGTGAAAGCCAAACCTCATGAGGTTTCCAGGCTTGGTTTAGATAAGAAGGTAAAAAAAAAAAAAATGTATTTTCCAGGTTTGTCTCTAAATCTCTAGAGTTCCCAAAGTTTGGCTGAAGGCTTCTCTTTAGGTTCTCTGTGAATGCTTTTGAAAGAAAAGAACAGTTTCTCTGTGGGGGTCTGAGTTACCTGATTTGAGTCTTAGAAAATTCAGAAGTATATCACAATTTTAAAGGTTTAATTGGTGATTAAAGAACAGCATAGAGGAGGAAAAAGTTCTCCGCGACCCTCTTAGACCTCCTGACAAGGTCTGAAAACTAACTTGACAAAGAAACAAGCCTACACATTCGTTGAGCATTTACAGGCACGTGGCAACCTTTCCAAGAGAATGAAGACCGGAAGAAACAACCGGAACAAGAAGTTTGTGTCACTTTTAGACAAATAAGTAATAAATTTGCAAAGAATTGATATGAAAAAGGAGTTTGGACTAGAGGTAGTCAATGGTGCAGAAGTAACTAGGAAGATGAGGGTAAGTCTAACTAGGTTTGCTAATATAGCTCCTGGGCCCTAAATTCCCAGTCTCTGGTGATAGTGATGCCTTCTGTTTTCTATCCAGCAAGGTGTTGACTCTAAAATATGCTCAATGTGAGAGTTGTGAATCAAGATGTATTTGTAGCAAGACGAGGACTACAGGCCATGAGACAGCATTTCAGATAGCTCTGAGAAACTGTTCCGAAGAGGTAAGGGGAAGTCAGTATGTATGTATATGATTTTGGTGAAGGGGGCACATGCAATCAAGCACATGTGTTTTTGCAGAAGGTTACTGCGGGTCTCATGCAGCTTTCTGCAGGTCACGAGGCGTCACCGTGAAGGATTTTAGTGTTTTTCTAGATATGAGGAGATAACAAAACTTGGGCTCATAAAATTGGCTCCTGAAAATATCTCTCTGAATACTTATTCTGCCAGTTATTCCCAAAGCTCAAAGTGCCTCAATTCTACTCTCCACCCTGAACTCCTTTCAGGGAGTGTTGAAAATCAGTGACTGCAGAAGGGCATGATTTAATCCTTGTAGAGGTAAAGTGCTAGTTTACAAAGGGTACCATGGGAAACTTTCACATCACCTGCTTTCAGGGAAGAAGGAGCGAAATGAGGGCAGTGGTGACAAGATCAGAGTAATCTTCCTACTTCTGCCTTTTCCTGAAGCTCCTTCAGCTTAAGGTATTCAGAATGCCAAGGGGCCATGTTTGGAGGTAGCTTGCCCTGTACCTCATCAATAGGTGGTTTCACAGTTTATTCTTCTTGCTTGTTATCCAGTGTTTACTGAGACTGAGGCAATATAAAAGACAACGAGGCCAACAAGTTTACAGCCTAGTGAGCCAACTAAATGAAGTACATTATATATTAATAAAGAGTTCCTGGATCCAGGATGTGTGTCTCTTGGGGACAATAAGTTGAAATGGTACATTCGCACGGAATGATTGTTAGTTCTCTGTTACCACGTAGAACATTTAATTTTTATGTCTGAATTGCCCAAGCTGCCTTCAATTCACCTCCAGGAAAGAAGGATACAAGGTAAGCTATTAGGAACAGTGTTCAGTGTAACATCATTTCTTTTTAAATCTCTATTGCTGCTAAGATGCAGAGCAAGAGTCCATGCATTTCTAGTACTGAGCACATAGTAGATATTGAGTCAATGTTTGTGGAGGAAAGAAGAAAGCAAGTCAGAACATTCCCAATTTAAAATTTGTTTACTTTTTTCTAGGACTTGCAAAGTTAGTATGTGAAATACTCATTATTTGAAATGAAAAGTATTGCTCAATGCTAGTCAATCAATGGAAAGAGAATGAGTAGAAGTATTTTTTTTTTAAGGTGTGCTTCGTTCTTTACATAACTGCTTGATTCATTTCCAGAAATAGTTTTATAAAAGTAACATCTGCTTTTTCAAGGTCCAGATTTGTATTCAGACTCCAGTAACCATAACTAACATGATATGTAATATCGACTGTAAATAATTATGGCTATGGATTGTCTGATTTGTTTCAGAATCCTGGTGAATCAAAATTTTTTTTTCTAGGGTTGCTAAGTAAGACATACTTATACCTTCTATTTATTTCCATTCTTTATGTGCTTCCATTTTTAACTTTAAAGGCAAAACTGCCTCAATGTGATAGGGACTCTCAATGTAAATAATTATCAGAAGCTTATAGACTATTTATCCAGAAGTACATGTTGGAGCAGGCCAATAAAGGAAAGAGCAGATAACTAGCAGCCAAGCTTAGTTATAATTTATAACCAAGAACACCGAACATTATTGTTAAAAATGTTTCATTATCACTCAAAATTGGTCATTTTTGCCCTTTCACATTACAGAGGAGATTTTCCACATGATAAAATGAGGACAGAAAGAATTTCTGATGAAAAATCAGGGCACACACACACCTTAAAGGTGCTCTTGGAAGAACACTCATTTGAACACGCAGGGAGTAAGTGATTGACACTCTGTATAAGGGCTTTGAAAGTCAAGGCTTTGACGTGTCATTTGTTAGAAACCCTATTATAATAACTGACAGCCATACCCAACAGATGTGCCATAGAGATGTTGTGCCAATTTCTTCCCTAGGAAACATTAAATATTGTGAATTTTAATATGAGATATTCGGCAGCGGAAACCAGTGCTGCTATTTCTTGTTGACAAGGAAAGGACTCTGCATCATGCAGAAAATTCTAAAAGGTATAAAGGTTACAAGTGATGAAAATCATATCAAAGAGTTACAAGAGCTTTGCTAAGCCAACTGATTTGAAAAGTGGACAGAATGAAAGATTTAAAAGCACAGAGGCTCCTTTTATGTATAAGAACTTCTGTTTGAGGGACAAACCTTGAAATCAGCATTTGCAATTTACATAAGACTACTCACTAATGCAAAACATTTTATGACACAAGATTAGGGGTGTCTGAGGAACGGACATATATAATATTTCCAATTTACTGCTTCAAATGAGATTTGCTTGTTATTTGAGTCAAGAAGGTAGCAGCCAAGTATTTAATTTCTTTCCTACTTGCTGAGGTGAAAAGAATGACCCTGGGACAGAGATGAGACCAGAGTAAATTTTTGTGAAGGAGAATTAGGACACCTTGGTCCCCTTTTATCAATGCTCCCATTTCTGAACTTCCGAAGCACCCTATCTCTGGGGTGCCCAACATCCAGGATCTAACGCTTGACCATCTGCAGTAGCACTAATGTAATGACAATAAGAATAGGAATAAAGTGCACAACAAATGTATGCACTTGAATCATCCCCAAACCATCTCCTGACCCCAATCCGTGGAAATGTTTTCTTCCATGAAACCTTGGTGCCCTGCCCTGTATGTGTACAATTTGCATAGCTTTAAAGGAAAGGGTTTGAGGAAGCAGTCTATAAATGCAGCTAACCATTAGTCTTTCTGCTAAAGGGGTGAGAGCAGGAATGCAGAGAAGGGCAGAAGATGGGTCAGAAGAGGGCTCTGATTGTCCACGTGTCATCCACAAGATGTTAAGGCGAACCCATGAGAACTCAGATTCGTCATTCTCTTCCTAACTCCATCTCCTCTACCTAGGGTGTCAAGAACAGCACTTGGCACTCTATATATAGGTTCTTAGAAAATATTTGTTGAATAAGTGAAAGTACCACTTTGTTCCATAAAATGGTATCGCTGCCTTCCTCGGCATACTTCGGTGATACTTCCATCCTTCCCGTCCATTTGGAAACTGAGTCACATGATAATTGGTTGAGTGTCAGGACACATGGGGATAACATACCTTACTAGGCTTTGTCCCCTACTTATTCTGTCTTTCTAAAAGGCTTCTCCATCCCACTCTTGGTATGTGTATGGGAACATAAACTTCAGATTTTAAATTAATTTCATTTTGCTAATGGGAACTCATGGAATGAGCATTTGGTAAGTCAGCCATTTCCATTTTGTAAGACCACAGGAATGCTAAAAGGGAGAAAACATTCTCATCCATCTGATATAGCGACTTAAATTGATACCATGGATATTGGGAGGAAAGGATTTCCTAACGATGACAGCTATCCTCTGATCTAATTGCAAAGCATTTTTAAATGCCTCATTGTGGTTTTCGCCTAATGGCTTATTGAAGCCATTATGCTCAGCATAAGCAGCCTTGGATATTGGCACCTGGAATGCAAGCCTAGGAGGCATGTCTGCTATTGATTAACTAATGAATTAATTAATCCAAAGCCTGTGTTCCTTACCAAAGATCTGTGGGTTTCAGGCTTGGATGGTGTGTAGTGTGGGGGTGGGGTGGGGTACAACAGAAGAAGACAGGTTATAAAAGTTTGAAAACGTAAGATCAATGTTAAAAGTCACACTTTTAACAGGAAATGAAAGCAGGAGCATAACCTCTTGACTGTGACACTGTTGGAGGTGATTTTGAGAACTTTATTAGTAATCCTTACACTCCTCCCATCTGTATGTAACTTCCCGATTAGGGAATTACCTTACAATACCCCTAATTAATGCTAATTTATGCCTGTTTAGTGACCATAAAAATGTGTCACCCAATTTTAATTGCATGAGGAGGGTAGATAGATGAAAGTACTAAAGGATTAGTGTGTCATTTACTAAAGAGACCTTTAGGAACGATAAAGACCATCTGCCCTGTCAATCTTCATTCTCTGGAGACAACACTACACCTTCCGAGCCAATGATAAATAAAATTGTCTGTGGTAGAAATGAGGGTAAATGTTGCCCTTCTTCATTATTTGTGTCAAATCAGGATAGGTGGAACTTTCAGGAGAGACAGCTTGTTGCAAATGCTGACTGTTCATTTTAAAATTAACTTTTACGGGTAGCAAAGCATTTTTATAGAACAAAGGTGACATCTATTACCCACTTAGGTCTCAAGAGTATATTTTTCATAGGTTGTTAATTAAATAGTTCAGAAGGCAGTTTTTGAAATGTATCAGGTGAATTCTTTATTTATGTATGCCCCAGATTCCCAATATGCGGGTACTTAAATGAGGATTTCATGTCAGTAGGTTTTGCAGACCGCAGCAATGCTATTTCTAGATATAGCCTAAACTTTCTTTTATAGGTAACACTCTTGATTTCACTAGCAACTGACTTCAATGTATAAAAAAATATGCGTGCTGTTCTAAGCTTCAAGAAGAGTTAGCAGTCAACAAAATGCATCTTTGATTCCGTGTGCCTAGTAAGGAGCCTGGCACACGCTAAGGGCTCATTGAATATTTGCTTGAATGAGATGAATGAATGGATGGATGGATGATCTCAGTCACCTGCCAACTTGATTGCAACTCTTCCTAATAATTCCTGACAACGTGTCATTTCTATCTCCCAGTCTTCTCTAAATGGAGGAAGAAAAATCAATGAATATGTTCAAAGTAATGATAACGACATCCAATCTCTGGCACAGATTCCTATTAGGTTACACCAGGTTAATAGCGTAATTGCTAATACCGCTGGTACTCCCGCCCCCAAACTCTTTAACTGGAAGAAGTCCAGGTGATTTTGGAAGCTCTTCAGGCTTTATCTGTTCACAAGGAACCAGGAATCTTGCCACTCATGGCCTTGCAGCCCTAGTCTCGCAGGCAGAACTGCTCCTGAAGTGGTCATTCTGGTGCCCCTGACACAACTGTTACCTGGAAGAGATGGGACTCAGAGCCCCGGGTGAGGAAAGGACTGGACGCTTCTCTCCGTGTCTGTCCCCATCCAGGTGGACCACGGCCCCCACGGGAAAGCTTGTGAGTCCCTGTGATCTTGGGGTGTTGCCCGGAGAGGCAGAGTGTGTGTCTGCTGATTCAGGAAGCACTGCTCTAAAACTAATGCTTGTGTGTACTGAGATCTGGTGAGTCTCGCAGCAGCTGGCCAGGGAAGAGAATTTCACAGATGCTCAACCAGGCATAGGGTCCCAGAGGAAGAAGCCAGAGACTAGGGCAGAATGGGAACTATCTTCACTGATGAGGAGATCCACAAAGAGTGATTCAGAATGACATAGCATTAAAAACATCAGCTAAAAAGATTATGCTGACTATGAGCACACTTGTGTCAAAAATAATATATATATGTGTGCACATGTATATATTTTATTTTTATCTGTCTAATCTATTATCTATTTATATATGGCATTTTTAAGAATATGCAGCCGAATTAGAAAAGAGTTATTTCTGGGTCCTAGGAATACATAATAAGGAAAATAGCTCCCCTTTCTCCCTCTGATAATCTTACTATTCAGAAAATACAAATATTTTCAATAAGACAGGAGGGAACAAAAAAGATACTGAATTTCACTTTGTAGTTGCTTTGTATCATTTTAGAAACACCAGGATTTTATCAAATCAGTCATCTAATACTCATTTACATTCATGTTATTTCTAAAACTCTGCCCTAGTTTGGGAAACTTTAAAACCTTGAATCAGTGCCTATATTAACCTAGCACTTGGAATAGCAAATCCCACTGACAACACCACTACAACAGGAATGCTTGTGAAAGATGAAGGGCAAATTCTGCAATTTTCCCCGAGTCTCCAAAAACAAACGTCTCTTCCTTAAATTCTTTGACAGCTGTTCATTTGTAAAATGCGTTCTCTTTCTCTAAACATTCAATTCTTGAAACAAACCGGCACTATCAACCTTGTATAAGAAGCAGATTAGAACTATTTCCTCCTTAGTTTAAGGAGAGTCTTTTTCCTTAAGAGCTGAAGTTATCAAACGGCACAATTTACCATCCGGAATTTTAAGGCCATTTAGCCTACTGAATCAATTCCCATGCGGCTCTAGGGCTGCATCAGACGGTGACAGAAGGGAAAACGAAAAAGGTGAAACAAAACGTGAGCGAGGTAGTCTCAAAAATAGCGAAAGAAAAGCAAACAGTGAAGATTTTCTCCCCCTTTTAACCAGGCTCCCCTGGGAACAGTCTGTAATGCTCTGGAAGGTCTTAGGAAAGAAGAAAGGTTATCTTATTGGCATCAGGAATATTATCCAGGGGTTTTTATTACAGGAAAAGTGAAAAAGAAGCCCCAGTTCTCTGTCTGACTCAGGGTCACCTCTGTCTGTGATGTCCCTTCTGACAGGACAGAAAGATAAACATATGGCCTTCAAACTATTTTTATTAGTTAAAGATGCAAATAGAAGCAGGGATTGAAAAATAAATAAATAAACGGCATCCCTAATTGAGTAACAGGAAAATTTAGAGGGCATTTCACTAATGAGTCTTTCCCATGAAAAATAGTTTTCGCCTACAATAATTTAGTTGTGTTCTCTATGCTCACCCTAATTCTTTCTTTTCCAGCACAAGGTCAGTTTTATATAGACAATATATGGTTTCTCATAAAAATGAAGTGGCCCTTCTTCATACATGCAGGCTATAATTATAATACATCAAGACACGTGGCAGAGAACTTTAGGACATTCAAACACTGTTGCCATTAACAGCTCTAACAAACCCATGGAGAGACTGACAACTCAAATTCCAAGCTGCCGCTGTACAGAGATTGTGCTAAGATACATGAGAAAATATATGTAGTCCAGACTGAGAGACGATCTGAGCTGTGAAGCGAAGATATCCAGGGAGCTTTCAGTTATTTAGACAGAAACCACATTCAAGGAAATTGTTTATGACGCTTAAAGATTACTTAGGTGCTTGGGGCCTCACGATAACATTGGTTATCACCTAGAGTTATTAAGGATATATTGATGAAATAATATCACACAGTGGCCTGATGAGGACTAAAGACATTTTATTTATGATTTTGAATACTCTGAAAGGTGTGTTTTGGCTCACTTGGAATGAAAGGAGACGCCACTAAGTACGGGATGCTGGGGAAATTCAGTCCAAGATATGGACACTTAAGAAAAGAAACTGAAAGGATATGTTTCAAGTACAAGGATAAAATAGGTTACTGGTATATAAACATGGGTTTTCAGCTAGTCATACAGGCCATTCTTTATGGAGTGAAGATGACTAGAGGAAAATTAGGAAACGGTTCAATAGAAAACTTTAATTGATTAGACTGCCAAAGGCAGAAAAAGACAACTGGACAATTAGATACATGCTATTGCAAACAAAATAAGTTTAAATCATGCATCACTGGTAGGCATTAGCAAGTAAAATGGTTAATGGCTGAAAGCCTGTTGTGAAGGGACTTTTATATGGTTTGCTATTCTGTACTCTCTATTTCATACGCGCGCACACACACACACATACACGTTAATCAAAATTAATTACCATCTTGTACATCAAGTTATTGTTGGGAATAGGGAATGTTATCTCTGGAAAATTTAAAAAAAAAAGAGAGAAAGCAATAAATCCTGGGCATGTATAAAAGCCTCTATCATAAAGACTTCTCTAAATAAAAGTTTGAAAGATCTGAGAAAGTTCATTTTGTGTTACCATAATCATTTCTACTCTTGATCATGCACATAATAGAAGTGTGGGCTAGTCCAAAATGTTTCCACTTCTTTTTCATTATATTTTAGCATATACTCTGTGTTTACGAGTGGAAAAAAAAGGAAGACAAAAAATCTGGTGTTCAATACTAGACTTCAACAGCATGTAACACTAAACTGAGAAGGAGCATGAAAAGTGTTTATTTTTTATTTCCAGATCTTTCTGAAACTTTATATAAGAAAACAAAATAATCACTCAGATTACAGTCAAACGAGCTTAAGAACACTTGCCTCATTTCTTTCTCTAGCTTTTCCTGGGAAAGGCATAAAATGGTCAAATTTTAAAGTTGCTCTCCCACTAAGAAATAGGCAAGTAAGAGTAAAAAGGAAAGGTGTCAGAGTGAACAATGATTTAGGCAGAATAGGCAATATTATTGTCAATCTAAAAATGTCTTTCTGAACACCTACTAATTACCAGCAACAAAGAGATACAGCAAAGAAACAATGTCTGGGTTCTCAAGAAAAGGAAAATACTGGAAAGGGGATAAGAAAAGTCTATAAATCATAGGGAAAAGAAAGTAAAGAAAGCTTAACAAATAGGTTCAGATAGCAATTCAGGAATGTGCCTTGCAAGATAAAGTTTCACTGGGTAGAGTCAGAGAGAAGAGAATTATGGCCACAACGATAGTACAGTTTGCAGGAAGCACCAGAAATGATTGGGCAAGAGTTAGGAATCCAGTTGACTAAAGCATTGGAATACACACACACACACATATATGTAAAGAGAAAAAAGATAGGAAAAAAAAAAACCCTCTGAAACCCTTACAGAAGACTTGGTCACACACAATGCACATAGTAAAAATAAGTTTTGCTTTTCTAATAATGCTCTGGCTGATTCTTTGCAGTTTTCTTAGTGGGGCTGTTATTTATTTGATGTTTCTCAGGGTTACATCCTTGACCTAATATTTAAGACATTCACATGGACTGATTAATAAGGACTAAACTCTTACATGGGCTTCCTGGTTGGTGCTAGTGGTGAAGAACCCACCTGCCAATGCAGGAGACATGAGAGACTCGACTTTGATCCCTGGGTTGGGAAGATCCCCTGGAGGAGGGCATGGCAGCCCGCTCCAGCATTCTTGCTTGGAGAATCCCATGGACAGAGGAGCCCTACGGGCTACAGCCCATGGGGTCACATAGAGTCGGACACGACTGAAGTGACTCAGCAGCAGCAGGAAACTCTTTTGCATACCACACCAAAGATCACTGCCCCCCGATGACATTTAAATATGTTTCTCCACCTTGAAAGTTCAACTCCCTCTCCGAAACTCTAGATCCATGTTTCCAACTACATCACAGGTTATTCTTCTCAAATATCCCTAAAGTACCTCAAAATGAAGATGTTTCTGTTAGCTTCTTCCCTACATTATAAAAATGATTCAGTCATTTTCCTGTTGTGAAAGCAGTTTCCGTACTAAGCAGTGAAGAAAACAAGCTGCTAAAGGAGTAAGCCGCCTGGGACCAATTGTGAACCTTGCAATTCCCTCCTATTCTCACTGGGGATTAAATAAGTAACCATCTGCCAAGAGGACTTCCCAGGTGGCTCAGTGGTAAGAACCCTCCTGCCAACGCAGGAGACACAAGTTCAGTTCCTGGGCTGGGAAGATCTCTGGGAGGAAGAAATAGCAACCCCCTCCAATATTCTTGCCTGGAAAATTCCATGGGTTGTGGAGCCTGGCGATTTACAGTTCATGGGGTCACAAAAGAGTCAGGCATGGCTGAGCTACTGAGCATCTGCCCAAGGGCAGCTCTTTTGTATGCTGGGCTGTGGTCTAAGAGGCAGACAGGGGCAAAGAGCTGAGCAAGTAGCAAACAGTATTGACCAGATTATTTAGTTAATTGCCCAGGAAATGAAATTTGACGTGTGAGAAGACTGTTAGAGTGTGAAGCAAGTGACGATGTGAGCAGAAGTAGAGAAGGCAGTAAGAGAGGCAGTGAAAGGCGGGTGATTGAGTTGCATTAAGGTGATGCGTTGGAGTCGAGATAAAGCAATACTCAATGGTTCATCCTCACATTTCTAGCTATCTTTAAAATATTTAAGTACCATGCACAAGCGTGATAACAAATATCATATTTAAAAGTAATATAATGTAGCTTTCATTTAATAATATATAAAAAGGTGGGCTTTCAGGTGACACCAGCGGTAAAGAATCTGCCTGCCAATGCAGGAGATGGAAGAGATGTGGGTTCGATCCCTGGGTGGGGAAGATCCCCCAGAGTAGGAAATGGCATCCCACTCCAGTACTCTTGTCTAGAAAATTCCATGGACAGAGGAGCCTGGCCACAAGGCCACAAAGAGTTGGGCACAACTGAGCACACACAGTGTTCCACTTGTAAATATATAACACACACGAAAAGGTGTGTATTGTCTTTTATCTCATTTTCTATGTATTTCCAAGTAGAGAGTCTAGGGTTTTTGGTAACAAATAAAATTGAAATACTGTGAAATCAGTTGAAATACTGTTATAAATTCCACACCACAGGATTATCTTCTCTGGTAAATTTAAAGTTTTCTGATTGGTTCCTATATTTCAATGCCTTACCCATTTAGTTTACTTTCTTATCAAGATAACTTCATCTATTTACAGCATTTCAGCTTAGTTGGTCAGCAACTTTCAATTGTATTAATTTCCCAAAACAAATGGCTGAATTTATTTTATAATTTGCTGAAATGATTTCATATTTACTTTTTATTGATTTGTTACACCCTTAGAAGTTTTTCAATAATCATACTTGTCAGTCATTTTACTAAGTATTTGCCCCTCCTATATATACTTGGAGGAGGAAATGGCAACCCACTCCAGTATTCTTGCTTGGAAAGTTCCATGGACAGAGAAGTTTGATGGATCCATGTGGTCGCAGAGTCAGACACTACTGCGCGCTATCCACACACACACACACACACACACAGATACATCCCACGGCTTCCTATTTTCTATTGCTATTTTGATTAGACAGTTGTTTATAAAATATTATTTGGGATACTTATATAGAATATGATATGATTACATAATTTTAATTTCTCTCTAATATATAGTACTATAGTAGATTTCTCTTAGGCCACTGGTTCTTTGATATTAAGTACATTTCTGAAGTTAGCCTTCTCGTTTGCAATTATTTCCTCTCTGAAATTTGCAGCATAAAATTTCCCTTGAGTTTCAATTTCCTCACCTATGAAAACAGTCAATGAGACTAGCCAACTTTAAGATCTCTCCGTATCTAATGTTAGTTATTTGACTCATATAAGAGAGTTGTCTATATCTAGTATACCAAGGCTACATAATTACCTTATTCTCCTGGCTTGTTATATCACATTTGCAATGTCACTAATGTTAAATATTGAAGCAACTTGTGTAAATAACATAGTACCATGACCTACAGCATATGCAAAAGAATCTTTTGTTAAGAGTATTTCAATTTTTTTCTTCTTTTTGATGTATGTAATGTTGAAGGAAATGCATGTAAGAAACAGCAGTTAGAAAAGTGCAGAGGCATGGACATTGCTTTGACCTAAAAATGATGTCCCTTATGAAAATGTAATCAATATGTAGAAATCTTATTTTTACTGGATTTTCATCTATTCTCAATTGAAGTGCATTTTCATCTATTCTTGATTGAAAAGCAAATCGTGTCATTTTCTGGCAACTATTGCCCTCTTGAATGATGTATTTTGCAGAAAGAATTGTATGCTCTCTGTGGATATTTGTTATGTTTTTCTTTATGCATCATTATTAAGTAGCAGATTTATACTGGCTGAAATGTCATTATTCATTGGAGAATGATGCTGCAACTGCATGAGGTTATTGGGGGGTAATATCCAGAATCCAACTGAAGAAAAACTAACTCAAGTCTTCATTTTCCATTAACATGGTAAAAGGCTTTTAGATTCATTTAGAAGCTTATTGCACTGCCAGTCTTTACCAGGTTTATTCCCCTTTCATTATCCAAAATAATGTATTTTTTCATTTATGGTAGATTTATTAATTTGATCTTATCCTTAGGCAGTGAAATGACATGTTTCAATTTCTTCCTTATAATAATCACTCTGCTGGATGATAGGATGAGACTAGAATGAGGAAGAATGGGAGAGAAACAATGAGAGGGAGAGAAAGAGCCAGAATGAGAGAGACAAGGAGACATCTGTGTTAGAGGTGAGATGTGATGGTAAGCTGATTTAGGGAAATTAAATGGGGTAAAAAGATTTAAATGAATTTTAAAAATATTTAGGTGATACACCAGTAGAGTATAGGGAGAACAAATTAAAGGTAATTCCAGGTTTCTCTCTCTAAGTAACTGGGTGGATGGTTGCTGTTTGGTTGCTCAGTTGTGTTCAACTCCGTGACCCATGGACTGCAGCTCACCAGGCTTCCAGGTCCATCACCATCTCCCAGAGCTTGATCAAACTGACGTCCATTGAGTCAGTGATGCCATCCAACAACCTTGTTCTTTTTCATCCCCTTCTCCTCTTGACTTCAATCTTTCCCAGCATCAGGATTTTTTCTAATGAGTTGACTCTTTACCTCAGGTGGCCAAAGTATTAGAGCTTCAGCTTCAGCTTCAGCATCAGTCCTTCCAATGAATATTCAGGATTGATTTCTTTTAGGATTGACTGCTTTGATATCCTTGCAGTCCAAGGGACTCTCAAGAGTCTTCTCCCAACACCACAGTTCAAAAGCATCAATTCTTCTTCACTCAGCTTTCTTTACGGTCCAACTCTCATCTCTACAGGACTGGGAAAACCATACCTTTAACTATATGGACCTGTGTTGGCAAAGTAATGTCTCTGCTCTTCAGTTTGCTATCTAGACTAGTCATAGCTTTTCTTCTAAGGAGCAAGCATCTGAATTCATGGCTGCAGTCACCACTGACAGCGATTTTGGAGCCCAAGAAAATTAAGTCTACCACTGTTTCCATTGTTTCTCCTCTATTTGCCATGAAGTGATGGGGCCGGATGCCATATCTTTGTTTTTTGAATGTTGAGTTTCAAGCCAGTTTTCTTCACTCTCCTCTTTAAGCTTCCTCAAGAACCTCTTTAGTTCCTCTTCTCTTTCTGCCATAAGGGTGGTGTCATCTGCATATCTGAGGTTATTGATATTTCTCCTGGCAATCTTGATTTTAGCTTGTGCTTCTTCCAGCCTGGCATTTCACATGATGTAATATACATATAAGTTAAATAAGCAGGGTGACAATACACAGCCTTGATGTACTCCTTTCCCAATTGGGAACCAGGCCATTGTTCCATGTACATACAGTTCTAACTGTTGCTTCTTGACCTGCATATAAATTTTTCAGGAGGTAGGTAAGGTGGTCTGGTATTCCTACCTTTTAAAGAATTTTCCACAGTTTGTTGTGATCCACACAGTGAAAGGTTTTTGTGTAGTCAATGAAGCAGATGTAGGGTTTTTTGTTTTTTTGTTTTTTCCTGTAATTCTCTTGCTTTTTTATGATCCAACGGATATTGGCAATATCTGTTGCCAACAAATATATCTCTGGTTCCTCTGTCTTTTCTAAATCCAGCTTGAACATTTGGAAGTTCTTGGTGCATGTATTGCTGAAGCCTAGTTTGGAGAATTTTGAGCATTACTTTGCTAGCATGTGAGATGAGTGCAGTTGCACAGTAGTTTCAACATCCTTTGGCATTGCCTTTCTTTGAGATTGGAATGAAAACTAACATTTTAACTGTCCTGTGGCCCCTGCTGAGTTTTCCAAATTGGCTGACATATTAAGTGCAGCACTTTACCAGCATCATCTTATAGGATTTGAAATAGGTCAGCTGGAATTCCATCAACTCCTCTAGGTTTGTTTGTAGAGATGCTTCCTAAGGCCCACTTGACTTCATATTCCAGGGTGTCTGGCTTTAGGTGAGTGATCACACCAACGTGGTTACCTGGGTCATTAAGATCTCTCTTGTACAGTTCTTCTGTGTATTCTTGCCACCTCTTCTTAATATCTTCTGTTTCTGTTAGGTCCAACCATTCCTGTCCTTTATTGAGCCCATCTTTGCATGAAATGTTCCCTTGCTATCTCTAATTTTCTTGAAGTGATCTCTAGTCTTTCCTATTCTATTTTTTTCCCTCTATTTCTTTGCATTGATCTCTTAGGAAATTTTTCTTATGTCTCCTTGCTATTCTTTGGAACTCTGTATTCAGATGGGTATATCTTTCCTTTTCTCCTTTGCCTGTAGCTTTTTTCTTTTCTCAGCTATTTGTAAGACCTCCCCAGACAATCTTTTTGCATTTTTTTTCCTTGGGGATGGTTTTGATCCCTGCCTCCTGTACAATGTCACGAACCTCCATCAGGCACTCTATCAGATCTAATTCCTTGACTCTACTTGTCATTTCCACTGTATAATTGTAAGGGATTTGACTTAGGTTATACCTGAATGGCCTAGTGATTTTCCCTTCTTTCTTCAATTTAAATCTGAATTTGGCAATAAGGAGTTCATGATCTCAGCCACAGTCAGCTCTCAGTCTTGTTTTTGCTGACTGTGTAGAGCTTCTCCATCTTTGGATACAAAGAATATAGTAAGTCTGATTTCAGTATTGATCATCTGGTGATGTCCATGTGTAGAGTCATCTCTTGTGTTGCTGGAAGAGGGTGTTTACTATGACCAGTGTGTTCTCTTGGCAAAACTCTTTTAGCCTTTGCCCTGCTTCATTCTGTACTCCAAGGCCAAACTTGCCTGTTACTTAGGTATCTCTTGACTCCCTACTTTTGCATTCCAGTCCCTTATGATGAAAAGGAGACTTTTCATTTTTCTTTTTTTTTGGTGTTAGTTTCAGAAGGTCTTTTAGGTCTTCATAGAACCATTCAACTTCAGTTTCTTCAGCATTAGTCCTTAGGGCATATACTTGGATTACTGTGATGTTGAATGGTTTGCCTTGGAAATGAACAGAGATCATTCTGTCACTTTTGAGATTGTACCTAAGTACTGCATTTTGGTAAATAATCATTTCTGCATTTTGGTAAAGCTGGTAAAGAATATGCCTGCAATGCAGGATACCTGGGTTTGATCCTTGTATTGGGAAGATCCCCTGGAGAAGGGAAAGGCTACCCACTCTAGTATTCTGACCTAGAGAATTCCATGGGGGTCACAAAGAGTTGGACACGACTGAGAAACTTTCACTCATTGCAGTTTGGACTCTTCTGTTGACTATGAAGGCTACTCCATTTCTTCTAACAGGATGGGTGGTGGTGGTGTTTATTCAAATTGTCTGTCAGAGGAGGAGCAAATGATTATAGTTTTGGTATAATGCAAAGTGTTTGAATGAGAATCCAATGGGTTTTTTATACTTCCTGAGTTTGAAGTTCCAATTAGATAGAAGTAGGCATGCAATTTAGATCTACCTAGAGGTAGCCACCCTAGGACTGCCCCTCATCATTTCTGCCTCCTGGGATCCATACCCTTTTGCAACCTCCTCCCACATTCTGCCAACATTGGTCTGTGTGACCAACAGAACATGAAAGAAAATGATTACATGTCTCTTCTGCACTTAGATCATAAAAAGTATCATGGCTTCTCTTGTTCTGTCTTGGGTGACTCACACTGCAAGAAATCAGTGACCATGTTTTAAGGAATCTCAGGCAATGCTGAAGACAGGTCCACAAGACAAGGACCTGAGGACTTCTGAAAACAGCCACGTGAGCCATCATGGGATCAGATCATCAGTCCCTGTCAAGTCCTCAGATAACTGAAATCCCACCCATAGATATCTTCTAAGATGTTGAGACACTTGGAACCATAACATCCAGTTAAGCCGCTTCCAGATTCCTGACCCTCAGATACTGTGTGAGTATAAAACTTCTTGTAGTTTTATACTGTCAAGTTTGGGGTACTTTGTCATGTAACAATAGATAACTGACCTCAATAAAGAGAACTTAACCATAAATAAAGATAAAAACCACTGGCATCAATTTCATGGTTGTGGATGAGTTTTGCTTCGATATTGTGTATAAGAACGAGACAATTAAAGGAGAGAATCTTAGTATAACAATATTTAAAGGTCATGAATCAGGGAGAAAATAGTCCAAAAGACTTTAAGTAGTGGCTAGAAAGGCATAAGGGGAAAAAAGGCAATGCCATGTATGCTTCAACAAGAGACTATTTTGAGAAAGAAAATAGAAGGATGGGTTACAAAACTGACATATTCTGCTCAAAGGTCAAGTCAAAGAAAGACAAATATAGGGACAGTCAGGAAGTCAACTGTATTGAAAGCAGTGTCAGGGAAGAATTAAAAATGGAAACAAAAAGGTAAGTTGAAACTAGACCTTGGATTGTCCTGAGGGCAAATGTATACTATGATCACTACCACAATTCAATGCTTAGCTTCAGTATAGCAGCAGATTTTAACTTTGGAAGAGAACTAAAAGTGGTCTCATGTGCAGTGTATCCGTCACTTATACCAGAAGCATTGTCTAGGTCCTCAGGTTTCCAGTGGGAAAGATCTTCCAACTATGAGCTCAAGCAAAAGAACCAACACATGCACAAGGGTAACGTTACCATGAGTGAACATCAAGAGAAGAAAACTGGTTAAGAGTGTCAAGAAATTCAGATACAACACTTTAGAAAGGAATATAAAATGAATATATTTAAAAGAATGAAAACTAAAATAGGAGCTAACAAAGTGATCAAATACTAAAAGAAGTCCAATTGTTGGACACAGAATCCGTGTGATGCTGTACCCTTCGAGGATTTAAACTTCTTGAAAATAAATAAAAGTGTGGATTTGTCCTGTTGTGCTTTTGTTAAAAAATAAAAATAAAAAAGAAGTCCAGAAATGAATAGGCAGAAAAAAAAGAGAGCAGAACAGAACCCAAAACATAAAATTATTCACATTAAAATATTCAATGGAGAGGATAAAGAGCCATTTAGATATGGGTAATGAAAGAATTAGTTAATTGGTATAGGCTGTTTTTGTGAAATACTGAAGATAGAGACCAAAACAACGACAAAAGCAAAATGCTGAAACTAGAGCAGGTTAAAAGAAATCTAGTTCTCTAGGGACTTCCATGGTGGTTCAGTGCTTAAGACTCCACACTCCTAATGCAGGGGGCGCAGGTTTGATCCCTAGTCTGGGAACTAAGATCCCACATGCTGCAACTAGCCCTCGTGCCACAGCTACTGAGCCCACACACCACAACTAGAGAAGCCCAGAACCTAGCAACGGGGAAAAAGAAAAAAAAAAAAAAAAAAAAAATGTGACCCTAAATATACTCTAGCAAAAAAAAAAGGTTTGGAGAATAGTGGTTACATTAGACTAATTGCATGTGTGTGTGTGGGCGCACATGCGCGCTTAGGTGCTTAGCGTCTCAGTCGTGTCTGACTCTTTGTGACCCTTTGGACTGTCACCTGCGAGGCTCCTCTGTCCATGGGATTTTTTAAGCAAGTATACTGGAGTGTGTTGCCATTTCCTCCTACAGGGGCTTTTCCTCCTGTGTCTCCTGCATTGCAGTTGGATTCTTTACCCACTGAGCCATTGGGGAAACCCTAGACTAACCTAAAGGAAAATATATATGACAACGGTGACTTTGCAGATCACTTGGGACAATTCCATAGATGATACCGGAACAAATTATATTCACATGGGGAAAAATAAAATTCTATTACTACCTCAAACTATACAAGATACAGTCAACAAAATCTTATGGAGCAATTACCATGGGCCAAGCACCACATTTATTATTAAGCTTTTGGTGGGGATAGGTGCAATATATCCTTTCATAAATATATTATACCCGTGTCTTCCTGGCTCTCTCTTGTCCTGTTTGGATTATTGAACCATCCTTCTAGATAAGATTTCTCTTTCCAAGGTGGCTTTCATCTCCACACTCCTTCCAAAATAATCTTTCTATAATGTAAATCTGATTATGTGCTTCCTGTTTTAACAACTTTTGCTCTCTTTAGAATAAAATAAACACGCCATGGTATGGTATACCAAGAGCTTTCTCATCTCTGCTGATCCCCCAGCTTCTGGATGCGCCATTAAAGTGTGTACATAAATGTCTTGAGTATTCTACTATTTTTGGCTCCCTGATCTGATGTTCTCATATTTTCTCACCTCACTTTGCGTTTGTCTAGGTCACTTCTGCCCTGTCAAGAAACATACAGCTACATCTAGCTTGGTTCTTCTGCAAAAATTTCTCATCGTTTTTAGATTCAGAGGAAGCCTTGTCTCTTCTGTGAAATCAGCAGGGATTTCTTTCTCTCACTTTCTATACAGCTTTCTGTTAACAGCACTTAAAACCAGAATCTACAGGATTTGCCTACTGTTATGTCTCCCCACTAAAATATAAGCTCATTGAAGATAGGAAGTTTTATACCTTCCAAATGTTTAGGACAATCCTGACACATGTTCAGGTAAAACTAAATAACAAAAAGCACCAAAACCAAAAACAAACACTTACTGAAGGTGTTAATTGAGTCTGCTTGACATTATTCTACACATCATGAGCTTTCTAGGTGGCTCTAGTGGTAAAGAATCTGCTTACCAATGCAGGAGACTCAAGAGATGCAAGTTGGGAAGATCCCCTGGAGTAGGGACTGGCAACCCACTCCAGTATTCTTGCTGGAAAATTCCATGGACAAAGAAGCCTGCTGGGCTAAAATCCACAGGTCCTCAAAGAGTGGGGCATGACTGAGTGACTGAGACAGGTGAGGTGACAGATAGCTATTCATGATTTGTTCCACAATCATACTAGAGCAAACTACTGGAACATGGAAGTCCAAAAGAGCAGAATAGGAGTGTGAAAGCAGCGATCATAACGCCTGTCGCTTACTCTGCTTTTGGTCATGTGTTGGCTTTGGTCAGCAGATATTAGCAGAGTGGCCTCAAGCAAGGACATGAAATGCGTCAGAACGGCAGGCATTGCCTTCTTGTACTTACTCTGTGACTATTAGAAGAAAATGTTCTGGCTCTCCCATTAGTGTTCTTTTTTTTTTTTTTTTTTTCCCAGCTTTTATTTGTCCTTTGAAAATGCAAGTGCATACGTAATCATTCCTTGCAGGTAATAGGATTCTGATTAAAAGGCTCTATTGAACTGTGACTTATCTCTGTACTTGGAATTTGCAAATGCTAATGAACTTACATATTTTTCTTGTGTGCCTCACAGACATCCAGTTCACTTGGTTCCCACCTGATTTCCAGAAAAACAACAGTCTCATCCCATTGTCCCAATGTAGGGCTTATTTACTGAGCCAAAATTGTTCACCTCTGGCAGCCACATAAATCCCAAACCCAAGCTATGCCAATCAAGATCCTAACAGAGTCTCAGACTATGCCCCTGAGACTAGCACCAGATTTGCGTTTTTATTGAGCACAGTTCCACAGAAGCCATTTGAATCGGTCTGTAAAAAAAAATGGAAAAAGTTTGTCTGACTCACAGGTGCAACATAAAGAAAAAGACAGCCTTGAGTGAAAAAAATGAGGTCACAGCAAGGAGTGTGTGAAAGCAATCTACCTGAGTTACTCAAAAATCTCAAGCATCATAAAAAGTAAATCAAAGAGCGATAACGGGATTTTTGGAGACATCAGTGCTTCAGCGACTTGGCAGCTCAGTTGATTAGAGTGATAATGAGGCCATGCTTTAGGGTCCTGAGTGAAGCACTTACTTTGGCTGTGATCCAAGGCCACGGACTTCACCCCAACCCAAATCAGGAGCCGTGAAACATTTGCTGTCAGTTACAAGGAGACCTGGCTGAAACAGGTTTGATGGAGCAGTTCTAATCCATCACTGCTCACTGAAAAAGCAGGTCAAGGAACAGGTTCTATTGATGGCGTGTGTGAGAGCTTGAGTAGACTCATCTCAGGAAAGAAATACAATGTAGTAAAGCTGAAAGATTTATCAGTTGTCTGTTTTTCCTTGTGTTCTTTGTCAACGTTTTTTCATTTCATAATGTGTCAGCCAAGAATGGGCAAAAGGTTTTTTATGGTGGTGGGTTACGTGGCTTCCTTAATTCGGGCCAGAAGAGTCTTGAGTCTGACTAGCTCACAGGAAGAAAATAATTCTTTTTAATATAAAATAAGTACCCATTCTTGGAAAAAAATTCTACCAACACTGCTGTAACTATATTCGAGAGGACTAGCTGAATAAAAGCACATTATGCAGAAAAAGCACAGAGAAATAATTTTTTAAATTTAATTCATTAAGAAGCTGCATTTTCTTAAAAGTATTGATATTTCACTGTAGCCTTAGTAATGAAGCTGCCTAATGAAGGTTGACATTCATATTCCTATGCAAGATCTCAAAATGGTTATTTATTAAAAATGCTTTATAATGAGAAGTTGAATAAATAGATTTTATTTCATATATAAATTAAATATTTATATGCAAATTCTAAGTATTCCTCTACTTTGCTAATTCTATGCATAATCCCATAAATAAACTATTACCTGGGCAAAATATAATCTATCATTCTAATAAATGGGTTACTACTAAATGTGAAGTAAAACATGATATAAACAGGTAATATCACTTGGTAACTTTTGAGAACGTTCATTCTTTCTTACAAAACCAGCAGTCCTATGACTCAGAACGTAGTGAATTTATGCCATATGCTCATGATTTCATACAAAACTTTTTTAAAAGATATTGAATAAAATAGTATTACAAAAAGAAAGAGAGAGAGAAAGAGAGAAACTGGAGAAATTGTAAGAATTTTAACAGGTGTAAGGATAAAAAACTCAAGTTGTTTTTTCAACAGTCTTCCTTCAAAGTCGTATGGGCCTGACAAACACCCAAATCTTTAATGAAACCCTAAACCAAGGGAATATACACTCACTTTCAAACATTCAATGAGCAAAATTCCCCTGAAGAAAGTTAATCATCTAAGAGGGAAATGCAATTGATATAAATTAGCATTATCATAATTATGAGTAGTAACAAAATTAAAAAAATATTAACACATTATGAATCAGGAGATGAAGATGAATTCTAGAATAATATAGAAACAAATAATTGTTATCAAAGATTGAACAAGCATCATTATGAGCAACAAATATTTCAGGCACTTGAAAAAATGTTTTACCAAATCTCTAATGGGCATATGTAGGTCAAACAGACCTGTATCAGGAGAATATATAGTAGGTAAATATTAGAAGCACATTTATGTGTCATAGGCAGGATTTACCTTCTTCTTTTTTTTTTTTATTTATTTTTATTATTATTATTATTTTTTTTTCCAGTGGGTTTTGTCATACATTAATATGAATCAGCCATGGATTTACATGTATTCCCAATCCCGATTCCCCCTCCCACCTCCCTCTCCACCCGATTCCTCTGGTTCTTCCCAGTGCACGGATTTACCTTCTTCTTTACCATCCTAAGATGCTTGATTTTAATGACAGCAGAGTGATGACAAAGTAACACATCCGACAAGAACATTTTCATCATTAGAAATTAACTTCCACAGACTAGTGTAGACAGTTAATAAATACTGGTTAGGAAATACATGACACATTGGCCTGAAAAAGACAGTTGATTTTTTAAAAAATCATTAAACATAGAAAATACATTCAATTTTTATTTATAAAAATTAAAATGATCAAGGAGATTGCATAACAAAATTGTCTAGGTAATTATGTCCCTAGGTAGATAAATTATATGAAAATGAAGTAACCAAAATAAATAAACTAAATTAAGAACACATTCAAGGCAACTATAGAAAGAGAATTAAAGCTAGACTAAGGAAAGAAAAGTAGCTTATCAATAAAAAAACCATGGTAGTAGACTTCTAATGGTAAAACACATTCATAGGGTACTTAAACCTCCAAATAAAAAGGATTAGGAATTCTAGGAAAGTGTACTTGAAGTTAGAGACATAATAATAGAAATACGGAACAACTGTATAAAGGGAAAATATGTAAAGAGAGAATTACAGTGTAATTTTCTAGGCATATTTAATATAAAAATTTTACTAACATTTTAAGAATAGATTTTCATGAGAATATAAGACCAGTTCATTAAAAATTCTATGAAAGACCTGAAAAGGTATAACTTTCTATTTTAAAATATCTATTATTTGCATCTAGTTAATAGACAAGAGCACTGAGATGAAAAAGAGAAGAATAAAAAGGAATAATTTGGAGGTTGTTCTCCTTTCTTTTTGTTCCATGAAGTCAAGCAATGGCTTGGGCAGACTTTTTCATCATCTTCATGTTATTTTTTTTTCAATTCTATACAAACAGGTATGATATCTTAATCTTCTTTGTAAGAGTTTTGTATAGAGAAAGTGGGGAGCATTATTTATTATAGTAGTTTTTAAAGTTTCAGGGTCACAGGAGGGCTGTTGACTTCCAGCAACACTGCCTGCCTCCCCTCTCAAAATATCCCCTAAATGCTGTTCTCACAAAGGGGGACTCAAAATCTCAGAGAGGGTCATGAACCTAGCCTTACCCTCCTCCAGTCAGAATGAGCCCCTCATGAGCAGAGTCGAAAATTATTCTGGAAGGATAAGAATTGAAGTCAGGATCAGAGATCTTGTGCACTGAGATACCCTTTAATGAGTCCAGAGAGAATGATTCAAACCAGACAGGTGCTGCTAAAAACAGGTGTGCAAGAGAAGGTACCCATTCAGCAGTTTTAGGACTAAAAAACCTGATCTGCTTGGAGCTATCATAGCAACATTTTTAGAATAACCTATCTATACAAATTCAGAAAACCAAATTGTTTGGCTTCATTATTCATGATTTATCTGCAAATCCAATAAAAGCAACCACTTTACTCTATTCTAGACTTTATAATTCTCCTGTTCCCTCCGTCCTTTTGGAGAATATTAAAACACGATCCACCCTCCTTCAATTTGTTGGAGATGAGATGGGATAGAAGTGCCACGGAGCTGACAGGGCATACTTTAAATTAAGTTTCCCAAATAAGAATTCAATCTAGTTTCAATAAAAGAGTTATTAACCACTGTTAATTAGGAAAAGCAGACCTGAAACTGGGATACTTTCATCAGCTCCCAAATGCGAGGCCTGATCATTAGTCACTGATGGTATCAGGGCTTGTCTTTCCAGGGCACTCATGCCGAGGTTCACCAAACACATCTCAGGCGAAAGGAGAGAGTTGAAATGCACAGTTCTGGGGATGTTACTCAGATCTCAATTATACCTGATTTGCAAAGTCTTTATCTTTGTGTCAATACACAAGAGAATTTCTAAATTTGCTAAAATTTTTGGCAGTCGCTAAACAAGGCCAACCAGCACAATTCACCACTGATGAAATATACCACTTCACCACCCAAGAAAGGAAGCTGTATATACTAAGTACATCCAGGTACCTTAGCAGGCTAGGAAATTTGCAACATCTTAATTTTTTTCATCCAATCTGCTTGATATCCAATAAAAGGAGTTTTACTCTTTATTTGTCAGATTACAAAATCAATGACAGACTGAAGCATAAATGGGGTCATGTGACCACAAGCAAGCCACATTTTCTTACCCACCATATATGCCTCTCAAAGACAAATAACAAAAACAAATGTATCTCAGCACTGAATAGTTCGAAGGATAGCTATAATTCACATCTCATATACCTTAAGGCACTTCTGCCAGATTTGATACAGACTGTATTGAAGTAAGGGTAAGAGCCAACTTGTTTCATTAAAGAGCTCAGAGAGTGAGCTTAATAAAGCCCCACAGCCACTTAACTTGTAAGGGAGAGAACAGACCAGGACCACGAATGGTCCAGTATGATGTTAAGACTTCTCGTTATGGAGTCTGCATAAAATCAACAGAAAGTCATGTGTCAGAGCTGCTTCTTAAAAGTGACGATGACAGTACCAAGAGGGCATTCTTTAAATGAGATGAGTAACAAAAATTGTCTACATTGTCAAAATTCATTTTGATTGCAGCTTACAAACAGAACAAAGGCTTCAGGGTCTTGATGCCTTTCCAGCATGAGCTTCTGCAACATTCTGAAATAAACACACATTGTAAATCATCAGACCTGTGAAGATGCAAGGCAGAGGGACCCCTTTGAAGAATCAGAAGGATCAGAATAAACATCACTCTCTGAAACAGATACACTGCATGTTGTTCCAGAAAATACCAACTTTGGGTTTACAAAGATTTTGCGCAGTCACACTGAAATATTAATCTGAAATTAGGAAAGAATATTTAAAAATGGAAGTCAAGGTTGAGAATTAGACTGTATTGCAAAGAGAAACATGTAGAACATTGCATAACTAAAATAGTGAACTGAGTAACAAACTCAAGGAATTCAAGTAATTCACCCAAAATTCTGAGGAGATACATGAACTTATGAAAAAGAAAATGGCCAGATATGATAGGTCCAGGATTGTAAAAATACTAATAACTGGAGTTCTAGAGAGTTTAAAAGCCAAAAACAATGGAAAATATGATTAAAGAAACTTTAAACACAAACACACACACACAACTTTTCAGAATTGAAGAAATAACCAAATCTATAGACAAATTGAATGGATTTGCTAGGTATCTGAGGAAACTGATGAAGAGACCAATCAATATGTACCAAGATGAATATTTGGAATCTCAATGATAATATAAAAAACATGCAAAAATCAAAGAAGAGAAATTTACAGATACATCAAACATTTTATAAATGATTATGTTTAAATGTTTCAAGATGTTTGAAGATACTATAAAAAAGCCCAAAATAATTTCAGGAAAGGAGAAGAATAGAATTTTTCTCAAGAATTCTATAGTTGACTTTATGTGTGAAAACCTGATTAAGATCGCCATCATGATGGCCACAAAGGGAGGAAGGAGAAATTAGGAGTTTGGGATTAACAGCCACACACTATATATAAAATAGGTAAACAACGAGGACCTGCTGTATAGCACAGGTATTTGTTAATAACCCATAATGGAAAAAAACCTAAAAAATAATGGATATGTGTATATGTATAAATGAATCACTTTGCTGTACCCTTGAAACTAATAACATTGTAAATCTATTATAATTCAATTAATTTTTAAAGAGATAGCCATAGATATAAAGAGATAGGAAAAAGGGGGAGAAAAACCATTTGTATGTTTAAAATGCACTTAGAGATTGAACAATTAATTAAAACAAAGGCTATAAGAATAGGAAAGTAGAGATACGAGGCCATGATGATGACCAACAAAGAAACCCTGGAAATATTAAAGCTGTGTTTTTAAAGTATTGCTATTATGGTTATAGATGAATGCAAATTGAAGAGAAAAAGTTGATTTAAAATATGTAACAGTAATAAAATTTCATAACAACAGTCTGAGATAAATGTAAATTAGGTCAATAAAAACTAAAAATTGAAGCGGGAAGATGGGAAGAAATTAAACATTTAAAATCTCTAACAGAAGAATAAATATATGATGTTGTTCATGTTTTTTCTAAAATATGTTTTTCTGAATATTTGAAGGCAATCACTAATATCAGAAAAAGATAGATATTTACCTTCCAAATCAATAACTTAAAAGAAGGGAAATAATAGGAAATGAGAGAAGGCATAAAGCAAGCTTAGAGGATAAGCATATCCATTGCCCTAGTAACCCCAAATCAATTCTAAAATCTATAATAAAAACAGAGTCTCCAAATGGAAAAAAACATCAGAATTCCACAATATACTCCAGACAAAATGCATCCATAAAATAAAGTGGCAAATAAGGGCTAATTTGCAAAACAAATCATGTGCCTGAATGCTTATGACAATGTAATTGACAATAGCAGAGTATTCCATACAATATTAATAAATCTATAGGACCTTGTTAAATCACTTAAGATATTGCCATGTGAAGGGATATTATTTTTAGCATACTATTGAGATGTAAAGTGTTTTAAAAAATGTCAGAAAAGCAGATTACAAAATGTCAGATTGCTCTTAGCTACACAAGTTTCTATATCTCTAGAAGTTTATCTGGGTGCTGGGAATACAAGTAATTTTACTGTTTTTTATATTCTAAATGTTCTGAAATATGTTTAGACTGCAGCCTATTTTAACACCAAGTAAAAGTGAAGGAAAGATAAATACAGGATCCTTGCCCATTCCGGGAGAAGGCAAAGGCACCCCACTCCAGTACTCTTGCCTGGAAAATCCCATGGACGGAGAAGCCTGGTGGGCTGCAGTCCATGGGGCCGCAAAGAGTCGGACACGGCTGAGCGACTTCACTTTCCCTTTTCACTTTCATGCGCTGGAGAAGGAAATGGCAACCCACTCCAGTGTTCTTGCCTGGAGAATCCCAGGGACAGGGGAGCCTGGTGGGCTGCCGTCTATGGGGTCACACACAGTCAGACACGACTGAAGTGACTTAGCAGCAGCAGCCCATTCCAGAAAGTGTGGAAATTCCTGGTTAAGGTTTCTGTAATGAATTGTGTTGCATCTCGTCCAGTGAGTGCAGCTTCAAACAGAACAAATATTAAGGTTTTATTTATGGGTTTGTGAGTTTCAGTCTCATTTTCTCTCTTTTTCATTAATGTTATATTCAGCCACTAAAAGTGAAGGAAATTGAATAAAGGCAAATTTGAAATATGCAATAGCTCATACAAAATAGTTTAAGAACCACCTAAGAAATTGCTTTGAATAAATATAGTACCCAACACTTAATTGTCTTTCCTCTTAATGTGCCGCTTACACTATTAAAGCCAATTGCTTTCTATATCCCTTATAAAGCACAAATGTCATTTTCTCCTATCCAGAAACTAACCTGATAAAAAACTTTCTCACCTCAGAAATCTCTGCTTATGCTTTTCTCTAAAATTCCCTCTTAAACCCTAGACAATGAGAAATAACAAGACGCAAAGCGATAACTAAATCTAAATTGGATCCATACCTATTAAATATCTCTTTCTATGTTATTCAAAGTACAAGTGATTATGAGCAGAGATAATACAGTTAAGGCACACAGAATGAAATAATTAAAAAATCTTTTTTTTTTTTTTTGCCTAATAAATTTTGGGAATTAATAAGATCATTTTGGCAAAAGCTCAGAATAACATGAAACATGATGCATTTTTAGGAAAGTTAACCTTTAATGACAGCCATCTTTTACAAAATCAGAATTATCAACATGTTCATTGATTGTTTTTTTTTTTTTTTTTTCTCTTTTCTTTAAAGTTGTAACCTTATACACACAGGTAACCCTACTCTCACTCCAATACTTTGGCCACCTCATGCAAAGAGTTGACTCATTGGAAAAGACCCTGATGCTGGGAGGGATTGGGGGCAGGAGGAGAAGGGGACGACAGAGGATGAGATGGCTGGATGGCATCACCGACTTGATGGACATGAGTTTGAGTAAACTCCGTGAATTGGTCGATGGACAGGGAGGCCTGGCATGCTGCGATTCATGGGGTCGCAAAGAGTCGGACACGACTGAGCGACTGAACTGAACTGAACCATACTCACATAGCACGTGCTTGCACCTGTTGGTGACATTTGTCTTATTTTTTTAATGTTATTTTTCAGTTTCAACCTATTTTCTATTCCAACCTGATGTATTTGAGCTTTTACTTTAAATAGGTATGCATCATTGCATAACATGGAGAGTTGTTATTCATTTTCCATTTATTCTCATATTTTCTGTTTCCTTTCTTTCTTATATTTGTCATTCTTTTACAGTGTTTTCATTTAAACTATATTTCTAGCCTCCATCCAAATGTTTATAGATTAAAATCTTGCTTTTCACTACCATATCTTATTCTATATTTTATAAATGTATATTTTAGTTGTAGATATCTCTTATTCCTGAGTCCTAGACATCAAAGACAATACAAAGTTGAAAATAATCATATCTAACTTTTAGACACATGGAATGATTACAAATACATAATAAATTATAAAACATAAAATATAATTTGTGTAGATATAATAGGCACACCCCAAGGAGGACTGCTAGTTCATAAGGAATAGACATTCTTCATTCCAGTAAATATGACTGTATCACTTAGCATGAATAGATAGATAATATTTGAGGTCAGAAAGATGGCTATTGAGTGTCTTTCTTCCTATACCCTTGAAAATAAATTCCAGGACAATTCTTTCCAATTTCTGTGACTCTGAAGGACACAAGAGATGGTTTTGTTTGCATTTCTTCCATCATTACTAAGTGTGATCACATCTTCATAGTCACCAGTCTTTGAGCACCCCTCTTTCCATATTCAACTGGTATTCTCAGGATCATACTTTTTTACCTTCCAGGGTTATCTATATAGTCTAGATAATAACTTATTTTAGACACAGCAAATATTTTATTATACCATATCAGTTCAGTTCAGTCCCTCAGTCGTGTCCCACTCTTTGAGAGCCCATGGACTGCAGCACGCCAGGCTTCCCTGTCCATCACTAAATCCCGGAGCTTACTCAAACTCATGTCCATTGAGTCAGTGATACCATCCAACCATCTCACCCTCTGTCGTCCCCTTCTCCTGCCTTCAATCTTTCTCAGCATCATTCATCTGTAAATTTAATGAAGCAAACTTAAAAAAATCCGGATGTGGTGAAATTCATCATTTTTAAACTTGGCTTGCCCTTTCTGGGTCCTGGTGCATAAGTCTTTCATCCCTGGCTTCATCACTTTCAATTAGCTTTATCATTCTACTTTAACCCACTTCATGTCCACCTTTGTATGTGATAAAAATAGGAGTTAAGATGTCTTTATTCTCCATGTAAAAATAGTTTTCCAAATGTCATCTATTATGTAATAAACTTAATATTACTATTACTTTACTATGCTGTGTATGCCACCATATACACACCATATACACACGTTTTGTGTGTATGCAACCCTATTTTTGACCTCTATATTTTGTAATATTTGTTGGTTCATCTGTTATATTCCAATGCAAAACTAATCTCTATTACAATGACTTTATGCTGTGTCTTAAGATCTGGTCAGAAGTCCTACTCTCTTTGTTATTTTAAAAACATGCCTCAGCTCACTGGAGGTCCTTATCAAGTGCCAAACTTCAGAATTTCGGGGGGGGGGGGTACCTCCAAAATTTCAGTTGGAATGCTTCCATCATTATTCATTGTATATCTATTCATCTTAATTTTCTTTTAAGATCAGTTATAGATTTATATTTTATTCTATGATTAATTTTGTGTCTTGTTTAATTTCTAGAACATATTTTTGTTGTATTTGCTATCATTAATGGTACTTTCTTTTATTCTGGTACTGTTAGTGCCATTATGTTTTCTGGGTAAATCAGTTTTTGTATTCAATAAGCCTAGTGAAATATAATATTAGTTATAATAGTTTGTTTTGTCTGTTGAGTTTTCTTTTTTTTTTTTTAATTATTATTTTATTTTATTTTTTTTTCCAGTGGGTTTTGTCATACATTGATATGAATCAGCCATGGATTTACATGTATTCCCAATCCCGATCCCCCCTCCCACCTCCCTCTCCACCCGATTCCTCTGGGTCTTCCCAGTGCACCAGGCCGGAGCACTTGTCTCGTGCATCCCACCTGGGCTGGTGATCTGTTTCACCATAGATAGTATACATGCTGTTCTTTTGAAATATCCCACCCTCACATTCTCCCACAAAGTTCAAAAGTCTGTTCTGTATTTCTGTGTCTCTTTTTCTGTTCTGCATATAGGGTTATCGTTATCACCTTTCTAAATTCCATATATATGTGTCAGTATGCTGTAATGTTCTTTATCTTTCTGGCTTACTTCACTATGTATAATGGGCTCCAGCTTCATCCATCTCATTAGGACTGGTTCAAATGAATTCTTTTTAATGGCTGAGTAATATTCCATGGTGTATATGTACCACAGCTTCCTTATCCATTCATCTGCTGATGGGCATCTAGGTTGCTTCCATGTCCTGGCTATTATAAACCGTGCTGCGATGAACATTGGGGTGCACGTGTCTCTTTCAGATCTGGTTTCCTCAGTGTGTATGCCCAGAAGTGGGATTGCTGGGTCATGTGGCAGTTCTATTTCCAGTTTTTTAAGAAATCTCCACACTGTTTTCCATAGCGGCTGTACTAGTTTGCATTCCCACCAACAGTGTAAGAGGGTTCCCTTTTCTCCACACCCTCTCCAGCATTTATTGCTTGTAGACTTTTAGATAGCAGCCATCCTGACTGGTGTGTAATGGTACCTCATTGTGGTTTTGATTTGCATTTCTCTAATAATGAGTGATGTTGAGCATCTTTTCATGTGTTTGTTAGCCATCTGTATGTCTTCTTTGGAGAAATGTCTGTTTAGTTCTTTTGCCCATTTTTTGATTGGGTCATTTATTTTTCTGGAATTGAGCTGCAGGAGTTGCTTGTATATTTTTGAGATTAATCCTTTGTCTGTTTCTTCATTTGCTATAGTGTTGGAAGTTTTGGCCACAGCAATCAGAGCAGAAAAAGAAGTAAAAGGAATCCAGATAGGAAAAGAAGAAGTAAAACTCTCACTGTTTGCAGATGACATGATCCTCTACATAGAAAACCCTAAAGACTCTACCAGAAAATTACTAGAGCTAATCAATGAATATAGTAAAGTTGCAGGATATAAAATTAACACACAGAAATCCCTTGCATTCCTATATACTAACAATGAAAAAACAGACAGAGAAATTAAGGAAACAATACCATTCACCATTGCAACAAAAAGAATAAAATACTTAGAAGTGTATCTACCTAAAGAAACAAAGGACCTATACATAGAAAACTATAAAACACTGATGAAAGAAATCAAAGAGGACACAAACAGATGGAGAAACATACCGTGTTCATGGATTGGAAGAATTAATATTGTCAAAATGGCTATTCTACCCAAAGCAGTCTATAGATTCAATGCAATCCCTATCAAGCTACCAACGGTATTTTTCACAGAACTAGACCAAAGAATTTCACAATTTGTATGGAAATACAAAAAACCTCGAATAGCCAAAGTAATCTTGAGAAAGAAGAATGGAGCTGGAGGAATCAACCTGCCTGACTTCAGACTCTACTACAAAGCCACAGTCATCAAGACAGTATGGTACTGGCACAAAGACAGAAATATAGATCAATGGAACAGAATAGAAGGCCCAGAGATAAACCCACGAACCTATGGACACCTTATCTTTGACAAAGGAAGCAAGGATATACAATGGAAAAAAGACAACCTCTTTAACAAGTGGTGCTGGGAAAACTGGTCAACCACTTGTAAAAGAATGAAACTAGAACACTTTCTAACACCATACACAAAAATAAACTCAAAATGGATTAAAGATCTAAATGTAAGACCAGAAACTATAAAACTCCTAGAAGAGAACATAGGCAAAACACTCTCCGACATAAATCAAAGCAAGATCCTCTATGACCCACCTCCCAGAATATTGGAAATAAAAGCAAAACTAAACAAATGGGACCTAATGAAACTTAAAAGCTTTTGCACTACAAAGGAAACTATAAGTAAGGTGAAAAGACAGCCCTCAGATTGTCTGTTGAGTTTTCAATGTAGATAATCATATCAACTGAAGAACAACATATTCATCCCCTCCAACTTCATAGCTTGCAATTTTCCAGTCTTATGGTATTCAACATCCTTCAAGCCCCACTTTAACAGAAATGATAGCAAACAGTGCAATCTTATTTCCAATTTAAAATTTCCTATTTAAATCTGTCAGTTAATTATTTTGACTATAAGTTTAGGACTTCCCTGGTGGCTCAGATGGTAAAGAATTAGCTTGAAATGCAGGAGACCCACATTCGATTCCTGGGTTGGGAAGATCCCCTGGAGAAGGAAATGGCAACCCACTCCAGTATTCTTGCCTGGACAATCCCATGGACAGAGAAGCCTGTGGACTACAGTCCATGGGATCACAAAAAGCCAGCCAGATAGGACTGAGCAACTAACACTTTGCACTTTGCATATATAGCCCTTAATAAGTTAATTAACTCCCTTTTGCTTCTAAATTATATTTTGTAACTAATCAAATGATTTTGTTTTTATTGAGATAATCATGAGATATTTCTTATTGATGCCTTTAGGGTAATAAACTACAATGATCGCTTTTCTAATATTAAACCAATCGGCCATACGTGATAATCCGTATTTGATCAGAATGCATTATTTAGTTAGCTAAGTGGATTTAATTAGCTAATACTATATTGTTTTTTTCATCTAAGTGATATATATCTATAATTTATTTTCTGATATTGTCTTTGTATAGTTATAAATAGAGTTTATACCAGACTAATAAAATTTGTTGCACAGCTTTAACTATTTCCCTATTATCAAGAACAATTCATATAAAATGATTAACTATTAAAAAATTCATTTGAACTTATTTGTAAAACTGTCTCTGCCTTAGACTCTTTGAGGGCTAGAACAAATGCGGGTAGTAACTGATGCCATTAATTATGCAATGTTACAGTTCTGCAGTAAAGACTCCTCTCTCACTGCTTTCTTAGGAAAATGAACCTGAACTGAACAGCAATCTCAGCCCCACCTCATATAAGATAGGATGATCCTATTATTATTATTGGCTGGGATTGGCAGTACATTGGAAAGTACCATGTAATTGTGTAAATCTTCTTATAAATCTTCCTGTTTCTCCTAACACTGACATTCTTACTATCAGACTATTTAATTTTGCAAAAAAAAAAAAAAAAAACTAAAGACATCTGGTATGTCAGCAAATTCGTATCAGGCACAGAACCTGACCATGAGTACAAAAGGGCCTCCCTGAGGAGTTTAAGTGTGAATATTGTGCTTCCAGCCTGGCCACATGGAGGTGGGGTCCCCCATCAGGTCGGCAGAATGAGGTACATGAAGGACAGGCTATAGCACGCTGTGTATCCTCAGATTCAGGTCCCAGGCAGAGGAATTCTCACCAGCCCCCGCCATTATTTTGTATTTAAGTCTGCATTTTCTTTGTCTGTAGGCTGCTTGCTACCCCATTACTCATATATTTTAGTTTGTGCTTCTGCACTTGCCAGGTTACAAAAATTCACCCCCAGAACTCCATTGGAAAGGATGGAGTGAACCTCAGAGCAGGAAAGCCCTGCCTTCTAGGAACTGGGTCAAGAAATCACAAAGTCAGAAGCCACAGTCCCTGTGGCTACCCACTCTCCACTTCTCTCACTTATTTTAAGGCATCCCATTCAGTTTCCTCCACCCCCTGCTTTTCGAAGTAAGTTCCATATGTGTTAGTCTTCTAATAAGACCATCTAGGCAAAAATCTCTATAGGGTAAATTCTCTCAAGAATCTCTCAAGAATGGATTCCAAACTAGCCTGAAGCATGTGGAAAGTAAGGAAGTCTCTTCTGATCATCTGGGAAGAGAAGATGTTTGCTCAACCAGATAAATGAACTGATAATCTACCTATTCTATTCACATCAAAAAATAGTAAATGGCAAAAACTGATAGCAGGTCTAGAAATAAGAAGTGTGCTTCTTAAAATAAATCATTAAATTTTTATTGAGATTACTACTATGTACAGATATCTTCTCAATGTTAAGTTTAAAAGCATAATTTCTACTCTAATCTAATTGTAAATTTCTCCTAAGATATAGAATAATTCCGTTTCATTGCCTTCAATTTGCTTTTCTACTCTTTTCTTTATGGTTGCATATACCACGCTCTATTGTCTAGTAGTCTGTAAGACAAAGGCACATTATATAAATGTGAGAAGTCATTATCATGTACTTACTATGCAAGACTGTAAAATGCCCACAGCAGTGAAGGGAAGGGAATTCTCTGTACAGAACAATTTTTTGCATGTTGCTGATACATTTCTCAAATAGCAATTATTTCCATGGTAACAGTATGTGATGCTGAAGGGACCACTGCTGTCTTCTAAGATCCAGCAGAAAAATAACTTTGTTTCTGAATGCAAAAGCTTCTTAAGTCAATCACAAGTATTATCAATAATTAGCAATAATAGCAAGGGGAATTCAATTAAAGGCAAAGCAAATTGCTTTTTATTTAAATGTTCTCTTTTTAATGCATCCCAGTGTGAAAGTCCCTCTTTAAATTAGTAAAAGCATGTGTAATCTCAATATCTCCACTGGGGGTTGTAGGAATATGCATAGTCTCACTCTTTGGTTGAGTGTTTAGAGAGTTTAGAGACGTAGGACAAAATTGTACTGCTGTTGGTACTTTGTAATGATAGATATTGACAGTAACTCAGATAATTAAGTGCATTCCAGCTTTATTTTCAATTTTCTCCAGTTGCAAAATTCTTGTCTGCTAGCTTAATATATTCACGTTTATGTGAATTTAAATATAATTGTAACCATTCCACAGTCATTATAAAAATAGGTTGGGCCATCTTATTTCATTTTCAGATGCTTTTTAACCTTTTGGAAAGGCCCAACAATTGTTCTACTAGAAAAGAATGAAGAGGACTCATCTCATCTTAGTTCCTGTCAGTTGAGTTTAATTTTTGCAGTAGGTGTCATTTTAGCCAATAGTAGAAATGTGAAAAATTTATGAACAGGAACCGTGGCATCTGGATGAAAAACCTGAGATGTCCTCCCTTCAGTAACTTCATTAAAGAAACAGGAATAAAATGAATTCAATTTAGGCATCCTGGGGAAATTTGCCTTGAGGTCAAAGTTTATCAACTGGTAAGAACTCCTCTTTATATACCCCTTTGCTTCTTTTCTCTAGAAAGGAGTCATAGTCTTAAAAAATGGCTCTTCTGCCCACTGAGTTGTAACTTGGCACAGAAACATAGGATATGCAAATTAGGTCGCTAGCAGAGTTGAGAAAATCAAAGGGAAAATATAAGCTATAAGCAACTTCTGAGGTGTAAACTCCAGTGTACCATCTTTCAGGACAACATAGTTCTAGCTGACTTAATCTATGTGAATATTAGAAATTGGATTATGGCTGCAACACAAGCAATTTTTATTGACGTTAAGCATAAGCACTTAGGTGATTTTTATAGATTTAACTTTTTATCCTTCGCTTTATTATGTGTTGTTTCTGTCTCAACAATTACTATACATTCAAGGATAGAAACTGTGACTGACAACTAACCCACCATCTAATTTAGGGTAATGGCATACAGCAAAAGAGACTTTCCAAGTGCCGCAGTGGTAAATAGCCCGTCTCCCAATGTAGGAGACCCAAGAGATCGCAGGTTTGATCCCTGGGTGGGGAAGATCTCCTGGATCTTGGCAGTTGCGCTAGTATTCTTGCCTAGGAAACTCCATAGACAGAAGAGCCTGGAAGGCTGAAGGCCACGGGGATTACAAGGAGTTGGACAGGACAGAGTGATTGAGCGTACATACAATGCAGCAAAAGATGGGCATAATAGGTTACGAATAGTTGAAAACACTATGATACTCTTCCCAGTGAGGGGTAGTATCTAGTTCCTCTCCTGAATCTGAGCTTGAATATGTGACTTGTTTGACTAATAAAACACTTCAGAAGTCATGTTCTGGAACATACGAAGCTAACTGAAAAGAAGTCTTACAACTTCTGTCCAAGTCTTTTGAAACATACTCTTGGAATCTTGAGTTTCCAAGTAAGAAGCTACTTATCCTGAGACCACAATACTAGAAAAAGCCATGTGAGAGACCTGCCTTTGACAGCCCCAGCTGAGTCCAGATTTGAGCCTCTGGCTGCCAAAGTATCAAATGTATGAGTGAAGCCAACTTGGACCCTCTCAGCCAGTCCATCCACTAGATAAATACAACCAAGTTAGCCTGGTGGTGCCATGTGGAGTAGAAAAATCTGCCATCTGATACCTAACAGGATTCTTGACCCACAAAACTGGAAACATATATTTTAAAAAAAGACCAATGTTCCAAGGCTCTAAGTTTTAGAGGGTTTAGTTATGCAAACAATAGAGACTGCAAAATGTTTTTCCTACTGACCAGCTCAACATCTATTTTTGTCTACTACTAAAAATAAATGTAAACTTCATCTACTTAATGATTTCCTGACTCTTTTTTCCCTTTTAGCATCATATTCATCTTTGACAGTCTATATTTTATATTCATTTTAAAAGTCATAGTCAGGTAAAGTTAGTAATGATCTTTTCCCAGGCAAATGAGTGTTTTGAAATCACACAAAGGTCCTCCACTATATATTTTTGAAAGCCATGTAAAATATTTCATTTACATACTATAATTTTATAAACTTGTTTGTTATGAGGAGAGATCTGGTGATAATAAACTTGATTATGATGGAATAGCAGGCTCAGTTTTTCTGAAACAATCCAATGTTATATATAAAATATTATAAAGCATCAGGAACATAAAGTAGGTACTATGATTTATATTTGAAATCAAGGAAGAAAAAAATCTTAAAATCATGAAAATAAAAATTTAATCAATCAAACAATAGCAAAATATCTAACCATGAGCTCTCAGGCAGCCCCTACTTAAATAAAAGCCTGAGGAGTGCTTTAATTACCAGCACAGCACTCATAATATTATGTATATACTTGTCAAATTAATGAATTAGAGTCTAAAGGATTTCTAGATGGGAGCAGAATATATTTTAATAAACCATGATAGGATATTTTGGTTTCAGATGATTCAGAACCTGTATCAAGAGAGTTGGCGAATAAGAAAACATACACAGAAAACAAACAAAAGCAGAAGAGATTCAACATAATCCATGACTTACTAACAGAGAACAGTTCTTTCAAAGGAAGTTATGGGCCTCCCTGATGACTCAGATAGTAAAAAATCTGCTTGCAATACAGGATATCCAGGTTCAGTCCCCGGGTTGGGAAGCTCCTCTAAGAAGAAAATGGCAACCCACTCCAGTATTCTTGCTTGGGAAATCCCATGGACAGAGGAGGCTGGCTGACTACAGTCCATGGGGTTGCATAGAGTCAGACATGACTGAAAGATGCACTCACTCACTCAAAGGAAGTTATATACCTACTACCTAAAGAAGCAGCATCCTGCATTCCATTTAAAAAGGTTAAATGAACATAGAAATGAAATCCAAGAAGTTTTTTTGGAGTAAAATTTTAGTCCATGTGAATATGTCTCCGAGTCAGCTGGGATGTTGTAGAAAAAAACCGAAGCTGAAGTCGATCAGGTCCTCGTTCACACCCCATTTCCTCAAATTTCATCAAGTTACTAAACTTTCCAGAGATCTGATTTTATTATCCAAATAAAGAAAGCTCTCTTATTAATTAATTACCTACAACCTCCCTGAGATACATTAGTTAGGAATCCAAGAAGTTTCTTTCTCTCTCTTTTAAAGGGTATGGAGACTACCTCCAACCATGTATCATTCTAATATAGAGGTAAGCTTTTTTTTTTTTTTGTCTTCAGGATTGTTAAATTGAAAATTGTCTCTAACTTTTCAAGTCACATTCAATATTCTTTTTCTGCTTATTCATGCGTAAAAGAAGGAAGAGCTAAAATAACAACAGCACTCACCTGTCATGCATTTCTATCTTTAAGTGTGACTGGAAGAAAGGTTAATGTTCTTTCTTTTTCAAAGTGAAGATTATGATTTTGAAAAATAAAGGGAAATGTGCTAAGCAATCATATCTATCTAAAAAGTGAATCAAAGTTTCCAGAAAAGAGTTTTTATTCAATAATAGAAATGAGGATGGAAATCTTGAGACAGTAGAATAATACCAAGAAATAGGGTAAAACAAAGCATTTTGGAGCTCAACAGCTGTAATTTAGAAAGAAACATCATGGAAACACTGCCCAGTAATTCTTAGATTAAAAACAATGAAATGGGAATGATATTTATGACTCTAGATATAAGACTTGTCGTTCAGTCACTAAGTCATGTCCAATTCTTTGCGACCCTATGGATGGCAGCACTCCAGGCTTCCCTATTCTTTTCACTATCTCTGGGAGTTGGTCAAATTCATGTGCATTGAGTCAGTGATGCTATCTAACCATCTCATCCTCTGCTGACCTTTTCTCCTTTTGCCTTCAATCTTTCCCAGCACAAAGATCTTTTCCAATTAGTCAGCTCCTCGCATCAGATGGCCAAAGTATTGAAGCTTCAGCTTCAGGATCAGTCCTTCCAATGAATATGCAGGGTTAATTTCCTTTAGGATTGACTGGTTTGATCTTGCAGTCCAAGGGACTCTTAAGAGTCTTCTCCAGCCCCACAGTACAAAAGCATCAATTCTTTGGGGTTCTGCTTTCTTTATGGTCCAACTCTCACATCCATACATGACTACTGGAAAAAGCATAGCTTTAACTATACGGACTTTTGGTAGTAAAGTGATGTCTTTGCTTTTTAATATGCTGCCTAGTTTTGTCACAGCTTTCCTTCCGAGGAACAAGCATCTTTTAATTTCATGGCTGCAGTCACCCTCCTAGTGATTTTGGAGCCCAAGAAAATGAAATCTCAGTTTCCACTTTTCCCCCTTCTATTTGCCAGGAAGTGATGGAACCTCATGCCATAATCTTAGTTTTTTAAAAGTTGAGTTGTAAGCCAGTTCTTTCACTCTCCTCTTTCACCTTTATCAAGAAGCTCTTTAGTTCCTCTTCATTTTCTGTCATTAGAGTGGTATCATCTACATTTCTGAGGTTGTTGATATTTCTCTCGGCAATCTTGATTCCAGCTTGTGATTCATCCAGCCTGGCATTTTGCATGATGTACTCTGCCTGTAGGTTAAACAAATAAAGTGACAACATACAGCCTCTTCATAGCTCTTTCCCAGTTTTATACCAGTCATTTGTTCCACACTTGATTCTAACTGTTGCTTCTTGACCTGCATAGTGGTCTCTCAGGAGACAGGTAGGGTGGTCTGGTATTCCATATCTTTAAGAATTTTCCACAGTTTGTTGTGATCCACACAGTCAAAGGCTTTCTCCTAGTTAATGAAGCAGAAGTAATATTTTTCTGGAATTCATTTACTTTTCTATGATCCAGTAAATGTTGGCAAGTTGATCTCTGTTTCCTTTGTCTTTTCTAAACCCAGCTTGTGCATCTGGAACTTCTTAGTTCACATACTGCTGAGCTGATTTTGAGCATAACCTTACTAGCATAAGAAATGAATGCAATTGTACAGTAGTTTTAACATTCTTTGACATTGCCCTTCTTTGAGATTAGAATAAAACCTTGCCTTTTCCAGTCCTGTGACCATTGCTTAATTTTCCAAATTTGCTGGCATATTGAGTGCAACACTTTAACTGCATCATCTTTTAGGATTTTAAAGAGCTCAGGTGGAATTCCATCATCTCCACTAAGTTTGTTTATAATAATGCTTCCTAAGGCCAACCTGACTTCAGACTCCAGGATGTATGGCTCTAGGTTGGTGACCACACCACACCATAGTAATTATTAAAACCATTTTTGAATAATTCATTGGTATATTCTTCCCACCTGTTCTTAATCTTCTACCTCTGTTAGGTCCTTACTGCTTCTGTCTATCATGTCCATTATTGCATGAAATATTTTCTTGATATATCCAATTTTCTTGAAGAGATCTCTAGTGTTTCACATTCTTTTGTTTTCCTCTACTTTGTGGTATTCATTTAAGAAGGCCTTCTTATCTCTCCTTGCTATTCTCTGGAACTCTGCACTCAGTTGGGTATATCTTTCCCTTTCTCCCTTGATTTTCACTTCTTTATTTTCTTCAACTCTTTGTAAAGCCTCCTTAGACAACCACTTTGCCTTCTTGCATTTATTTTTCTTGGATGGCTTTTGTCACCACCTCATGTACCTCTGTGCATAGTTCTTCAAACACTCTGTCCACCAAATCTAATCCCTTGAATCTCCTTGTCACTTCCACTGTATAATCGTAAGGGATTTGATTTAGGTTATACCTGAATGGCCTACTGGTTTTCCCTACTTTCTTCAATTTAAGCCTGAATTTTGAAATAAGGAGCTCATGATCTGAGCCATAGTCAGCTCCTAGTCTTGTCTTGTTTGTGCTGACCATGTAGAGTTTCTTCATCTTTGGCTACAAAGAATATAATCAATCTGATTTTGGTATTGACCATTTGGTGATGTCCATCTGTAGTGTTGTCAGAAAATGGTATTTGCTATGACCAGTGTGTTCTCTTGACAAAACTCTATTAGACTTTCCCTGCTTCATTTTGTACTCAAATACCTGTTATGCCAGGTACCTCTTGACTTCCTACTTTTGCATTCCAATCACCTATGACGAAAATGGATTTTTTTTTTTTTTCTTTTCTTTTCCTGAGTTAGTTCTAGAAGGTCCTGTGGGTCTTCATAGAACCAGTCACCTTCAACTTTTTCCACATTAGTAGTTGGGACATAGACTTGGATTACTGTGCTGTTGAATGGTTGGCCTTGAAAATGAACCAAGCACATTCTATCATTTTTGAGACTGCATCCAAATACTGCATTTCAGACTCTTGGTGACTATACGGCTACTCCATTTTTTCTAACGGATTCTTGCCACAGTAGTAGTTATAATGGTCATCTGAATTAAATTTGTCCATTCCCATCCATTTTAGTTCACTGATTTCTAGCATTCCAGGTTCCTATGTAATATTGTTCTTTACAGCATTGGACTTTATTTTGACCATCAGACACATCCACAACTGAACATCATTTCTGCTTTGACCAATCACTCACTCTTTCTAGAACTATTAGCAATTGCCCTCTGCTCTTCCCTAGTGATGGATGCTGAAGTTGAAGCTCCAATACTTTGGCCACCTGATGTGAAGAGGGGACTTGTTGAAAAAGACTCTGAAAGACTCTGAAAGCTGGGAAAGATTGAAGGCAGGAGGAGAAGGGGGCAACAGAGGATAAAATGGTTGGATGGTATCACCAACTCAATGGAGATGAGTTTGAGCAAACTCTGGGAGATGGTGAAGGACAAGGAAGCCTCGTGTACTAGAGTCCATGGGGTTGCAAAGAGTTGGACGTAACTTAGAGACTGAACAACAACAACTTCTACGGTAGCATATTGGACACCTTCCAACCTGGAGGGCTCATCTTCCAGTGTCTTATATTTTTGCCTCTTCATACTGTTAATGGGATTCTCGTGGCAAGAATACTGGAGGGGGTTGCCATTTCCTCCTCCAGTGGACCACGTTTTTTCAGAACTCTCCACTATGACTTGTCCATCTTGGGTGGCCCTGCATGGCATGGCTCATAGCTTTATTGAGTTTCACAAGCCCCTTTGCAATAATAAGGCTGTAATCCATGAAGGGGAGATATCTGAATATGACTGAGTAGAAACAATCATAGATAATATGAGTTAAGCTTTTATAAAAATACAGTTACTCCTTAAAGTCATTATGCACTTAAAAAATGTAGTTCTTAGGGCAATTCCAGAAAGTTGGCACCATTATTACCTTCATTCTTTAAAAGGGGAAAGTATGTTACACAGATTCAGAGACTTTTCTGTGGCGTACAACTAATGAAAGATGGCCATACCAATGAAATTGAAAGTAAAAATGTCTTATAAATATTACCTCTTCTTGCTGATTTGAAATATTGTGTAAAGTGTTGAAGGAGTTGATTCAAAAGGATCAGATTACAAGGAATCAGTGAGAAAGCAGCTGTCTGATCAAGCATATGTTGCAAGTTTTTATTTCTGCAGTTATACTTCTAAGTGCTGTTGTAGTCACATACCAGTGATGCAATCCACCAACACAGCAATCAATATTTGTTAATAGTCTATGTGGAATAAGTTTCTCCCACTCCTAGCCAGTGCGTCCAGGTTTTACTTTCTAAAATGACCCACTTCCTATTCTCAACAGGTGAGTGTGTCCAAATTTTTAGCCATAGACTGGTTCAGTAATAGACGTGTCATAAAATTCTGGCTAATTGGAAGAAAGAAGCTAATGCTGGTTGGTATTGAGGAAGAAGATTCCTCTCTGTTTTGTGAAAACTACTGGAAAAATAAGTTTCTTTTCACTAGATAGTTTATTGCATGGGTGCAACAATATCAGAGTGTCACCACTATTGGCACTATAATAAGGAAGACAATTTGAGAACCTAGGTAAAGGAAGAGTGAACACAACTGCAGGAAAGTGCAGATGAAATATGTAAGACTTGGCAAAACTCTGGATCAGATCATGGTTGAAGCCAAGTCTAACTCTGTATTTTTCAGTATGCTAATCATTAAAGTTGCTTTTAAAATTTAAGTTGCATTTCATATAATAGAATGGGCTTCCCTGGTGGCTCAAGCAGTAAAGAATCTGCCTGCAATGCAGGAGACACAGGAGACACAGGTTCAATCCCTGGGTCGGGAAGTTCCCTGGAGGAGGAAATGGCAACCCACGCCAGTATTCTTGCCTGGAGAATCCCATGGACAGAGGAGGCAGGTGTGCTACAGTCCTTAGGGTCCAAAAAGTCAGACGTGACTGGTGACTTAGCATGCATGTAATAGAATAAAATAGGAAAGGATTTATTAACCTCAGCACTGTTGACATCGGCCACAAGAATCTTTGTTGACTATCATGTGCATTGCAGGATGTTTAGCTCAATCCTGACTTCTACCTACTAGATTCCAGTAGAACATCTCCAGTCCTGACAATTAATGAAGTCTTCAGACATTGCCGTGTGTTCCCTGCAGGGCAAAATTGCCTTCTGTTGAGAATCCTAATACAGAGCATTCATAGACATTTTGGAACACCTTCTCTTCAACCACTCCCTCTTTTTAACTATTATCAGTCTGATTATCAGACTGATTATCAGTCATGCCATCTCACATTCCTTGCTTTGATACCTAGAATAAACCATGTAACCAATCCTATTCTTTGGTCACATTTTTGTTTGGTGGTTGACAAATAGAATCTGGGCTGATGAATTTCAGGAAAGCTTTTGTTACAGGGAAGATCTGATTCCATGGTGGGTCTGTTTCTTATACTCTAACCTTTGCTTCAGCTTGCTTTTGTTCACTAAAAGGATATCGTCCATACTTAATAGCCTGCTTCAGGGAACCCTGCTCCTCTGCCTAAATGTTGAATTAAAATTCCTTTGTTCAGGACCCTGTCCACCTGTGGATGGCTAAAGGAAGGGAGAAATTAACACATTCCCTTCCTGAGGCTTGCCATTCCAGGAGATATTTATAACATTAATGGCCTTTTTCACTTTACCTCCTCATACCCCTCCACTCTCTGTTCTATAAAAGAACCTGGCATCTAGACCCTGATAAGATGGCTACTTTGAGACATTAGTTGCCATCTTCTTGATCAGCTAGCCTTCCAAAATAGTTGTATTCCTGGCCTCCTTACCTGGTCTCTGGGATTTACTGGCCTGCCGTGTGCAGAGAGAGCTTGGTATTGATAACAGTTTGTGTTTATGTCTAGGAAAAAACAAAACAAAACACTTGCTTGATGTTCTGAAAATTCTATTCATTTTGTAGAACTATTTAGTTGTGGGAATTATGGGCAAACTGCTGGTAACCGTTTTGGGGAGGCAGCCGTTAGGCCATGGCTGACATGAGTCAGAAGAGAATGACAAACAGAAGGATAAGTTTTTGACTAGCTATTATGCAGTTAACTAAAACCAACCCTGCAGCCTTCCAGTTTCATAAATGAATATAATTCCCTCTATTGAAAAACTTGTTTGAATTATGTTGTGTGTTATTTACCACCTCCATGACTTATTCAGAGAATGTGCTTTGTCTAAGAATGTAAAAAAAGTTCTAGACAAATGAACTGATGTTTTGATGATTTTGACTCTTTCTATGTTATAAAAGTTGAATTGTAATATTATTTAACTAAATTAATTTAAATTTAAAGAGTCACACGTGGATCGTGGCTATTGTTTAGTATAGCACAGATCTACAATAAATGAGAACAAAAAATGCAGTCAGAGCTTTGGTTAACAACAAGCCCCAGCCAATCGAGACAGTTAGTGCAGCCGAGGCTTTCAGCAAAATCAACAAATCAGCTGATCTAGGACTTGAAATTGAACTTCAGGATGGCAAAACAAGGAAACAGGACTGTTTGACAACTATCAGTATTTCAGAGAGTACCAAAGCAGCCATGTTTCTCCAAAGGCTGTCCAATGCAGATATGGAATCTTAATTTGCACACATCTAAAGCACAGTCTACTTGGTCTTATATTTAGCAGACAAAGTGCTGAGCATCTGTTGGTCCTTTAATGGACCGGAACCTGGTGGTCCAGAGTCGACGATAAGAAAGTAAGAGAAAGAAAGAGGCTGATAGCGCTTGTTGGTCCTTGAATGGACCGGAACCTGGTTTTCCGGAGAGTAAGAGAGAGAAAGAGGCTGATATCCCCTGGTTTACGCGGAAAGCCAATAGAGCCCTGTTGTTAGGGCTCGCGCTGCCGCACGTAGGCACCAGGCGCCCTCTCGAGTGGGTGAAGGCACAGTGCGCCTTCTCGAGAAGGGCTTAGAAGCCCGGGCAAGAAAGTGAGCTCAGCGGGCCTCCGCGCTTCAAGGAATTAGCCTGAGAGAGAGAGAGAAAGACAGAAAGAAGGAATAGAAAGAAAGAAAGACACAGAGACCAAAGCTCTGATGGAGCAAAGGTGTTTTAATCAACATGGCCTGGGCACATATACTGTCTTACAAGGTGGTTATTCTCAGCAAAGACAAAGATTAAAATTCCAGACTTACAAAACATAAGACGATCCCTATCAAAGAGAGAGAGTTGCAAACAATCACCTTTTACCGTATGGCTCATTAAAAGGAAGAGGATACTTATCACCGTAATGAGAAATGCCTGGATTCCTCAGCCCCGGGAAAGGCATGCCTCTCCTCTTAATTCCTGAATATTCAGGAATTAATAAGGGCCAGAGGGTTCCTGACAGATCCAAAACAGCACACAGGAAGCCTCTTGTTAAATGCTTCCTGACAAGCATCTGTATTGGAAGATCTCCAGTCAGGCGCCCCCCAAAAGGCTTGGTCACCTGCAGCCAGGGCAGTGGATGACATAACTGTATTCACGACAGCACTGGTCTATAATCTCTTCAGTCAGCTTCACAGGCATTAAATGACAGTAAATGTTCTTATCTGGTAATTTGGATTTCTTCAGCCAAATAACAAGTGTGTTATGATAGTCTGTCAGTGAAGGAGCAGAGCTCTTAAGCAAGTGTCCTCTCTTCTGTATCAAGATGGCCTTTAGAAACCACAATGAGTTACTGAGAATTCTTCCCCATACATCCTCGAAATGCCTATAATTTTTCCTTTAGACCCCTTTCCATCTCCCCAGGAAACAATATCAGAAATACTTCCATCAATTTCAAAATGCCCTCCTTGTTACTTTATTTAAATTTTACTCTCACTGGAGCACACCCCCTGAAGGAGACACTCTGCCTTTACTCCAAAACTTAAACTGCATGCTTGAAATGAAAACATTGACTGTTTCAGAAAGCCACAAGCAACACTTTGCCTGTGTGTCTTTAGGATGAAAGTGTGGTGATGTACTTGGATTGCAGAACAGTTAACAGGTGTAGAGCAGAGACTTTCTTAAAACCTTCTACTTAGGGGGCTCTCCAAGTCAGATCTGTCTCAAAAGCTCAGAAACCAAAGGAATCAGTGGGTGGGTCCTGCTCTGCAGGTTTTCAGCTATCTGCAAGGGCTGTGGTACCATGGGGTTTTGCCAGCGAGTCTGAACAGTAAATGCAAGGGGAGGAAAGCTAGATCAGGGAGCTGCCAACAGATGGGGCATGGTATCAACTGCAAAACTCATGCTTTGACAAAAAGAGCTGTAAATGCAAGGACATGTCAGCAGCCTGCAAGCTCCACTACCAGGCGCCTCGGTGCTTTTTCCCAGTACTTTTCTGCCCATGGCATAACTTATATGAAATCTGAAAACTCAAAAATCTGTAGTTTTTGAAATAAACCAGGTGAGTGGAGCATTTCTGGGTTTGTATTAAACATTGAGCTCTTTTTGAGGGAAGAAGAGATAATGAAACAACTTGAAATAAAATTTGCCACAGACTGACTTCTCTAATCGGCGATATATTTGGTGCCTCACTGAGTGAGCACTACGATAAGCTTTAACGAAACGGCCAAAAGAAAGAAATATTAATATCACTGTAGAGAAAAGGCAGTATAGTTTGCTCAGCATTGTTGGAACATTTGGAGAGACGATGAGCAAACATTCAGGTTAAGGAGACATCTGCCAAAGTAAAGGTCTTTCAGTGAAAAGGGCAATGGAAACTTCTGTCCGGCATATAATATTTGGCCAAATGAAAGTATCAAATGTGAGAATAAAATGTATCAAAAAACTGATAGTTGGCTTGGGGGACTGAGGAGAAGAATTAAAGGAGAGGAAAATTATGTGTCTGAGCATTCAAAGGTAAATAAAATTTTTAAAAATTGCACCTACTTAAAATATTCATTTTACTAGTTTTAAGTATATAAAACGAATGAATAATTTAATAGGGAGAAACGAGAAAGGCTGTGAGCTGCTGGGAGAGGTAAATTCCAAGCTTGAGTTAAGTATTCTTTCCAGACTATTCTCTTTGGAAGGGTTTCTTGCCAAAAGTATGCTCCCAGGCTCACCTCAGGTGATGTATTAACATTCTGAAAGCTTTTACCTAAACCAATAAATGAAACTCCCTGATTAGCTACAACCCCTGTAGACTCAGTAACTTTACCCATTAATTAACAAAGGGCCAAGTGAAAGCAAGGACAGAGTGTAGGGCAAGAAATCCTGCCATTTCTCTTAAGTCTTAGGGTAACAACAGAAATAAATAAATAAAAATGAATGATTTACAGCCACTTATTTTGGGCAATTTGTTGAAATAGCTAGATTTTGTAATTTAAATAGTAGAAGCTAGCTGATCAGTGATCTGTTATGTATGGGTCTGTGTGTGTGTGTTTATAGTTTTTTAAACATATACACTCAGAATGCTTACCGATAAGTATAAATATTTATGACATATTTGCAAATTCTGTTAAGGAGATGTTTGTATGGATAGTTTCACTTCAAAAATTGTAGTGTTGAGGCTTTTAGAAGATTACAAATATATTTCCTAAGAGACATAAAGTACACATCTGCTAATAAGATGAAAGTCCAGCATAGTGAATTCCTTTTCCACTCAGAAATTAACACAAAGGATGGATTTTAAAGATGAAGAGGGAAAAAATAAAAATAAAATAAAAATACAGAAGGTATGTGGCACTGAAATATTTATTAACTTAACCAGACATGTCAGACACGTAATTTTCCCTTTATAAACAACACATCTATTTGTATAGGAAAATGTCACATTGAAACACAAAAGCACTTGGAGTGGGAAGCAGAGAAAAGATTGGTTCCAGGATTCTAGATGCATTTCAAAGTAACAAATCTGCTCCTGACAAGGGCAAAAAAGTTGAAGAGTTTGATGATTTAAGCATGCAGAGGCTATATACTCCAGCACATTGGAGAAGACGTAGAAACCAATAATTTCCAAACAATGCGATTTTAATATAAATCACATATTTTCTCTCTGTATATCGAATCACTAATTTAAAATGGCAATTCTCTGAGCTAAAGAACAAAGGAAAGTGGGTTGGGGTTATCAGAAGCTAGAAAGAAAGCCCTGTGGAGCAGGAAACTGGCTCTCGGAGGAAACGGTGCTCCCAGACCTGAGCTCCATGTGAGGCCCCCGGATCAGGTGTTCTGAGGGTATACCCAGAAGCTAGAATCTGGAACCAGGTTGTGCTGGGAGGACACCGACAGAAGTCGCAAGTCCCTTCCTCCATTTGTCCTACCTCCAGGCTCGCTCTGGTTTGGTTTAGTCACTAAGTTGTGTCCGACTCTTGTGACCCCATGGGCTGTACACTGCTAGGCTTGTCTGTCCATGGAATTCTCCAGGTAATTATACTGGAGTGGATTGCCAATTTCTTCTCCAGGGAGTCTTCCCAACCCAGGAATCAAACCCAGTTCTCCTGCATTGCAGGCAGATTCTTTACCAACTGAGCTACATGGAAGATATATTGGTAGAATCTATCAGAAAACCTTCAGGTAAATGAGAAATATGTTTCAGCATCACTGGTCAAGCATCACAGGAGCAGAATAAAGAAGAATGGGTTTGAAGTTCAGAGGTAAGAGATTTATAGCCAGAATATTCTGTTATTCCCTTTCTCTCTTTGCACCTTAAGTTTCTTTCTTTCAATCACATAATACCACCAGCATTCCAAACCCTTGATGGACCTTACATGCCTTCTAGAGCTACTTCCCCACATTAGTAGTCCCTTTCATATCAAAATTTCTCAAAAATGCTCTCCAGAAAGGCCATTGCAACTCAACCATCATTCAAATACTAAATCACTTCAACCTAGCTTCACTCCTTTAGCATGAGTGTGCATACGTAGTCATTTTAACCATGTCCAACTCTTTAAGAACAATTCCATGAATACTGAATTTCACCAGGGTTACCAAAACCAAAAGACTCTGCTTTATGCTCACCTGACTCAGCCCTTATGCGTAGAATCCAGGCAGCTCCTCTCTCCTGCCAGAAACACTTTCCTTTGTGGACATCCGTGAATTCCTGCTCTCACTGAATGCAATTTTCAGTCTGATGCTTTCATCTTTTATTTCTCTTCACTTCTACTTGTTACTATGTCACAGGTTTTGATGCTGGTATGCAATATTTCTGTAACTCCACTCACTCTGTAAAAATCTTTAATGTGAGTCATACACTGTAATGTATTAAGTGTTTAGTAGTATCTCTCTACTGGTAAACTCCAAATTCATGTATCAAAATGATATCACTCCTCTGAACTCCAAACATCCAGTAAACTCATATTCCTCCTTCATTGTTGCATAAGTGTCATCAACATAATGCTGCTCAAATGCGACTGTTTATTATCTCCTAAAAAATGTTCCTTCTTTAGTCTTCTCTAAGACAGGAACTGGAATGAAATCTTACCAGTTGCCCAAGTTAAAAACTAAGAAATTATCTTTAATGATTGGATTTATTTCCTCTTCCACATGCAATACATAGATACCCTTGATTTTACCTCCCAGTGTATCTAAAATCTATTTACTTTCTATACTTTCATTCTGCTTTTAGCGGTGAGAATCCAAGTCACCATTACCATATATACCACTCATATCTTGTCTGATTATCCCACTCGTGTGTTCTCTTACTCCAATCCAGTCTCTCCACAGCAGCCAATGATCTTTAAAGAAAGCAATCAGATCTTGTTACTTCTCTTTGAAAGCAACCCAATGGCTTCCAATAGCACTTAGAATAAATTTCAAATGATAAATGGTATCCCATAGCCTAGCCTAACTATATTCACCCTGTATAAGTATTCTACAAGCAACTCTCTATATTCCAACAACATTGCTGTTTTTTGGATCTTAATTTAACTTTCTTTTAGAACCTTTTTTAAAATAATTTTATTAATAATGTATATTTATTAAAAAAAGGAACATACTGGGTCTTTGTTGCCGTGCGGACTTTTCTTTAGGTGCAGAGAGTGGGGGAGAGGGGACTACTCTTAACTGCAGTTGCCTCTCCCAAAGCAGAGCATGGGTACCAGGGCATGCCGGCTCCAGCCGCGGCAGCGTGCCGGCTCCATCACTGTGGTTCCCAGGTCCTAGAGCACACGTTCTATCATTTTGGCACAGAGGCTGGATTGCCCCATGGTATCTGGGTCCTCTGGGGCCAGGGATCAAACACACACCTCCTGCATTGGAAGACCAGCTCTTCATCACTGAGCCACCAGAGAAGCCCCTTAGTTTAATTTTTAAAAAAATTATTGAAATATAGTTGATTTACAATGCTGTGCTGTTGTTTCCTGGCTAAGTTGTGTCTGACTCTTCCCAAACCCATGGACTGTAGCCTGTCAGGCTTCTCTGCCCGTGGGATTTCTCAGGCAGAAATACTAGAGTGGGTTGTTGTTTCCTTTTTCAGGGGATCTTCTAGACCCAAGGGTTGAACATGGGTCCCCCACATTGCAGGCAGATTCTTTACCAGCTGAGCCACCAGGGAAGCCCTATCTATCTATCTATATTCTTATATACATATAGTCTTTTCCATCGTGGTCTATCCAGGATATTAAATAAAGTTCACTGTGCTATGCCCTAAGACCTTGTGGCTTATCCATCCTATATATAATAATTTACATCTGCTAATCCCAAACTCCCAATACATCCCTCTCCAACTCCGCTTTCCCTTAGAATACTGCTCTTTTTTTTTTAGTTACTTAACCAGTCCATCCTAAAGGAGATCAGTCCTGGGTGTTCAATGGAAGGACTGATGTTGAAGCTGAAACTCCAATACTTTGGCCACCTCATGTGAAGAGTTGACTCATTGGAAAAGACCCTGATGCTGGGAGGGATTGGGGGCAGAAGGAGAAGGGGACGACAGAGGATGAGATGGCTGGATGGCATCACCGACTCAATGGACATGCATTTGGGTGGACTCCAGGAGTTGGTGATGGACAGGGAGGCCTGGCGTGCTGCTTTTCATGGGGTCACAGAGTCGGACACGACTGAGCGACTGAACTGAACTGAGCTGAACAAAATTTTGAGCACTTACTATGTGTTACCATCATGGTAAACGGTATTTGTATCCTTATGAAAATTGAGTCTAATAAAAAGTGACAGACATACCTGTATGCATACTTTCCATTACAGATTTAAATATTGCTTCATAGGAAATAAACAGGGTTTAGAGCAGAAACAGATCATGATTGGTGAAGAGTTAAGCTATAATCTATAAAACAAGTCATTAGCCATGCAAAAAATGAAGAGAAAAAAAATTTCCAAGTAGAACACCACATGGAAAGGCCCTAAAACTTTAGTGTGGGCAAGCAGCTAGCAGTACTTCAAGAAGGCCTTAATGTCGTAAATTAAAAGGAAATGGGGAAAGAGATGGTTGGATGGATGTAGTAGCCTAGCCAACTGGGCCACTACAGATTTCTCAACCTTGATAAGTTTAACAAATAAGTCTTTGTTCTGGATGGCTAAACTCTGTAGTTGAATCTTTAGCAACATTACTGACCACTGGAAAAAAGTAGCATATGACCTCAGCTGTGAAAATTATGGTTACCAAAGGGGTAAGGCAGAGAGGGTAAAATTGGGAGACTGGAACTGACATATACACTCTAACATATATACCATAGATAGCTGATACGAAACTACTGTATAGCACAGAGAACTCTGCTAAATATTCTGTAATGACCTTTATCAGAATAGAATCCAAAAAAGAGTGATACATGTATATGTATGTGTGTATGTATATGTGTATATATATATGACCTTCCCAGGTGGTTCAGCAGTAAAGGATAGGCCTGCAATGCAGGAGATGTGGGTTCACTCCATGGGTCAGAGAGATCCCCTGGAGAAGGAAATTCTTGCTTAGGACATCCCATGGACAGAGGAACTTGCATCCATGGGGTCACAAAGAGGCAAAGAGTCAGATGGGACTTATCAACTAAGCATGAACATATATTTATTTATATGTCCATTGAATTGGTGATGCCATCCAACTGTCTCATCTTCTGTCATCCCCTACTCTTCCTGCCTTCAATCTTTCCCAGCATCAAGGTATTTTCTAATGAGGTGGCTCGTCACATCAGGTGGCCAAAGTATTGGAGTTTCAGCTTTAATATCGGTCCTTCTGATGAATATTCAGGACTGATTTCCTTTAGGATGGATTGGTTTGATCTTGCAGTCCAAGGGACTCTCAAGCATCTTCTCCAACACCACAGTTCAAAAGCACCAGTTCTTCAGCACTCAACTTTCTTTATAGTCCAACTCTCACATTCATACATGACTATTGGAAAAACTTTGACTAGATGAACCTTTGTCAGCAAAGTAATGTCTCTGCTTTTTAATATGCTATCTAGGTTGGTCATAGCTTTTCTTCCAAGGAGCAAGTGTCTTTTAATTTCATGGCTGCAGTCACCATTTGCAGTGATTTTGGAGCCCAAGAAGATAAAGTCTGTCACTGTTTGCACTGTTTCCCCATCTATTTCCCATGAAGTGATGGGACCGGATACCAAGATCTTAGTTTTCTGAATGTTGAGGTTTAAGCCAACTTTTTCACTCTCTTCTTTCACCTTCATCAAGAGGCTCTTTAGTTCCTCTTCACTTTCTGCCATAAGGGTGGTGTCATATGAATATCTTAGGTTATTGATATTTCTCTTAGCAATCTTGATTCCAGCTTGTGCTTCATCCAGCCTGGCATTTCTCATGATGTACTCTGCATATAAGTTAAATAAGCAGGGTGACAATGTACAGCCTTGATGTACTCCTTTCCCAATTTGGAAACAGTCTGTTGTTTCATGTTGAGTTCTAACTGTTGCTTCTTGACTTGCATACATGTTTTTCAGGAGGCAGGTAAGGTGGTCTGGTATTTCCATCTCTTCAAGTATTTTCCACAGTTTATTGTGATCCACACAGTCAAAGGATTTAGCGTATTCAATGAAGCAGAAGTAGATATTCTTCTGGAGTTCTCTTGTTTTTTTCTATGATTCAACAGATGTTGGCAATTTGATCTCTGTTTCCTCTGCCTATTCTAAATCCAGCTTGAATATTGGAAGTTCTTGGTTCACATGCTGTTGAAGGCTGGCTTGGAGAATTTTGAGCATTACTTTGCTAGTGTGTGAAATGAATGCAATCGTGCAGTAGTTTGAACACTCTTTGGAATTGCCTTTCTTTGGGATTGGAATGAAAACTGACCTTTTCCAGTTCTGTGACCACTGCTGTGTTTTTCAAATTGGCTGGCATTTTGAGTGAAGCACTTTAGTAGCATCATCTTTTAGGATTTGAAATAGGTCAGCTGGAATTCCATCACCTCCACTAACTTTGTTCTTAGTGATGCTTCCTAATCGTGAATTCAATTTGCTGTACATTCTTCTGTCCCAAGAAGAAGTCAATACAACATTGTATATCAACTATACTCCAATAAAAGTTAATTACAAAAAAAACTCTATGTATTTCAATGTCTCAAAAGAAGCAAAAACCACTGGTGTGTACTAAGAAGTTGCAGGCAATAATAGCCACATTTCTTAAACTTTGGCTTTTTCCAGTTGCTTCCTAGAGCTATATACTTGAATGCATGTGGTACACCTTTCACGTTTCTCTTAGAAGAATTTTACCAAATGTTTAAATACATAACATAAACCATAAGCTTCTTTGCAGGCCACCTGTCTCCTAGTTGTAAACCAATGCCAAATATTATGCAGAACTCCACTTCAATGAATCAATTTCTGTATTAAGACAATGCTGACTGCCATAACAAAGGAGCCCCATATACCTCCGTGGTTAAATTCAATAGGAATGTGTATCTTATATGAATAGGTGGTAGTGCAAGTTTGGAGGAGGTAAACAGGCTCTCTGCTCTTACCTCTGCCCTCCTATACAGGAGATCCTTAGAAACTGCTGAGAGTAGTGGGTGGGCCCTCTGTACAGTCCCAAGTCTGCATAAAATCTACAGTGGGTTCTCCTCATCCTCGGTTCTACATCTGTGGATTCAACCCAGATCATGTAGGACCAAAATGTTTACTGTTGAATAAAATATCCTTGTATAAATGGACCTCTATAGTTCAAGCCCCTCCTGCTCAGGGTCAACTATAATTCAACTTTCTGTGTAACAGAAAACACATTTCTTTAAACATAAGAGAAGTCATCCAAGTATCTCTTTAATACCCCATTTTAATTGTAGTAAAGACAGTCATAAAGTCTTAGAGGGCCTGACATCCTGACCTCATTTCCATCAGTGTTCTCCCTCGGTCTGCTTCGGGCACACTGGCCTTCCAGATGTCCCTAAGTGTCCTCAAACAGGACAGGTACAGTCTGGCTTCAGGAAGTTTGCAATGACTACTCCCTATGCCTTGAGGACTGTTCATCCAGGTATCTGCATGAGTAAGTTCATTATTTCCTTTAATTTCTCCCAAATGTCACCATCTCAGTGAGACCTATGTCCTCTAGTTCCCCACAGCTAATAGCCCCTGAACTCTGAAATCCACTGTACCTGCTGAGGCATGCATTAACACCATGCATCAAATAGTCCCTGATGTCCCTGCTACAAGGCAATCGGCAGGGCTATACTTTCTAGTTGGCCCTCATATTGGAATGGAATCATGTGATGAATTTTTGCTGATTGCCTGAGAATGGAAATGAGGTTTGGTTCCTCCTGGCCAGAGTAGTCAACTATCTGGCCATAATTTTCTGGGTTATTTTCCTCTGACATAACAATGGCATGACCTAAACCATGGTGTTTCTAGCCCTTTTAACCCATAGCCCTTTAACCCATTCGTTATCTTTACTATTTATTCTCTTTTTCATGGCAAGATTATAAGATTAAGGAGCAGGGGTCTTTATCTGTTGTATTCATGACTACACTCACAGGCCTCAAAAAGATGTCTATTATATAATAGGTGTTCACTGAAAACTTATCAGATTGCTGAATGAATCAAAGTGAGTCCTAAAAGTATATTCTGCTTACGAAGAAATCATTCTTTTTTTTTTTTTAAAGGACATGAAATGGGCAAGAAAAAGGCTCTAAGAAACAGTTGGTGACAGTGAAAAAGTAAAGCATAAAAGTTCAGTCTAAAACTGAATGCGCACACATACACATACACAGATTAAATAGATAAAAATATATAAGTATAAAACCAGTGGAAATAAATACATGAGTATGCTTAAAGAGTCTATTTTTATGTCTGTAATCATTTGTGTGTGTGTGTATATATATATATATATATATTTACTTCTCTAATTTTATCAAATTATAAATGATTAATGCATAACATCTATATAGAGCCCCCTGGGAAGCTCATATAGAAATAAAGTCACACATAATTATCTTTGGCACGTCCCTGGTGGCTCAGGGGTAAAGGGTCTGCCTGCAATGCGGGAGACCTGGGTTGAAGGACATGGCAACCCACTCCAGTACTCTTGCCTGGAGAATCCCATGGCCAGAGGAGCCTGGTGGGCTACAGTCCACGGGGTCACAAAGAGTGGGACATGACTGAGTGAGTGGCCCTAACTAATCATCTTCAACTATTTAGTCTCCTCTTCTTCCTTTCAGTAAAGGGAATCCTCTAGTTTTTGTTGGACAGAAAGATACACTATTTCTTAGTTCCTGTTATAGTTTGATTTAAACATGTGCCTAAATTTGGCAAGGGATAGGAGCAGAAGTATTGTGTGGGAGGGACTTCCAGACCACCTCTTTAAAGAAGTTTGTCCAGTACTCTGCATTCTTCCTTACCACTGGATGAGAAATGCAAACACAGGAACAGAAAGTTGAAGTTGATAGATCTGCCACACCATATCTGGCCGATTATCCTCTGGACTGTGATACTGAGAGAAATCAAATTCTAGTGTATCTTACACACTATATTTTACAATCTATTAAAGAAGTCTGAGAGCTGAAGAATTGATGCTTTTGAACTGTAATGTTGTAGAAGACTCTTGAGAGCCCCAGTCAATCCCAGAACAAATCAGTCAATCCTAAAGGAAATCAATCTTGAATATTCACTGGAAGGATTGATGATGAAGCTCCAATACTTTGGCCACCTGATGCAAGGAGCTGACTCATTAGAAAAGACCCTGATGCTGGAGAAGATTGAAGGCAGGAGGCGATGTGGACGACAGACGGTTGGATGGCATCACTGACTTGATGGACATGGGTTTGAGCAAACTCCGGAAGTTGGTGATGGACAGGGAGGCCTGGTGTGCTGCAGTCCATGGGGTTGCAAAGAATCTGGCGAGACTGAGTGACTGAATGATAACAATAGTAACCTAGCTGTTACTCTAGACACCACTAAATCCAAGTAAGAGGCGGTCACTAGATTGGTTTCTGCACTTTCATGTTTAGCATAAAGGTATGTATTTCACCTTTTCTTCCTCATTCTATGTTAGTAATTATAAAGATTCAATCACAAATTGGCTCTTCCTTTTCTAAAGAATAATACTGGTTAAGACTAAAACAAAGTCATCACAAAATTTTTAAAGTCCTTGCCTTGTTAGTAGGCAAATGTAGCACTTTAATATGTAAGAATAATTGCATGAACTTAGGTGCATCATTTTTGGCAACAGATTTTCCACAGTTGACACAAAGATGCCTTGGCAAAATTTGATAATTAGAGAAATGTGATATAAAGAAATCTATATCTTATGTTGTATTCATCAACACCCAATACAAAAATAATGAATGTCTGTATAAAAAATAGGATGCTTCCTTCATCACTAAAGAGTAGCTTTTCAGGCAATGATCTGAGTTTTATTTAAAATATATCCTTTGTTATACTTTAGTAAAAACATGGGGTAATGTGCATGGGGAATGTTCTGTAAAGGCAGAACCAATCCATATTTTGTATGATTATATTTGTAAATCTTTATTTTAGATCAATTTGGCACAAGGTATTTCCAATGAGTAGGACAGGGTATGATTCAATTGGTTTTGTTCTAAAAATGTATAGCTTCAATTATTTCCTGAACTCTGTCTATAATGATTTGCATTCTATTGTCCCTGCTGTTCCTTGACACCTACCATAATATAATCATGTCCCTCTAGTTTTGTTCTATTTCTTTTCTTTCCTCCTCTTAATTACCCCTTTTGTACCCCTGGTCTATGGTGTCTGTGTCTCTAATACATAGAGGTACTAATTTCACAACCCCCAAGGCTTGTCAGGTTAAAGATTAATGAGCAGACTATACCCAGAGGCTTCAGAAAGGTTAAGCATAATTACAAATGGGTATTTTATGCAATGCTGGAGATGTGCAAGCTGTTTTTTTAAAAAGGGCAAGAAAAAAGGTAATGAAACTTATGGGATTCATGTCAACTATTGTATCTCAAAAAGAAGGTCTTGTTAAAATGAGAAATTAACACGCTAACTGAACGGGATTGTTACATTCTACCCTTTGTTTTATTCCTGATTAAAAGACACACATCCACGCACAAAACCATATGGTAGAATTAAGTATAATCACAAGGCTGTTATATGACTCCCTTTTAATTTTACTTTTTTTCTTTATTATGAAAAGATACTTTTTCATTTTACAGTAAAAAAGAAAAGTTACAGTTTGAAAAAAATACAAGACTAGAACATCGGAAAAATTAAACAGCATTCAAAGAAGGAATATGTCATTTCCAGTTGAAATTTTATACTCACCACCAAAAGAGCTACTTTCTGTGGAAAAATAAAGCTCTTTTAGAGGTCCACTTGCACAATTATTGTAAGGTATAAGCTGAACATCTGGCCATCCCAGCACCATGGGGATAGTATTAGGATTATAGTAATCAAAAGAAATCCAGTCAGTGTTTTACTAATTATAAAGTGTTACCAGGGTTAAAACATTTGTGTTTAAAAGTCGGAAAGCTGTTGGCTTAATTGGAGGTGCTTTTCCCCAAAATGTTGCAGAACAAGGGAACATGTTAAAATTAACTTTGCTCAAAACAAAACAAAAAAAACATAATGAGAATATTGATCTCTAAATGTTGAGTTGATAAGTGAGGATTTTTTGGTAGCAAAGAGATTAGACATGAATAGTGTTAATTAATTTCCTTTCAGATTATTCAAGTTCTTTCCACTTGTACGCTAGATTCCTCAACTTCCTCCACCAACCACTTCTCTCTAGGGGTTGGAGAGAAGTGGGTTTTCTCAGTTTGCATCAACCTTTTCTTCTCTCTCCATTGAAATATGGAAATATGGAAAGTCACAGATGAACATGAAAGTTTCCATCTCATTTATAATAGGGGAAAAAGTGCTTTCTTGCCATCACTGTTTTTCTATCTACCACCCTATTTTCTTTATAGGAACATTTCTTTAAAGCACTTGTCTGTTTTTTCTGCCTCACGTCTTCCTTCTCAATCTCTTTTAAATTCACATCAATACAGCTTTCATTTCAATAACTGAAACGGCTATTTGTTAAGGTTATCGATGACCTTCCTAAATCCGGTGTACAGTCTACTATCCTCTCCCCATCCTCCTCTTTCACGCTCAGCGTGTGGCGAACACCCACTGCAGCACTTGCTTTTTACAGCCAGCCCTCCGTATATGTACCTGCAAGTTTTACTTGTATGGATTCAACTAACCTCACATTGAAAATATTTGGGAAAAAAAAGTCCAAAAATTTCCAAAAAAAGCAAAAGTTGAATTTGCTACACTCTGGCAACTATTTACACAGCATTTACATTGCATTTACAACTATTTACATAGAATTTGCATTGTATTTACAAAGATTTGCATAGCACTTACTTGGTACTTGGTATTATAAGTAGAGATGATTTAACGTATACAAGCGGATGTGCAGAAGATATGTGCAAATCTACACCATTTTATAAAAGCGACTAGACCAAACACAGAAATAGACTCAGACTTTGAAAACAAACGTATGGTTGGTTACCAAAGAGGAAAGGCTGGGGAGAAGTGGGGAGAAGTTAGGGGTTTAGGATTAACATTTACCCACCACTCTGTATGAAATAATCAACCAAGACCTCCTATATAGCACAGGGAACTCTATTCTAAATTTTCTGTAATAGCCTATAATGGAAAAGAAACTGAAAAAGAATGGATATGTGTATATGGATAACTGAATCACTTTGCCGTGTACCTGAAACTAACATAACAGTGTGAATCAATGGCACAGTGTAAAATTAAAACTAGATTAAAACAAAGATACTAGAGCATTCTCAGGTTTTGGTATCCATGGGGATCTTCTGTGGATACTGACAGACGACAGCAATACCTTCCTGCTGGATACACTTTCCTCACTTGACATCCAGGATATCCGCAGGTAACTGGCTTTACACCTACCATTCTCAGTCTCCTTGCTTGTTCCTAATCATTCTGAACTCTTATGGTTGTTTAGGAATAGCCCAAGATCATCCTTGAACATGCTCTTTCCTTCAGAATTCTTTTCCTTGGTGAATTAATTCAGTTTCAATGTCATGTGTATGCTGACAACTGATAGACTAGAATTTTTACTGCTAACCAAATATCTACATTCTCACTCACATTACACAGACCCTTTCTAGTTAAGTGGGCCCATTGGATTAACCAACACCAATAGGTGATGTCTGTCTCTTCTAGACAGTGTTTAAGAGCTAATGTGAGCATGTGAGAGGTCACATGGTGATGGTGATACATGACGAACATGAAGGCCTCACATACAAATAATGAAATCCTGATATAAAATCAGCTTAGATGCCTGAGTCAAGTGCTTAAAAGCAACCTAATCTGGGAAGGTGTTTGGACACATAGCAGACTTTTTATGAGCAAGAAGTAAAGCTTTTCCACTTCATGCATAGGGTCAACAAACTTCTTCAGCAAAATGACAGTGATAAATATTTCAAGCTTGTGGGCCATGTCATCTCTGCTGCAACTACTCAGTTCCAATTCTGCCATTTTAGTGAGAGAACAGCCATGGACATGATATAAATAAATCAGAATGTAGCTGTGTTCCAACAAAAGCTTGTTTAACTGAAATGGGCGGTAGGCTGGATTTGGCCTATGGACCACAGTTTGCTGACCCTTGCTCTAAGCCACTGAGATTTTGGTGTTTCTTTATGATCCCAGCATACAGCCTAGTCTATATGGATTAATACAACTGTCAAATATATGTCTTCATTCCAGATCTCCAGGCACATGTATGATTGACATAGGCTCCTAATTTCTCCTTTTAGAAAAAAAAAATTACCTTATTCTCAATCCCAAAGTTCAGTGTGATACTATCAAAGGGTAAGTCCAACCATGTCACTCTCGCTCCAAGTTATCTAGGACCTTTCTATTTATTGAAAGTCTACAGTTGTTAAAATAGTCTGCAAATAGGATAACAATTCATTCCAGTTTTCTAGAAAAATACCCAACTATAATTAAGTTCATCTCCTTTTACTTTCAAAAGTGTGCTAAGATAATGAGTTATATGACTCATTATCTCAGTGGCCTCTTTTGCTACTATTTTCCCATATTTCATATTGATCCAGCCATATCTGCATTATTGCCATTTCAGAGCACACAAAACACCATTCAACATTAGTGCTTTTTACATTTCCTATTTCTGTTTCCTAAAATGTTCTTCCTCTAAAACACGTCTGCTCTATTCCTCCTTCACCTTTTTCACATATTTCTATAAATGGGATATTCTCAATGCAGTATTCCTCAACTAATTTCTTTAAATTGTATATCATCCGCCAATCCACTTTGTCTCTCCCTCCCTCATTTACTTATTTTCACCATAACACTTGTGACCATCTATGGTATATGAGTCTGACAAAATGTTCTTACTTACTTCATTTGTTGTAAATCTTTTCACATTAGAATGTACCTTCCATAAAGTCAGATGCTTCCCCCAAATCTACAGCCATGCCTCATAATGCAATTCGTCTGTGTTTGAATGGGTAGTGTCTATAATGAAAAGTAATTGTTTAGGTCCTAAAAGAGAGATTGCCTCTCTTCAATTTTAGTTGCATTTAACTGATTTAGGGATGATCTGTGTCTTAGCTATGAGGACTTAGGGAGCAGAGACTTAGGGAAGTCCAAATAAAGCGTTATCTCTAACACTTGAAGATCTAAATCTTCAACAAAAAGGCGGAAAGAATCAAGTTAATGAGAACATTATGAGAAGTAATGTGAGGTGACATATTACAGTGGTAGCCACTGCTTCAAAATGAACTGCTCAGAGATCCAGAAAGTGGCTTCCCAGTGATCTTGCTCAGGCACACTGCCTATCTCTTGAAATGGGAAACCCTATTTGGATCAGTCTATTAGAATGAGAGCAAATCTCTTCTGCTCACTTCTAGCTCATGTTTCCCATTGGTCACAGTAGCTATCTGGGATTTAGTGCTCCTGAACTTTCTGCTTGCATAACTTGGTTCTTCTGCAACTGCTTGGAAAGAGAGATCTTAAACTCCATAATGTGCTCTTTTATTTAAGCTTGTTAATGTTTCAAAGAGCCAATGACATGAGTCCGGTTGAACTCAGGAAGAAAGAAATATGTGGAGACACAAAGGGCTGGAAGGTCAGTGGGGTATCAGAGGAGGAGCAAGAGGTTGAGCATGCAAAAGTCAGGGAATTCAGAGAAAATCTGAGAGGGTACTTAGCAGGTGATTTTTATAAACTATTTTTTTTTAACATTGGTCATATCCATACATCATGACCACAATTACTGTTTGCACTTCTCTTTTGCAGGGAAGTACACCTATTGATTTCATTTTCTTCCTTTTCTTTAGCAATATAATATTGATTTGGGACCAGATTATGTCGGTGAGTAAACTAAATGCTTAGTTTAGAACAAAAATTTATTAAAGACATGTTAAAAGTATAGGAGAAAATGTCATGTGCTTAGAATCTGACCTATAGAGAAGTCCCACAAACCCTGAAAACTAATTTTTAGAAGCTGGTCCATCAAAGGATAAATTCTGGATTGTTAGGGTGTGCTCAGGTAGACTGGGAACAGCCAATTTCTATCACCAGTTTCTGAGAGGACAGAAAGACGTCAACGCCAACCATCTGCCCTCCAAGAGCAAGCTGAGGTTCTGCCTGGCAACCACAGGGCTGGGACTAGCTGAGTGAAGCGTAATACTGACTTCCTCAGAGGCAACCACAACCTCGAACAATAGAGAGGACAGATTTCTTCCTCACTCTTCTGGAACATGTGCTGCATCTAAGCTGCATTCAGAGGCATGTGTACTCCATTCCTTCCCATGACGCAAACAGAGCCTGCTTTTCCATTCAGAATCGCTGTGCAGGGCAGCCAGTACTAACAGGTCTGGACACAGAACCACCTAGGAAAAAATAACTAGACTGTTGATGGCTAGTCGTGCAAGATCCCTTCAAACATGTTATGTCCAAAGCAGTAGTTCTCCAACCTTCAAAATCTATACCTATTCAATAAGCAAACATTTTCCCAACACCCCTTACTTCTGAATTAAAAACATAGTATTTTAGATTGGGAGAGAGATAAATTAGAAGTTGAGGATTAACATATACACAGTACTATATATAAAATTATTAAACCACAAGGACTTACTGTATAGCACAGGGAATTATACTCAACATCTTATAATAACCAATAATGGAAAAAATTGAAATGAACCTGTGTATGTATAACTGAATCACTTTGCTACATACTTGAAACTAACACAACATTATAAATTAACTATATATCAATAAAAGAACATAGTCATTTGGGGATGTGTGGGGGTTTGGTCTCTAGGTGTTTAACCCATACATCAGTAATGATCTTTCCATAGCTGACACAGGAAAACACCCTGAACTTAAACCTGCAAATCTTTTTATAAGTTCACTACCTAAGCCAGACATTCAAGATCTTTGAGCACCAGTTAGAGAGCTTTACACAACTGAGGTCTATATTGTATAGCCTAGCAAGTGCAGTTATTAAGTATTCATGACTGTCTCCTTATTTCAAAGTTATTTATTGAATCAGAGTATTTAATCTACCTTTTATATTTTCATGACAAAGCTATTTAGAAACAAAAATTAGATCTTCCTCCTTCATCTGCATTTAACATAGTGTTTCTCCATGTCTTATAAAGAAATGATGTAATGACTGTGATTTCTTTGTTAGTTCATTGATTTTATGGTTATTTAAGTAATGCAATGATAAAGAGAAATAAGTAATACAGTTGGTAAGGAGAAATGGTTTGGAAAACTTGACTCACTTTAGGTCCAGATAAAAATGCGTTTACCAAAACTTTGCTACTGAAGAGACTTCAACAGAAATAATATTTGCAAACCTAACTATATTGGAGCACAAATTAATTAAGAAACTGTTTCTAAAGGCTTACATAGTTCCTGACCCTTGATTAAATTTTTCTTTCTTTGTTTTGTTATTAGTTGGGATTTTGGCTGATGTTTTCCTAGGAACATTTCCACTAATGAAAAGGTCTTTCAATTTAACAGCTTTAGGGATACAGCAAGATTTTGTCCATTAAAAGGAGCTATTTTCCTATTAATATGGAATAGACTAATGACTGAAAAAAAATACGGCAAAGTCAAAATGGGAATAGAGAACAGTTTCCAAAAAGAAGAAAGCCTAAGGGGGTGAGCCATGACCACTGGTGCAGCTTAAGTGTACACAGGATATTGGAAGGTCAGCTTCAAGCAACAGAGTATAGCCAAAGAGAGTGCATGCCAGCATTTAGTAGCCTCTTACATATGCTATTTTATGTGACCTTTACAACAACTTAATCAGTATTATTTTCTTCAATATCACATGAAAAAAAAGCTAAGGGTCAGAAGGGTTTGGAAACTTGCTCCAAATCACACACATCAATAGTTCTCAAATTTCTGAGTGTTGTAGAATCACTTGCAGTGAGGTATTAAAAATCCAAGTGCCATAGTTTACCCCATTAGCCTTCCATTAAGCATTTTGTCTGCAGTTTTTATGACCTCTCCACTGTTTACCTTGAGTGTGAAAACCACCAACGTGGACAGCAAGCTGCAAATCTAGGATTCAAATATAGATCAAATCTATTTCCTATGTCCACAAAAAGAACTAAATCTAAACCAAAATCAGAGTTGGACAGGAAATAAAAGTGATAGTGTTTCTAACAATCAGTGTCCCTTCTTTACTGTTCATTTGAACATTAGCACTGAACATGACACTAATTAGCCACGGACATAAAAATGTGTTTCCTTTCAAATGAAAGAAGTTGTCTCTGAGCACTTTTAGGATTTAATTCTATATGTACACGAACTCTATGGATAAATTTGGTTACTCGTTTGCTATACATTTAAGTTGAGGTAGTTCTAAAGTTTTGTCTGGTAGCAATATTGGAGATAAATAGAAAATGTGGCTAAGGTTTTGTCCTGAGAAGTAGGAACTGCCATAGATGTGATTGCTTGCCCCAAGGAGAATCATAGGCGCTAAAGTTCTGAGGTTTTATGATGTTACCTATTCCTCCACTGAACAGTTGAATTCAGTATCACATAGATTTAGAAGCATAGCTACTCATCAATAGTAATATGTGGATGCACTGTGGTCAAGTAAATTCTGCTACCAGAGCATTTTCTTTTCTCAGTAATTATTTATTAAATTGTAATAATTCCTTCCCTTTTCAGATGAGAAGGGAACATGAGTTCTTTTTAAAACATTCAAGCACTTAAATGCTCTATCCTGAAATTATGCAAGCTGAATTTGCAAATTTAAGGTTTGGTTTGGTAGAAGTCAATCAATAAGAATAGATTCTATCACATTTCTATACATTTTGTATGATGCTAGCAGAGAAACATTCTAAATTATTTTTATTAAGAGGCAATAGTTTGTTTTAGGGCTTGGAAATCCACTCCAGCATTCTTGGCTGGGAAACTCCATGGGCAGAGGAGGCTGGCAGACTTCAGTCCACGAGGTTGCAAAGAATTGGACACGACTCAGCATGCATACACACACACGCAATTTGTTTTAGTCTTCCTTCAAGTTTAAGTCAAAGACTCCAACAATTATGGAGTTCTGTTCTGCTCTTATTTCTAGTACAACAAGCATTTATCGGACACACTATCAACACATTTTTCTTTTAGGTGTTCTTTTTGAATTTGTGTGAGCATTTGTTTTCATTTTATATTGAACTATAGTTGATTTATGATGTGTTAGTTTCAGATGTACAGCAAAGTCATTCTGTTATATATACATATATCTATTCCTTTTCAAATTCTTTTCCCATTTAGGTTATTACAGGATATTGACCAAACTTCCCTGTGCTATACAATAAGTCCTTGTTGGTTATCTATTCTAAGTATAGTAATTTGTATATGTCAACCCCAAACTCCCAATTTATCCCTCCCGCACCACCCTTTTCCTTTCATAACCACAAATATGTATTCTATGTCTGTGAGTCTGTTTATATTTTGTAAATAAGTTATTTGTGTCATTCCTTTATATTCTGCATATAAGCGATATTAAATGAAATTTGTCTTGCTCCATCTGATTTACTTCATTTATTATCGTAATCTCCAGTTCCATCTATGTTGCTGCAAACTTCATTATTTCATTCTTTTTAATGGTTGAATAGTATTCTCTTGCATATATTTATATCTTCTTTATCCATCCATCTGTTGACAGACATTTAGCTTACTTCCACATCTTGGCTATTGCAAACAGCATTGCAATGAACACTGGAGTGCTTGTGTCCTTTCAAACCATGTTTTTCTTTTTCTATATATGCCCAGAAGTGGAATTGCTGGATCATATGATACCTCTATTTTTAGTTTTGTAAGGAACCGCCATACTGTTCTCCATGTTGGTTGCATGAGTCTTTCAAAGATGAACATGAAGTTACCCCACTCCTCAGAAAATTTACAGCTCACTGTTTTAGGTAAGTTTAATGGAAAAGGAGTAGCCAAACAATTGAATGATGAAAGCAAATGCAATTTGACAACAGTTTGTAACCTGGATCTAAGACTACTGATACATTCATTTCACCACCAGAGACCAAGTTTGAGGCCAGTCAAGATGCTGGGTGAGAAAAGGTCAGGGAAACCAGAGGAACAGGGCAGACCAAGGGACAATTCATAGAGACCGGGGCCTAGAAAAGAGGCAAAAAACGAGGGTCAGAGAAAAGGGAAGGACCGAAGGATACAGTAAGCCAGGAATTAGTACACAAAGTAAAGAAGAAGAATATTTGTAAAGAAAAGCAGATCCACTTTCATATAAAATGATATAAGGACTTACTTCTAAAATGTAAATACATGAGAAACTGATATTCAAAGAACTGCGTGCTTGCTAAGTCGCTTCACTCATGTCCAACTCTGTGTGATTGTATGGACTGTAGCCCACCAGGCTCTTCTGTTCATGGGATTCTCCAGACAAGAAATACTGGAGTGGACTGCCATGTCCTTCTCCAGGGGATCTTCCTGACCCAGGAACTGAACCTGCATCTCTTATCTCCTGCATTGGCAGGCAGGTTCTTTACCACTAGTGCTACCTGGGAAGCCCATTCAAAGAAGCTGTACTGACAACTCTCCACAGAAAATAAAGCTCAAAATATCCTGGTTATTTGAAGAGTTGATAATTTAACAAAGCAATCATTTCTGGTTGATGGTTGTAACTCGCCTGCTTTCACAATTTAGCATGACAACTGGGTTCTAGTTCTGTCCTGTCAATAACTATAAAAAAAATGCATATCATAACTTCTCTGAGTTTCAGTTTTCTGAAATCGGGCAAGGAAAGGTTGGAGGTAGATTGAGGCAGAGAAGAGAGATTTCGCTTCCAAGATTCTGCAACATGAAAACACATAGATCCATGGTAAGGGAAGAATAGGAGGAGAAAGCAGAGAAAGTGAGAAGGGTATTGTGCACCAGCCATAAAACAGGGAGGCAGAGGGAAAGTTTATTATGGGATATCTCACGAAGGGAGCAAGATTTAAACCAGTGTTATATCAGGACTCTTAAAGGTCTTGGGAAAAAAGCAAAGAGAAAGGCATGGTGAGACACAGACAGTATAACATAGAGGCACTATAATATATAGTATATAGTGCTGAATCTGGCTTAAGAAGGATAAGTTACAAGGTGGAGAAAGTTGTCTAGATTAGAGTGAGCATGATATGCATATCTTTTAGTTGGGGGCTACTTCAGTTTTCTTTTTAACATGATCATCTCTGTGATTTAGGGTGGTCCCAGTGTCACCTTTTCTCAGGCAAATCTGTGACCCCCACCCCTCCGCCAGAGGCAAGCAATCAAGGTTCTTTCCCACCAGCCTTCTAAATCCATCTCAACACTGTCAGCTATCGAAAACTTGAAACTATGGGTGAGAAAGTTGAACTCTGTTTTCTATTCTTCTTTTTGAAATATTTAGCTGGTAGTGGAGGTAAAATGGCACCAGAGGTGTATCACTAACCTGGGGACCAGGGAATAAAAGGAAGTAAAAGATGAGATCCACTGCAGAGGCTTGGTCCCTGAACATGAGGCAGGTAAGGCCCTAGGGGCAGCCAATGGAACCTTGAGAGACAGATGTACCCATCAGGGATGGAAGAAAGATTATGGTGTAGGGAGGAGATGTGAGAGGCAATGTGATCAAGGCTTGTTGAATTTAGGTATGAGTGGGCCATTCTTAATGGGACTGGACCTTATAATATGCAAAAAAAAAAAAAAAAAAAAAGTGAAATGGGCCAGAAAAGAAGCAAAGGTCTTTTGCTGCTAAGTCACTTCAGTCGTGTCCGACTCTGTGCAACCCCATAGAAGGCAGCCCACCAGGCTCCCCTGTCCCTGGGATTCTCCAGGCAAGAACACTGGAGTGGGTTTCCATTTCCTTCTCCAATGCATGAAAGTGAAACGTGAAAGTAAAGTCGCTCAGTCGTGTCCGACTCTTAGCAACTCCATGGACCGCAGCCTACCAGGCTCCCCCGTTCATGGGATTTTCCAAAGGTCTTTTAAACAGAAATAAAATCAAAGGGAGGAATTAGGTGCTATGCGTAGAGAAGTGATGCCGGTAAATCATGCGAACATTCTTCCTAATGGGAAAGAGAGGGCTGTGAATTTGCTTCACACGGTGGAGCTAATTATGGGATGGCCCATAGTCTCTTCACATCCTCCCAGGGCTTGGCTGTTTTCCCTTCTTACCATCACAATGAGGAGGGCCAGAGAAGCAGGAGTCTCTGTTTAAACACAGTGAAGAACTGGGACACACGTAAGAGGCAGCAGGAATTAGAATGGCAGGAAAAATGCACACGTGGAGAAGGCCTATGTATAACTCCCAAGCCTCCACTGATGGATTAGTTTGTGGCATTTGTCCTTGATATGTATAATTAACACCTCCTCACTTGTGTTTTAGGAAAATCTTCCACGCTGCTCCAAAAACAGCCAAGAATGTGCAGAATTCAAGAGTATAATTCTTCTGAGTAGTGGGGCTTTGGTCCTAGTTTTGTAGTTAATCCTCACAATGGGTAAAGTGATTGTGGCTCTCTCCTGTCACCATTTCCATGGAAGGAAAAGTCATTGTGTTCAGTGACTCAGGTGCTTTCATCCTCAATTTACAGAAAGGAAAAGAGGGTTTTGTTATATCTAAGTGAGGGCACACTATCAGAAAGTGTTCACATATTGACGGTAGGTACAGAAGTCACCTCCACCAATGAGACAGGAAGGAGGAAAGGAGCAGCTGTTAAGAGAATGACATAGACATTGAAGATATAACAAAACCTGCTTCGAACAGAGTAGTCTCACATTGATGGAAGATCCGACCTCCAAGTGACCTTGAGCTTCATTACACAGTCATCATAATACATTAACATACACTAGGTAACGCACCCATAGGCACCATGACAGTTCCCAGGCCAAAAATGGCTGATGACCCAGTTGCTAGAAATCTGCACCCACCCCAGAAACTCACTTGAGACCTGGGACATTCTTGCTATACTCCATTCCCCTGCAACACCCTCCATAAAGTCTAAGGCCTCACTCCTGAGGTCATCTCTGGGTAATTTTGCCATATTAAAACCCAGAAAAAAGGTGTATCTGCTGTTATCATTTGTAATTAATTTTAATCACCATACTTAAGTTTATATTATTGCCAAGCTATGGAATAAAACTATAGAACAAATAGCAACTGTTAATATAATTGATTCAGTCACTAAGGTGGTTTTAGTTGAGGATAATCAAATGTTGGTGTACTAAACTTATTTTTATCATATGCCTTTTGTTTGAAAAAATACAGTGAGGTATAACTGATCTCTTCAGGCTGGAAAATGAATAAACGGGTTGGAATGTTATTTGCCAAACAAAGCAAGGTCACCACAGCTGAAGAGCAATTTCAGATGCATAACAGTCTATAAATTAAGGTATTAAATTTGTAAGATACTGTTTTTAATTCACAGCTTTAATATAATTGTGTTTGCTCAATTAGAGTTGTTGGACATTGTAATTTCTGAGTTCTAATCTGTTTTTTTTTAAAAAGGCAGAGCAAGCATTGATCGTCCTCATTAAAGTTTGAACAGCAGCTATAAAAGCAGCATGATAGAGTTGTACATCGGCTTAAGGTAAAAGAAGGGAAATTATGGAAGCAGGTGATGGAATAGGAAAACAGCTCACATTTTCCCACCTGTTCTAAGTACCCTCGGGTTATTTGAGTGGGTGAAAGGGCTCAGACGCTCAGTCAAGTTCAACTCTTTGCAACCACATGGACTGCAGCCCACCAGGCTCTTCTGTCCATGGGATTTTTTCAGGCATGATTACTGGAGTGGGTTGTTATGCAAAATAAGCATGTGACAAGGTGAGGCATGGAAAGTTGCTGACAGCTAGAAAGATGTATTCTAAATATTCCAAAGGCAGCACTGGGGAAAGAGAAGGTTGCTAGGGGTCTACAAACAAAAGAGGTGTTAATGTAAATGTGTAGGAAAAGTGTCACTAAAGTTAAGAAAACACACAAAAAAAGGACAAACAGGGAAAACAAGGGCCAGTGTCCAGAAAGAACCCGAGGACTATAAAACACAGTGCAACTTGAAAGCTTTTCTTCTTTATCTTTATTAGGAGCTGGTGATTTGATGCTCTTCACCTTAAAGAAAAAAATCTCTAAATTAACAAGTGCAATAAAAACTGACCATCTACTGTGTTCCTGTGCAATCAGGCGTATGATTAGTCAATAGTCCAAGATGGATGGAATATTACAGCTGCTGATAACTTTGGGGTCTCATGGACAGTTAATGGCCTTTGGAAAGAAATGCTACTCAAGCCTTCAACTCCAGCTGAACTCTGCATGCTATTAGGGCAGGAGAACTTAGACCAGATGAGTCCCTTTCAGAAGCACATGCCATGCTGTGTGGATCCGGCTGTGGAAGCAGTTTGCCAACCTGATCTTCAGAAACACATAGTCGGTGTTCGGCCAATAATGAATGTCAAAATAATACTTAGCTTCCCTTTGGGTGATTCAAAGGGCTCTGGCCAGAAAATAGGCATTATAACCTTTCTGGTATGTTTCTCATTAATTGTCCTTCAAACTGAGAGAGGTATTTTCAGAAGATTGTTTGCTTGCATTGAAAGATCAGGGGGCAATGAACAGTGTGAAAAGTACTGAGTTGGACAAAATCATTACATGTGATATACTGCACAAAGGAAACTGAAAGTTCAGTCTTGGCACTGGGACTGGCAGAGGAATCTATGCAAAGTTGCTTCATAACTACTCCTCTGTTAGACTAGATAACTGCTGTGGCCCTTCTGAGCCCCCAAGTAAAAATGACATAAATATAAAATGAGTTGTGTTTGTTTCCCCTTGGCCCTTCTGTTCAAGCAAACTTCCAGCCCAAACTTGAAACCCAGAATTAAAAAAAAAAAAAGAAAAACTCAAAAAAGTCCAGGATCAGAGGGGAAAGAGGAAATGAATAAGCCTGATATGAACATATGGGGTAAGTACTAAAAAGGGCCACATAATGAAAGAGAGGAGCCAGAAAATTCACTTCCCATCTCAGTCTGGCCTGCGTATTCTACATTCCTTCTAGAAAAAGCAAAATGCTGGTAGGCAGACAGTTGTAACAAAAGTATTTTGTCAAGGAAAGTAAATGTCATTCTTGAGATGAAACACCACTTTGAATCTGGGAAAATGAGAGTATTGAATGACAGACCCAAGTCTCATGAAACAAGCATAGTGTAGACCCCCGAAGAGGGCAGTGAATCTGGGCCATTGGGAGAGAAAGCAAAGACTGGCTCCTGATAGTTGGAGGGAGACACAACTGAGGCAATGAGATAATAATGATTTAGCAGAATCTTGAAAAAGCATTTTTCCCAAACTCCCTGTTCAGAGGCAATTTAAAACAAGCTGCTAGTGATGATAAAAGTAGACTTTCCAGAGGAGAATACATTTCACTGAACCCTCTGGATTCTTCGTTCCAAGAAAATATTTAAATAGTGTTTTCCTATAGATTCCAATAGTCCCCCTGCTCTTTTATTACTGGACTCTTGCTGCTTTATACTGAATTTAATGGGTTTTAGTTTTATGATAACTTTTTTTTTTATTATAAATGACCTGGAATTCTTTCTGGGACACAGCAGAGTATAAATTAACTCACAATAAAATCTAAAAATACAGTCTGATCTTGGTACTCCCTAGGTTTTTCAAGCTAGAGAAAATGAAAATTAAAGGAAATATGTATTAATATATATTTGTGTGTTTATATGTGTTTATATTTAGTATACCTCTCTATATAATTTGCATTTTATATATATATACACATATATGATAATAAATGTGTAACTCACTTACATTAAAAAAAATAGTTTAATGAGTTATTTGCCAATTTAGGATTGCCTAGGGTTGCCTACTGAAGCCTACTGGAGAAGGAAATGGCAACCCACTCCAGTACTCTTGCCTGGAAAATTTCATGGACTGAGGATCCTGGTAGGCTACAGTCCATGGGGTCGCAAAGAGTCAGACACGACTGAACGACTTCACTTCACTTCACTTCACTGAAGCTTACTTTGAGAGGATACAATGCACCTGAACAGGAATAAAAATCAGAAGAGGATTTGCAAGGATTCAGATTCTCAGAATAAGAATGAAGAACAGTAACTAAATTTTCAGAACTGAAGTAAAAGGTAGAAATAGTGAGACAAAAGCTATCTTCACATCAGTAAAATAAAGACCATGTAAATTAAAAAATGTTGCTAATTATATATATTCTGTAGAAGCCTGAGGAATGAAACTACTATAGATATTATATAGACGAGACGCCGCTTTGCCAAAGCAAACACATCAGTGAGGAATAGAACACATGTGAAAAGAGAGTGGTTAGAAGTGGAATACCCCCTCTATACAGCACTAACCCTGTAAGGTCACTGAAAGCCAACCACTGTTTAAACAGTTCAGTGCACGTTCACGCATTAAATCCCTCGACAGCCCTGTGAAGACGACCCTGAGAGGTCATGTCTTTGGTCCCAGGCACATCACCAGTGGCAGAGTCAGGGTTCAAACTGGCTTCCTGACTCTAGCGCGCAACTTAAACGATACCTCAAGTAACGAGCAGAAAAGGGAAAATGACCAAATGATTTCTTTGTCTAACAAAGTTCATGACTTAAAATCTTATGAAGTAAAAAGTGTTCAGAAGATTGTGAGTGAAATATGCAGTTATATTTCTTGGGGATCCCAATATTTTAGTCTGTATCTGTTGAATGGGTTTCCCTGATGGCTCAGTGGTAAAGAACACGCCTGCAAGGCAGGAGATGCCAGTTGGATCCCCTGGAGAAGGAAATGGCAACCCACTCCGGTATTCTTGCCTGGGAAACTCCATGGACAGAGGAGCTTGGGGGATACAATCCATGGGGTCACAAGAGAGTCAGACACGATTTAGCAACGGAACAACAACAAAAACCAAAATCCATTTAATACCTAATATATGAAAGACACAATGCCAACTATTGAGGGAGATAGAAGAAATTTCTTGTTTGTTCTCACTACATTCCATGAGATCCTGTCATGGCTCCATGTTGCTTCAGAAAAAAGAGAGACGAATGAATCCTTAGTCTGACACCAGAGACGGCTCGTGATGTAGCATCGCTTATTTACAGCGCTGTGGTAGAGCTTGATCTCAAGCCATTCTGAAATACCATGCCTCTCCCCTCTTGTCTTGGTGAATTTCCATTGTGAATTTCCTGCAACAGTAACACTTCCCTAGCCACCATTCCTCCAATCATTGGGCCTGGCTAAAAGGAATACTTCAAAATCCAACTCGGATTTTGTGACATCTTGTCTGATGAAATTCATGTCTGAGTTAGGTATCTTTGATTTCTGTTCCCTTAGCCTCACACCTTATCATGCTCAGTTTATTTTTTCTACCACTGGGGAAGGTACCACAAAATATAAGGTTTGTTTCTAACAGGAATTTTACCTTTCACCTATTTTTCTCTGTACTAAGTTTGGCCATAAAAGCTCTATTAAAAAAAAAAAAAAAAAGCTCTATAAAATATCTTGATTAATGAATAGATGGATGACAGAATTTAAGTAGGGAATGTATGCAACACAAACAATTAACAAATTTTAAAAAGAAATAGAAAACCAAGAAGAATAAAACAGCAGTATTTGACTTGTTCTTGAAACACCCTTTTCCACTTCACAAAGAATTTGAAGCATCTTACAAAAATGTTTCAGTACAAAAGATAAAATATATAGTTAAGAGAGTCATTACAAAGGGGAAATAATCACACCTTGGTTTGAATAAGCACACCAAGAAAGCATTCCATATTGCATTATAAAAGCATGGGGAATGAGGTTCCACAAATGTAGCTCCTAGTGACCAAAGCATGATCTGTTACCAGATTCACAGGGGCCATAATAGGAAATCAAATCAGTTTTTCAGTAGAAGCAGAGCTGTTCATGATTGGTAAACCTGAGGGAAATTTCTTCCTTTGGTTTCTCATAAAAAAGAACTCTGTGTGATAAAGAGTTCAATGTTTCCTATGCTTCCTTACACTTTCTATAATAATGCATTTCACATAGCTGCTTCAAATAAAATCTTTTCATGTCGGTCAATGACCTAGCACTAAAGCATAATTCAGTAGAAGTAAACCTAAGAAGGGTCAAAATAATACTGCCCAACACAGTATAAGAGACCTGTGATGGTTGGACTTGATCCAAAAGCAACACTCTGGACAGCCAGGACAGCATATGTTGCATGGCCTTCAGGAAATTCTCCATAAATATTAAGTCTCATAATGGACATATAATAACTGACAGCAGGAATTTCAAGATTATATTATTGGCAAGAATCTTGAGGTGAGAACTTCTGTTCTTCTGATCAAAGCACATTCATAGGCTTTGCCAACCAGTTGAGAAGACCAAATATAAAATAAGGAATCTAATGAAGAATTATGCCTGAATGCCAACCATTTTAGAGAAGTACACTTGGTATAATTTTCCATTTTTTGTTTTTTCCCTTAGAAATTAGTCCTGGCTCTACTGCTGCTGCTGCTGCTGCTAAGTCGCTTCAGTCGTGTCCGACTCTGTGCGACCCCACAGACTGCAGCCCACCAGGCTCCCCCGTCCCTGGGATTCTCCAGGCAAGAACGCTGGAGTGGGTTGCTGTTTCCTTCTCCAAGGCATGAAAGTGAAAAGTGAAAGTGAAGTCGCTCAGTTGTGTCCAACTCTTAGCAACCCCATGGACTGCAGCCTACCAGGCTGCTCCATCCATGGGGTTTTCCAGGCAAGAGTACTGGAGTGGGTTGCCATTGTCTTCTCCACCTGGCTCTACTAGAAAATGATTAATTGGGTAATTGATGGCAAAAGTTCTAGGACAAAGGGTCATCAGTGTTGCTTGACTATGAAAGTTTCAAGTTAGTATAAACCACCATAATCTTTGAGAAAAAAAAAATAATGTGTGTCTGTAGTTCAATAACATCTACATGGGATTTGCAACAGAAAACAATCTACTTTTCCTGATACAACCTCTGAGATGAATGAATGGCAAACTGAGAATCCTGTCTATTTGGGAATTATGTTTGAACAGAATATTTGCAAAATAACTTTTATTTTAAACTCTCTGGATTTTAGTCCATTATCAGTAAGGATACAGAAAGTGATGAAAGATTATCTCAACATTAAGAACATGGGGGAAGTGCAGTTATCTGACCGTTAAGGGAAAGCTGTAGCCTAAGTTCAATTTTATGATAAGAGTAATAGGTACAGCTTTTAGAAACAAAGCACGTGTAATTTGGGGAATGTCCACATAAGGATAACGAAAAGTGTGACGGGAGTTTATTGAAGCACTAATAGTGTCTGCTACATTTGAGTTATTATTACTATTTTGCAGATCTGGAAACAATCTGTCAAAACTCACATGGCTTTAAATGGCAGTACCAAGACCAGAACTTATTAAGTGCTGTGAACACTTATTGACTGCCTTCTCAGAGGCTACAATTTAACAAGACTTTCACTTTCCCAAATATACAGATGAGATGCGCTGTAAACAGACAGAACCAATCAGTATATCCCACTTCTCTGACAACAGTGACTAATTCAGTATTAAACACGAGAGTAGTAAACTCTATTTCCTAGGCAGGATTATAAAATAGACCCCAGGATTACAAGACAGATTATAAAATAGTCAGGATTAAAAGATAGTCCTTATCCTCTTCTGTTATTGCCATAATTATGTTATATTACTCTGCAGTGTGTAACAATGTAATTAAGGTTACTAATCAGATGAACCTTAGGTAGGGAGATTATCTACGTGGACCTAAATTAATCAATAAATGTTTTAAAAGCAAAACATTTTCTCAGGCTGGTAGCAGGAAAGGAAATTATAAAAGATGGGAAGAATCTGTGTCATTACTGCTGGCCTGATGATGGAAGGGGAAACACAGTAAGAAATGCAGGTAGACTAAGGGAGTGAGACTAGCTGACTGCCAGCAAAGAAATGTCAACCCCAGTCCCCAGGACTACACCAAACTGAATTCTTCCAACAGTAAGGAGCTTGGATGACAACCTTCCCTTGGGGTTTAAGTGAGAACTCATTCAGCTTGCATCTCAAGTTCACCCTTATAAAGCTCAGAACAGTGAACCCGGACACACTAGGCTGGACATCTGACCAAAGAAACGGTGAGATTGTACATTTGCATTATTTAATCCATTAAGTCTGTGGCAATTTGTTACACAGCAATAGAAAACTAATTAAATTTCTAGATGCAAATGAGAAAGCTCCAAATGTTCTGGCAGCCATCTGTCAAACATGAGGGAACAGTCTGCGAAGAACTGCACCACCCCCACAGAAGAGCAAAGCAGTGGGGAAAGAGAGCGCAGGACTTAGTGCCTGCCCGGTCTGGACAAACCTCTCCTGGTCCCTGCATACTTCTGAACGTTTTTGATAAAAGAAGCAATACATTCTATGTGTTGCTTATAGAGCCCAAGTGGGTTTTTTGTTGCTTCTGCATTGATGGATTCATCAAATTTATTGATTCTTAGATTACAGTGATTTTGTTCACAATGATATTGGATACAAAATAGTGGTATTTTCCCTTGGGTTTCATAGTTTCCATAAACTTCTGATTTACTGCAACATCTATTATATATATGTAAAATAAAGTAGAAGGAAAGAGAAAGAAATAGGGTAAAATACGGACTATCTCAGAAGAGAAATATAAACTGAAAGAAACTGAAATTCTAATTCTTGATTAGAAATTAAATTTCTAATTGAAATACTAATTTTTGACAATTAAGATATCTGAAATGCTGAATATATTGGAAGACTTAACAATACATAGGATGAAGCAAAATAATCAGTTTACTCAAAGACAGATGAGTAGAAGTTATTCAAGTTGAAGAGCAAAGAGATAAAACTAATGTTATGATATATACAGGAGACAGCGTCAGTGACATGACCACAAGGCCTGGCACATGAATAGATGGAAGGAGAGGAAAGAGAAAACTCAGAATAAACACTCAAGGGAGCTGAGGACTTAGGAGATTTCAAATTTAACAAATAAAATCAACTCAAACTGTTAAGAATTTCAGCAAACCCCCAAAAGATTATTATTTTAAAATAATTGCAGCAAGACTTATTAGAATAAAACTATCTCTAACCAAAAATGAATAGAAACATTTTAGAAACCTTAAAGAAAAATAATATACATTGCATTCAGGATAACAACTGATATGCCATCAAGAAAATGGAAGGTAGAAAATAATGAAACATATTTTCAGTGTTTAAAGGAAAGAATATCTTAATACTGAATTCTAGATCTATTAAAATTTCTTCCAAAGAGGCAAAATAATATGAGAAAACAATTATCTTGATATATTATTGGTGGGAATATAAAATTGCATAGCTACTTTGGAAATCAGTTTGGCAGTTTATTAAAATTTCAAACAATACTATATCACATAACCTACCAGTTTCATCTTATATGTATGTATATATCTAAATGAAAATGCATGAAAACATATGTCTGTCAAAATGAAAACGTATGTCCATCTCCAAATAATCAAATGAATTTTCAGGTCGTATTATTTATAACAGCTGAAAAATAGAAATAACCTAAATGTCAATCAGCTGGTAAATAGATTTCAAAAGTAAGTGGTTCATCTATACAATGAAATAGTATTGAATGATAAAAAATAATAAAACAATGATATAGATCACTCATGAAAGATACACATAAAGCATTATGCTAAGGGAGATAAGCCAGGCATGAAAACCACACATAGTATGGTTACAATTATATGTAATGTTTAGAACAGGTAAATTTATAGAAACAGAAAGTAGAGTAGTAATTGCCTAGGACTGGGTGTGGGGAAGATGATTAGTTGTAAATGGGTGTGAGGGATTTTATCAGGAGGATTAGAATGTTCTAAAAGTAAACTCTCATGATATGCATGATTCTGAAAATTGACTAAATTTACTGAATTGCATGATTAAAATGGACAAATTGAATGGTATGTGCATAAATATTACCTTGATACTAAAAAAAGGAACAAGCTAGTAAGTGCAACAACTTCAAAAAACTTCAAACCATTATGTTGAGTGAAAGAAGCCAAAGGCAAACTCATACATACTGTATGGTACTGTTTATATCAAGTTCCAGAATGGGTAGAATGAAAATGATTGATATATTTGTCAGAATAGTAATCACCTTTGGAAGATAATATTGAAAAGATCGGAGGATAGAGGAGTTTTGATACAGGGGTAAATGCATGTCAAAATTGATCTTGCTGTACATTTAAGATTCAGTATTTTCCTATATAAGTTATAAATTAATTTATTGTACCTTATTATGATATAATTAATTTATAATATATGGGCTTCCCAGGTGGCTCAGTGGTAAAGAATTTCCCTGCCAAGCAGAAGAAGCAAGTTCGATCCCTGAGTTAGGAAGATCGCTTGGAGAAGGAAATAGCAACCCATTCCAGTATTCTTGCCCGGAAAAGCCCATGGACAGAGGAGGCTGGTGGGGTCAAAAAAGAGTTGGACATGACTTAGTGACTAAATAACAGCAATTTATAATTCATACATATGAAAAAATATTATTTTCAAAAAAATTTAAAACATTTGAAATTATAAAAAGAAGCAAAGTTTGTGATTCTGCCGGACCCTATTGGGCCTTCTTGGTAAGGAACCCTTCCCCATAGCCTCTGCTCTAGCTCCTCTCTAAAGGACCTACATACTGATATCCAATGCACATTCCCTAAATTGTTTTAAAGATGCTACATCCCTCATCAAATGGAAGAAATTAACTGTTTGATGACCATGGGCACTGAGTTCTCAGAGTTACTAGCGCCTAAGGATTGATAATATTAACCCGGGTGACTCTCCCTTACCTTATGATCAACCAATCAGAACTGCACACGAGCTGAAAACATACCCTGAGATGCCTCTTTTTGCCACCTTGCCTCTAAAAATGCTTTGCTGAAGCCTACCAGGGAGCTTGGGTGTTTTGAGCACAAGCTGCCCTGGACTCCTTACTTGGTACCCTGTAATAAATCCTGCACTTTCCTTCACCCTTCACCATAACCCTCTGTCAGTAGACTTGTTTTACTGCATATAGGCAAGCAGAACCAAGTTTGGTTGGGTAACAAGTTCATTTTAGCAACTGACTCAACAGGAAATTTCTCAGTTGAAATTTTATATCAGGGCACTGTGTGATGTCATAAACAATAGCCTCAATAATATTTCCTCAGCAAATATAGCAACAGTGTATTTCCTATAGTGCTCCCTGGTAAAAGCTGAAAATATGTCATTACCAAACACACTTCCAACAGCAGTTCTATAAGGACTTAAGATAAATATCACCCAAGAATATGGACTTTCCGATCTCTAGGAAGAGTTTAGACTCTCCAAAGCAGTGAAAGCCAGTTTATCAATTTTACCAGCATGTTAGAAATAGCAAAACAGAAAGGAATGATACTTTATTTTTAGGGATGTCACATTACAGTAACACAGGAAAAATTATGAGAGAGTTATTTATACATGAGGTATGCTGAGTGCTCAGTTGTGGCTGACTCTTTGTGGCCCCATGGAGGGTAGCCCGTCAGACTCCTCTGTCTATGGAATTTTCCAGGCAAAAATACTGGAGTGGGTTGCCATTTCCTCCTCCAGGGGATCTTCCAAACCCAGGGATCAAACCCACATCTCTTGTATCTCCTGCCTTGGCAGATGGATTCTTTACCACTGTGCCATCTGGAAAGCCCATATGTGAAGAATATTTATGTGCAAATAACCCAGTTCGGAAACTGAACAAAAATTTCAACATAGTTCATAAGATAAATGGAATATAATGTGTCCTGAAACCTTCAACAAAAGTATGTATTGTCTGTTTCTGGGTTCCTGAGGTTCCTCACAAGGTTGTGAAACCAGAAAGAATTCCTTGCAGTCTAGAAAATGTAACAATTGCAAATTAGCAAGTTATTTGAACTACAAAATGAATTCTACTCTCAGGGTTTTGACCAGAGTTTCTACTTTTACTACAACAAGCACATTAACAGTTTCAGCAAAGAATCAAAGTTCTTTGATCACATAGAAAAGATTTGAGAGAAGGAGACAAGAAGAGGTGGCTCTCTCTCACCATCACACCTTATGTTTCCTGGGTCTACAGGTTATATGTCCTCTCTAAGACATGGCTTATAATTCCAGATGACATTTTCCTACATTTTTAAAAATAGGGAAATGTAAGCGGCAAAGGTGAGTATGAAATGTGTGAGCTCCATGACTCTCCACATCTGTGTGTGCCTGTGACTTAGTGTGAATAAGTAAGTGTGATTTCTTGCTCTGGTAAGTATAGTCATAAAACAACTAATAACCTGAGCTTATGTCTGCAGCTCACAAACACCTTTATATTCAATAAGGTATTATATTGTGAAGAAAAGAAACTTTCATTTTAAATGGTTAATTCTTATTTCTTGTCATTGAGTATTGTCCTACTTATACGATAAATGCTCAAATTATCTCTTCCATATAGCTTGACTCAGGCAATAAATGTCTTTTTGACAGTTATTTTTCTCTCTTAAGAAAGGTCAAAAGGAATTCAGAATATTCTGTAAAAATATAATAGCATTACTTCTTATTCAACCCCAAGTATATCTAAGTTTGGTAATCTTTATAAAATTTTACATTTGTTTCTTTTTGAGAGAAGATTCAACCTCTCACAAAAAATTAAATACCATGGAATTTGCTTGTAATATTAGTCAAATCATGAGAACTACCTCTGTATCCCTCATGCAGTACTTGGGTGCAATCTCAAAAATGACAGAATGATCTCTATTTGTTTCCATGGCAAACCATTCAATATCACAGTAATCCAAGTCTATGCCCCAACCACTAATGCTGAAAAAGCTGAAGTTGAATGATTCTATGAAGACATACAAGAACTTCTAGAACTAACACTAGAAAAAAAAAAAAAAAGTCCTTTTCATCATAGGGGATTAGAATGCAAAAGTAGAAAGTCAAGAGATACCCGGAGTAACAGGCAAGTTTGGCCTTGGTGTACAGAATGAAGCAGGGCAAAGGCTAACAGAATCTTCCCATGAGAACGCACTGGTCATAGCAAACATCCTTATTCACCAACACAAGAGATGACTCTACACATGGACATCACCAGATGGTCAACACCAAGATCAGATTGATTATATTCTTTGCAACAAAAGATGGAGAAGCTCTATACAGTCAGCAAAAACAAGACTGGGAGCTGACTGTGTCTCAGATCATGAACTCTTTATTGCCAAATTCAGACTTAAATTGAAGAAAGTAGGGAAAACCACTAGACCATTCAGGTATGACCTAAATCAAATCCCTTATGATTGTACAGTGGAAGTGACAAATAGATTCAAGGGATTAGATTTGATATACAGAGTGCCTGAAGAACTATGGACAGAGGTTCCTGACATTGTACAAGAGGCAGGGATCAAGACCATGCCCAAGAAGAAGAAATGTAAAAAGGCAAAATGGTTGTCAGAGGAGGCCTTACAAATAGCAGAGAAAAGAAGAGAAGTGAAACACAAAGGAGAAAAGGAAAGAAATTTCCAAAGAATAGCAAGGAGAGATAAGAAAGCCTTCCTCAGTGATCAATGTAAGAAGTAGAGGAAAACAATAGAATAGGAAAGACTAGAGATCTCTTCAAGAAAATTAGAGATACCAAGGGAATATTTCATGTGAGGATGGGCACAATAAAGGACAGAAATGGTATGACCCTAACAGAAGCAGAAGACATTAAGAAGAGGTGGCAAGAATACACAGAGGAACTATACAAAAAAGTTCTTCAAGACCCAGATAATCACGATGGTGTGATTACTCACCTAGAGCCAGACATCCTGTAATACGAAGTCAAGTGGGCCTTAGAAAGCAGCATTATGAACAAAGCTAGTGGGGGTGATGAAATTCCAGCTGAGATTTTTCAAATCCTAAAAGATGATGTTGTTTAAGTCCTGCATTCAATATGGCAGCAAATTTGGAAAACTCAGCAGTGCCCACAGGACTAGAAAAGGTCAATTTTCATTCCAATCCCAAAAAAAAGCTTTGCCAAAGAATGTTCAAACTACTACACAATTGCATTCATTTCACATGCCAGCAAAGTAAGGCTCAACATTCTCCATGCCAGTCTTTAACAGTATGTGAACAGAGAGCTTTCAGATGTTCAAGGTGGATTTAGAAAAGGCAGAGGAACCAGAGATCAAATTGGCAACATCTGTTGGATTATTGAAAAAGCAAGAGAATTCCAGAAAAAAAAATCTACTTATTGTTTACTGACTATGGCAAAACCTTTGATTGTGTGGCTCTCACAAACTGTGGGAAATTCTTCAAGAGATGGGAATACCAGACCACCTTACCTGCCTCCTGAGAAACCTATATGCAGGTCAAGAAGCAACAGTCAGAACTGGACATGGAAAAATAGACTGCTTGCAAATTGAGAAAGGAATACGTCAACTGGATATTGTCACTCTGCGTATTTAACTTATATGCAGAGTACATTGTGCGAAATGCCACGCTGGATAAAGCAAAAGCTTGAATCAAGATTACTTTGAAAAATAAGAATAACCTCAGATACACACATGACACCTCCATTATGGCAGAAAGTGAAGAGGAACTAAAGAGCCTCTTGAAGAAAGAGAAAGAGGAGAGGGAAAAAACTAGCTAAAAACTCAACATTCAACAAATGAAGATCACGACATCCAGTCCCATCACTTCAAGGCAAAGAGATGGGGAAAGAAACAATGGAAACAGTGACACACTTTATTTTTGGGGCTCCAAAATCGCTGCAGATGGTGGCTGCAGCCATGAAATGCACTGGGCATGACTGAGTGACTGAACTGAACTGAACCCTCATCTCCAAAACATGGTTACCAGTTCAGCTTTATAGTTTTCTGATCTCTATCAGAACACAGGAAACATAGAATAGACCTGCCATGCACTGGGCTGCCTAAATGTAGACATTGGAATCATAGCAGTCATGATACCAGAGTGTTAGTCTACTTTAAGGGTCACCAAAGAGAAATATGGACTTTCCTGGTGAAATTGAATTCGAAAGTCATTCAGTCATGTCTGACTTTTTCTGACCCCATGGACTATACAGTCCATGGAATTCTCCAGGCCAGAATACTGGAGTGGGTAGCCTTTCTCTTCTCCGGGGGATCTTCCCAACCCAGGGATCGAACCCAGGTCTCCTGCACTGCAGGTGGATTCTTTACCGACTGAGCTAGCAGGTGGGGCTAGTGTTAAAAGCCTGCCTGCCAGTGAAGGAGATACTAGAGGCATGGGATAGATGCCTGAGTCAGGAAGAGCCCCTGGAGAAGGGAATCACTGCCCACTCCAGCATTCTTGCCTGGGGAATTCCATGGACAGAGGAGGCCGGCAGACCATAGCCCCTAAGTCTCAAACAGTCAGACACAACAGAAGAGAAGCAAGCCAGCAGGCAAAGAGTTACCTAGAGTGCTAACTGGAAATCTCTCCGGAAATAATGCATTGTCAGGGTGATTTCCTTTGGTCTCAAGTGCATGTTAAAGCTATATCTTGAGGAAAAACTGAAATTAGTTATCTTTATGAATCCATGGCAACTGTGAAAAGATTATAAAAACACACATATATATATACATATTATGGACATAATTACATAAAATCAATGAAATTTTGCTGTAAAATTTTTATCAAAGACCATTTTAACCGTAAAAAAACTAAAACTACAATACATACAACTGATCAGACAATAGTTTGTGTTAGGTTGAGAAGAAAAGTTGAGAAGTTTACCATTAAACGTGCATAACAATGCACCAAGAATGAAACAAATCACACAAATTAATCGGGGATATATCCCTTCATAAACTATAGCTCTAGGAATGTGTGATTTCAAATAAAAACTACATTATATTCCAAAGTGCTTTATGGAGCATCTAATTAAAATATGAGGTAATGGAATATTTTTATGCAGGCAAACTGCTACTCACAGTCATGAATTAGTTGCAAGTATGTCAGTTAAATGGTGTTAACAGTCAGAGAAGAAATAAAGACTAAACAAAAGCCATTTAAGGACCATGACAAGAAAAATATTGAAATCAATGTATAAAATGCTGAATGTTAGTAATGACTTAAAATTATTCATTCTTAAACGTGTAATTGCCAACTTGTTTCACTTTAATAAAGACCACTTACGTAGTCTGTAAAGAAGCACTACGGATTTTGGTGACTTGTTTGTACCCAATCCAAGTAAGAACATGTTTTCTTTTTCTGTTGATTTTCATTAGAATGCTGTGTTCGTTTCTGTTGTATGACAAAGTGGATCCACTCTATGCATACACATACCCCCTCACTCGTGGACATCCCTTCTACCCTCCTCAGTTCCACCATCTAGGTCATCACGGAGCCGAGCTCCCTGGGCTATAGTGCAGGTCCCACCGACTATTTCACACATGATTTCTTTTGGATGACTGAGTAACATGAAACCGTGACCTTTGCAACAACATGGACTTATCTAGAGGATATTAAACCTGGTGAAATAAGTCAGACAAAGACAAATACAGCATGCTTTCACTTATGTGTTGAGTCTAAAAAATAAAATAAACAGAATAAAACAAAACAAGGGTAGACTACAGCAAACAAACTAGCAGTTACCACAGGGGAGAGGGTTGGGGAGACGGATGAAATAGATGAAAGGGATTAAGATGAACAAACTACCAGTCATAAAATAGATAAGTCACCGTGGTGTAATGCATAACACAGGGAATATAGTCAATATTTTACAGTAACTTTGTACTATGTGTAATCTATAAAAATACGAGTTCCTATGAACTACGAACCTATTGTATTTGGTTCATACCTGAACCTAATGTAACACTGTAAGTCAACACTACTTCAATATATTTTAGAAAAGAAAGTAATATTTCTATATTCTATTTTATAAATTCAGAAATTGTAAAACTGCAAACAGTTGATAGTTTCATAAAGTAGAGCTCATTGCAAAGCAGCTAAACTCCAATAAAAATTAAGTTAAAAAATAAAGTAGAGCTATCCTTCAGATTTTCTAAAAAAATTATATGAACAATGATATAGAGTACATATTTAAAGTTTAACATTTGATAAGATTTAGCATGTTTAAACCCTGTAAAACCATCTCTCCAATTAAGATATGAACATATCTATTATCCACAGAAGTTTCTTAGTGTCTCTGTGTAATCACTTCCTTATGCCAGTACCCAGGCAAACACTGATCTGTCACTATAGATTTGTTTGCAGTTCTAGAAATTTATCTAAATGGAATCGTACACCATAAGCTCTTTTTTTGTCAAGCATCATTCCACAAAACTGTTTTGAGATGTATTTATGCTGTTGGCTTCTACAGACAGGTTGTTTTTGTTTGGGTTTGAATTTTTCTATGTAATACTGCATTGTTTGGGTACACCAGAACTTGTTTATCCATCTACCTGCTGTGGACATTTGAATTGTTTCTAGTTTTGTCTGTTTCAAATAAAGCTGCTATTAATGTGTTTTCAAATCTTTGTATAGTCATAGGGCTGCATTTCTCTTGGGTAAATACCTAGGAGCAGAATAGCTGGGTCATGTGGAAGGTTATGTTTAAAATCTTTAGAAGCTGCCAAACTCTTTTCCAAAGTAACTGTATCATTTTACCTTATCACCAGAAGTATATGAGAGTTCCAATTGTTCTACATCATTGCAAACAAGCCTGATACAATGATTTAAATTTAAAAACTTGGCTGTAAGCAAGTGCTGGAAAGTATGTGAAACAACCCTGAGCTTTGGTCAGTTCAGTTCAGTCGCTCAGTTGTGTCCGACTGTTTGCAACCCATGGACTGCAGCACGCCAGGCTTCCCTGTCCATCACCAACTCCCGGAGCTTGCTAAAACTCACACCCACTGAGTCGGTGATGCCATTGAGTCGGTGAGCTGTGATAGCTGTGTCCATTTTATCAAAGTTGACAAACTTTGGCACAAATTTGTTCAAGATTGTTAATTTTTCCTTTGTGAGTGTGTGTTTTAGTTGTTCAGTCATGTCCAGCTCTTAGAGACCCCACCCAACCCCATGAACGGTAGCCCTCTAGGCTCCTCTGTCCATGGAATTCTCCCGGCAAAAATGCTGGAGTGGGTAGCCATTCCCTTCTCCAGGGGACCTTCCCAATCCAGGGGTAGCGCCCAGGTCTTTCACATTGCAGGAAGATTCTTTACCATCTGAGCCACCGGAAGCCCATTTCCCCTTTATTTCCTCTTTAATATTTGTAGTATGTGTATTACCACTCTGTTTCTCATTCTTTAACCACTGGCAATTTTTGTCACTTCTCTTTTGTTTGCCCCTCTCTTTTCCTAGTGGTTATCATCTTTACTGACCTTCCCAAAGAACCAACTTTCAGTTTCCTCGTTATCTCTCTACCGTTTGCCTGCTTTCATTTTGATATCTTTACAACTAGAAACACTTTTTTCTGTCAACTCTATTTGCTGTTAATATAGCTCCTCCAGCTTTCTTTTGATCAGAGTTAAAATCTTATATCTTTTTTATCTATTTATTTTTACCCTATTTATGTCTGTATAGGGATTGTATTTTTGTAAGTAATTTTTTATACAATTGATAATGTCTGACTTTTGTCTGTTACCTCTTTCTTTCTCTCTACTATCATTTAAGTTAAGTATGAGTTAAATTCTATTTTATCTGCTTGGGTTATTATTTATGACTCATCTTAGTTGTATCTTAAGTATTTGTCGTTTACATTTTTAACTCAACACAGCCTGTCTTCAAATTATATTATACCACTCCACATACAAGTTTTACTATTTTACAGTTAAATACTTCCATTTGTCCAATGTAGATCTCTGGGCTCTACTGTGTATGTTTTTCATAAACTACATAATACATTGTTATTATTGTATTCATACTTATATTTGCATTTTGAAGATATTTAAAGAAGTAATATATATACCTAAATTAGATGCTGTTGTCATAACTCTTTACTTTCTGCATATCTAGATTACAATCCAGTATCATTTTTTTCTGTTCAAATGGCTTTCTTTAACATTTTTGAGAGATATGCATTGTTTCAGGTTTTCTCTGTCTGAAAAGCTCATATCTTTGTCTTTGTTTTTGAATTATCTTTTTTTCTGAGTGCAAAAATTTAGCTCTGTACATAGCATGTATGTCTTCAAGTATATATTTAATATACTAAAATATGCATGTAATATTTTATGTACACAATATTATTTTACATTTTATACAAGTACTTGTTATATATATATGGGCTTCCCTGGTGGCTCAGCTGTAAAGAATTCACATGTCAATTCAGGATAAGCAGATTTGACCCCTGGGTTGGGAGGATCCCCTGGAGAAGGAAATGGCAAGCCACTCCAGTATTCTTGCCTGGGAAATCCTATGGACAGAGGAGCCTAGCAGGCTACAGTCCATGGGATTGCAAAAGAGTCAGACATGACTTAGAGAATAAACAACAAACAACAACATTATATATGCAATTGTATACAATATATACATTATGTATAAATAATACATCATACATATGTATATGTGCATATATATATATATATATATATATTTACACACACACACACACACACACACTTACATGCACCTTCTCTCTCCAATCCTCCAATTTCACGGATATTATACTGCTTTGTGCTATAATTCTTTTTATTTCTTTTTTACTTTGGATTGTTTCTTTTGCTATATTCTCGATTTACTGTACATTTTATTTTCTGTAGTGTCCACTTTGCCTTAAATTTCATCCAGTTTATTTTCATCTCTAGAAGTTTAAGGAGGGTCTTTAGGTTTTTCAATCATCCATGTCTCCACCAAAATTTTGAACATACAGTAGTCAGTTTTAATGACCATTTTAATGATCTTGTTTGCAAATTTTAACATCTGTGTCAGTTTTAAATGATTGATCTATCTCTTCATTGTGAGTCATATTTTCTACCTCCCTGTCTGTGAACAATTTTTGGTTACCAAACATTGTGAATTTGATACAGAGAATATAGTTGAATTTCAGTAATTATTTCTGTAGGTATTAAATTATTGA